>NC_030680.2:137673710-138273710 GCF_000004195.4 Xenopus tropicalis | reverse complement strand
ATTCAGAAACTATAATAAATGAAGACAAATTGAAAAGTTGTTAAGGTAGACTATCTCTTTAATATGGGTGCCTTTCCTGCTCATCCCCTCCCTCTGTAGGTGCAACGTATTGGCTCACACACCTGTGCTAAGGAATGCCCCCAGCCGAGACTCATCCCTAGTAACTACCCCGTGTTTAGATAAAGAGATACCAGTGAGAGAGGCATTGGTGTGTAGTGAGGCATTGGTGTGTAGTGAGGAATTGTTATATATATATAATAGTGACACATTTATGCAAATGCCATTGACAGTAACTTACAGGCATTTCCTTGTGCCCCGAGCACAATCTCCAGCTAAAACTAGTGATGTAAACACTAGCGAGCTCTTTGCTTGAAGGGCAAGTTCACCTTCACGGTAGATTTAGTATATTGTAGAATAGCCACTTCTTAGCAATGTTTCAGTTTAAGTTCTTTTTATCATTTTAAAACCATTTGCCTTCCACTTCTGCCTCTTTCCCCAGATTTCAAATTGGAGTTACTGCCCCCCGGCAGCTCAAAAACCATTGCTCTGTGAGGCTCCAGTTTTATTATCATTGTTACTTTTTATTATTTATCTTTCTATTCAGTCCCTTCTCCTTTTCATCTTCCAGTCTGTCATTCAAACTACTGCCTAGTTGCTAGGGTACGTTGGACTGAAACTGCTCAAGCTGCTGAAATTACAAACTGGAGAGAGAAGCTGAAAAAATCAAAATCTGCCAAAAATAAAAACAAAGACCAACTGCAAATTGTCTGCACCATACTACAAACTAAATGGTGAACAACCCCTCTACCCCTAAGGTATTGATTGGGCCATGAGAAAGAGTTGTAGTTCAGCATCATTCATTCATTTTGTGCCTATATAGACTTTCACAGCAGATTCCTTGGGATCCATGAATGGCAGGTAACTCTGACAGAGGTGAGTGTAAGAACCAGGAAATACCCCCCCGTCACACAAGAGCCATTATAACCTTTCAAACTAGACGTCACACCACTTTCCCTATGCTTCACTGACTTCCAGACCTGTGTTATAGCTTTTCCTTATGATGACAGACTTGTTTTCATTGGTTAAAACATAATGGTTTAATACAAACTGGTTTAATGAGTTTTGTAGTTCAGCGTAATAAGGGTTACTGCTCTGACACTGTCGCTTTATATACTCTCTGTGTTGATTGGATAACTTAGAGCTGTCCAACTGGCAGGGCTGGGGCTCTTTAAAGGGATTTGATGGCTCCCAGGCTGCTCAGGGGCTCCATGGATGTTTGTATGAAACTATTATTTTAATATAAAGCAGCCTGTCAGCATGTATTATGTCATAATATCAGCCCAGCAACATAACACTCATAGGGGCCCATACTAAGCTACTAAGCTTACAATCTAAGGTCCCTATTCCATTTACACACATTAGGGTGACTTTTATCAGGATCCAATCTGCATGTTTTTGGGGTGTGGAAAGGAACCTGGGTCTCAGGAGGAAACCCACGCAGACATGGGAGAAACATACAAACTCCTTGCAGTCAATGGAACACACAGAAACAGGGAACACCGGCAACTCCGTTACTCTGCAGCCAAGGGTTTCCCCTGAGTCTTGGACTCAACTGCGTCACTGGAAGCGACTTTTTAAATGCGCTCAGACATTTTTGTACATAAGTCATACATTTTATTATACATTTAATGATAATGACAGTCTATGCACTATATATGGATGATATAATAGTCAAATTGCCTTTATGGAAAAGGAATTCTGCCACATTGGATTGGATTTGATGTGCTTCCCCTAGGTCGGGGGTCTGTAAGTGGGCATTTCTACACCTGGATAATAGGAGCTCACTTTGGATTTCTTTGCATGTTGGCTATTTGGGGACTTTGGTGATTGACTTTGGCGGACTTGAATGGCACAACACTGTTAACTATTAGTTTGGTGACTCCTGAGCTATCGGTTTGTGTGCACCATCAACAAAAGTCTGACTTATTGCATTAAGGGTTTTTTTTGTCTTTGTTTTTGTTTTTTTCTTTTTCCTTTGGCACTGACAATTTTTATCAGTATTGTCCTTGCAGGCAGTGCCCTGGTTGGGCTTGAACCTAGGACCCCGGCACTGACATAAAGGGTTCAGTTTTGGCTGAATTTAAATCCTGCTACAAGCTATTTGATTAAACCTAAAGGGGTGATTCACCTTCATTTTTTATTTTGTTTATAGTTTTTGAGTTATTTTCCCTCCCATTGTGACTCTTTTTCAGCAGCCACAAAACTGTCTCCTTGTGAGGCTACAATTTTATTGTTATTGTTACTTTCCATTCCTTTTCTTTCTATTGAGGCCCTCCTCTATTCATATTTTAGTCTCTCTTTTGAACCACTGCCTGGTTGCTAGTTTATATTGGACCCTAGAAACCAGAAAGCTGCTGAAACTGCTGAACAAAAAGCAAACTAATTCAAACCTGCAAATAACAAGATCAATTGCAGATTGTCCCTGAATAACTCTCTCTACATCATACATTCCATAATACTGTTATATTTATTCTATATAGCATGAACATATTCCGCATCATCCTTTATCCAGCACAACTTACACTCTACCTATCATATCACAATTCATCAGGCACCAATTAATAAAATAAAAAAGAAATACAACCCCCTTTCTTTCAGACGTACAATATTTAAAGTTACCCTTTATGGCTTTGATTGCAGCTATAATCAGGTTTATATAATTCATTAACCAGTCTAGGAAAGTGCCCTGTGCCTGATGAGTATAAAAGTGCATGTGCTTAAATAAATGCACAATTGATACTTGATCCTTTACAGTATTTTATTGCTGTTTTCACTCCATGGTCCTTGAGGTTTGCGTTTTTATAGGATAACCTAGCTCTTACAAGTGATAGGCAAGGGAAATTAGAGACCGCAGCCACTTGGTTCCTGCCTTTCTTTGCTTTGTGGTATCCCGGGGCCTAGTTACCCAAAAATTCAGATAGTTAACATTTGGGATCCCTCCCCATCTTAAATCCTTTTCTTTCTGCAAACGTAATCAAGGTTTTTTCATTAAAATAATCTAGGAAATAATTTACTTAATTTATTTATTCACTGAATTATCTAATTGGTTAATCAAGCGCTGCACTTTGGAGATAAATGAATTAGTGTATAGAGTGTGATTTATTTGTAAACAGTATTTTTTAATTGCACTGAAGCACCAGCACTTTATATCAGCACGTTTGCAATTTTTTATCCAGTTACGGTCCCCATACAGGGGCCGATTATAGCTGCCGATATTGGTCTCTTGGACCGTTTCGGCAGCTTATCGGGCCGTCTAGGGGCAGAACCGAGGGGCCTGGCCGACCGATATCTGGCCTGAAATTGGCCAGATATCGATCGACCAGGTTAGAAAATCCAGTCGGATCGGGGACCGCATTGGCTCGTTGATGCGGTCCCCGAACCAACTGCCCCATTGCCGCGTGCAGAATTCAATCGTTTGGCCCCAGGGCCAAATGATCGAATTCACCTACATGCCTCCCCGATATCGCCACCCGTAGGTGGGGATATCAGGTGAAGATCCGCTCGCTTGGCGACATCGCCAAGCGAGCGGATCTGCCCGTGTATGGCCAGCTTAAAACTGCGGGTTGTAGAAATTGTGCATTTATTTAATCACGTGCACTTTCATAATTATCAGGCACAGGGCACTTTCCTAGACTGGTTAATGAATTATATAAACCTAATTATAGCTGCAATCAAAGCCGCAAAAGGTAATTTTTTATATTGTTAATCAGGGAGAAGTTGAATATTATATTCCCCTATTTTTCCTTTATAAAATCACTAATTCATCTTCCTGTATGTTTTTGGGCTGTGGGAGGAGACCCAAACCTGCCTTGGCAAGAACTGAACCCCCAAGCCTAAATCTTCTGTATTATTCTGTTTTATTAAAGTACAAACTGAAACACCTGCATTAATTTAATCTGTCAACAGAGAAAGCACATCATGAATATGGGTTGGGATTGCCGGGATCAGGTGTAATTATCTGCTCAAATAATCCTGAAAGCCAAAGCAATCACTTGTTCCCTGTAACTGGCAGTTCATCAGGGACTCTATAAACACACGGCAATAACTAATCAAATAATAGAGGAACACAAGTGCAGGAAGTACATAGGGAAGGAGTGGGAAGGCTCCAGCTGTCAGATGTCAAACCACCAACAAATAAGGTTCTATTAATACAAAACAGCATTATATTGTACAGATAACAAGCCAAATTACAAACTGTCGCACACATCGCAGGTTGGTTACACACATACAGGATGTTCAACTGAGCCACATCAATAGGGTTTGTCATGAATATGTGTTCTGCCTAATATCTGTGTTGTCGTTCTGTTATAAAAAGAAGCAGTAATGGATTACTGTTTTATTTGTACCCTAACTTAACCCACCTCCTCCTGAAAACAGATGAGCTCTGGATAAACAACCCCTCCCTTCCCTTCAATGCTGCCTGGGTTTTCTAATTACAGATAAAAAAGAGTGATTGCTCAGAAGAACCAAAGAGTAGGGTGCAAACCAAAGGTGCTTTTAATTTATCCATCTGCGCAGCAAATAACTAAGACTATGTGGCTTTACAAAGATAGCTACTAAATTGCACCAGTAAAGTTTTGAGCTGCTATCCAACTTTATGGCTGGACTCCCTGTCACCAGTGCAAATGGACCCATTCCAGTGTCGGACTGGGTCCCCAGGGGCCCAACAGAAAACCTTAGACCATGGGCCCACTCTCTAAACTATTTTTTATCCACTTCTCACTCAACCTCTGTATTTTCCTTGTTTTTTTTCTTTGCATACTATAATCTATTCTTCTTTATATTTAGTCAATTTGTTCCCATAGAGGATAGGGAATGACCATGAATTATGCCAAATGGCTAGCAGCAAAAGTGCCCACTGACACCAGGTCCCACCGGGAGTTTTCCTGGTATCCTTGTGAGCCAGTCCGACACTGACCCATTGCAAGTGCTAGTAAGACCCAGATATTGCTTTGCTTGCCTGTCACTTGCAAGGCAAAAGGTGCTCCAAAACAGATACCAGAGACCTGTGCTCCCCCCATGAATTCAGCGCTGAATATGTTCAATTGTGTTGGGTTCATAAGGGGCAGGGGGGGAGTTAGGGGCATTTCTGGGGTCTATGCCGCCCTGAGGCAGCCTTTGAGGTGCCGCCCTCCTCGCCCCCCATTGCTTACCTTTCCAATCACAGATAAACTAATTATTGTTAAATATTGCCAGTTTATCAGTTAGACTATTTTGGGGCATCCCCCAGCCTTTTGTATCATATATGCAGTACTAGAAAGATCTCACCCATAGCGCTTGATTCAGTGTTTTCCTCCTCTCGCTCCTTCCTGCTGCCACTGACACTCCTCTGGCACTTTCCAAAATGGCGCTGCTTTCCAAACTAACACCTGCGTTCCAGTGAGAACTCTGCACTTGCAACTTATATATAAGATAATTATAATAGTCTAAGTCAGGGGATCCCCAACCTTTCTTACTCGTGAGCCACAGTTAAATGTAAAAAGACTTGGGGAGCAACACAAGCACCATAAAAGTTCATGGAGGAGCCAAATAAGGGCTGTGATTGGCTATTAGGCAGCCTCTATGTACCCTATCAGCTTACAGGGGCTTTATTTGGTAGGAAATCTTGTTTTTATTCAACCAAAACTTGCCCCCAAGTCAGGAATTCAAAAATAACTCCCTGGTTTGGGGGCACTGAGAGCAACACCCAAGGGGTTGGGGAGCAACATGTTGCCCCTGAGCCACTGGTTGGGGATCACTGCTCTAAGCAGTCGCTGATAGAGCTTCATCAGGCACACGTAGCAATGTCTAAGCAATTATTGTTTTTTGTATTTTGTTTTGTATATGTATTTATTATAACAGGTGTCTGAATTCCACATAGAGTTGTTTACTTGGATACTGTTCCCCTTTGGGAACCTTCATTAACAGCTAGTAATACTGAAGGGATATATATAATATATATATACAGGTATGGGATCCCTTATCTGGAAACCCATTATCCGAATGTTCCGAATTATGGAAAGGCCTTCTCCCATAGACTCCATTATAAGCAAATAATTCTCATTTTTAAAAGGGATTTTTTTTCTCTGTAATAATAAAACAGTTATAAATAAAAGACGGAAGAGGAAACACCACACAGGTGGTCCTGATCAAGACTTCAAATTACTGCACCATTAACCCAATTATTATCAGGTAGATCAAGTAGTCCATTAAACTGAAATGATAAAACTTAACCTTTATTGCTAATCATTAAAAAAGGAAAAAAAAAAAAAAAAACCAAAATAGAAAGATGTGTGTCATTACTCAAATCCCCATTAAAATTCACAAAGGTGATTATCAGATATAAAATCTGCTATGTCCTTGAGAAAGCTCCACAATCTGGGAGCGAAACGCGCGTTGGGCTTTGGGGGGAGGAACGGGTGTTGATGTGGGACGGTTTTTCTGAGAGGGAGGGAGGGTGAGGGCGCACGATTGATGTGCGATTTTAACTGCAGAGGTGTTATTTAGACTAACAAGAGGCCGGGTGGCTACTGATGTTGGGGAGGTGGTGGGCTGATGAATTTGCTAATTTATAGCTTAAAATTTGAGCATTTTTGCACCTCCAAATACATGTGCTAACAGGCTCCGTTTTTCTCTGTGTTGAAATGAGATAAGGGGCAGAAACGCTATACCTTTCTTTCTACGAGCTTGAACTGGCAACATTTGTTGCAAACTTAAAGGGGTTTATTTCTGGCTGTCTTTACAGGAACGCTTAAGTGCTGAGAGCCTTTGGTACTTATTGTATCATTTTTACACCTTTCACTCTACGAGTTTGAATTGGCAACATATGTTGCAAACTCAAAGGAGCTTTTTTCTCTGACTGTCTCCACAGGAACACTTAAGTGCTGAGAGCCTTGATATTCATTATATCACCTTTTAAAGGCTAGATAACAGCGGCCCTACCATATCTCATAGCAGATTTTATATCTGATAATCACCTTTGCGAATTTTAATGGGGATTTGAGTAATGACACACATCTTTCTATTTTGTTTTGTTTTTTTTTTTTTTTTCCTTTTTTAATGATTAGCAATAAAGGTTAAGTTTTATCATTTCAGTTTAATGGACTACTTGATCTACCTGATAATAATTGGGTTAATGGTGCAGTAATTTGAAGTCTTGATCAGGACCACCTGTGTGGTGTTTCCTCTTCCGTCTTTTATTTATATTTGTCTATACTTCATTTGCACATTTTCCCTTCGTCCTAACTCTAATTAATCTAACATTAGGAGGCAAACATTGATGACTCCTACCTGATTTGTATAACTGGTGTGGAAGGTGCAAGCTTTCCTTTTCTTTCTATTTTGAATAATAAAACAGTACCTGTACTTGATCCCAACTAAGGTATAATTACCCCTTATTGGGGGCAGAACAGTCCTATTGGGTTTATTTAATGGTTAAATGATTCCCTTTTCTCTGTAATAATAAAACAGTACCTGTACTTGATCCCAACTAAGATATAATTACCCCTTATTGGGGGCAGAACAGCCCTATTGGGTTTATTTAATGGTTAAATGATTCCCTTTTCTCTGTAATAATAAAACAGTACCTGTACTTGATCCCAACTAAGATATAATTACCCCTTATTGGGGGCAGAACAGTCCTATTGGGTTTATTTAATGGTTAAATGATTCCCTTTTCTCTGTAATAATAAAACAGTACCTGTACTTGATCCCAACTAAGATATAATTACCCCTTATTGGGGGCAGAACAGTCCTATTGGGTTTATTTAATGGTTAAATGATTCCCTTTTCTCTGTAATAATAAAACAGTACCTGTACTTGATCCCAACTAAGATATAATTACCCCTTATTGGGGGCAGAACAGCCCTATTGGGTTTATTTAATGGTTAAATGATTCCCTTTTCTCTGTAATAATAAAACAGTACCTGTACTTGATCCCAACTAAGATATAATTACCCCTTATTGGGGGCAGAACAGTCCTATTGGGTTTATTTAATGGTTAAATGATTCCCTTTTCTCTGTAATAATAAAACAGTACCTGTACTTGATCCCAACTAAGATATAATTACGCCTTATTGGGGGCAGAACAGTCCTATTGGGTTTATTTAATGGTTAAATGATTCCCTTTTCTCTGTAATAATAAAACAGTACCTGTACTTGATCCCAACTAAGATATAATTACCCCTTATTGGGGGCAGAACAGCCCTATTGGGTTTATTTAATGGTTAAATGATTCCCTTTTCTCTGTAATAATAAAACAGTACCTGTACTTGATCCCAACTAAGATATAATTACCCCTTATTGGGGGCAGAACAGCCCTATTAGGTTTATTTAATGGTTAAATGATTCCCTTTTCTCTGTAATAATAAAACAGTACCTGTACTTGATCCCAACTAAGATATAATTACCCCTTATTGGGGCAGAACAGCCCTATTGGGTTTATTTCATGGTTAAATGATTCCCTTTTCTCTGTAATAATAAAACAGTACCTGTACTTGATCCCAACTAAGATATAATTACCCCTTATTGGGGGCAGAACAGCCCTATTGGGTTTATTTCATGGTTAAATGATTCCATTTTCTCTGTAATAATAAAACAGTACCTATACTTGATCCCAACTAAGATATAATTACCCCTTATTGGGGCAGAACAGCCCTATTGGGTTTATTTCATGGTTAAATGATTCCCTTTTCTCTGTAATAATAAAACAGTACCTGTACTTGATCCCAACTATGATATAATTAATCCTTATTGGGGATAAAACAAGCCTATTCGGTTTATTCAATATTTAAATTATTTTTAGCAGACTTAAGTTATGGAATTCCAAATTATGGAAAGATCCTTTATCCGGAAAACCCCAGGTCTCGAGCATTCTGGATAACAGGTCCCATACCTGTATACCAACACATAGTTTGTACTCAATTTGTATAAGCTGTTTGCCTGGTTGCCATAATAAAAAAAACTATATAGCATCATATAAAACTGCACTCACAGTCACAGGTCTTGCAAAGTGAAAAAGAAAATGGAATTTAAGGACACCTAGGGGAACAACAAGCTGCAGGACTAGGAAGAAATGAGCTTGGAAAGGAAAGGAATCCGGGTGCTGGTGATTATATCACTCCTTTCTGCTTTAGAGGATTCCAGGGCAAGGCCTTAGTGGCAAGCCCAATACAAAACTGCCAACATGCAGCATAGGGTGTGGGATGAAATGTGTCATGATGAATAGTATAATTACATGACTGAGAACCTGCATGTGGTGCCAATTACCCAGTGATTTAACTCAATAACCTAGAAAAGGCATCTCTCTCTCTTATCTTATCCAAGTCAGTTCACTGTGGTAATAATACCTAGATCCATTGCTGGGGCAAGTTGCCCCCAAACATCTGATTAAGGTAAGGTTTTTAATGCACCACATTAGTAGGGAGAGATGGTGCCTATAGTAGCAGTGGGGGGATAATAGCCTCTGGGAAGGGACTGGGGCTGTGGGATAGCAGGTATAGTAGGGAGAGATGGTGCCTATAGTAGCAGTGGGGGGATAATAGCCTCTGGGAAGGGACTGGGGCTGTGGGATAGCAGGTATAGTAGGGAGAGATGGTGCCTATAGTAGCAGTGGGGGGATAATAGCCTCTGGGAAGGGACTGGGGCTGTGGGATAGCAGGTATAGTAGGGAGAGATGGTGCCTATAGTAGCAGTGGGGGGATAATAGCCTCTGGGAAGGGACTGGGGCTGTGGGATAGCAGGTATAGTAGGGAGAGATGGTGCCTATAGTAGCAGTGGGGGGATAATAGCCTCTGGGAAGGGACTGGGGCTGTGGGATAGCAGGTATAGTAGGGAGAGATGGTGCCTATAGTAGCAGTGGGGGGATAATAGCCTCTGGGAAGGGACTGTGGCTGTGGAATAGCAGGTATAGTAGGGAGAGATGGTGCCTATAGTAGCAGTGGGGGATAATAGCCTCTGGGAAGGGACTGGGGCTGTGGGATAGCAAGTATAGTAGGGAGAGATGGTGCCTATAGTAGCAGTGGGGATAATAGCCTCTGGGAAGGGACTGGGGCTGTGGGATAGCAGGTATAGTAGGGAGAGATGGTGCCTATAGTAGCAGTGGGGGGATAATAGCCTCTGGGAAGGGACTGGGGCTGTGGGATAGCAGGTATAGTAGGGAGAGATGGTGCCTATAGTAGCAGTGGGGGATAATAGCCTCTGGGAAGGGACTGGGGGATAGCAGATACAGTAGGGAGAGATGGTACCTATAGTAGCAGTGGGGGGATAATAGCCTCTGGGAAGGGACTGGGGCTGTGGGATAGCAGGTATAGTAGGGAGAGATGGTGCCTATAGTAGCAGTGGGGGGATAATAGCCTCTGGGAAGGGACTGTGGCTGTGGGATAGCAGGTATAGTAGGGAGAGATGGTGCCTATAGTAGCAGTGGGGGGGATAATAGCCTCTGGGAAGGGACTGGGGCTATGGGATAGCAGGTATAGTAGGGAGAGATGGTGCCTTTAGTAGCAGTGGGGGGGATAATAGCCTCTGGGAAGGGACTGGGGCTGTGGGATAGCAGGTATAGTAGGGAGAGATGGTGCCTATAGTAGCAGTGGGGGGGATAATAGCCTCTGGGAAGGGACTGTGGCTGTGGGATAGCAGGTATAGTAGGGAGAGATGGTGCCTATAGTAGCAGTGGGGGGATAATAGCCTCTGGGAAGGGACTGGGGCTGTGGGATAGCAGGTATAGTAGGGAGAGATGGTGCCTATAGTAGCAGTGGAGGGATAATAGCCTCTGGGAAGGGATTGGGGCTGTGGGATAGCAGGTATAGTAGGGAGAGATGGTGCCTATAGTAGCAGTGGGGGATAATAGCCTCTGGGAAGGGACTGGAGCTGTGGGATAGCAGGTATAGTAGGGAGAGATGGTGCCTATAGTAGCAGTGGGGGGATAATAGCCTCTGGGAAGGGACTGGGGCTGTGGGATAGCAGGTATAGTAGGGAGAGATGGTGCCTATAGTAGCAGTGGGGGGATAATAGCCTCTGGGAAGGGATTGTGGCTGTGGGATAGCAGGTATAGTACAGTGGGATTGTGCCTATCGTTTTAGAGTCAGGGAGGGGTTTGTTTATACATTCATAGACATCAGGAAGTACGATGTAACTAGTGCAATAAATAACAAAAAATATACAAATTTCCTACTTAAAACAATAGGCAGAAAGGTGTTGAGCACACCCCTTGTTCATTTAATTCATGTTGAACAAAGGAATAAACTTTTTCTTGAGAACAGCTGACTTCTTTGTTCTTTATAAAATGGCTAACTTAGCCATAAAACACAGACTGCATGCAAATGAACACGGGAATTCACGAGACATAACTGGAAGACTTGTTTTGAGCAAACACCTTATGAACACAGATACATGTGGAAAGGGTTTTTCACTATGGTTCCAGGTTAATATTTATATCAGGAGCCAAACAGAAACCACATACAAGGGTTGGTAGAACTCAGAACCAGTCAGAAGTTACAAATAAGAATAATTTACATTCTCATGGTAATAAAGTCTCTTAGAGCTGCCAACTTGAAAAGTGCCCTTTGCCAACCCAGCAGGCTGTTATCCCTATGTGCAACGGATTCAGCCAATGGAAGCTGTGAGGGCTCATTTAGGGGCAACAGTATTGACTATGGGCTGTTATGGCTCCCAGGGGCGGAATTCAAGAGAGGCATGGTGGATGCACCTAGGCAATACTATAATACAGTGTTCCCCAACCAGTGGCTCGGGGGCAACATGTTGCTCACCATGTTGCTCCCCAAAGCCTCAAAGTAGGTGCCCATTTTTTAATTTCTGGTTAGGAGGCAAGTTTTGGTTGCATAAAAAGCCAGTATAAAGCCGAACAGAGGCTTCTATAGGCTGCCAGTCTACATATGGGCTACCAAATAGCCAATTATAGCTCTTATTTGCACCCCCAGGAACTTTTTACATGCTTGTGTTGCTCCCCAACACTTTTTCCATTTGATTGTGGCTCACAGGTGTAAAAGGTTGGGGATCCCTGCTATAATACCCCCCCCACACAACCCCTTCATCTCCCAATACCCTTCTTTCCCCATCGGAGCAGTCAAATGGAAGTAGGACTAGTCACAATAATCAACCAAAGCGCTGGGAATCTCATCCATTTTATCCAAAGAAACTGGAATGTTTGCAATCCCCATTGCTTAGCTAGGGAAAGGAACTTGGCATTAGGAAGATTGATGTACCTTCTTATTCCTGGAATCCCTACCATGTTTACCGAAAGGCCCACGCTTTCCATGTATTAATGACAAAGTGCTAATATTCTGGCAGCCATTCCTGCACCGTCTCTGCCAAGTTCTGGTACCTTGGGGTAGAGAAAGTGAACACAATAGGGCTTATCTACATCAACCAGGTTTAGAGGTGCAAGTGCAGTTAGGGTTACAAATGCATGGCTCTTCTTCCTCTGGTCTGGCTGTGGGCTCACTGGACCAGGGGGAGCAAGTCAGCCCCTATGGCAGGTAGTGGGGACACTTGCAAGTGTGCTCAGCAGGTCCATATTTTCTATATCGGTACCAGAGTACAGTCCCCAAAGCTGCCACCCTTGGCACAGTCTCTTGTATACCTGTATAGAAAACATGGCTGCCAAACAGGCTCACAAATGTTTGGCCCATTGGATAGAATGGTTTGTACTTGCTGGAGAACACTGTTTACCTGGGATAGGATTTCATGTTTAATCTGTAACCCTTCACGTTACTACTCCTGGCTGCTTCGCTTGGTGTGATACCAGCGCTGTAACCGTGCCAAGGTTTGCCTCCATTACACATTATCTTTATACCCCAGTGACCATTTCGGGGCTAAAAGGCATTTAAATAGCAGAAAACCCAGAAACAGAGGGGCTACAGCTGAAACTGCCCCATGGAGTGTAAGTGATATACTTTCTTAGCTCCGCTCTGTGCAGGGAATAGTTACGGGAAGCTTCACTTACACGCAGGGTGAGCCCAGGGAACCAGAACCAGCACTTGTCAGGCTCATAACCCTATAGAGCTGGGCAAACACTGTCTATTTACAAACTCTTGACACACGCACAACATGCACACACAGATACACACACACACACAGATACACACACACAGATATATACATATTCACATTCTTTACTATTATATCAAAATATCAGTTTTCCGTCTCTCAGTGGAATAACAAGAATTTCAGGTCACCATGAAAGGTCAGCAGTTTCACCCCCTGGGGGAAAGCAGATACTGTATGATAACAGAGCGTATTACATATATTACTCTTGTCCTACACAAAGTGCTGCACTCGTAGGCCTTACAACTGTGGTTTATGGGCTAAAGGCAAAGTAAAAGTCAACAAGTTTGCCCCAGATCTAGAACCCTATAGCAACCAATCAGCGGGTAGCATTTACTAGTCTCCTGTTTAAAAGCACCCTTCAGGTTGGTTGCTAAGGGTTACTTGACTTTGAGCAAATTTTTCTTCTTTAAGCTGAAGATGTGATAGATGCTCCGTTATAAAGATAGCTAGAATCTCAACCATAAAGCAGGGCAGGACTGCTGCTTAGAGTGGATATCAGATCCGTGCCACTGTGACAGAATGCTCTGTTATACAGATAGCTAGAATCTCAGCCATAAAGCAGGGCAGGACTGCTGCTTAGAGTGGATATCAGATCTGTGCCACTGTGACAGAATGCTCTGTTATACAGAAAGCTAGAATCTCAGCCATAAAGCAGGGCAGGACTGCTGCTTACAATGGGGGGGGGGGGGGGGGGTCAGATAGGGTCTGTGCCACTGTGACAGAATGCTCTGTTATACAGATAGCTAGAATCTCAGCCATAAAGCAGGGCAGGACTGCTGCTTACAATGGGGGGATCAGATAGGATCTGTGCCACTGTGACAGAATGCTCTGTTATACAGATAGCTAGAATCTCAGCCATAAAGCAGGGCAGGACTGCTGCTTACAATGGGGGGATCAGATAGGATCTGTGCCACTGTGACAGAATGCTCTGTTATACAGATAGCTAGAATCTCAGCCATAAAGCAGGGCAGGACTGCTGCTTACAATGGGGGATCAGATAGGATCTGTGCCACTGTGACAGAATGCTCTGTTATACAGATAGCTAGAATCTCAGCCATAAAGCAGGGCAGGACTGCTGCTTACAATGGGGGGATCAGATAGGATCTGTGCCACTGTGACAGAATGCTCTGTTATACAGATAGCTAGAATCTCAGCCATAAAGCAGGGCAGGACTGCTGCTTACAATGGAGGGGATCAGATAGGATCTGTGCCACTGTGACAGAATGCTCTGTTATACAGATAGCTAGAATCTCAGCCATAAAGCAGGGCAGGACTGCTGCTTACAATGGGTATCAGATCTGTGCCACTGTGACAGAATGCTCTGTTATACAGATAGCTAGAATCTCAGCCATAAAGCAGGGCAGGACTGCTGCTTACAATGGGTATCAGATCTGTGCCACTGTGACAGAATGCTCTGTTATACAGATAGCTAGAATCTCAGCCATAAAGCAGGGCAGGACTGCTGCTTACAATGGGTATCAGATCTGTGCCACTGTGACAGAATGCTCTGTTATACAGATAGCTAGAATCTCAGCCATAAAGCAGGGCAGGACTGCTGCTTACAATGGGTATCAGATCTGTGCCACTGTGACAGAATGCTCTGTTATACAGATAGCTAGAATCTCAGCCATAAAGCAGGGCAGGACTGCTGCTTACAATGGGTATCAGATCTGTGCCACTGTGACAGAATGCTCTGTTATACAGATAGCTAGAATCTCAGCCATAAAGCAGGGCAGGACTGCTGCTTACAATGGGGGGATCAGATAGGATCTGTGCCACTGTGACAGAATGCTCTGTTATACAGATAGCTAGAATCTCAGCCATAAAGCAGGGCAGGACTGCTGCTTACAATGGGGGATCAGATAGGATCTGTGCCACTGTGACAGAATGCTCTGTTATACAGATAGCTAGAATCTCAGCCATAAAGCAGGGCAGGACTGCTGCTTACAATGGGGGGATCAGATAGGATCTGTGCCACTGTGACAGAATGCTCTGTTATACAGATAGCTAGAATCTCAGCCATAAAGCAGGGCAGGACTGCTGCTTACAATGGAGGGGATCAGATAGGATCTGTGCCACTGTGACAGAATGCTCTGTTATACAGATAGCTAGAATCTCAGCCATAAAGCAGGGCAGGACTGCTGCTTACAATGGGTATCAGATCTGTGCCACTGTGACAGAATGCTCTGTTATACAGATAGCTAGAATCTCAGCCATAAAGCAGGGCAGGACTGCTGCTTACAATGGGTATCAGATCTGTGCCACTGTGACAGAATGCTCTGTTATACAGATAGCTAGAATCTCAGCCATAAAGCAGGGCAGGACTGCTGCTTACAATGGGTATCAGATCTGTGCCACTGTGACAGAATGCTCTGTTATACAGATAGCTAGAATCTCAGCCATAAAGCAGGGCAGGACTGCTGCTTACAATGGGTATCAGATCTGTGCCACTGTGACAGAATGCTCTGTTATACAGATAGCTAGAATCTCAGCCATAAAGCAGGGCAGGACTGCTGCTTACAATGGGTATCAGATCTGTGCCACTGTGACAGAATGCTCTGTTATAATGATAAAAGTAGAACACAAGAGTACAAGATAAACATTTCCCAAAAAGGAGAACAAATAATTGCTATTTAGTACATAGTAAATGGCACGGAGCAGCAAGCTGACTGGCGGGGTCACATCACAATAGCCAGTGCCAGGGCTTATGTCACACGGGTAAATCTGTTGCCAAAACCTTTTCAGAGGCAGTGAAAGGTGCAAGTTCATCAGGTTCCAAAACATTGCACAAGCTGACCCGGGGCAAACAAACAACTCCCGGGGCGCAAGGGGCCGGCCTGACTCATAGCTAAAGCCCTTCTACAACCTGAACTATAACAAGAAGCACCCTAGGCCAATTAATACCAGCTAACAATATAACACTTTCTTATATTTAACAATGTAGCAGAAGCCTTGCATGTGTCTTATGTGGCTTCTGCTACATTGTTTCAAAAGTCGGAACCAGAGAATTAAAAAGTGAGAGACAGAAACGGCTTTGAATAGCAACGACATTTACACATAACTATAAATCTATATATTTATATCAAATGAATGTGTATTGGAAAGCAGCTTAGAATTCCATTTTCTCACACTATAAAAATAGGACATCGTTGTTTTGGGAATCTAGTTGCCCTTTAAGCTGTATCAGTAGCAAGTTATTAATATTTTAGTTGCCAGGAAGCTCAGAATGGTCTATGAGTCACCCCAGCAGCAGTCACAGAGGTTTCATGACCCAAATAATTAGGGGAAAATGAGAAATCAGCATTCGAGTCTATGTTTTATGCAGCAGCCGACAGGATAACACCGTGCATACATGTTACACGCGTGCCTGCTATTGGCCAGGTATTTGTGGGAGACCCCCACGTCACACACAATTTCACGGGGGATAATTTGCCTGGGGGGGCCTGCACCTCCATAGTTATGTCACTAGATAGATAGACAGACAGACACAGATAGATAGATGATAGATAGGTAGATAGGTAGATAGATAGATAGATAGATAGATAGATAGATTGATAATTGATAGATAGGTAGATAGATAGATAGATAGATAGATAGATAGGTAGATAGATAGAGAGGTAGATAGATAGATAGATAGATAGATAGATAGATAGATAGAGAGGTAGGTAGATAGATGATAGATAGAGAGGTAGGTAGATAGATGATAGATAGAGAGGTAGGTAGATAGATGATAGATAGATACAGAGGTAGGTAGATAGATGATAGATAGATAGATAGATAGATAGATAGATAGATAGATAGATGATAGATAGATAGATAGATAGATAGAGAAGTAGATGATAGATAGATGATAGATAGATAGATATAGATAGATAGATAGATGATAGATTGATAGATAGATTGATAGATAAATTACAAAAATGATTGAGCTCTGAATTTTAGTACAGGTATAGGACCTATTATCCAGAATGCTCAGGACCAAGGGTATTCCGGATAAGGGGTCTTTCCGTAATTTGGATCTCTATACCTTAAGTCTACTAAAAAATCAATAAAACATTTATTAAACCCAATAGGATTGTTTAGCATCCAAAAAGGATTATTTATATCCAAGTTGCGATCAATTACAAGGTACTGTATTATTATTACTTATAAAAAGGAAATCAGTTTTAAAATTCTGAATTATTTGATTAAAATGGAGTCTATGGGAGACAGACTTTCCGTAATTCGGAGCTTTCTGGATAATGGGCTTCTGGATAAGGGATCCCATACCTGTACTACTTCCCTTACAGACCTTTGTGCCAATACACTCGGTGCCAGGGCATTATATACAAGAATAATTTCTTCCCTCTGTCCCAACCAAATCCCCGAACTACAACCCCCAGTTTCCCCAACATATTATTACTACGCAGCCAACCCATGCAGAAAACAAAGAGAGTTCTTACAAAGTTAGCCTTCATCTGGCGCCTGGTGATTTTCTCTCCATTCCTGCTGTAGCTGAGGCTGAGCAGAGGTAGTAGAGACAGGGCAAGGAGGAACGGCAGGCAAAGGGTGGCAAGTCCTGTACTCCCCATGGGTTCAGAGTTAAGGCTGCTTCATGGTAGCTCCGCTTGCTTATCCCCACTTATCCATGGCTGTTCCACACTCGCTGGCTGTCAGTTCCATGCGCTGCACAGGTCTGTTTGTAACCTGCATAGGATAATGGCGCTTTAGGGAGATGTGGCCTCCCCACTAAGTGACTAAGTCCTATATATTCCTATACAATTATAAGTTCTCCAGTGAAAAGCCTTCTGTTGGCAGGTTCCCTAAACAAAAACTTTAGCCTTCTCCCTGGTAACCTGCGCTCCCTCATGTGCGGCTGCTGTGCCTCTCGGCTTGTTTGCTGTGTTCCAGCTCCTCCTCCCCTCCCACTTGCTCTACTGTCAGCTTCCTGGCAGCCTCTCCCAGCTGTGACTCCTACCTGCCTGTCACAATTACCTGCTTGCCAACGCCCCACCTCATGGGCTGGCATGGAGAGGGGATAGAGCTGCTGCACTGTGTCAACTACAACCTCATGGGCTGGCATGGAGAGGGGATAGAGCTGCTGCACTGTGTCAACTACAACCTCATGGGCTGGCATGGAGAGGGGATAGAGCTGCTGCATTGTATCAGCTGCAACCTCATGGGCTGGCATGGATATGGTATAGAGCTGCTGCACTGTGTCAACTGCAACCTCATGGGCTGGCATGGATATGGTATAGAGCTGCTGCACTGTGTCAACTGCAACCTCATGGGCTGGCATGGAAAAGGTATAGAGCTGCTTCATTAAATCAGCTACAACCTCATGGACTGGCATGGAAAAGGTATAGAGCTGCTTCATTAAATCAGCTACAACCTCATGGACTGGCATGGATATGGTATAGAGCTGCTGCACTGTATCAACTGCAACCTCAGGAGCTGGCAAGGAGATTGTATAGAGTTTGCTACATTGTGTGAAATGCAACCTCAGGGTCAGGTGAGGAGAGAAAATAGAGCAGCTACATTGTATCCAATACAGCCTTAGGGGCTGGCATGGGGAGGCTGTAGAGCTGCTACATTGTGTTACTGGGGAGAGAATGGATTGCTATAGAAGAGAGAAGTGATTCACCTATAATAAACTGCTTGGGACGCATTATACGCCCGTACAAGGGGAATGTTCAAATTTTCATAAGGGAATCTTCACCCAAAATCTGTTTATTTGTAGAAGAAACATCTAATTCTAAGCAACATTATTTAACTGCTTTGTTATGTACACTTGATAAAGGGCACGAAGGGGCCCGAAACATGTCATGTATGGCATTAAATAAAAGCACTTTTTTTGCAGAAATTTTGCATTTTGTCTCGTGGTTCCCCCTATATATATGTTTCGATTAGACATTAGCTGAGAGTGCGGCTCTATTGCTGGGGGTTTGATGCATGAGGTCTGGAAGGCTGGGCGCAGAGGATCTATCTAGTCCAACATTACATTATGTATTAATTAGAGAAATTCAGTTGCAATGCTAGGGTAGTTAGACCGCACCAAGGCATTCTCTGCAATTCTCTGAATCCTGTGTCAGTATTTGGCTGATCCCATGGGAACGCTGCCTGAGTGTGTGATGGCGGCCACACATGGGATGATAAAAGCTGTTGAGTTGGCAGCCTATTGGCTTGTGTACGGGGCCCTATAATAGGCCGACACAACTGATTTCTAGCAGAAAATTGGCCATATCCCAAATGTCAATCAGACTGCATGAGCTCCTTGCCCAAGGGCCAAACAAGCAGAATGACCCAATTTCCTTCACCAGCACTGGTCCAAGCCGGCTGGGTGCCCTAGGCAACATAAACAGGGAGGTAATATGAGCATGCAGGCAGTGGGGGAACAAGGGCTCGGACTAGGGGTAGGTGAAAGAGGTAAGCACCTAGCACCCCCACCCCACCATTATGCCCTAGCACGTGCCTACCCCTAGTAACGGCCCTGTCGTTCACCTCAAGGTGGGCATATTGGGGAAAGATCAACTTCCTTGGCAGATCTTTCAGTGTATGGCTCCCCTTAGGCTGGCACTAAAGTTTGGAGGAGGAGGAGGAATAATGTTTGGGCTATGGCCCCAGGGTAAGCAAGATGGTACATCATACAGTGACATTTATACATTACTGAAACATCATTTAAGAGGATGAACAACCTCCAGACATTGGCATAAAGGGCTCCCCTGTGCAATTTCTATTAATTCAATTTTATTAACTCAATATTATTGTATTGGGTCTGAATGCCAAATCGTCTACAATCGATTTGCCTGAAAAAATCCACCCCAAAAATGTGTCACTTTTTGTTTTCGAGTGCATTTGTTTCCAGTCATATCACATTATGGGTTTAGATTGGACTCAGCCAGCAACTTAGACAAATACAAGTTCTACATAGGATAATGTTCCTTTAATTAACCTTTAATCTGGGAAAGCCATAGACTGGGAACTGTAATGTTATCCAGCACAATCATCCATGGGCCAAACAAACATTGTGAGCTTGGGCTAAGCACATAGAAAGCCCAATAGCACCAATCCGCTTGCTTGGCCGGGGGCTCTAGTGAGCAAGCCTGAGTGGCATTCCATCCTACATAGCTGTCACCTGTCACACGTCACACATAGGAAAAGTTGATTGGGTTTGGCACAGGGGGGGCACGTAGCCTGTTTAGCTGGTATTTTTGCCGCACCCTTGGTTTGTGGTGGATGAGCCTATTATTATTATTTATATGAGGCTACTCTGCATAGGGGCCATCACATGGCTGCTGGAAGAAGCCCCCTTTCAAAGATTCTCCCCCCCCCCTCACTCCCAGTGTTCTCCCTGTATTCTGTACTGTTCTGTGACTGTAATGTTCTCCATGCCCAAAGCTGTAATGTGGCCTTCCTGGGTTCAGGCTGAGGTGCCCATATAAGAAACAATAACTAATAAATGGTCTGGCTCAGCATGCAATATGATGTCCTATAACAGTTTCATTCCAGGAGTATTAGGATGGCCAGTGGTGGTGAACTAGGTAATGGGCCAGGATCTGATTGTTTAGTGTTAATGCACCACGGAGCCACAATCGTAATATGATCGACAGCCCCTAATCCTGCTTTGTCTTAGCTTAGCTATACACCCCAACACTCAAACAGCATGCTCAGCAGCTTCTCAGCAGCCCAGAGCGCACTGAGCATGTGTAGTGCCACTGACACTCAATAGATGCCCTAAGAAGATCCAAGATGGGGAACTGCTAGGGACACATTTAAAGAAAAGGATCATTACTGTTATAGGGATGCTGAACCTCTGGGCTGGTACAGTAAGTACAAAATATAGTATAAACAAAGTAAAGTATAAAATACAGCAAATATTTAGACTAATATTTAGTCTCCTCCATTAAAAAACACAAAGCTTAAACAATGGTTGTATAACAGCCCATTAATGTTTCAATATTCAGCATAAAGTTCTACTTTGATTTCTGAAAAGGTTACCTGTCAAAGAAACAAGCATTCAGAAAGCAAATATTTAAAAGGTAAGTGAGTCTGATAAGTGCACATGATACACATTCTCTGAATAGGGGCGGGGCTAACGCCTCCCTGGCTGGGTGCCAGCACCCCATTCTCTTACTCACAGCTTACTTGCTTTTTTCATTATATATAAAGTAATGGGATGTCTCAGCATGAATAATAACCCAGAACAGCAGAATCTAGTTCTTTATACTCCTCCTGAAACCAGTGTTAGTAGCGCAGGTGTGTCTGTATATAATGAATGGCTTCTACCGTTATGAATTCATAACAACTACAGTTAAATAAGTATTTAACATATTTATCCAAAAAGGATTATTTAAAAAAAAAATAAAATAAAAATAAAATATATATATATATATATAGAAATGGTACCGCACACACAGGGGCTTGATGCAAAAGAAAAAAATTTATTGAAAAATTCCAACTTTCCGGTGCTCTTCCTCGGGGACGGGTTGTGCTCAAAACGTTGGTATTTTTTCCACTTTTTTTTCTATTGAATCAAGCTCCTGTGTGTGCCGTACCCTTTCTATATATTAACAAATTTAACCTGCACCCAGGGCATTTGGACTTGTACAGGGCGTGCTCCTCTCTGTTCACCATATATATATATAAAATAAACAATGCAAAGTGCCCCAGCCAGGGAACAGGGTAGTTAATGCAAAAGCACACCCTGTGTTCTGGACTAGTACAGTGGGTTCTTGGCTAGTTCAGTGGGTTCTTGGCTAGTACAGCGGGGTTCTTGGCTAGTACAGCGGGGTTCTTGGCTAGTACAGCGGGGTTCTTGGCTAGTACAGCGAGTTCTTGGCTAGTACAGCGGGGTTCTTGGCTAGTACAGCGAGTTCTTGGCTAGTACAGCGGGTTCTTGGTTAGTTCAGGGGGTTCTTGGCTAGTACAGTGGGTTCTTGGCTAGTACAGTGGGTTCTTGGCTAGTACAGCGGGTTCTTGCCTAGTTCAGTGGGTTCTTGGCTAATACAGCGGGGTTCTTGGTTAGTTCAGGGGGTTCTTGGCTAGTACAGCGGGGTTCTTGGCTAGTACAGCGGGGTTCTTGGCTAGTACAGCGGGTTCTTGGTTAGTTCAGGGGGTTCTTGACTAGTACAGTGGGTTCTTGCCTAGTTCAGTGGGTTCTTGGCTAGCACAGTGGGTTCTTGGCTAGCACAGTGGGTTCTTGGCTAGCACAGTGGGTTCTTGGCTAGCACAGTGGGTTCTTGGCTAGCACACTGAAAGGTTTGCATATATAAATGCAAAGAGTTTTCATCCCCCCTCACAGAAAAGATCAATACCGTCTAGTCAAATGGTAAGGGCCAGATGTATTGGGAATGATGATAGTGTGTGCATAGCCAGGGGTGCTGAAATGGAAAATACATTTTCAGCGCAAGGGTATGATCCCAGATCATTGGATAAAGCGGAAGAAACAGTGCTAACATTGGACAGGGAGACGCTACTTGCGGGTAAACAAACTGATGATACTAAAAAGAAAGGCATTATGTGCTGTTCTGAACAGTGACGGATTTTGCTATAGGGCACCCCTAGGCCGGCCCCCTTCTCCTCGCCACAAATCCGGCCCTAGTTCTGAATCTAGTGATATTAGGAATATCATTCTGAAAAATGGGCATATCCTGCAGGCTGACCCTCAAATTGGGACATTATTTTCCAAGAAAGGCTGTTTTTATATAAGAGACAGAATAACTTATGTGATAAATTGGTACATGCCAAGGAACTGGCAGCAAAACAAATATTTCTCCCTGCAGTGGCTGGCATGTTTCCATGTTTAAAGTGTGCCCAATGTCATAGCATTATCAGGGTAAGCAATGTATGCCCCCCCCCCCCCCCCGGCCTGGCGTCCCACTTAGGATCAGAGGATATCATACTTGTTTGCTTAAATTTGTTTTTTTATTTTTTAAAATGCCCATGTGGTCTTGGATACATGGACAAAACAGTTCAAGCAGTGAAACATCGAATAGGGCAACAAACGAAATACCCCTGTAGCTAGACACTGAGATGGGACACAATGCCGCACAATTAAGATTTCAGTTATTGGAACAGGTAAATAGACCTAGAAGACTGTATTTTGTTACAACTGGAGGCACGTTGGACATATCTTTTAGATACAGTTACTCCCTCAGGTCTGAATAAAAGAATAGAGTTATATTGATCTGCAGACTGGTGTGATAATCTGATCGCTAGTTTCATATGTGCTTTCTGTTTTGTGTGAGCACAGTAACAATTGTATAGAATGTAACCATAAGATAGAATGTTTATGTGTTGCCTTGGTGTCTAAGTTCCAGCTCGATCCCTACCATTGTGATGTTGATGCCCATTGACTTTGACGCCACTGATAACGCAAGATTTTGTGCGGTGTGGGATGCGCACTTCGGGTTTTAAATTTAGCTCACTCGCTGTTAGTGAAGGGGAATGCTACATTGAAAAAGTGGCCGTGAGGTCCCCAAATCGTCTGCATTATCCTTACTGATTGCTCCTAATAAACCACTGCCGAGGCAGTTTGTGCACCAGCATAAATGTGAGTGACTTCCATCTGTATTCGCACGTAATATGTTTGTAACTGGAACCCACGGTCCCTGGGAATGTACACTCACTGTTAAGGAAGTATAGTGATTTAAAAGAACTGTTATAGGAACAGAGTTGATTCTATTTTCGTCATATATATATATATACAGTACATAGAGAGAGACATAAGGTGCTCACCATAAACAATTGTTTTACCTGGGTGCCTGAGCTGAGAAACAACATAAACAATAGAGAAGAACAATACTCGCAGGATTTGCTGAATCAATCTTCCAAAGGTTTATTTTGCTCAACGTTTCGACCCCCCCCAGGGACCTTCGTCAGGAGTCAAACAGTACAATGTTGCACTGGGACTGAAATAAACCTT
The DNA here is from genome assembly GCF_000004195.4 of Xenopus tropicalis. Lineage (NCBI taxonomy): Eukaryota > Metazoa > Chordata > Amphibia > Anura > Pipidae > Xenopus > Xenopus tropicalis. The sequence goes on along the minus strand of NC_030680.2, from coordinate 138,249,703 downwards.
TGGCGTTGATTCGGCAAATCCTGTCAGTGTCATTTTTCTGTATTGTTTGTCAGCTCAGGCACCCAGGTAAAACAACTGTTTATAGTGTGCACCTTATGTCTCTCTCTATATATATATATATATATGCAAACCTTTCAGTATACTAGCCAAGACCCCACTGTACTAGCCAAGACCCCACTGTACTAGCCAAGACCCCACTGTACTAGCCAAGACCCCACTGTACTAACCAAGAACCCACTGTATAGCCAAGAACCCACTGTACTAACCAAGAACCTACTGTACTAACCAAGAACCTACTGTACTAACCAAGGACCCACTGTACTAACCTAGGACCCACTGTACTTGCCAAGAACCCACTGTACTAACCAAGGACCCACTGTACTAACCTAGAACCCACTGTACTAACCTAGGACCCACTGTACTAACCTAGGACCCACTGTACTAACCTAGGACCCACTGTACTTGCCAAGAACCCACTGTACTTGTAAAGAACACAGGGTGTGCTTTTGGATTAACTCCCCTGCTCACTGCATTGTGTCAGCGGAGGAGGCAGACTGCACTAGAGAGACAACCTAAACATAGGCCCATTGTAGCTTCAGACTGCTGCTGGGAGAAGTGGGGCAATCAAAAATCCTGTGCCCCCTGGCAGTGCCTACCCATTGGGATGAATGTGAATTGCTCAGCCCACGGCAGGCGCTGCTGCTGGGACACATAAGGGTTAACTGGAGATTGCCCATTCCCTGAGCTGCCGGGAGTCGCACAAGAGAGTAACCACAGCAGAAGCAGTTGCTTGAGTGCTTTTGGGTCCATGAATGTAGGGGACCCAGTGGGGCCCTCACTAATGTCTTCCTTCAGTACACACAACAGAACAGGTATCTGCCCAGCGTGATGGGGCCCTAAATATATAGCTGATATTCTAGCAGAAAAAAACTCAACAGCACAAGACTTCACTGACATTTTATACAACTGGAGCAAACGTGCCACAATACCTACCATATATATATAGCGGATAAAGGCTTTATTCCATCATGGCTACATCCTGGTTAGTAAAGGCGATGTTTCAGGCCCCATCTGGCTTATAAAATGGCTGGTTCCGGCCTGAAACATCACTTGCACTACTCAGGATGTAGCCATGATGGAATAAAGGCTTTTCAGATATTTAGGATACCCCCCCGCATGGCCATTGCCCCTCCCGGTAGTAAGAGATATTTTCGGCATGCAAATTATTGCCATTGCAGTGGATATTCAAATAACTCCGAGCCTCCTCCAAGCCGAGTTTTTCTACATTCTTTCTGCTCAAGTCAGTGAATATTTCTACATCAAATCCCATGTACGTCTGTTCCACTGTAGAGCTGACGGGGGGGGGGGGGGGGGGGGGGCAGTGGCATTATTAACCATTTCCCCTAGTGCCCACTGTGCCGCCCCTGTGTGCATTCAGTATAACATCATCCACCAATCTGACGCGTGAGTATGGTTCCATACAGGAAATATACAGCATGGCTCCATTTGTCAAAGCCAGTGTTTTCCCCCAACATAAGGAAATGTGGAGCCACTACTCCCCCCCCCCCCCCCGGTTCTTTTTCTCTTCTCTCATTCTGCACTTTCATCTTCCCTCCTTTTCCTTTCCTCTCCTCCTTTCAATTCTCTCCATTTACATTCTAGCACTTGCACCTTCCTTACCTATCACATGATAGGTGAGAACATGAGAATGTTCTCAGTAATGAGACTGTTCTAAGTAATAAGTAGATGAAAGGGAATAATCTAATGTTCCAATAACACAAATGCAAAAATGTAATGCAATTTGAGTATCACTCATGTATTATCAGGGATAATGTACCCCCTACTGTAAATGATAAGGATATTAGCAGTCACTGAGGGGTTCTGTGCCCATATAAAGGCACAAGGCTGCAGGCTGAGTTATACAGGGAACTCTAAATATCACTCATGTATTATAAGGGATAATGTACCCCCTACTGTAAATGATAAGGATATTAGCAGTCACTGAGGGGTTCTGTGACCATATAAAGGCACAAGGCTGCAGGCTGAGTTATACAGGGAACTCTGAGTATCACTCATGTATTATAAGGGATAATGTACCCCCTACTGTAAATGATAAGGATATTAGCAGTCACTGAGGGGTTCTGTGCCCATATAAAGGCACAAGGCTGCAGGCTGAGTTATACAGGGAACTCTAAATATCACTCATGTATTATAAGGGATAATGTACCCCCTACTGTAAATGATAAGGATATTAGCAGTCACTGAGGGGTTCTGTGCCCATATAAAGGCACAAGGCTGCAGGCTGAGTTATACAGGGAACTCTGAGTATCACTCATGTATTATAAGGGATAATGTACCCCCTACTGTAAATGATAAGGATATTAGCAGTCACTGAGGGGTTCTGTGCCCATATAAAGGCACAAGGCTGCAGGCTGAGTTATACAGGGAACTCTGAGTATCACTCATGTATTATAAGGGATAATGTACCCCCTACTGTAAATGATAAGGATATTAGCAGTCACTGAGGGGTTCTGTGCCCATATAAAGGCACAAGGCTGCAGGCTGAGTTATACAGGGAACTCTGAGTATCACTCATGTATTATAAGGGATAATGTACCCCCTACTGTAAATGATAAGGATATTAGCAGTCACTGAGGGGTTCTGTGCCCATATAAAGGCACAAGGCTGCAGGCTGAGTTATACAGGGAACTCTGAGTATCACTCATGTATTATAAGGGATAATGTACCCCCTACTGTAAATTATAAGGATATTAGCAGTCACTGAGGGGTTCTGTGACCATATAAAGGCACAAGGCTGCAGGCTGAGTTATACAGGGAACTCTGAGTATCACTCCTGTATTATAAGGGATAATGTACCCCCAACTGTAAATGATAAGGATATTAGCAGTCACTGAGGGGTTCTGCGCCCATATAAAGGCACAAGGCTGCAGGCTGAGTTATACAGGGAACTCTGAGTATCACTCATGTATTATAAGGGATAATGTACCCCCTACTGTAAATGATAAGGATATTAGCAGTCACTGAGGGGTTCTGTGCCCATATAAAGGCACAAGGCTGCAGGCTGAGTTATACAGGGAACTCTGAGTATCACTCATGTATTATAAGGGATAATGTACCCCCTACAGTAAATGATAAGGATATTAGCAGTCCCTGAGGGGTTTTTATAAAGGGAGGATATTATTATAATATAGAGTAGGGTGTACACACAACACTCAGTGGGACAGGGACACACGTAATATCACTATGCATCATTTATAAGTAATGACATCAACACTATACATATATAAACAGGTTGGTCAATGCGCTTGTGTATTCCAGGGTAATAAAGTGAGCCATTCTATACATGATACATGACATTGAAGTGCAATCATTCTTGTAAAGATTACAGGTGTTAATTATGCTTTAATACAATGAAAATGAATTCAATATGTGTGTGTATATCTTTGTTTTATATAAGCTCCTCCTATTCTGTGCCCCACTACTCATACTGCATTCTTTCCAAGAAATGAAAAATGCTATTTAGGAGACCACAGACCATACATTCTATGGTGGTTTAACCACTGACAGTTAAGGAAAAGGTATTGCTATGACTGCCTACTTCTGAGAAAATACTCAACCTGTGTCAAAGATGCGCATCACTCTGTGGGCCCCGGGGCTGCTAGAATTCCCAATTACGCACAAGCACTTCTACTCTGTGACTCTGCTCCAGGGTCATTTTACGTGTCGCAGCAAAAAGCTACACCCCCTACTGTAATTTATAAGGATGTTAGAAGTCACTGAGGGGTTCTGTGGCCATATAAAGGCACAAGGCTGCAGGCTGAGTTATACAGGGAACTCTGAGTATCACTCATGTATTATAAGGGATAATGTACCCCCTACTGTAAATGATAAGGATATTAGCAGTCACTGAGAGGTTCTGTGCCCCCCATATAAAGGCACAAGGCTGCAGGCTGAGTTATACAGGGAACTCTGAGTATCACTCATGTATTATAAGGGATAATGTACCCCCTACTGTAAATGATAAGGATATTAGCAGTCACTGAGGGGTTCTGTGCCCATATAAAGGCACAAGGCTGCAGGCTGAGTTATACAGGGAACTCTGAGTATCACTCATGTATTATAAGGGATAATGTACCCCCTACTGTAAATGATAAGGATATTAGCAGTCACTGAGGGGTTCTGTGCCCATATAAAGGCACAAGGCTGCAGGCTGAGTTATACAGGGAACTCTGAGTATCACTCATGTATTATAAGGGATAATGTACCCCCTACTGTAAATGATAAGGATATTAGCAGTCACTGAGGGGTTCTGTGCCCATATAAAGGCACAAGGCTGCAGGCTGAGTTATACAGGGAACTCTGAGTATCACTCATGTATTATAAGGGATAATGTACCCCCTACTGTAAATGATAAGGATATTAGCAGTCACTGAGGGGTTCTGTGCCCATATAAAGGCACAAGGCTCCTTCTTAAAGCAGAATGTTTCTTTTCAATCTTTTCTCCCGTGATGTTCCTGTTTCCCTAAGTGATCTCTCATTTATTAGTCCACACGAACGCGAGTTGATCAAAAGGCGGAGTGATAGTTTGCGTGTCTGGGAGGCGCCCTATCCAAAGCTTTGGTGACTTCAACCCAGAGAAGCCATGAGGTTTAGCAGAAGAGCAGAGAATTAGGCCATGGTTTAGCTTTGAATGGTTTCCTGTCTACATTTGACTGAGTAATAAATGCTGACAAAGGTTGTTTATAAAGAAAAAATATCAGTTATAAAATACATATGTCTGTGTGTGTGTGGTTTTGTTATTAAGTTGTGTTGCGCCGCAACTGGAAAAAAAAGAAAATATGAGATGTTCAGTGTTCAGATATGGAGGTATGTGGATCCTTGTATAATCACTTATTTGTTTCTTTACCACCAGTTAGTCTTGGTTGCCACCAAACCATGAAATGAAGGGAAATATTAACTCCTTGTATAGCAGAGGGCTGTTTGTCACTTCCCATGGCCAACCCTGTGCCATATAAGATAAAGCCCCTTGGGGGTTGCTTTGCAGATTCTAAGCCGTTTCTATTTTTAGATATACCGGTAGCTGATTGGTTAACTGGTAACAGCTTTTGGCTGCCTTTAGGGGCTACAGTGGGGGGGGGGAGGCCAGAATCACAGGGGCCCAACATACACAAAGGTCAGATTCATGGGATGTGGAGATGGCAGAGCTTAGCTTGGGTGGGCAATTTGGGTCCATAACTAGAATTAAGTTCAACTTTTTTTTATTGGGGCCACATTGTAATAAGTTGGCATGGCCCTTTTTGCCCAGGAGCTCCATGGGGGCGGTGGACTAATAACAAAGTAATAAAGGGCCCCATGTTGATGATTTGTCCATGTTCAACCTTTTGGTAAAATGACACCAGCCTGGCTGTTTACCCAGAGTTTATCCGGAGAAAGGTGTAAAAAAAACATCTACAGTCTCTCCAATTTGCCTCCAAAGGGTAGTAAAAATACTACCTAATGCTATCTAATGTATCTGCCAGTACAACCACTTCAGGAAGAATCTGCCCTTCATAGAGCCAACCTGATTACTGTTTATAAGGCCATTGTCCACAACATAATCTTTAACTTCAAATAACTTGCTCATCATAGATGTCAGACTTGCCGGCCTATAGTTGTCTGGCTGAGAATGTAGTCCCTTCTTATATCAGAATTTCATACCCTTTCCTTCAGTCCATAGGTACCACATTAAATAAACAGGAGTCTGAGAAAATCAGAAAAAGTGGCCCAACCAATAGAAAAGTATACTGGTCACACAGATTGTCTCAAACATGCCTGTCTAAACAAATAAAGTATATTTATTGGGAAGATTAACGCTTGGCTTTAGAAGAGCTGCCAGCTGTTTGCTTGTCTGCGTCACAGATGAAAGAAGGTTTTAACCTTTCAGCCGTAACCCACTTAATAAAAACAGTGAAACACTGACAAAACCAAGTACAACTAATAATTAAATAATGACAGAAATGGCTAAAAATAGCACAAGAAATAGTGGGCTCATTAGTTCCCCTTTAAGATCTGCCTTTCAGCTTTGAAAGTGTGAGAGAAAGAATGTTCCTAAGTAGGTCGTCTCTTATTAAGGGGAAAACATCTATTTCCACCCTGCCCCACTTTCTCTGTGCAGAAGTCTATGTGCACCAATGAGCTGCCGCCGCATTTTCCAGCAGTGTGAGGGTTAAACGGGCCGATGAAGATGTGAACTCCTCCTAAATGTATTTACTGAGCTGTTTTTGGCACGGACTCTTCCTCAGGAGCCAGAGTAACACGCAACTCTGTGGCACGCAAAGGGCATCAAAGATTTCCACCCTAACGTTCTTCTCATGTATATTAATGATAACAAACGCCATCACTGGAGAGCTCGAGTGCCAACTTTTCCTGCCAACTCGTTCCCTAAACTCTGGCCCAATAACAGCCAACAGCTGCCAACTTGGTCCCTCCAGACTGGCCCCCGACTGGCCTGCATGATCTGAGTGAAGGTTCCAGTCAAGGCAACCTGGACCAGTTTTGTGGCTAAGAGCAGATTTTGATTATCTGTAGTGAGTCTCCATAGACCCCGCTATATGATTCATGTGTTGGCCCCCAGGCAAGAAATTGGATCAGTCCACTTTGGCCCAACGTGTAGAAGGTGGGGAAGTTGGGACAAAATCTGATTGTTTATCAACCTCACTAAATATCCCACTGTGTATGGCCAGCTTTATACAGTGAATATTGTACCCCCTGTTGTAAAATATAAGGATGTTATACGTCACCAAGGAGTTACATGACCCTATGAAGGCACAAGGCTGCAGACTGAGTGCTTTTATACAGGTACAGGTATGGGATCCCTTATCAAGGCCATCTCCTATCGACTCTGTTATAAGCAAATAATTCTAACTTTTAAAACTGATTTCCTTTTTCTCTGTAATAATAAAACAGTACCTGTACTTGATCCCAACTAAGATATAATTAACCCTTATTGGGGACAGAACAGCCCTATTGGGTTTATTTAATGGTTAAATGATTCCCTTTTCTCTGTAATAATAAAACAGTACCTGTACTTGATCCCAACTAAGATATAATTACCCCTTATTGGGGGCAGAACAGCCCTATTGGGTTTATTTAATGGTTAAATGATTCCCTTTTCTCTGTAATAATAAAACAGTACCTGTACTTGATCCCAACTAAGATATAATTACCCCTTATTGGGGACAGAACAGCCCTATTGGGTTTATTTCATGGTTAAATGATTCCCTTTTCTATGTAATAATAAAACAGTACCTGTACTTGATCCCAACTAAGATATAATTAACCCTTATTGGGGACAGAACAGCCCTATTGGGTTTATTTCATGGTTAAATGATTCCCTTTTCTATGTAATAATAAAACAGTACCTGTACTTGATCCCAACTAAGATATAATTACCCCTTATTGGGGGCAGAACAGCCCTATTGGGTTAATTTCATGGTTAAATGATTCCCTTTTCTCTGTAATAATAAAACAGTACCTGTACTTGATCCCAACTAAGATATAATTACCCGGTTTATTTAATGGTTAAATGATTCCCTTTTCTCTGTAATAATAAAACAGTACCTGTACTTGATCCCAACTAAGATATAATTACCCCTTATTGGGGGCAGAACAGCCCTATTGGGTTTATTTAATGGTTAAATGATTCCCTTTTCTCTGTAATAATAAAACAGTACCTGTACTTGATTCCAACTAAGATATAATTACCCCTTATTGGGGGCAGAACAGCCCTATTGGGTTTATTTAATGGTTAAATGATTCCCTTTTCTCTGTAATAATAAAACAGTACCTGTACTTGATCCCAACTAAGATATAATTACCCCTTATTGGGGGCAGAACAGCCCTATTGGGTTTATTTCATGGTTAAATGATTCCCTTTTCTCTGTAATAATAAAACAGTACCTGTACTTGATCCCAACTAAGATATAATTACCCCTTATTGAAGCCAAAACAATCCTATTGGGTTTATTCAATATTTCCTGAGCATTCTGGATAACAGGTCCCATACCTGTAATGGAAGTCCGTGGTGGCTTCTAATAATAACTGTCAAAACCAGCCCCCCATTACTGCCTATGGCTTGAGCAGCAAGCAATAGCTAATTATGTATTTTCACTTACCAGGTATTTTTTATTAAAGACAATAATCACTATAAACTGCAGCACTTAATATCCTCCCATTTGTGTCTGTTCCCCTCCCACTTAGACTGTAAGCTCTACGGGGCAGGGACCCCCATCCTTCCCTTAATCTTTAATGTAACTGTACTTTATATTCATTTGTATTTATGTATGTATATGTATGTATGTATATCTTTATTTATAAAGTGCTACTTATGTACGCAGCGCTGTACAGTAGAATAGATTAATACAAACAGGGGGTTATTAAGATAATAGATAAATACAATTGTATTACAATAAGGTCAAATAAAGAAAAGATACAATTGTAATAAGATAAGAGCCAAAGACACAAGAGGTTGGAGGTCCCTGCCCCGTAGAGCTTACAGTCTATATGGGAGGGTAACTTACAGACACAAATAGGCTATTATTTATTATTATTTATTATGTGTTTGTTCTATTAATCTATAGTTCTGCTTACAATGCTGCATACAGAAGTAGCCAGAGATACATAAATACGTATATAAGCCTGTGCTGTAACGGAGAGACAGAAAAATAAACTATTTCCGATGTGGGTGTATAAGGACATGGGAGACCGATGAATGTTTTACAGACTTTATGCACTATTTTTAGTGCATCTGTACAAACACGGGCCCTGGGTGCGCTCGCCCAATCTCTCTGGAACATTTCACCAAACTTCCTTGTAGCTGGAGCAGCAATCACTCACGTTACAGGCCTTTATAATGGAGCCCTAAATATACTCTGAGAATTGCCAGGGAGTCTCCTCGCCTAGTATAATATATATATATATATATGTGTGTGTAATTAAATGCTCAGTTCCAAAGTCCCAGCCCTTAAAGGGCAACTCACTGTTGAAATCTTTAAGCGCACTTATTATGGGGTACCATGTGTATTTCAGCCAATTTGGGGGTCAGCATTGCGTGGGACCAGCACTGGGGTGTTGGCTGGTTCTTGGGTATAGGTACCTACTCACACTATGGGGGAGAGTTACTAATCCACGAATGCTCCGAGCGTTCGCTCTGCGTATTTTCTGCAACTTTTTTGTACCTGCGTGACTTTTTCGTGTTTTTCGTGACTTTTTTGTACTTTGCGACAAAATTTGTGCGACAAAATCGCATTGTTGTGCCGAGTACGAAAGTTTCGGATTCATTCAAGCTTCGGTATGGTGACTTTCTTTGGGCCGGGTTGGAGCTGCACAGTGCCATTGAGCCCTATGGGAGACTTTCCTTGGGCCAGGTTGGAGCTGCAGAGTGCCATTGAGCCCTATGGGAGACTTTCTTTGGGCCGGGTTGGAGCTGCAGAGTGCCATTGAGCCCTATGGGAGACTTTCCTTGGGCCGGCTTGGAGCTGCAGAGTGCCATTGAGCCCTATGGGAGACTTTCCTTGGGCCGGGTTGGAGCTGCAGAGTGCCATTGAGCCCTATGGGAGACTTTCCTTGGGCCGGGTTGGAGCTGCAGAGTGCCATTGAGCCCTATGGGAGACTTTCCTTGGGCCGGGTTGGAGCTGCAGAGTGCCATTGAGCCCTATGGGAGACTTTCCTTGGGCCGGGTTGGAGCTGCAGAGTGCCATTGAGCCCTATGGGAGACTTTCCTTGGGCCGGGTTGGAGCTGCAGAGTGCCATTGAGCCCTATGGGAGACTTTCCTTGGGCCGGGTTGGAGCTGCAGAGTGCCATTGAGCCCTATGGGAGGCTTTCCTTGGGCCGGGTTGGAGCTGCAGAGTGCCATTGAGCCCTATGGGAGACTTTCCTTGGGCCGGGTTGGAGCTGCAGAGTGCCATTGAGCCCTATGGGAGACTTTCCTTGGGCCGGGTTGGAGCTGCAGAGTGCCATTGAGCCCTATGGGAGACTTTCCTTGGGCCGGGTTGGAGCTGCAGAGTGCCATTGAGCCCTATGGGAGGCTTCATGCACTGAAGGATCAAAGTCAGAAAGGTTTTCCTGCATTTTATGATCGTTTGCCTACTTGTGTCTGTAAGTTACCCTACCATATAGATTGTAAGCTCTACGGGGCAGGGACCTCCATCCTCTTGTGTCTTTATCTTATTGCAACTGTATCTTGTATTTATTGTTATACTTTGTATTTATCTATTATTATACTAATAACCCTGTTTGTATTAATGTATTCTACGGTACAGCGCTGCGTACATAAGTAGCGCTTTATAAATAAAGATATACATATACATGATAAAAAAAATAACAAAGACCAATTGAAAAGTTGCTTAGAATTGACCATTCTATGACATAGTAAAGGTTAACTGAAAGGTGAAGCACCCCTGTAGGGCAGCCTTGGTCCCTTCCGACTACCAGCAGCATGACATAGGCCCATTGGTACAGTCCTTTCCTAATGGGCCTGCATTATGCAATCACGATCCAATCAAATCAGCCCAATTGGGCACAGCAATGTAGGTGGCTAAATTGGGCAAAGAACTTTTTGTTTGGTAGTCTCTCCAAAAGAGCAGAGCTTAGCATGTATGTCTAGATTTATGTGACCAGTATGGACTTGCCAACTATCTCTGCAGCTCTAACGAACGGCTAATTAGTGAGCGCAGCACTTCCTCATAGAGATCTATATACTGTATATACTGTATATGTGATATAGCCGCGCTGCATGACTGCTTACTGAATCCTCTACCTGTTTGGCTTCATCTGGGTTTAGGTGATATTCTCCTTTCTTTTTCCATATAAAGGTCAAGCGTTACTTGTTGTAAAGGTCAAGCGTTCCTTGTTTGCATTTCACGCTTATGCAGTTGGCATAACTGTCCTTGAAATGTAGATAGCTTAGATTAAAAGAGTTTGAAGCATTTCCCGTGAATTTTGCTGCTACTTTTTTCATATCTGCTTGAAATGATGGCGTATTTCAGAAAACCTTATGATCATAATAAATACCAGTAGCACAGCACCATAAAGAGGGCAATTGCATTTTATATATATATATATATTTATGGCCGGCTTATGCTGCTGTTCTGTTGGTATTTATGGAAAATCCCTCAGTTCTTACTCAGCATAGTATATATATATATATATATATATAGTGCGCAGGGAGGAGCACACCTCAAAAACAAAAATATAGTAGAAAGAGTGCCGCACACACAGAGACGTGATACAAAAGAAAAAGTGTTTTTATTGAAAAAATTCCAATGTTTCGAGCACAACCAGCGCTCTTCCTGAGGAAGAGCACTGGCTGTGCTCGAAATGCTGGAATTTTTTCAATAAAAACACTTTTTCTTTTGTATCAAGTCCCTGTGTGTGCGGCACTCTTTCTATTATATATATATATATGTGTACAGGGTCGGACCGGGGGGTGAAGGGCCCACTGGGGGGGTGAAGGGCCCCTAGCCTCCCCCCCAAGGGGCCCCCTAACCCCCTCGCAGGGCCCCCCCACCCAACGTCCTTCCCCGAGCGCGTCAGGCCAGGAGCGGCCAGGAGCGGTCGGGCAGGGGGAGTGCCGGAAGGGTCAGGTCTGGGCCCACTAGAGCCAGGGCCCACCGGGATTTTTCCTGGTATCCCAGCTGCCCAGTCCGACCCTGTATATTATATATATATATATATATATATATATATATATATATATATATATATATATATATGCACAGCGCTGCAGAATATGTTGGCGCTTTATAAATAAATGTTAATAATAATTAATATATATATCTACGTACATCTATATATGTTCCCGGGCCAGTGACAAGTTTAAATAGCCCTAAGTGCTTTTATACGTGAGGTTCCCCTTTAAAAAGTGTGGCCGCATAGAGCAGGGGGCACATAGATTGTAAGCTCTATGGGGCAGGGACCTCCTTCCTACTGTGTCTCATACCACATGGCACTTATATACACATATATGTATTTATTTATTATATCACTTGTCCTCCCTGTGTGTAATTTTGTATTCTGTAAGACTGTACAGCGCTGCGTACCCTTGTGGTGCTTTATAAATAAAGTTATACATACATACATACACGTGTAGCGGGCAGGTATGGGTTAAAGGAGGAATGAATGCATGCTAACTATGGCAGTGTGGGAGTCAGGGGGTGGGGATGACAATGGCCATGCCGGTCATTAAAAAACAGGGCGAGCAAGATCATTTACACTAGGTGCACGTATAGCATACCTTTAAAGGGACAGTAACACCAAAAAATAAAAAGTGTTTTAAAGTAATTAAAATGTAATGTTGCCCTGCACTAGTAAAAACTGTAGTGTGTGTTTCAGAAACCCTCCTATAGTTTGTATAAATAAGCTGCTGTGTGACCATGGGGGCAGCCATTCAAGTTGAATTAGGTTTAATAGAAGATAACAGGTAAGCTCTGTAGAACACCATTATATTTTACAGAGCTGTACTCTGCTAGCTGATATGTAACCTGATCACCTTTCAGACTGCATGGCTTCCCTTAGGGTTGTACGGGTTGCTGGTTTCACCCAAACAACCTGGGTTTCAGAAGAGCAAAACTGCCTGCCCGGTTTTCCAAATTAGGAAAACGGGGCAGGACTCTCTGAGATTGACATAGTGATTGGGCCAATCGCCAATCACCACATCATAGCCAGGCCCTTGTGATGTCAACACTCGCCCCCTTCCCACCCTATGACACCATTACCCGCCCCAACTTGCCCCCTGAGACGTCACCACCATGCGGTGTTTGAAACAAAGCATATATTGTGGGAGATGAGGCCTCATCCATCAGACAGGACTGAAAATTTTGATCAGGAGCCTTTAAAGGTGCCCGAACATCGTAACGTTAATGCTGAATGGCCAGATAGGGGTAAAGAATTCCTTTGTTTTTACCTGCATATCAGACAATATATTTATATATATATACTATGAAGCAAACACACAACTTTTACCAGTGAAGGGCGATATGTTACATTTATTTCTGAAATTAAAAAGAAAACCCAATTGCTAAAAAAAAATTTAAAAGTGAAAAAAGCCCCCCCCCACCCCAAAAAAAAAACAAGAACAGGAGTAATAAAGATCTCACTTTCTTTTTACTTTGCTTTATGGGTAGAAAATCTGTACTTTCTAAACCAGACCTTCAAAATTGTGCAGCTCCCCATTTTGGATTCTGTTAGGAGTGTTAGTGGAACTGCACATGCTCAGTGGGCTCTGGGCAGCTGTTAAAAAGCTAAACTTAGGGGCCATCACTAATCAAGCAGAAAATAAGGCTGGCCTGTCATGGAAGCTGATGCTACAGGGCTGATTATTAAATTGTGATGCAGACTACACTGCTTTCTGAGTTGCCCTGTACTAAAATCTGAACTAAAGAGTGTACAATAATTTCTGACTACATAGAAAGCATTTTTCTAATATATAGGCATTATCTAAAAGAAATGGGTTCAGAGATGCTTAACCCCAAAAATCTGACCGAACTGCATTCATTGGTCGTATGAGCCAATCGTTCATTGTAGTGCAGCAGGGTGCGCGCAGCGAATATATAATATTAATATATACTTATATATCTTATATGTATTGAATAATGCACCCCCTATTGTAAGATATAAGGATATTGTAAGTTCGACTCTGCTAGTGCAGGGACCTCTAAGCTCAGCTTCTCGACAGCCGCTCAGAGCCACGGAGCATGTGCGTGTCACAGACTCTTTCCATGATGGGGAGCTCCCGTGACAAGTTAGAAGCCCTGGATTATTGCTGCTATTGAGATGCTGAGTGCAGTAAGTACAGTATATAAAATATGCAATTTTCACCCATTTTTAGGGTTTAGTTCTCCTTGACACACAGGTTTCATGCCACACTGGGTAAGCTTTTCTGCTCTGTGCTTCTGTAAAACATGAAGAACAAATATGAAAAAGAAAACTCATAAGTTCTGTCCTGGTGGCTTTTAAATGCCACAACCACAAATATCACTGAAACTCTGCACAGTTTCCCAAGCTCGAGGCCTGCTGAGAGTCTCAGCGAGTGAGTGAGCACCTCCTCTCGATCTGATAAAACATACGCAAAGTGCCGGGGTACCAAAGGCGCAGCTAATGTTCCGCACAGCGCCGGGGCTTATCTGGGCGCCCACATCACTTCAGCGTATTTATCAGCAGAGAAAATCTCAGAGAAAACAGTCTAACACAAAAAAAGAAATACCTAGGGCTGTACTGTTCATACAGAGAGCTGCGCCCGCCTACCTCTCCCATATTAAATCTGTGTTTAGTGAACGCTGGTAGTTTAGAAGTCAGAACTTGATTGGGCCTCATGGTTAAGATATAATTTGCAACTGATCTTCATTGTTTACTTTTAAATTATTTAGCTTTTCGTTCAGCAGCTTTCCAGTACAGATATGGGATCCCGAATTACGGAAAGGCCATCTCCCATAGACTCCATTATAAGCGAATAATTCTAATTTTTAGAACAGCCCTATTGGGTTTATTTAATGGTTAAATGATTCCCTTTTCTCTGTAATAATAAAACAGTACCTGTACTTGATCCCAACTAAGATATAATTACCCCTTATTGGGGGCAGAACAGCCCTATTGGGTTTATTTAATGGTTAAATGATTCCCTTTTCTCTGTAATAATAAAACAGTACCTGTACTTGATCCCAACTAAGATATAATTACCCCTTATTGGGGGCAGAACAGCCCTATTGGGTTTATTTAATGGTTAAATGATTCCCTTTTCTCTGTAATAATAAAACAGTACCTGTACTTGATCCCAACTAAGATATAATTACCCCTTATTGGGGCAGAACAGCCCTATTGGGTTTATTTAATGGTTAAATGATTCCCTTTTCTCTGTAATAATAAAACAGTACCTGTACTTGATCCCAACTAAGATATAATTACCCCTTATTGGGGGCAGAACAATCCGAGTTGACCCGTGCCCAACCCACACCAGCAACACCGCTATGCCCCTTACCCAGATCCGCTACCCAACCCACACCCACAATCCATTTACTCACCACTCAACCCAGGGACCCACAAAACTGAAAGTGATGTCACCACGGACCGATACTGCCCTCGATCCAACAGGAAATTCATAACTGTCTGATTGACATCTGGGCGATTACCAGCTAGATATCAGTGAGGGGGGCGTTGTATAAACTGTGGAATCAGCCAGATGGGGACAAGCAGGCAGCTAAAATCTGCCCATGTATGGCCTCCTTAAGGGTGACAGAAACAAGGGGTGGGAGTCAGCACCCGAAATCCCCATCTACCTCTTCCTACTGATTTTAAAGGATAAGTAAACCTTTAAATAAGTGCTTGTAAAATTGATGAGAGTGCTATTTTAAGTACTTTTGCAACCTAAATTATTTTTTCCCAAAATTCCAAGATATTAATACTGTTACTATGAATGAATTTTGTTACAACAGCGCCACCTGCTGGTCAGTTTCCAACCATGACTTCAATGAAGTTGTCAGGAGAAAAAAAAAAAAGAGGGCTGGGCTGATGTTCTTCTGGTTAGGAAAGACAAGAGAAAAGTTATGTGAGGTTTCTAATGTGTTTCCCAAGCAGCAGAACCAGCCCAGCCCTGTTTCTTTCTCCTGACAGCTTCCTCGGCTGAATCTCGCTGGACAGTGCTCCACCAGGAAGCCAATTAGATCAACCGCAACAAAGTGTGTGAAAGTGCTTCATGCTAAACAGAAATTCATACATCATATTAGTTGGTTTTATTCTTGGCTGAACTGGCGAGAGGTTTACACTATGGAGCACATTAAAGGGCACATTTACACATTGATCTACAGTTTGTACACGTGTCGCTGCATGCAAATACCAAGTACAAATGCTCAGAAAGGAAACAGGCCTGGGTACAATCCAGTAGCAAAGGCCTATGGTGTGTAAGGCTCATGCACAATGACACTTTGTAAGGCTGCCAAACTGGTTCCATTTAGATGGTTCCACAAGTCAATTACAGAGGGGACATTTACCCTTTAATAAAAAAACAAGAGACCACATAAAAGACTAGCAGCAGGGTTTATCGGGCTTCTATTCCTCCTTAAACATACAGTATTTGGTGAGCACAGAACATATTAGGGGCATATTTGGATTTATGCAGAATTAGGAGCTGCCATAATGCTTGCCAGAATTCTATAGGAACAACATTATGAGCAGTAGATTCTGCTCAGTTAAACCAAGCCATAGGGCGGCTCCCATTAAATTATAGAAATAATTACTCAGATAGCACAATTTCTTATAAAGCAATGATTTAAAAAAAAAAAAACAAAAACCTACCCTTCAGTTAACTGCTCAGGCGTCTCTGATAGGCCAATACTTGGTCACGCTCACCTTTGCTCCTAACAAAGTATTAAAATCCTATAGCAGTGACTATATAGTTCAGAATTATCTGTGGGGATTCACCCCATACTGCACCTTAAAGGGGTGGTTCACCATTACTTTAACGTTTAATATATTATAGACTGTCCTATTCCTAACAACTTTGCAATTGGTCTCCATTACATATTTTTTATAGTTTCTGTATTATTTGCCTTTCTCTTCTACATCTTTCCTGCTTTAAATGGGAGTCACTGACCCCAGCAGCCAAAAACTACTGCTCTGTAATATTATTGTTACTTTTTGATCCTTATCTTTTTATTCTGCCCCTCTCCTGTTCATATTTCAATCTCATTTAAACCACTGCCTGGTTGCTTAGGTAAGCCAAGGCCATGGCAACCAGATAGCTGCTGAAAATCCAAACTGGAGAGCTACTGAATAAAAAAGCTAAATATCTGAGAAATACCACAAAAAATGAAAAACCATTGCAAACTGTCTCAGAATATCAATATCCACTGTTTGGGGGGTGCAATGGCTCAGTTTGGGAATGATGGCTTATAGCATGAAAGTAAATGGTGATAGTGGTGCAGTAAGCCCCCAAAAATGGTAGGGACCCCAGGAAAACTGTAGCTGTCTAACACCCAAAGCCCAATAAGTAGCTTATATGAGGGGCTCCATGTATCAAGGTTTTCATGTTTACAGTGGTCTCAAGGTGCCTCTGGGGAAAAAAATAAAATGTTGAAAACATTCTAGCCTGGCATGGCAATTAACTGCAGTGGTGCCCAGCCTCTGAGCTACAATTTCACTACCCCTCAACTACTGATGGATTTGCAGTTCAATACAAAATGGAAGCCATCAGGTTGGACAATTCCTGGCACTGGAAAGCACTCTTTCACCATATCTGCTCTTGGGTTTATTAATTCATGTTCCACGTTACGATACTGTATTACAGTTGTGCCGTGCACCTCTGCCCCTTTGCACCTTCCTATCATTGTACCTTGGCTCTAAAAAGTCACTTGGTTTTGTTACTTCTTCTTCTTCTCCTGAGTGTTTGTGAACCAAGCGTCCAACAGCTTCTTGCTGTAGTAGATCTGCCATCCATGAACCTGTACGGCCACCACCATGAGCAAGTACATAACAGAGATGGCGGAGAAGCCGAAGATGAAGCGGTAGGCCTTGCCATGGCGGTACAGCTGCTGTGCCATAGGGAACATCTCTAGGGTGCCATAGATGAGGGGAGCAATGGAGAAGAGTCCCGTGCTAATCATGGAGATCACCAGATAGCTGATGTTGTTCCGGGGGAAAGAGACGAGACCAAAGAGGGACGGGACAAGGCTCAGGAGGTATGGGTACTCCCATTGGTATGGCATGGCTACCAAATCCTTGGAGACCAATTTTAGATGAGACACACACATCTGAGCAGCGATCAGCAGCCAGATAACCAAGTGGGCGTAGATCAGCTTCTTGATTTCATTCTTTAAGGAAGCACTGTGGGTGGGGGAAACACAACAGTAAGTAACAGCACGCATGCAATAATCACACTGATATACAACAATCTATAGCAACGTATAGCGCCCTCTACTGCATGGATCCACTACTACAATACAAAAAGCAGCTTTCTTTCCTTTTCTCTTTCTTGAGAATGAGCAACATCGGGGGTATATTTCTGTTTATTTCCAATCATCAGTTCATAGTTTTGTTTATTCCCTGAACAGGAAGGGTGTGAGCAAATATACACTGATTTCTATAAGTGGCCAAACTTGCTTTTTAGCCATTATATGGAGGCATAAAGTCCTGTAGATACATTGCAACATACTCTTTTATGCAAAAGAATGCAGCCTGTATTTCCAGGTACAACTATATTGTTCACAAATGCAAACCATTGTATCATAAACATAATGCTTGTTTATTTATTGAGAAAAATTACTACTTATTAGTCTGGGATCTAGAATTCTCAGTTTATTTAAAGGGAAAATTAGAGTCAATGGGATGACTCTACACATAATAAACGAATTGTGGCTCATTATTGATTATTATTGATTTTCTGAGGCAATTTGCAATTGGTTTTTTTTGTGTTGTTTTTAATTATTTAGCTTTTTGTTCAGCAGCTCTCATGTTTGGAATTTCGGTCTTGTTTACCTTAGCAACCAGACAGTGGGTTAAATGAAAGACTGCAATATGAAAAGGAGAGGGTCTGAATAGTAAGATAAATAAATGACTATTAGTACATTTGTAAGCGCACAGAGCAACCGTTTATGGCTGTTGGGGTCAGGGACCCCTATTTGAAACCTGTAAAAATCTAGAAGCGAAAGGCAAATAGTTCAAAAGCTAAAAATATATATAATAAAGACCAAGTGCAAAGTTGCTAGGAATAGGAGATTCTATAACATACTTAAAGTTAATGTAAAGGTGAACCACCCCCTTAACAGTGCAGGTATGTGAAAGTGTGCCATGGCTCAAAAAAAGGAGATTAATGAGGACGTCCCATAACCAGTTATTGATGCTCCCCAGGCTGGAAAAGAACCCCTGGGGCTATTGCCTAAGGAACTAGCAGCCTCTCTTGCATTGGCCTAGGTATGTGTCTATGTGTCTACCCTCAGGGGAACAGTGAACAGAAAAGCTGCACGTGGCAGTGTTGCAAGGAGAAAGACACTCTTATTGAAAAGGAACCTTGATCCCATCTACAGTTTCTTAAGCCCATGTGGGGTAATCAAAACACAATAGAATGTGATCACACTTTTTGTGGATATATAGCTCTTACCCACAGTGACGGTGGGTCCGGGTGCTCATGCCCCAGACCATTCAGCACAGGGAGCCATCACGGGAAATCAAATATGAAGATAGGCAGGCACTCCGGATTATTTGTTGCAAATGTAGAAAAATGCAGCCAGTAGAAAAATAATTAAGTTAAAAAAGTATAAATTTTATTTTATCCATATGTAAAAACAAATAGCCTTACGCGTTTCATACCAATAGGGTACTTAGTCATAGGCTTAATTCATTGAACACAATACACCATATTTAAAGACAAGTTGACCAATCAGGTAAACTTTGTAATTAGCCAATCAGACCGATAGGTCTTTTAGCTAGGGAAAGTAGATAAAAAGTCATAAATTCACATAGGGATATATTTTAGGCATTATATACAATCAATTAGTGTATAACCATAAAAAGCTAGATTTAGGTAATTATACATAGCAAGTAACATCATAGTCATAATTTAGTCCATATGGTTGTCGAGTTTTTAGGAAGAAAATCCACTTTGTTTCTTTTCTAATTAACACTGAGGAGATGTCGCCCCCTCTAGGACTAAGGATAGCTCTATCTATCCCTGTAACTTTTAGAAAAGACAGGGATCTATTTGAACATTCGAAAAAATGTTTTGCAACAGTAGTAAAACTATTAACGTTAGTAATGTTCAATATATGTTCCCTTATCCTATCTTTGAGCTTTCTACCTGTCTGACCAACATATTGTTTCATGCACTTAGTGCAAGTAAGAAGGTAAATAACATTTTTGGTGTTACAATTAATAAAATGTTTTATCTGATATTTTTTCATAGTAATAGACGAGGTGAATGAATCTGTTTTTTGTATATAGTTACAAGTAATACATTGTCTATATCCACATTTATAGCACCCTTTTGTAGATAGCCATGTGGTTGTGGGCTTTTTTGTGTGGATTAAACTTGGTGACAGTAAATTACTTAAAGTTTCAGTTTTTCGAGTGATGTATTTATGTCCATTGTTAAGTATTTGTCTTAAAACAGGATCGGTTTTTAGGATGGTTAGATTATTGTTAATAATTTTTTCTATCATTTTCTGTTGGGGACTATAGGTCAAAATACATGTTAAAGGTTCATTATCCTTATTATTTGCATATTTCTTACGTTTAGAAGTTTTTTGATTATGCATATGATATCTGTCAAAAAGATTTGATCTGTCTACAGATGCGAGCTGCATCTGTAGACAGATCAAATCTTTTTGACAGATATCATATGCATAATCAAAAAACTTCTAAACGTAAGAAATATGCAAATAATAAGGATAATGAACCTTTAACATGTATTTTGACCTATAGTCCCCAACAGAAAATGATAGAAAAAATTATTAACAATAATCTAACCATCCTAAAAACCGATCCTGTTTTAAGACAAATACTTAACAATGGACATAAATACATCACTCGAAAAACTGAAACTTTAAGTAATTTACTGTCACCAAGTTTAATCCACACAAAAAAGCCCACAACCACATGGCTATCTACAAAAGGGTGCTATAAATGTGGATATAGACAATGTATTACTTGTAACTATATACAAAAAACAGATTCATTCACCTCGTCTATTACTATGAAAAAATATCAGATAAAACATTTTATTAATTGTAACACCAAAAATGTTATTTACCTTCTTACTTGCACTAAGTGCATGAAACAATATGTTGGTCAGACAGGTAGAAAGCTCAAAGATAGGATAAGGGAACATATATTGAACATTACTAACGTTAATAGTTTTACTACTGTTGCAAAACATTTTTTCGAATGTTCAAATAGATCCCTGTCTTTTCTAAAAGTTACAGGGATAGATAGAGCTATCCTTAGTCCTAGAGGGGGCGACATCTCCTCAGTGTTAATTAGAAAAGAAACAAAGTGGATTTTCTTCCTAAAAACTCGACAACCATATGGACTAAATTATGACTATGATGTTACTTGCTATGTATAATTACCTAAATCTAGCTTTTTATGGTTATACACTAATTGATTGTATATAATGCCTAAAATATATCCCTATGTGAATTTATGACTTTTTATCTACTTTCCCTAGCTAAAAGACCTATCGGTCTGATTGGCTAATTGCAAAGTTTACCTGATTGGTCAACTTGTCTTTAAATATGGTGTATTGTGTTCAATGAATTAAGCCTATGACTAAGTACCCTATTGGTATGAAACGCGTAAGGCTATTTGTTTTTACATATGGATAAAATAAAATTTATACTTTTTTAACTTAATTATTTTTCTACTGGCTGCATTTTTCTACATTTGCAACAAATAATCCGGAGTGCCTGCCTATCTTCATATTTGATTTCCCATGTGGGGTAAGTCAGATGGCCATTGGGAGAATCATCTGTGGACAGATGAGACCAAAACAGACCTTTTAAGCTGGCCATACACGCACGACATTCGGTGCGTGTATGGCAAGTCGGTGAGTCGACCGATATCGCAGGAACCTGCTGATATCGGTCGACTCGCCAATCGGGCGGGTTAAAAGATTTTGATCAGGCGCCATAGAAGGCGCCTGAGCAAAATCTGCTTTTAGGGCTGAATCTATTGTTTCTACCTCCTTATCTGCCTGTTTCAGCACTGAAGGTTAGTGTGGCCACCTTTAGGCTTAAATGAAAAGCATTATGGGTAAAGCAACACATTGCATTCCAGCATAACTACCTGCTTTATTTCTCTTGGAATCTTAAAATAAAAAAGCAACTTGCAAAAGTGCTTAGAACAGCACACTTTCATCAATTTTACAGTCACTTATTTTAAATGTTTACTTATCCTTTATCTAGTTTTAAAGAAGAAGGAAAGGTAAAAACTCAGTTTCCTCTGCCAGAGACACACAGCTCTTTGCTTTCTGCTCTTTCCTGCTCCCCCCTCCCTCAAGAAAGCTAAGAACTCACTCCCCCCCCTTAGGAATGTGGATCTGAGCCAATCAGCAGGAGGCTGACTTATAGTCTTACTAACTGAGCATGTACACTTGGTCTGGGTGTCTGTGCAGGAGTGAGGCATTATGGGAACTTTCTTTACACAGCTCAGCATTTTTTCTTCCTGTTTGGCTTCTGATCATTGCAACAGGAGAAATATGGGGAGACTTAGGGGCACTATTGAGAGAACTGAAGGTATGCCTGCAGCTTGAGATTAACTCTTTATTAGCCTTTCCTTCTCCTTTAAGGGAGCAGGAAAAACAGATCACGTTTAAGGTAATATTTACGCAGAAATATGACATACAAAAGGGCTCGCAAACTTTCAAGCACCACTGTATGTAGTTATCTACAATTCATTTACCAATAAGGTGATAGAGATTGTCAGAACATACAAGTTAAAAGAGAAGATTTGAATGGTAGGGGCTGCACTGCTATCTACTGGCTGTAATCATGTATAAAAAAAAACCCTAAAGGTGGCCATACACGCTCTAAGATCCTGTTATCCCCACCTACGGGTGGGCAATATCGGGCTAATTTGAACGATGGGTATAGGCGTCTGTCAGGTCGGGTATCACTTCAACGAGCCAATGCAGTCCCCAGTCCGACTAAAAAAAAATCAAACCTGCCCAATCGAGATCTGGGTGATTTCAGGCCAGATGTCGGTTGGGCAGGCCTGTCGGTAGTGCCCATACACGGGCCAATAAGCTGCCGAATCGGTGTAATGGGCCGATATTGGCAGCTAGAATCTGCCGTGTATGGCCACCTTAAGATCTCTCTGCATCTTGCAGATTTGCACTTCTTTAATAATTTCCCCAAATAGCCTAGCATTGCAAATAAACATTTCTTTTCCTGGGCACCAACCGTGGCTGGACTACAGCTGAAGTCTGCCAGGGGGGGGGATGATGGGTGTTACAATGAAATAACAGTGGGGGAAGTACAGCTCTAATACAAGACTTTCTTTGTATTTTACTTACCTCATCTGATAGTGGCTGGCTACTCTCTCTCGATGCTGAAAGTCACTTCCATCTGTACCAGTTGCCCGAGGGCCAGCACGGGAGGCCATTATTGATCTTACAACCAGGAAACAATAATTATTAATCTCTAATTAATTATCTGCAAACTAAAGAATAACTTAGTTACAATCTACAACACACTGAAACAAAAGAACAGTGTGTGCACAGACTTATATATCGTCTGAGTTCCCCAGGTGAAAAACTAACAGCTGAGCGCCTAGTTCCCCTTTACTTATCAAATGTTTAAAATAACATTACAGTGGTATTGGTAGGTGCTCCTTTGCTTACAGGAACAGTAAAAAAAATTAAATAAAGCTTTTCACTTTTGTGACTGAAATGCTGTGGGTGGTGTACATATTAAGCCGGTAACCCCCCCCCCCCCCCCCCCCCCCCAAATATAACCCCCTACGGCTAAATCTCAGAGCTGCATCTGGTTAATGATTACCTGGGCAATGGCTCTGTTCTGGTTTATAACTAATCTACAAATGAGGGTTCAAGCACAATACATAATCATACAGATTAGTTTGCTGGTCATACAAAGAACGATATTGGCTTCTAAATGGTGAATATAGATTCGTTCTTGTTGGCCTGGGCACAAAATGAAGCTCATTTGTTGCTGGCCAGGGATGTGCCTGTGGATCTTTTGGACTAACAACAAGGGCTGAAAAAAAAAAAAAAAAAGATATTTGGTGCAGGATTTGCAATCATGACAGGTTCCTATCAATAGCGGGATCATGTCAGTATAATGAAGGTGGCCTTGGGGTGGGGGCATAAGGCTTAGAGTAGTTTATTGACACCTTTAGCGTTTAGCGAGCAGCCCCCACTATCGCCTTACAGCCTGCAGCTGTTGATGGATCAGAGAGTTGTAGTTCAACAACACTTGAAGTTCCCTAGTGTCAGTCCTAACACCCTGCCCAAAGCTCAAAGGGGATGTAATTCCAAATATAAAATGTCACATAATATAAAAAGAAGCCATCACAGCCTGCAGCAGGCACCTATGGGAGGTGGGGGATTTCATATGGTCCTGTACCTGGTTTAAAGGGGGTGAGGTGGCAACCCTTGGAGGCTAATGTACCTGGTAGATGGCTATAGCCCACTCAGGTAACATGCCCCTACAGCTAGCCCCCTGCCCTATGACATGACTGGCTTTCCAAAATAGTGCACTAAATACGCATTCCCCCAGCACACACAGAACAAACAAACTATAAAGACATATTATAACACGCACAATAGCAAGGAGCCCACTTACCACGCTCAATGAACCCGGCGCTTCGGCAACATCCGCCCAGTCAGCGCTCCTTTCCGACTACTTCCGTCCGGCTCCCGGCGCCATCTTGCTCCACTCGGAAGTAGAATCACCATGTATTGATTGATGTTGAGAAGACAGTGAAGTAGCTGTATGGCTGTAAATTAAAACCACATTGTCGCTCTCTGCCTTAAGAATAAAAAAAATCAGTGCAAGGCTTCTTATTTAAGCTACTAAATATAATGGGTGATGTCAAAATATAAAATATCTGCAGAAATTACCAGCTGCTGTTTGATTTTTTGTTTTATAGAAATTAGCTTTCATTATCGCTTTACAATGCAGGGCAGCCGTTTGTTGCCATGGAGCCCTGCATTCTGTGTAATTTAAGCCTTTTTGCTAATGGGGAGGGTGGGCAAGTTTGGGACAGGTTCCTGCATATTGTGCAAACAGCTGGGAATGTGTCTCCCTGGCCTCAGACTGCAGTGCATAGGTCCCCTGTGAGTAGGAGGCAGGGCAGTAATGACTCCCACTGAACAGCAATGACCTGTGCTCCTGTTTGCTGGGACAGCTGAAGGAATGGCCACTCATTGGCACAGGGCATTGTGGGTAGGAAGGAGTGACCTGCAGTGAAAGAGAGTCATAAACATCTCCCAAGTATATACTGTCATAGTATGGGTCAAGCCTGCTGACTGGGAGACTGGATCCCAGGGAACTGAGTGCAACATATAACTCCTTACAGACATATATACAGGGTAAGTATGAAGCTCTTTTGTGTGTGTTTTGCTTATAATGTGTCAAAAAGACTATTATGGCAGATGTCACATTGCCTGTGCTTATCTAGCTGGCTGGGAGTAAATCAGTAAATGGAAGGCAGGGTAAAGACCCTCTAAATTGGATTATATTGTATGTGTATGTTTGTCTGCATGGCACTCAATAAGAGCTAATGGCAGTAATCACCATACTTAGCTAAAATATATCTTCAATGGTTAGAGTATATTTTCTACATTGAGATTCCTGTGGGACTCTGCTTGTAGTTAGGCTTTGGTAATATAGAGACTGTTAGAGTTAAGCTGGTTGGATGTCCCAGCATTATAATATACACAGCGTTTAAAGTGTCATTGGCTCAGCATAGATGATTGTTTTTTTCACCCACCTATAATAATATATAAAACCATACACCTGGAGGAGGGGGGGATCTGCATACTCCTAAAATATTTAATAAAAAGTTCCCAATGCACTCGTCCATATTTGCTCTACTTACACTGTTCCTGTATCATTGCTGTAATAGTTTGCTTAGACACAGACTCGGCTTTCTCCATTGCACAGGAGGGCTCTGCCCTGTTTGTTTTGAAAGTCAGCTGGGCAGATGGGAATAGAGCAATGTGTGGAGGAGGGGAGAGCAGTAAAAGCCTAAATACAGTGTAACCTTTCATCTCAGATTGCCATGGCAAACAGTAGTTGTTGAAGTTGTTTAACTTGCCCTTTAAACTCCAACTGAAATGTAACCTGTCATAAAGGAGGATAACAGTGAAGGTGTGCTGGCTCGGCAGGAATGCATGTTGGTGTTCACACAGGCATAAATACAGCACAGTTAATTCATCATTACTACTCACTAGGTAATTACGCCTTCTTTTTTTTCTTTTTAAATCCAGTTTAATCTTGTACAGAGTCGTTAAAGGGGCTCTCCACCCAATCCTGTTATTTGCACAGTGAAAGTAAACTGAATTCTAGGCAACTTTCTAATATACACTCATTAGCCATTTTCAATGGTTTGAAGTTGCTGTTTATACCTAAATCTGACTCTTAAAACAATGAAACAAAAGTCAGTTCTTTTTCAGGTCTTTGGATCAACTGGCTTCTGCTTTGTTGATGTTGCTATGAGTCAGAACCAGTAGTTCAGACAGGTACTGCCTTTAATAGCAGTTACATTCACAAATAACTTTAAACCCCTTGAATATTTGTAATTGAAGTATATTGGAAATTACACTTTCTTTCATTATGCAGAAAATAGTTTTTGGTTGAACCATCCCTATTTAAATAGTGTTGTTATGCTTTATGTCAGTAAAGGGCCAGAATTCATATCATTTGTAAGTTCAGTGGCAGGACAACTTTCCATCTCTTCTCTCACTGAGCACAAGCACAGACCACTTATGCAATAGTAGAAGTGAAAAATGAGGCTTTTATGTAAAGGGTAAATGGTCCTGTTATAGATTTGTTAGACATGTGCTCTGATTGATTCCAAGTGTATTTCTAGAGTCCCTGCCATAAAGCAAGATGGGACTACTGGTTTTGCCAAAAAAGGAAGTAGAGGAAGTGACATCATACTGAGAAAATACAATTCCCCAACAAATGTAGTATACACTATATATATATATATATATATATATATATATATATATATATATACTGAGATGATCATGGGGGCACAGTGGTTACATATAGCAATGTATACTTGCCCTTTAAGCCCTCAGCAATTGCAAACACCAGGACCTGTTAGGACCTGTTATCCAGAATGCTAGGGACCAAAGGTATTCTGGATAAGGGGTCTTTCCGTAATTCAGCTCTTCATACCTTAAGTCTACTAAAAAAATCAATACAACATTAATTAAACCCAATAGGATTATTTCGCATCCAGTAAGGATAAATTATACCTTAGTTTGGATCAAATACAAAGCACTGTTTTATTTTTACAGAGAAAAAGGAAATCAATTTTAAAAATCTGAATTATTTGATTAATATGGAGTCTATGGGAGACAGGCTTTCTGTAATTCGGAGCTTTTTGGATATTGGGTTTCTCTGTACTTGTGCAATTAGGCAGGAACTGTGAACAGTGGTTCACACTTGAATATTGGGGCCCCACTCCACGTTGCATTTCTGGGTCCTTACTGGGCTGATAGTTGCACATAAAATTGTTGATATAAATGTGCCCATGCAGTAGAATCTGCCGTTATTCCATGTAACTAAATGACAGATTGCTCAGGCGCATTTGGGGGCACAAATGGAGAATACGCCTCACGTTCCATGATCAAGTGCCACATTGCATTGGCCACATACATCCAATTGGTCAGGTACAGTGCCTTATGGTGACACACGAGACTCCCCCACACACACTCATGAATGGACTACTGAAGCTCAGTTGCTGTATCTGACAGGAAGTACACAGTGCATAACAAATACTCTCCTCCAGTCAGTTAAATAACATAGATAATATGTATGTAAAGGGGAACTTAATGTGTTTCTAAATGTCCTTGCAGCTGACGTTACCATGGTTTCTTCTCAGAGGGGGAGGGTGTAAGAAACATAAACAGAGGAAGACTAAATAGATGCAGAAGCGGCCTGAGCACACAAGCAGTCAAGGTAAAGCCATTCAGAGCCGGCGGGTGGGGGGCGGTGACAGCGTTACGCTTTTAAATCAAATAATTTCCATTGTCATGGATACCGTGTGATGGCCCTGGGTGCAGTATTGGCGCTTGCTTGTGACCAGAGAATTGCTTGAAAAGGGAATCTGTCTGGTAAGGTGATACAGTGGATATATTTATAGTGATATTGGGTACATAGAATGGTATTTTTTTCTCCACAGGGAACCTGTGACCTTTGCTTTTGTTGATGTACAGCCCCCAGAAAACCCCTGATAGCCTTCATATTTTGGTAGATGCTGGGAGTTGTACTTCAGCAACAACATAAGTGCTACCATGCTGCTCTACTGTCTCCATCTTGCCTTGCAATAGCCTTACTATCCTACATAGCCCCCACCCCCCACTGCCAATGTCCTACCAACTAAGAAAAGATGTTTACCAAAATAGATCACAACCCACTATGTCCTAACCAATCCCAGCCATGGCCGAATATACCTCCAGTCTGCCCTAAGTCCACACATTCTAGGCCTTGCCCCCCCGGAGGCTTTACTATGTGTAGAGCCAGGGCAGATGCCCTACTAACCAACTATTTCCAGGCTGCAATGACGTTATTGTACAAAAAATTAAATATTTCCTTTTATAGCCTCTAATAACAAGGTATATTTGCCGTTGGCACAGTCACACTGGGGCACAGCTCTGTGTGGCACTGGCTTGCACAATGCCCGCGTGGCAGAGACTTTGCTCCTCTGATGACTTCACGACCCGATCATTGGTACAAAGGTCTCCCAGCAGCCCAGCCAGACTATTTAACTCTCATATTAGCTCCCAGTAGGATATAACCAGGTTTCTATTGACTGTGACGGCAGCTGCTTAGAAGTGCCATGGCATCAGAGTAAGTATGGTTTCTTGGTGCCACATGTACTAATAGAACTGGTTAGCGGCAGTGAATCTTTAGACGCTCTCTGTATACAGCATTGTACTGATACCCACTCTTATTCTTGTTTAGAACTGAACAAATCATTCTGACCAGGATGGAGTATGCCATGAAGTCTCTGAGCCTCCTCTCTCCCAAGTCTCTCACAAAGTAAGTAAGATATATACTGTATATATACTGGGCTAATTTAGCTTGTCACCCCGGGCGACTACCATACAGCACTGAAACCCTGGCAGAAGCCATTGTAAGTCTGACAAATGCTACCCAGTGGCCTAAGGCACACAGAGGGGATGCTCACTCAGAAATCTATCTGTTGCCTCAAAGATTGGTCTCCTCTGTGTTTATGTAAATCAAACAAAAGTGCGAATGGAGTACAGAGTGACCAATCATTATATAGGTGCCTGGACATCTCTAGTGAGAACCTGCACATAAAGTGGCATTGAGTTACCATCAGTGGGTCACACAGTGGGTCACAACAGAAGTCATTCAAATGACAAACAGCCACTGGGAAACTGCCTTGTGTATATCAGAATGATATATAGAGTAACAATCCCCTTCATAGTATATACTGTATTTGGCAGGATATGAGAGTTGCAGTTAAACAACAGCATCAAACAAAGTGCAGACATATTGTAGACTTGCCACCTTTAGCTTCATTTCTCATTTGCGAGGCATGAACTCCACGAAGGGTGCCGCAGACTCGCCCCTTAAGCAATCAGCAGTGTTTGTGTTGGAAATGGTGTACTAAAGTTCAGCAAGAGTTGGGAAATCTGGCACAGCCTGCACAGCACAGCAATACAGCATACATATACATGACTGATTATTTAGGGGCCCCCTTGTGTTTGAGTTAGAAATAACATCATGAAGAAAAGGTTTTCCTTTGCAATGTAATGATGTCATTGCTCTAATGTAATGATGTCATTGCTCTATGTAATGTGTCACAGCCCAGCGCTGACAAGCTGGGGTAAGCAATGATATGAGTGCTCTGGCTCTCTGTCACTATACCCTATTGCCTTTGTATTTAGGTGTGTGTCTGTGAGCGCTTCCATGACCCAACAGCTTCTCTCCCGCCCTGTATCCAAGCCCAGACCCTTCCGGGTGTGCAACAGCAATCGCAGTCTCCGGAAAGGCATTGTGGCTAACAGTCTGGAGGACCTAATCAACAAGGTAGGGGCTCTGTCCACATTTCTATAATCAATGAATCAATCTTCATCAATTAAATTTACACCTTAAAGTGGGCTAATTGATCAGGGCTAGGCTTAGCGTAGGGCAAAAATTTGTTGCCCAAGGCTCTGCCAGCATCATAGGGGCCACATGGGGGACGCCCAGACTGTTGTTTAAAGGGGTGGCTTAAGTAAGTTCTAAAATGTCCTGCTTCTAGCAACTTTGCAATTGGTCATCATTATTTATTTTTTATAGTTTATGAATTATTTGCCTTTGTCTTCTGGCTCTTTCTAGCTTTCAAATGGGGGTCACTGACTGCAGCAGTCAGAAACTATTGCTCTGTGAGGCTACAGTTTCATTGTTAGTTTTTAGCGATTATCTTTCTATTCAGTCCCTCATCTATTCATATTCTGTATTCTTTCATTTAAACTGCCTAATTGCTAAGGTAAATAAGACCCTAGCAACCAGATAGCTGCTGAAATTCCAATCAGGAGAGCTGCTGAACAAAAAGCTTAATAACTGAAAAACCACACAAAATAAAAAATGAAGACCAGCTACAAACTGTCTCCAGCTGGAGATAATAAACAAATAAAGATGGCTGCCACATTGCCCATTGTTCCACTATCATGTTTTCTATCGCTGTGTGTCCTTAGACTCAGGATGCCCTGCTGATGCTCGAGGCGATTACTTTGGTCCTGGATGAAGACGGGACATGTGTGGACACAGAGGAATTTTTCCGATCTTTGGATGATGGTGCTGTTTTCATGGCCCTTGCTAAAGGGCAGAAATGGAAACCTACAGAGGTGAGCTGTTACACAATATCAGGTGTCCTTGTGGCTGTATTGTAATACAGGTATGGGATCTGTTATCCGTAAACCCATTATTCAGAAAGCCTTGCATTACGGAAAGGCAATCTCCCATAGACTTTTAATATGTTATAGACTGGCCGATTCTAAGCAGCTTTTCAATTGGTCTTAATTTTTTATATTTTATAGTTTTTGAATTATTCTTCTTCTGCCTCTTTCCAGCTTTCAAATGGGGGTCACTGACCCCAGCTGGATCTGCCTGTGTATGACCAGTTTTACATGTAGTTTTGCTTATTGTATCACCTGTTTCCCACAGAATTCTGGATACCACTTATCTCTCACCAAGAAGCCTGCGAGAAAGATTGATGTTGCCTGTGTCAGTTTTGACCTGTATAAAAATCACCCTCGCGATTTCATTGGTTGCCTGAATGTCAAAGCCACTTTATATGGGACCTATTCATTGTCATATGACCTGCAGTGCTATGGAGCCAAGAGAATGGTGAAGTAAGTTTTAGGAATCAGTTAGCCCCAGGCCCAGACTGGCAATCTGTTCAGGCAAATGCCAGGAAGCTGCTGTAAGATGCCATAGACAGTCACTATTTATTGGGCTGGGGGGGCTGTTTAGGCATCTGTGTACTTGAAATACCAGGGCCTATTTGGAATCCCAGTCCATGGGTATCACCTGGTTATATGGAACATTTGGTACTGTAGATCACTGCTCATACAGTAGCTTTCTTATCCCCGGGAATGTGAGCATTGAGGCATCATGATTTCCACAACTCTAGTAACCACCAGGGATCAGTTTATGCCACTGACTAACGCTATAGCCCTTTGATTTGTCTTCTCATTACTCATTATCTTTTGCTGTTGTTAAAATACAACTCCAGGAGCCCCCAACAACCATTGAGTGCTAGGAGATATACTCTAATAACTACTAAAGAGCTGTACATTGGGCAACGCTGAAAGTGTTGCTTTCTCCATCAAGCCCTACTATAAGTGCTATCCCTTTAGGGCAGTGACAGATGGGGAGATTAGTCGCCCTGTGACAAATCTTCGTTGCCATGGGCGACCAATGTCCCCACAATGCCATCCCACCGACAAGAATGTAAATCACCGGTGTGATGGAACATACTTCGCTACGATTTGCCAAAGTCACACGACGTTGCCTTGAGAGGAAACTTTGGGCGACTTTGGCAAATCGTAGCAAAGTATGTGCCATCCCTCCGGCGATTTACATTCTTGCTGGTGGGATGGCATTGCAGGGAGATTAGTCGCCCGCGGCAACGAAGATTTGTCGCAAGGGCGACTAATCTCCCCGTCTGTCACTGCCCTTAGGGAGAAGACACACAGAGCTACAAGTAGCAGTTATTTGTCATAGCTACTAAAATAGACAATGCTGATCATTTACTGATAATTGTCTCTATGTTTGTTTTAGCAGAGGCAATTCTCAGTATTGTCTATGGAAAGGTATTTTCTGGCTTATAGTAGCCGTGAAAAAGTAGCTGCTACTAGTAGCTCTGTGTGTCTTGCCCTAATTTTTCCTACTGCAACTGCTGTTCTAACATTGCTATTGCAGTGTGTGCAGGGTCTGGGCAGTTGCCCTACTTGGAATCAACTCTGTTTGATATGTATCCAGTACACTTTGGCTGTGGCAGTGCTGGGGTTTCTAATGGCGGGTAACTGTATTGCAGGGAAGCGCTACGCTGGACTTTATACACCATGCAGGCCACAGGACACGTGCTTCTGGGAACATCGTGCTATATGAAGCAGCTTCTCGATGCTACAGAAAGACCAGTTACAGAGGAGGAGAAATCCAGCACAACCTTGAGAGACTTTATCCCTTTCTCCCCCTGGAAGATGCTGCAGTAGATTTACCTGTGTTGCACTACAAGAAGCTATGGCCTATTCCAAGTGATGGCTTACATGACTCTGCATAAACTGTGCCTAAAGGAATATACCATGGGGCTCTTTAACTTAAATTGCATAAGGCTGCTGGCCATATTTCTCTGGCCTTTGTTTGCTCTGCAATCTATTATAGTAAGGAAAGTAGGTCCCAAAATAGCTTCTCGGCACGCTCCAGATTTCCTGAGGGTTAACCCTATCACCCCAAGCAACTTGTACAAAGTCATATCTTGATGTGGGGGAAACCCCCATCCTTTTATTTCTTTTCCATTACACAATAATTCACTCTATCATCCCACTATTCCACAAAAAAATATATTTTATTAGCTTTTGGGGCCATTTCCACTATTTTACTATGTTGCTCATAGTAACGTTAAGCTATTATTACTAAGCAGGAGTTGGCGAGAGTTTAATTTACACTTACTGCCCTCCACCCCTTTTCTAAGAAGGGGCACGGGGCTCTTATCACTTGTCTTTTAGGGTCCCTCACAATTACATTCTAAAACCTATCAAGAGTCACGTACTTTAAATAGGCTGAAACCTCCTCTAGGAAACATCAGCTAAGTGAGGCAGGGAAAGTGTTAATAAAAAGTAGTCAGATTACAATAAAAAGAATAATATTAAGGGGCATATTTATGATAGCATATATGCCAATATCACTGGTGATGTTGCCCATAACAGATCTTTGGTTTTGTTTTCCAACTTGTAGGTGACCATTACATTCCAATTGCTGATTGGTTGCCTTACACACTGTAATATATATGCCCCTTAAATGTATTCGCTCCAGCGGAAGCCTTTGCAATGCAACTAACACTGACTGTTACATGTTCCATACACTGTGCTTTATGGACTTTAGAATGAGTATTTATATTTTAATATTGTTATAAACCTACCTGTACCATATGAATGATATAATTAAAACACTTTTCCCCTCCCGGTCTTATAATGTTCTGTATTTCCATCCAGGGATTATATAACCTGACAGTCACAGGCAGGGGGCAGGTGTGAGTTTCTCTGAAAGAGAAGTAATCTGAAAGCAATTGCCCTAGCTGCCCACCTCAGTCATGCTATGAACTCATGTAAAGGGAAACTGAAGCTTATTTACCTGAAATTCCACTATTCAGTATGACTGAAGTAAAGATAAAAATATATAGTACTTAGAAAATTGGTAAATATAATAGAGCAAAGAGCTGTACTCAACTTTAAATACCGTGCTGGCAATGGAAAGGGAAACACATGGGCAGGCTGTGGCCACCTCCTTGCAAGGTTTCCTGTTGGGCCACTCTGTGCCTTGTGCTGGACTTTCTATCAGGGGCAGAGTTCAGTTTGCAAGGGGTATGTGGAGTGCCTGATGGATCATCATCAAAG
Source organism: Xenopus tropicalis (assembly GCF_000004195.4). Classification (NCBI taxonomy): domain Eukaryota; kingdom Metazoa; phylum Chordata; class Amphibia; order Anura; family Pipidae; genus Xenopus; species Xenopus tropicalis. The sequence goes on along the minus strand of NC_030680.2, from coordinate 138,215,834 downwards.
GCCCCATTTTTTGCAGCATTGACTGTTCCATCATTGGTGGCTACTGGCTATCCCTTCATAAATGAACCCTAATGCATAGTCAGTGGAGCCATAGTTATTACTTGGTGCGCTAGCTGGGAAACATAAATATATCCTTTAGATCCTTTAGGTGTTGATGTGGGTATGAGGGGCATACCTACAGAGGAAGCAGACCCTGCACTTGTAAGGGTGCCCAGGAGTGTAGATGGCCCTAAACAATAAGCAACTTCAATATATCATGGTAGCATAGGTCAACTTACACATGTTTTGGGGCCCTTAATTGAATATACATCAGTTAAAAATATGCAGCCTTTTCATTATTTTTAATGTAGTAATAAGGTTTGGAACAGTTCCCTAAGCTTGCCCCCCTGTTCTCCTAATGATCTGGCTGGCTACTTTGTTGCTCAAATAAAATGCCCTCAGTCGGCACTGTCCAAATCTCACAATTTCCTGCTCAAATGATGTCAATAAGGAAAGGAACATCCCAGTGCAATGCATTGTGGGTTATGTAGTTCCTGCATGCTGTCTGTAAGCTGTGAAGAAGTTGTTACAATCTGTAACATCAATGTTTTAGTCCCTCCTCCCCTGCCAGGATTTCAAATGATGCAGAAAGAAAAGAACTGTTTTGCAGCTGGATTTCAGCATATAAAAATGGTATTTATTCCTACAGATTACAGTGATAGGTATATTAGGGGTTTCTATGTTATGTGGGGCTCTTTAACAAATTTTGGTTTGGAAGCTGGAATTCTCCCTTAAGATGCTGTTGGATCAATAAATTCTGGAGGGCTTCAGGTTGCCTACACCAGGCTTAAAGGGAAAACACTATAGAAGAAAAACTTCTCCTTGCCTCCTAGGTCACCATACATGTGACATTTTGATGGTGCCTTGTGTATTCAACACAGTGTCAGGGACGGAGCATTTCTGTCTGAATACAGCAATTTTCCTGCTGCTTAGGACCCCACTTCCTGACACTGAAGAACACACAGCAAAACAGATCACAGGCATTTGTGGTGGCACTAAATATAATTTTATAAATTAATTTTAATACTCTGCACATCCTAGGTCACTGGATTTGACAGCAAGTAACAGGCATAGGATTGAGTTCTTCTAGGTCTAGGACCTCCTTGTCTTTTAAAGCTGCCATCCCCTGGTGCCTATATAGAAGATATGGCCCTGGATGTGACTGCATTTGGTCAGAGAAAACAGTATTAAGAAACTGATTGTCAGTAGGTGTGCACCTATGGAAGAAGCAGACCATGTGACTAAAGGGGGCCCAGGAGAAAGAGGGGCCCAACAAGGAAAATATTCAATATGTTACTTCCCTGTAGTGCCAGTTCATGTGGGAAATTTGTATTTTGTGGATTCAAAAAGGCACAGGGCTACCATTCCTTATCCAAAATGTTGTTTCTAGGTGTGGTGATGGTGGGGTAGACTGGAGGCATATTCTTAAATGACCTGTTTTGGGGAGAGATCTAATATGATAAAATCTTTTCATCTCATTGTTTATAGGTTGCCACATAATGAGTATACCACTGGTTGTATGGCATGGATAGTACAAGGTATAGGGGTTCCAATAAGGGGCAAACAACAGCCCCACCCAAACACCTGGCAAATCCCTAGCATATGCTGAAAAGGCTACTATGGCAGACTGTAAGGTACCCAGTACAGGTAGGACCAGGCTTGGACTTGGAATCAATAGGCCCTGGCGTCTCGAGTACACAGAGGCCCAAACAGCCCCCCCAGCCCAATAAATAGTGACTGTCTGTGGCATCTTACAGCAGCCCCTCTGGCATTTGCCTGAACCCACAGCATGCCAGTCCGGGCCTGTGTAAGACATCATTCATTGCCACCTGGCCAGTAAAGGACGCTTGATGACTATATAATTATCTAGGCTGCTATTGTTGCTTTTTATCTATCTTTTCTCATTAATAACATTGGCATCACTTATTTAGGCAACCCTAGGTAAGGAAAAACGATTACACAGATAGGGCTCCGTAGGGTTGCCAAAAAATGATGTTTGGTGCCAACCGTGCCAATGTTATTAATAGGGGAAAATATGAAAATAAAGGAACCATAGATAAGTATGCCACTGTGTTAATCATTTATGGTAAGAAGGTAACCTGAGGGATAAGAGGCCCCATAAGCTGAGCCCCCAGTACCCCCAATGGGATGAGTAAATACTATGCAGGCAGCTACCATACTGTTACAAAGACAGATATTTGGGACATTCACATACAAAACACAAGAATCAAGCTATCACCTGAGCAGACTTTTTTTATAGAAAGAAAGCGATATAAAAACTACATTTCCCAGCATGCCTTGGCGTTTATGCGACACTGCGCATGTGCCAGCAAACATGGCGGCGCCCTGGCAGCCAATGTGATTCCTGGTCCCTGTGAGTGGTGGTGCCGCTGCCAGGGTGAGACCGGGCCGAACCGTGCGGAAATGGCGCTGCTGTGCCGGCAGCTGGGGGGCAACAGGTCGGGGCTGGCACTTATTGATCGCTTTTATTTCCGGGCCTCCTGTCACTTCTCTAATGTCAGCAGAGTCCCCTGGTAAGTCACTTATAATGTCACCCTGTCACAGGGGTAGGGTTTACTCTGAAATACTCCTCGTATAACGTTATAAAACATTTAACTTGTGATCATAACTTGTTGCCATGGGTGGCAGGAAGCAATAGAAAGGGAAATATACCTTGTTGTAAGGCTGGTTTACTTCCACTTTAGTTTGCTCTGGCATCAGTTATATTGCAAAGTGGCCTTATTCAACTGCATGGGTTGGAGCTGCCATGCTAATAGTTACATACATAGTTACATAGGGTTGAAAAAAGACCAGAGTCCATCAAGTTCAACCCATCCAAGTAAACCCAGCACCCACAGCCTATACTTACCAATCTTTACTATCGCATACATAAACTATAAATACAACCACTAGTACTAACTGTAGATATTAGTATCACAATAGCCTTGGATATTCTGATTGTTCAAGAACTTATCCAGGCCCCTCTTATAGGCATTAACAGAATCTGCCATTACAACATCACTAGGAAGGGCATTCCCCAACCTCACTGCCCTCACCGTGAGGAACCCCCTACGCTGCTTCAAATGGAAGCTCCTTTCCTCTAATCTAAAGGGGTGACCTCTGGTGCGCTGATTGTTTTTATCGGAAAAAAGAACATGCCCCTTATCTGCCTATAATCCCCTCTAATGTACTTGTACAGAGTAATCATGTCCCCTCGCAAGCGCCTCTTTTCCAGAGAAAACAACCCCAACCCTGACAGTCTCACCTCATAGTTTAACCCTTCCATCCCCTTTACCAGTTTAGTTGCAGTCTCTGCACTCTCTCCAGCTCATTAATATCCTTCTTAAGGACTGGAGCCCAAAACTGCCCCCCATACTCAAGGTGAGGCCTTACCAGGGACCTATAAAGAGGCAAAATTATGTTCTCATCCCTTGAGTCAATGCCCTTTTTTATACAAGACAGCACTTTATTTGCTTTAGTAGCCACAGAATGACACTGCCTGGAATTAGACAACTTGTTATCTACAAAAACCCCTAGATCCTTCTCCATTAAGAATCCCCACCCCCCGTATCATTCTGACTTCATATATAGGGTTGTTAAAAATGGAAGAAAGGTACAGGGAGTTATATAAATGCCAATATGGCCTTTGTTGCCATTGCTGTGTAATTCCATGTACAGTAAACAAAGCGGTGCACCCTCTTCCTATGGGGTTTTCTGTGTCACTGTTTATAGATTTTAGTTGTGATGCTAGCCTTTATGATTTAGCAATAGCAGTATTGGGGAGCTCAACACTGTTAACTTACCCAAACGGTAAGCCTTTATGATTTAGGCAGAGTGCCACTTTGGGGCGATTATTCTCAGGGCACCATCGGCACCTGTCTGGTTACTTTTACCCATCACCGTTCCCTTTCTATTTAAAGGTATAAAACCCACCTTGATGTGAGGGATAAGGGGAGAAAACCTCGCTCCGAGCCGCAGTCGAGCAGAGTCAGCATCTTGAGGGATCCTGGCGTTTTTGTTGTGGATAAAATGTCAAGAGAGAGAATTTGCCAACTGCTGGTGGAAAATGTGGTGTATCTTAAAGGTGCTGGGTTCTGGCAAAAATATAATATTCAATTTTTTTTTATTTCGGCCAGTTCCAACAGTCACTTCTTATTCTCACATTGTATTATATTTACAAGCATTTCCTATGAACAGAAAAAGCCAATTCCTCTCTCCCCCCCCATACAGTCTATTCAACCCCTTCTTGTACTTATCTAATGTATCAGCCAGTACAACTGATTCAGGGAGGGAATCCCACAACTTCACAGCTCTCACTGTAACAAGCCCCTTCTGAATATTTATATGGAGCCTCCCTTGTTCTAATTGGAGTGGGTGCCCTCGTGTCCGTTGGAAGGACCTACTGGTAAATAAAGCATTAGAAAGATTATTATATGATCCCTTTATATTATCTATACATAGTTATCATACCCCCTATATGCGCCTCTTCTCCAGTGTAAACAAACCCAACTTGGCCAGTCTTTCTTCATAACTGAGACTTTCCATGCCCTTTACCAGCTTAGTTGCCCTTCTCTGGACCCTCTCTAACTCAATCATGTCCCGTTTGAGCTCTGGAGCCCAACACTGCACAGCATATTCTGGGGCCTTACCAGCGCTCTGTAAGAGTAATAATGACCCTCTCCTCCTGCAATTCTTTGCTCTTTTAATGTTAATGTTAGCCCTAGCAGCTGCTGCCTGGCATTACTGTAACTCATAAATATGCTGAAGCTGTAATACTGCAATGTCAGATGAATCTCTAGCATATTAATACTCTACACTAACACTCCAGTACCCTGGTATTCCAGTGCTTTTATGCTCTAATACCCCAACCCTCTTATGCACCAAAGCTCCAAACAGCTAATCATCTTATGCTCTAATACTCCAACATTCCACTCAGGACTCTTATCAACTAATGACAAAATACTCAAAACATACTAAAACCTTATGCTCTGATATTCCAAAACTCTAATAGCCATGCCCTGCCCTGCCCTCTAATCCTCCACATTTTTGAGCATACTAATGCTTTAATACTCTACATACTTAGTGACTCTGAGTATTCTCTGATGCTGTGATATTTCAATGCCCAGCACTAACGCTTGTACGGTTTGATAATTTAATACTCCAAGACTGATACTCTAATTACACCAATTCTCTATCAAATAACCCAATGCTTTTTTGCTTTATTGCTCATACTCCAATACATTTATTCTCCACTACAAATACTTCAATACTGTTATGCTGTAATGCTCCTTAGTTCTAATGGGGGTGATGTAATAAAAGGCACTATGTATGCCCAGGTGCAGTAACCTATAGCAACCAGTCATTTACTGGCTACCTGTTCAAATCCTTGCTTTGGGTTTCTGCACCTAGGAAAACTTAGGGGCATATTAATTATAATGTATAAGCCAACATCACCAGGGATGGTGTTTCTTAACCCTTGAGTCCCCATGCTGTTTAAGGCGGGTTCCCATCATCCCCTTTAATATAGTAGATGCAATTTTTACAATAGAGAGTAATAATGAGATAAATAATTCAATCTAAGACAATATAAGGGTCTGTAGCATGATTCAAAAAATTAATTCGAGAAAAAAGGTTAAGACACACTTTAGTACAGTGGCCAGAGGGCTTTTCCTTTGCCTTTGGTACTACAAACATTTTTTATTTACATCAATCAGATTTATGTAATAAACATTCCATCTCTGTTAATCCCTAGCGGCCAATTCAATATTTGTTTTCAAACAACTGACTAGTGAATGCGGCTTGCTGATTGGTTGCTGTGGATTATGACCCAAAGCAGACTCTGCACCTTTTGTTACATGACTCCAAGTTGCTGTTTTTTTTTTTTCTAGAGCTCCATGAACAATTCATAGCAACCATTTTTACCATAATGGAAAGACAAGGAATTGTGGTTAAGAAAAGTCATGCAATCGCTGCTGCAAAGAGGGGGGGGCCTGATTCCTTGATATCTGAATAATATTGCAAGGATTGTGTCTGTCTCCATTCTAATGCCATTCCCCATCATTTTGTCTTTCAGGTCCACTTGTGGCTATAAATAAACCTCAGGGCTTATCAATTACAGGTAAAAAAAACAAAAGCTAATTCCTTAACTCTATCCCCGTATGTAATAAAAGACACTAATTTTGTCTAGGTGCAGTAACCCATAGCAACCAATAAGTTTGATTTTAAACAGGTGACCAGTAAATTCAACTTGCTGATTGGTTGCTATAGGTTACTGCACTTGGGAAAACATAGTAGCTTTTATTACATTACCCCCTAGGTGGGGGGGGGGGGATCAGATTCTGATGATACCTAGATGTACAATCAGGATTCCAACCCATTCTTTACTTACTTTTAAGATTTTTCTCTTGCTGATATCTACAGGGGTGGATCTATTGAATCTACTGCGCTGGGCTGGGCCACTCCCCTCCTCCCCTAACCCCTGCTCTTTTTCTGTCTGGTCTATAAATGTGTGTGTGTGTGTGTGTGTATATATATATATTTATTTATTTATATTGCACCCTCTCACACAGACCAATTTAAGAGAGAGGTTTAGCAGCCACATATATTAATTCATGCTATCAAAGTCCACACATGCTCCTCGCATCTTTTGAGTGCCAGTGACACTGCACATGCTCCGTATGCTTTGCACTTCAATTGAGAAGCTAAACTTTGGGGCATCAGAAATCATCAAAACATTAGCAGAAACTGAGGTCACATTTCGAAGCTTCAGGGCTGATTATTAATTATTTTGATGCAGGATTTTCCATGCTGCCATGTAATGATAATTTAAATTAATTACTAGCTTTGCAGCATTAACTTTATATTCTGTATATGTAGTATAGTGTGAGTGGGCCCCTAAGCTCAGGTAAGTGCCAGCAGCACAGAGTATATGCAGGGAATCAGCAGAAAAGAATATGGGGGGCTACTGGGGCATTTTTTGGGGGCACAGATCTTCCCTGCTAAAGGGCTGTGGGGGCCTTGTCCCAAATATAAGGAGTAGCATTTTTGTATAAATCATTATTGAGCTTTATTTCTGCTTTAAGGAACAATTTCGTAATGTCAGTTTAGTACACTGGGCACTGGTGACAGCATATGTCTCTGTCTGTTTTTTTCAGGGAAGGAGCAGGAGGTGTCTGTGTCTTCACTACTAGCAGATCTGCAGCAGCACTTGGGACTCGGCAGTGACCTTCATATAGTAAAAGCAGCACCAAAGTAAGTATATAGTGGGTAGTAGGTATCCCAATAGGATCATTTGTTTTTAGTTTTCTGCCGATTTTCTCCTGTCTGTGTAAGTGACTCATTATAGCACTGCAATGATCTCCCTGTGCTTACTGTTCTAATACAGCTTAGCCAGGCCCAGACTGGCAATCTGTGGGTTCAGGCAAATGCTAGAGGGGCTGCTGTAAGATCCCATAGGCAGTCACTATTTATTGGGCTGGGGGGGCTGTTTGGGCCTCTGTGTACTTGGAATGCCAGGGGGGCTGTAAGGTGCCACAGACAGTCACTATTTATTGGGCTGGGGGGGGGCTGTTTGGGCCTCTGTGTACTTGGAATGCCAGGGGCTATTTTGACTCCCAGTCCAGACCTGAGCTCAGCTCTCCTGTTATTGCTCTGTAGTGACATGACTGCGTCACTGAAGTCATCTTATTAGGAGCAGCAGTGACAGAAACACCCCCATATTGGTGCAGAATTTTGTGTAGGCAGCACAGTGGGTTATTGGCTACCCCTGCTGCCATGCAGAGCTGGGGGTCCTGAGTTTAATTCTGCCTGGGATACTGTCTGTATGGAGTGCATATATTGTCCCTGTGTGTGTATGGGTTTCCTCCAAGTGCTCTGGTTTCCATAAAATATAGATTGGCTGCTGTCCCTAGTGTGTGTGTTGTGTGTGTGTCAGTTATTTTAGACTGTAAGCTCCCTGGGGCAGGGACTGATGTGACACAAAAACAATCATTAAAATGCTGCTGCATACAGTATGTCAGGGCTGTGTAAACAAAGCACAATAATAGTAGTACATACAGCAGCCCTGGAATGTGTGGTGCTCTAAAAGCACACCCTGGCTTCCAGAACATCATTAGTGATAACCCAGGGGACTCCTGAACAAATTAACAGCATCTCGGCCATTATATCACCCGTGGCTTGGTCCTAAAAGTCGCTTCTTCTGTTTCTTTTATAGAGAGTTACCCTTGCCAACACACCCTAATGATACATGGTTATATAATTCCTCCCCCATAATCCTCTCTTTCACTTATCCTGTACAGAGAGAGTTCAGGTCTGGTCCTTCTCTCTACGTGTCACATGACCACAAAGCGACTTGAGGATTATTATGCGCTCTGTCGTAAAGCGCAGAAGCCAACAGCGTCTTACTGGTGAGTTTATGGCATGGGAAGGTGCACACTTAGACTTTGTGCCGAATAGGCTGTGCCCGTGGGTTGTGCTGACCGTTTGGTTAACACATACAGACACACTAACAGCCTTTTTACTATAAAATGTTTGCATAGTGAAATAAAATGGGATTCTAAGCAACTTCCCAATATACATTCATTGTACAGGTCAGTGGGTTTAAACTTGTAAATGTAATTGCAACTGCTTAACACGCGTGGTCTCTGTTAGTGCAGTGATGGCGGGGGTTCCACACCCAGCGGAGGGGGAAATAAAGGCTGCACTGAAACTGGAACGAATTGAAGATTGGCAACTGGTAAGATTGTGTATAACTTATTCAAAGGGGACATTGTTTAATATAAAGGGGGTGCTCACCTTAAAGGAATACTGTCATGGGAAAATGTTTCTTTCAAACACATCAGTTAATAGAGCTTCTCCAGCAGAATCCTGCAGTGAAATCGTTTTTTCAAAAGCACCAACCGGATGTTGACTGTGAGAGAGAAGAAAATATATGGCCTTTTAGTAATGACTGTTATTCTGTTTCATGACAGGTTGTACCAGTCACAGATCCATCAAAAGGGAGACTGGAAAGGAGAGAAATAAAGAGAACCCTGACCCGATATAAGGTTCTAGACTCTGCAGATGGCTGTGCTCTAGTACAGCTGCAACCTATGTCTGGTATGTTGGTGACGAGACATCATGGGGGTAGGAAGGGGGGTAATTATAGTGCTCCCATGGAGTTCCGGTGGAACTTGCAGCCATATCACATATACACACTCTGCTCAGTTTTATTAAGATCCAGTGAACCTGCCTGCACATTTTTGTATGTAGGAGGAAACCCATGCAGATATGGAGAGAACACACACACACTGCTTGCAGATAGTGCAACAGCTAGAACCAAACTCAGTGCAAGGCTGCAGGGCTTACTACTGAAAGGCTGAGGTAATAGGGGGTCTGAGCAGCAAGGCAGGGGTGCAGCTTTGCCCTTAGTGCTTAACCTTTGTGTAAAGCTTTTGGGATCTGTGCTGCTGTCACTTACCTGAGCTTAGGGACTGAATCACAATATAATATGTATATATATAGAATATATATGTCACAATACAAGGCTGGTTAGTAGTTAATTCAGGGTCACATTACATGGCAGCTCAGAAACTAGTGCAGTCTGCACAAGAATTTAATCATACCCTGTAAACTCAGCTGCTATGACAGATGATCCTCATTTTTTGCTTGATAATCTCCCACAACCCCTGAGTTTAGCCTTCCAATATCAACCCAGAACACACCGAGCATGTGCAGTGCCACTGACACACAAAGATGGCCTAACAATATCCAAGATACAGGGGACAACTTTTAAGGCCCAAATCATTAGTATTATAGGGCTGCTGAACCTCTGGGCTAATACAGTAAGTTTAATACAGTGGAGGAAATAATTATTTGACCCCTCACTGATTTTGTAAGTTTGTCCAATGACAAAGAAATGAAAAGTCTCAGAACAGTATCATTTCAATGGTAGGTTTATTTTAACAGTGGCAGATAGCACATCAAAAGGAAAATCGAAAAAATAACTTTAAATAAAAGATAGCAACTGATTTGCATTTCATTGAGTGAAATAAGTTTTTGAACCCTCTAACAAAAAAAGACTTAATACTTAGTGGAAAAACCCTTGTTTGCAAGCACAGAGGTCAAACGTTTCTTGTAATTGATGAGCAAGTTTGCGCACATTTTAGGAGGAATGTTGGTCCACTCCTCTTTGCAGATCATCTCTAAATCCCTAAGGTTTCGAGGCTGTCTCTGTGCAACTCTGAGCTTGAGCTCCCTCCATAGGTTTTCTATTGGATTAAGGTCCGGAGACTGACTAGGCCACTCCATGACCTTAATGTGCTTCTTCTTGAGCCACTCCTTTGTTGCCTTTGCTGTATGTTTTGGGTCATTGTCGTGCTGGAACACCCATCCACGACCCATTTTCAGTTTCCTGGCAGAGGGAAGGAGGTTGTCGTTCAGGATTTCACGATACATGGCTCCGTCCATTTTCCCGTTAATGCGAATAAGTTGTCCTGTGCCCTTAGCAGAAAAACACCCCCAAAGCAAAATGTTTCCACCCCCATGCTTGACGGTGGGGACGGTGTTTTGGGGGTCATAGGCAGCATTTTTCTTCCTCCAAACACAGCGAGTTGAGTTAATGCCAAAGAGCTCTATTTTGGTCTCATCAGACCAAAGCACCTTCTCCCAGTCACTCACAGAATCATTCAGGTGTTCATTGGCAAACTTCAGACGGGCCTGCACATGTGCCTTCTTGAGCAGGGGGACCTTGCGAGCCCTGCAGGATTTTAATCCATTGCGGTGTAATGTGTTTCCAATGGTTTTCTTGGTGACTGTGGTCCCTGCTAATTTGAGGTCATTAACTAACTCCTCCCGTGTAGTTCTAGGATGCTTTTTCACCTTTCTCAGAATCATTGACACCCCACGAGGTGAGATCTTGCGTGGAGCCCCAGAGCGAGGTCGATTGATGGTCATTTTGCGCTCCTTCCATTTTCCAACAATCGCACCAACAGTTGTCACCTTCTCTCCCAGCTTCTTGCTAATGGTTTTGTAGCCCATTCCAGCCTTGTGCAGGTCTACAATTTTGTCTCTGACATCCTTGGACAGCTCTTTGGTCTTTCCCATGTTGGAGAGTTTGGAGTCTGCTTGATTGATTGATTCTGTGGACAGGTGTCTTTTATACAGGTGACTAGTTAAGACAGGTGTCCTTAATGAGGTTGACTAATTGAGTAGAAGTGTCTAACCACTCTGTGGGAGCCAGAACTCTTAATGGTTGGTAGGGGTTCAAAAACTTATTTCACTCAATGAAATGCAAATCAGTTGCTATCTTTTATTTAAAGTTATTTTTTCGATTTTCCTTTTGATGTGCTATCTGCCACTGTTAAAATAAACCTACCATTGAAATGATACTGTTCTGAGACTTTTCATTTCTTTGTCATTGGACAAACTTACAAAATCAGTGAGGGGTCAAATAATTATTTCCTCCACTGTATATAAAATATATTTTATCTACATTTCTTGCCATATATATTTTAAAGCTTTTTTTCTCTTTGCAGTTTTCCAAGCCCAGCTCTTGGTGCACAGCACACTAATGTTCTGCCGAATTCTCGGGGACCACACATACTCGGCCCGGGTGGGGAAGGTCCTAGGAGAGAATATTTTTGTTCCAATGGACATTGCGCTTCCCCGCACACAGGTAAAGCAGTGGAATTATGGGACACTGTGTCTTTGTAACTGCAGTGTCTTTCCTTGTACAGTACAATGATAGAATGCACTTTCAGTGCTCCCCTAGCTGTAATTTGCCCCATTAAATGTCCCAATTAAAAGCCAGGGTATGGTGCATATACACCTGTGGAAGGGTTGTATAATTTAATATGAAATAATAAAAAAATAATATTATGGCAGGTGCTAGAAGAGAATGTTTTGCGCCGGATGCACTTCACACAACAGCAGATGCATCGCATGCCCCTCCATCTACACTTTCAACAACTTATGATTCCCGGTGAGTCTCCTGCAGAGGGGGACACCTTTCTCGATGCACCACCACCCCCTTTCTTCCAACGGACTCTCCAACTGTTGGGACTGTATGCAAACAAACAGCTTTGCAGTGACAGAGACACTTATACAGCCAAATAAAGACTTTTCTTCTAAAGATTGTTGTACAGCAGTATGGCAACGCCGGGCTGGCTCCATGAATGAACTTACTAAAGAATTCTGTCTGTGCTTCTCGATATCTGTTATTGAGGATTCCTAAAGGTGACCATACACGTTAAGATCTGCTCGCTTGTCGAGGTCGCCAAGCAAGCAGATCTTCTACCAATATCGGGTGAATTTAGGCTAATTCGGTCATTTGGCCCTGGGGACAAAAGATCGAATTAGAACGCCGGTAATAGGCGCAGTCGGTTCTGGGACCATATCAACGAGCCAATGCGACTACATTTTTTAACTTGCCCAGTCGATATCTGCCTGATTTCAGGCCAGATGACGGTCGGGCAGGTCTGACGTTTGTGCCCCTACACGGGCCGATAAGCTGCCAAATCGCTCTAAGTAACCGATATCGGCAGCTACAATCGGCCCGTGTATGGCCACCTTAAGGCTCTTGTTTCTTCTTCCCTCCAAATTGCTCTTCTTTCCTGGCTTTTGGCCTCGGGTTGGTTTTTGGATAGGCCACAGCCATGCCTTATATCTGTTCATACTGGTTACTGGATTGAGTCTTGGTCAGACCCAGTTTGTTTTTTTTTTTATCTTTGCTTCTATAGAACTGGCTATTGGCTTGTCCTCACCCACAAAGGCCATTTTCCTATTTGTGCAAGTGAGTACATGTTCTCATCAAACTCACCTTAGTCAATTCCTTTTCCTGGATATACACATTTCCTCCCCTCTGATCCCTATTACTGACCTGTGCTGGATGCCACCATTTCTTCTTGGCTGGTTTGCCCCACTGAGAGTGCAACTGCAGTGTTGCCCCTTAGGGGCAGTGCAAAGACCCAGTAGGCTGAAGCATCAGTAATGATATATCCATTTTATATGTTAGAAATGTTTTTGGCACCTCAAAGAGTTTGTAGTGAAAAAAGTCATAGGGTAAATAGAGAAATGCTCATTGGCTGATTGCTGGTGTGCCTGGCATGAGTCAATATGAACATTAGGTAACCTGGATGAACAAAAGGCAATACCGGTTTGTTAGGCACTCCTATATTGCTATTCCAGGGTCCTCATGCCGGGATCCCATTGGTTGAATGACCATAGGTCAGAAATAAGCTTTATTTTTAAAAAATGTAGGACATGCCATAGTGTGAAGCATGTTCTATACAAACAGCACTCAAACATAGGCTAGATAGAAAGCGCAGAATACAGCCAATCATAGGCACTTCATCTTCATTTAGTGCTGTGTGCATGAAACGCATAACTCTTTGGTGGGCCCTACATAATGTATAATAAAACTTCCTTCTTCTTTATAACACCTGAATGGGATCCTCTGAAACTTTAGTATGGATTGCATATATAGACCATTAAGATACATTAATGTAAAATTGATGAGAGTGCTGTTCTAAGCATTTTTGCAATTTACATTAATTTTCTTATGGTGGATATTAAGGGAAATGTGTACTGTCAATATTAATGAATTTTGTTACAACAGCGCCACCTGCTGGTCAGTTTCTGACTGTGATCCAGTCGAGGAAGTTGTCAGGAGAAAGAAAGAAGGTTGGTCTGATGTTATTCTGGTTAGGAAAGTCGTAGAAAAAGTTAGCTGAGATTTCTGATGTCTTTCTAACCAGTAGAACATCAGACAAGCCCTCTTTCTTTCTCCTGACAACTTCCTGACCAGCAGGTAGCGCTGTTGTAACAACATTCATTCATATTGACAGTACGTAATATTTTATACACCAAGTCCCCACGTGGTATTGGTGAGCTTTTTAACAGTCCTATTGCCATATGGAATAACAGTTTAGGAGAATGAGCATTTTAACGCAGCCAAAGGAGGGCAAACCCAATGCTACTCTGCTTGTGATACAGATGAGCTTTAATAACAATCCCCAAGGAGCTGTCTGTGGATATGGGGGTACCTATTTTCCAGGGGCTAGTCATTATTCATATTGCCTGTGGGTTATTATGGGTCAAGTGAAAGTGACATCCCTGAGCACCCTTAGTAAGGTGTATTCACAGTGTATTCATGGCTTCACAGTATTTAGTAATATATATTTTTTTCTAATCTTCTTTAGCATTTTGTCGCAATGAATTCTCTCTTGCAATGAGTGGCAGTTTAGGAGAAGGTAAACACTGGTTCCAGTAGCTCTGTGGGTGTCTCAGTGGCTGGCACTGCTGTTCTGCATGGTTCAGTTCTGATCAGGGTGTTATCGGAGGTGGTTCAGTCTCCCCATGTCTGGGTGGGTTCCCCTTTGGTTTTTGCCTGCTCTCCAGTAACTTACTGGCAGGGTAATTTGCTCCTGATAAAAGTGACTTTTTGAGTGAAAGGGAACTTATAGTGCAAGCCCCACTGTGTCGGGACTGGTTTATAGGGGAAGGTGCCATGTTCAGTGATCCTTTCCTGCACTGGGTTGTTTTCAGGGCAAGAGGGAGGTGAGGATTGCTGTTCCCCGAGCAGAGAGCGCAGCAGAGCTGCCATGAAACTTGCCAATAATAATTCTCTTGGATAGTTTGAGGCAAGTGGGTTTAGCGGCCTGTTTCCCAGCCCTAGAACAGGAGCACATTGCATGCAGGCCGGTCAGAGACGAGGGACCCTTACAAAATAAACAGGGCATCTTATTAGGATCTGTCATCCCTGTAAATACAAAACAACACACAACATTTTAGTATGAATGATTATTATAAGCAGAACAATATAAAATATGAGATGCCAGGTGGGGTACCAAGAGCAGGGCCATATTTATATATACGAATATATAGGCACCCAAAGGCCTGTGCCAAGGGTGTGATAGCTTTATAGGGTGCCTATATATATATATATATATATATATATATATATATATATAATATAATATAATATAGAAAAAAACAACTATAATTCCCCTGTCTGCTGTACTTGAGATGGTGGTCTGGGGTTGGGGGTGCTTCTAGGTCTGGTGCTTTGGGCGACACAGACCCAAAATACAGTCCTGACTATAAGGGAACGGTGCCAATGCCACTTTGCTGCCACTTACCTGCCTAATCTGCAGTGGCCTGTACTTTACGACCAGTTGGTTAGCAAGGAATGCTGGGTATTAGTATTTAAAGGGGTTGTTAACCTTGTGTAGAGAGTGATATTCTGAGTTAATTTACAATTGGCTTTCATTTTTTATTATTTGTGTCTTTTGAGTTATTAAGCTTTTTGTTTAGCAGCTTTCCAGTCTGGACTCTCAGCAGCTATCTGGTTGCTAGGGTCCTTAATACCCTAGCAACCAGACACTGAAAAACTGGAATACAAATAGGAGAAGCCTGAATAGAAAAAAATAGTAATAAAAAGTAGCTCTTGTAGCTTTTTACCTGTTTTCATATTCCTTAGGAGCTGCACTTGGCCAGAGTCCAAGCTTGTAAATTTCAGGTCCACAAACCCGCCATTCTTGAGCCTTATTGGCTGCCTCACTCTGATTGGCTTTTCCAATGTGCAGGATTTAGGCGCAGGAAAAAGGCGTTGCCTCGGGTTGGTTCCTTCTTTGCTTTGTTCCAGCGCTCGCTTGCTGGGAAGTCTAACAAGTTCCACCATCACTGAATTTCTCTGCCCCCCCTCCGCCGCCTTATTCTCTTTGCCAGCTGCTGTTGTCTTTGCCCTGCCGATTGTGCCGTGGGTTCTAGAAGTCCAGAAATCATTGCCCATTACCGCAGGAGCCGTACGGGTTGGGACAGCCACCTTAACCGAGTCCTGGCTGCCGACGCCTGGGTTTGAACCGGAGGTCTTAGCGTTTAACAGTGAGACAGACCTCTTGTTACTTTGGACGATGGAGAAATTGAAGGCCCCATTGGGGTTGGGTTGCTGTAGCTGACGGGGTTTTTTGACCATTGATCCTTCCACTAACAGATTTATTCCCAGGTACTGAGGGATGTCGACTGCACACTGTAAAGAGTAAATAGAATAGCTGTAAAGCAGTATGGCAGCAATGATCAGTATGATATCATTGTACTTAAACATTGTATAATGTATTACTGCTTTATAGGGGTACATTTTTAGTATGTTATAGAATGGATAATTCTAAGCAACTTTTCAACTTGTCTTCATTTTTTCTTTTTTATAGCTTTTTTTTAATTATTTACCTTCTTCAGCCTCCTTCCAGCTTTCAAATGGGGGTCAAAGACCCAAGTAGTCAAAAAACTGTAAGGCTACTTTTTTATTGTTTTATTTGAGTTGACCTGAAGAAGCTGCTCGGATGAGTAGTGAAACGTCTTCAATGATTACTTAACAAGTCCACTTGCTTTAGATTTATTTATACTAGATTGTTACTTTTTTATTACTTAACTTTCTATTCAGGCCCTCTCCTAGTCATATTCCAGTCTCTTATTCAAATCAATGGCTGGTTGCTAGGGTAATTTGGACCCTAGCAACCAAATAACAGCCGAAATTCCAAACTAGAGAGCTGCTACATGAAGAGCTAAATAATTTAAAAAGCTACAAATAATAAACAAGGAAGGCCAATTGCACATTGTCTCGGAATATCACCCTCAACATTTTATTATATATTATTATTATATTATATAAAGTTAATTCAAAAGTTAAATACCCCTTTAAAGACATCTAAATCATGTTGGGCACATCTCACCAAACCACACCATTTGTACTGCATCTGTCCTCTCTGTTCTCCAGTGTCCATATTCAGTGTAAAGTTCAGGCTTACACAGGCAGAACTGAATGATAAAACGTTCTGCTTGGATTTAGCACTGTAAAGGGTAAGCTGAGCTCAGGAGAAGAGGTTAGAAGTAAAAATAGAAGCAGATAGCTAGAGCTGAGTTTTTATGGGAACAAGCATTCCCATCTCTTCATTGGCTGCTAGACTGGAGGGTGTGTTAAGTAATCGGAGCTGAGAAGAACTGAGCATGCTCAGTAGCCAACGGCAAAAGTAAATTCCCAAGGGAGGGGGCCAAGTAAGTTAGAAGAGGAGTAGGGGATGCTGCAGCCTCACTATTAACCTTTTAACAATGAGAGTGGCAAGTATTTAAAGATTTCCAAGAGGCTGTTTTTGTGGGGGGGTGTACCAGTCCGTTAAGACTGCAGCATTCTAGTCTGGAAGGGGGAACATCTGATGCTTCACTGGGGTCATTTACAAGTAAAGGTGGCCATACACGCAACGATAATATCGTACGAAACCTCGTTTCGTACGATATTCGGTGCGTGTATGGTATGTCGGCGAGTCGACCGATATCGCAGGAAGCTGCGCCGATCGGACCAGTTTGAAAATTTTGATCGGCATAGAAGGCGTCTGACCAAAATTCTCCCTTCAGCGCTGAATCGGCAGAAGGAGGTAGAAATCCTATTGTTTCTACCTCCTTACCTGCCGATTCAGCCCTGAATGGTGTGTGGCGGATCTGACGATGTTTCGTGCGACCGATGGTCGCACGAAACATCGTCACATCGCCACGTGTATGGCCAGCTTAACCCATAGCAACCAATCATTGACTTTTTTCAAATTTGTTCCTTTCACCTACCTGTTTATATATGAGCTCAAATGCTCCTATATCACAGTTCCGGTCTAGTTTCCTGTCTAGAACGATACGTAGGGTGTCTTCTTGGACTTCGGCACAGAGTCTGCTGGTCACTGTTGTTGACGCTGCCATTGTGGGACTGGCATTGATCTCGATCAGCCAGGGATGGAAATTCTCCCCAAACATGAAATCAGCACCATACAGCTCAAAACTGCTTTTCCTGTACTCGACTATATCCTGGGCACTCTGCATGGCATGGATTATGGCTGCCTTCATGCCCGGCACAATCACCGCTTCCCAGGCGTGGGGTGCCCCCAGCTTGTGGAGGTGCACTTGTAGCTGTCTGCTAGACCACATGTTATCCGTAGGCACCAGTGGATGACGGCTCTGGGAATTCTCATAGTGCTTCTGTATGGAGTTGTTGCACAGGTGTATGGAGCTGGAAAATCAAATAAGATCCAGTTTTTATGCGCCTGATATTTCCATTTTGTTACAGAAATCCAACATTGGACAACCCCTTGTGTTTTTTGTAACTCTTATACCTGACTTTTTACTGATTAGTTAGTGCCCCCTTTGTCCGGCACATTGGGCCTCTTTATTGCTTTGCCTATCTGGGAGAATGAGGGACTGATGCTGCAAGAATCATTGCATTTTGGCCCCCCTGGTCCCCCGTACAGCAGTACTGACTTTCCCCTCTAATGTTGACTTTATCTTCCTTCGTCACCATGAACCCAAACTCCATTCTACTTTTATTTATAAGGGCAGTGGATTAATAACTGGAGACGAGGGTCCTGCTAACTAAGTAGTATGGGCCCCATCCTTTCTGATGGCAGCCCTGGAATTATATATAATGGGAATAGCAAGCCAGATACTGCACCCACTACCTACGTGTCAAGGTTTTCCAAGGAGAAGGGCTGTGATGAAAAACGGACGTAACATTCCTTGTAGAACCAGATGGTTAGAGGGTTCCAATCGGTTACCAGGAACCACTGGCGCACATCAAATTTGGTTCCAAAGATTAGGAGTGGCCTCTCAATGTACTTCTGCACCACCCACTTTCCATCTTTGACAATCATTGGGTCGCAGTCCACAAGCTTTAAAATCTCCTCCAGGCGATCCATGCAGATTATACCTGTGAAGATGTAATTAGAGTTAAGGTGGCCACACACGTGGCGATTTTCGATCTGTCCCACCCTCCACAGACATTCACGGCTGAATCGTCAGATATGGAGGTAGAAACAATAGAATTTCTACCTCCTTCTGCCGATTCAGCCCTGAAGATAGATTTTGCTCAGGCACTTTCAATGGCGCCTGATCAAAATCTTTTAACCCGCCCGGATCGGCGAGTCGACCGATATCCGCAGCCTTTTGCGATATCGGTTGCCTTGCCGAGTTGCCATACACGCACCGAATATAGTATGAAACGAAGTTTCGTACGATATCATCGGTGGGTGTATGGCCAGCTTTTAGGTGAAACTTATATGAGCCCTTATAGTATCCTTATTTACCCTTGGATTTTTCCAAAAGAATTATTAAGTGCTTCATGAATATTTATTTTGTGTTTTCATGAAGGTACTACTGGTTCAGGCTGGCCATAACCTTCATCTTCACCTGCCTCAGCCCTCCTATAGTTCTATTATCTGTAGCCAGAAGGGGATGTGGGCTGGCAGTCCGGAGGGGTGGTATGAGATCAGCGGAGGCATGGTCAGCCACATATAACAATTAAATAAAGTCTTCATACCAGGGACAGGTACCTTTATGTTTTAAACAGAAGTACTAAACAAAATCCAGCCAATCTTTTTAAGGGTATAGTAGGCATAGTGCAGTCCAAACACCTGTGGTCTTCATGTGTGATGTGTCTGTCTACTGCCTGGAAAGTCTGGGCATATCAGTATATGGCACCCTAAAGCATTAGGAATTGTGTTGCCCCATCTCTAAATATATTGTAAAGTGCTGTATGTGTGCCACTGGCACCTTGCTGGTGGATCATATTTAGAAATGGAGCATCCTTACTAGCAGCAATTTACTTTTTGTGATGCCAACTCAACAGTTCTCTTACCCCTTCCTCTGGATTTGGCTCCTGGTTTTACTATCCAGATGTTCCGTCCGCCTTCAATGTCCAGCTGTGGGTTCACTGCCTCCAGTTTATGCAGAACTTCACTGCACTGGTCTACGTAGTATTCTGAGTGCTCTATGGTGGCACCATCACTGTGAGAAGATGCGGGCGGAGGAAGAGAACATATTTGTAATGAGTTCCTGGCTCAGATATGAAGAAAGACTGTCATAGCTGGGATTATTTACACTGGAGAAGAGGCTTAAGGAAAATGAAAACACTATATATGGGCACCATACAATGGCCAAAGCCTTATTAACAAGTAGATGCTTCCAGAGAACACAAGGGGATCCTTTGAGAATGGAAGAAAGTTTCATCTTGTCAAAAAAAGCGTTTTTCACAGTGAGAGCTATAAAGTTTATATTTAAAGGGAACAAATATGTCCCTGACCCCACTCCTGCTATTGCAGAACTATAGCATCCCCTTAACAGAATTTGGCTGTTGGTACAATGATGGGAGATAAAGGTTCACAAAATCTGGAACTCAGCAGATTGGACAACCCTTAGGGCTCTGGCACATGAGGAGATTTGTCGCCTGTGTTTTTTCCCCCTGGCGCTTTGGTGACAAGTCGCCACGACAATACCCACGAAGAGATTTCATGCGAGTTGAGCTCCAAGCAATCTGCTACAACAGTTACCCCTCCCACATCTTTACTCAAGTCGCTCAGAAAAGGGTCTGTGTGCGATTTGAAACAGCAGTGATTTGAAGTAGCCTCGTATATTTTGACACTGGCGATTTCCGTTGATTTAGCATTGGCGTCTTGTCGCTCGCCTTGTCGCCAAATCTCTCTTTTAAAAATCGCCGGCGACAAATCTCCTCGTGTGCCAGAGCGCTTAGGGTGAAGACACATTGAGCTACTAGTAGCAGCTACTTTTTCATGGCTACTAAATGCCAGAAAATCCCCTGCCATAGACAATACTGAGAATTGCCTCTGCTAAAACACACGTAGAGACAATTATCAGTAAATGATCAGCATTGTCTATTTTAGTATCCGTGACAAGTAGCTGCTACTAGTAGCTCTGTGTGTCTTCACCCTTAAGTATACGCTGAAAAAACTAAGAATCATATAAAATGTTCCTACATTTATCACCAAGGAGCTCTGTGAATGCTGGGGACCCAAGGCATACTCTCTCATTGCACCGTTTGTTTGGATTTCTCTATCTAGCCAATCAGATGTCCATGCAATAGGAATTGCAGTGAACAGTCAGGGTGAGAAACAGGGTAGGACGGGTTTATGATATCATTGGCTTAACATGATCGACATGGGTGCCAGTTGTGTGCAGCACCAATCAGCATTTAAGATAATAAATAGATCTGAGCAAATCAGCCCATGTGACATGTGAGGGGTGTGGCCTTGTTTTTATTTTTCTTGCAATAGATGGATGTGTTCTTACAAAGAAATAAACATTGTACAGTGGCTGCATGAATAAAGATGAAATATTCCAAGGATAGGTTCTATTTCACATGACTTACTGTATGACCTGATAGTAGCCATGCAGGAATTCTTCCCACTGAGTATCTGTCATGGCCGGAGTAGCCTCTGTCTCCATGTCTATGTCATTGTGTTCCAAGCTGTTCAGGTACCTCTCACAGGCCTCGAGGGCAGTCAGAATGATCTGAACTGGGACGCTTTCTGCGCGCTTTCGGCTCCCCCTTTTAGCTACCGGAGAGGAATCTGAATTAGAGTGACAGAAAACGGAACAAACCATGGACTGAACACAGGAAAGGAAAATACGGAAGCAGAGTTTGATGGAATTTATATAGGCCACAGTCGGTGATGTGCAGCTTGACCCCCACCGCACTCTAACTCACCCCTTCCCAACCGCCACCCAACCCAGCAATCCACCTGTATTTATAGACGCGTCTCCAACCCTCCCTATATCTGATGTCACCAAGGTGGTGGGGTGACCCAGGTACGTGCCTAAAAATATAGGCAAGGTTGTTGGTAGGGAGGGCGTAAGGAGGAGTTTGGCCTAAAACTGCCCACAAATCTTTTTTAGATGTTGGCGGGTTTCAGGCCAACCAGCTTATTACTAGCCCCAATATCCTTAGCCTGTAAGCCAATTGGGGGAGATATGGGTTTAATGCCTATTTGCTCTTCTACATACACCTGGATGCTTAGTGTAAAAGTCAAATTGAGTGACATTGGTGATGACTATTTATTAGTTTCAACAGGGTCCTATATCCTTAGTTCCAACAGGGCCCTATATCCTTAGTTCCAACAGGGCCCTATATCCTTAGTTCCAACAGGGCCCTATATCCATAGTTCCAACAGGGCCCTATATCCATAGTTCCAACAGGGCCCTATATCCATAGTTCCAACAGGGCCCTATATCCATAGTTCCAACAGGGCCCTATATCCATAGTTCCAACAGGGCCCTATATCCTTAGTTCCAACAGGGCCCTATATCCTTATTTCCAACAGGGCCCTATATCCTTATTTCCAACAGGGCCCTATATCAATAGTTCCAACAGGGCCCTATATCCATAGTTCCAACAGGGCCCTATATCCTTATTTCCAACAGGGCCCTATATCCTTATTTCCAACAGGGCCCTATATCCTTAGTTCCAACAGGGCCCTATATCCTTATTTCCAACAGGGCCCTATATCCTTATTTCCAACAGGGCCCTATATCCTTAGTTCCAACAGGGCCCTATATCCTTAGTTCCAACAGGGCCCTATATCCTTATTTCCAACAGGGCCCTATATCCTTAGTTCCAACAGGGCCCTATATCCTTATTTCCAACAGGGCCCTATATCCTTAGTTCCAACAGGGCCCTATATCCTTATTTCCAACAGGGCCCTATATCCTTAGTTCCAACAGGGCCCTATATCCTTATTTCCAACAGGGCCCTATATCAATAGTTCCAACAGGGCCCTATATCCATAGTTCCAACAGGGCCCTATATCCTTATTTCCAACAGGGCCCTATATCAATAGTTCCAACAGGGCCCTATATCCATAGTTCCAACAGGGCCCTATATCCTTATTTCCAACAGGGCCCTATATTCTTAGTTCCAACAGGGCCCTATATCCTTAGTTCCAACAGGGCCCTATATCCTTATTTCCAACAGGGCCCTATATCAATAGTTCCAACAGGGCCCTATATCCTTATTTCCAACAGGGCCCTATATCCTTATTTCCAACAGGGCCCTATATCAATAGTTCCAACAGGGCCCTATATCCTTATTTCCAACAGGGCCCTATATCATTATTTCCAACAGGGCCCTATATCAATAGTTCCAACAGGGCCCTATATCATTAGTTCCAACAGGGCCCTATATCAATAGTTCCAACAGGGCCCTATATCATTAGTTCCAACAGGGCCCTATATCAATAGTTCCAACAGGGCCCTATATCCTTAGTTCCAACAGGGCCCTATATCCTTATTTCCAACAGGGCCCTATATCCTTATTTCCAACAGGGCCCTATATCAATAGTTCCAACAGGGCCCTATATCCATAGTTCCAACAGGGCCCTATATCCTTATTTCCAACAGGGCCCTATATCCTTATTTCCAACAGGGCCCTATATCAATAGTTCCAACAGGGCCCTATATCCTTATTTCCAACAGGGCCCTATATCATTATTTCCAACAGGGCCCTATATCAATAGTTCCAACAGGGCCCTATATCATTAGTTCCAACAGGGCCCTATATCAATAGTTCCAACAGGGCCCTATATCATTAGTTCCAACAGGGCCCTATATCAATAGTTCCAACAGGGCCCTATATCCTTAGTTCCAACAGGGCCCTATATCCTTAGTTCCAACAGGGCCCTATATCCTTATTTCCAACAGGGCCCTATATCCTTAGTTCCAACAGGGCCCTATATCATTATTTCCAACAGGGCCCTATATCATTAGTTCCAACAGGGCCCTATATCAATAGTTCCAACAGGGCCCTATATCCTTAGTTCCAACAGGGCCCTATATCCTTAGTTCCAACAGGGCCCTATATCCTTATTTCCAACAGGGCCCTATATCCTTAGTTCCAACAGGGCCCTATATCATTAGTTCCAACAGGGCCCTATATCCTTAGTTCCAACAGGGCCCTATATCCATAGTTCCAACAGGGCCCTATATCCATAGTTCCAACAGGGCCCTATATCCTTATTTCCAACAGGGCCCTATATCCTTAGTTCCAACAGGGCCCTATATCAATAGTTCCAACAGGGCCCTATATCCTTAGTTCCAACAGGGCCCTATATCCATAGTTCCAACAGGGCCCTATATCCATAGTTCCAACAGGGCCCTATATCCTTATTTCCAACAGGGCCCTATATCCTTAGTTCCAACAGGGCCCTATATCCATAGTTCCAACAGGGCCCTATATCCATAGTTCCAACAGGGCCCTATATCCATAGTTCCAACAGGGCCCTATATCCTTAGTTCCAACAGGGCCCTATATCCATAGTTCCAACAGGGCCCTATATCCATAGTTCCAACAGGGCCCTATATCCTTAGTTCCAACAGGGCCCTATATCCATAGTTCCAACAGGGCCCTATATCCTTAGTTCCAACAGGGCCCTATATCCTTAGTTCCAACAGGGCCCTATATCCATAGTTCCAACAGGGCCCTATATCCATAGTTCCAACAGGGCCCTATATCCATAGTTCCAACAGGGCCCTATATCCATAGTTCCAACAGGGCCCTATATCCATAGTTCCAACAGGGCCCTATATCCTTAGTTCCAACAGGGCCCTATATCCATAGTTCCAACAGGGCCCTATATCCATAGTTCGTTGAGGGAGAGATGCTGAACTGCAGGGAGGGGAGCAGGATGACCACACCGAGGGCTTGCCTTGGGCACCGTTTTACATTGGCCTGCTCTGCCTACTTCTGTAACCTTGTTATGAGCTAAAGGTTTATCTTCCAAGAGGGGCCTAAGCCAGAAATACTCCTTCCAACAGCCATTCTCTTAGTGCCTTATCCGCAAACAGAAACTAACGATTTTTGAGTCTTAAAAGGAAATAAGCAGTTAATCTGAATATATTTATCTACTTACCTAATAGTTGGGCCCCATTGTTCGCACCCGGCTCTCTGTGGCTAGCTTTAGCTCCTCCGGTCGCAGCAGGGGAGCAGATATCGCGTCTGTTTGCGACTCGTTTCAGAATACTTCGGGCAGCCGTGTGCCAGAAATCCTCTAAATCAAGGTAAATCTTTGAGAATATTCTATTGTGCTGTGAGACCATGTACATTTTAACATTGTCCTCCAATGACAAATATAGACATGGAGCAACTGTGTTATATACAAAGGGGGCAATATACACCTGTACTTAACATGGGACCAATAAGAAGTGAAATAGTGACCTGAAAACATTCTATGTATTCTTGTAATGATAACTATATATTGGTTTCATGTACAGAGCTGAATAATAAAATTGAAAGTATTTTCATTTTACATTTAGGGGTGTACTTATCAACACAGGAGACAATCACTGGTGCTGTTGCCCATAGCAGATCTTTGCTTTTGTTTGTTTTTTAACTTGTAGGTGACCATTCAAATCTAAAGGCCCCCATACATGGGCCGATTGTAGCTGCCGATATCGGTCCCTTAACTCGATTGGGCAGCTTATCGGCCCGTGTAGGGGCAGGAACGACGGGCCTGAAATCAGGCAGATATCGATCGGGCAGGTTAAAAAATTTAATCGGATCGGGGACCGCATCGGCTCGTTAATGTGGTCCTTGAACCAACTGTGCCCATTGCCGTTGTTATAATTCGATCGTTTGACCCCAGGGCCAAACGACCAAATTAGCTTAAATTCGCCCGTAGGTGGGGATATCAGGAGAAGATCTGCTTGCTTGGCAACCTCGCCAAGCGAGCGAATCTTAACGTGTATGGCCACCTTAAAGCTGGCCATACATACACCGATATAATCCTACAAAGCCTTTGTTTGTCTCCAGTAAAACACTTTACCACTCTAGGTTAAACCCCCTTATAATGAGCAGGGCTCATTTATACACTCCCTTTACATTACACAGTCTCTGTTTATCTGGCTTACAATGAACACAGGTATACTCATTCCCTTTAACACTTGTTTATCTGCAAAATACAAAAGCAATTTTTGATCCCCAGACAATAAAAGATAATGATGAGGGTAATTGACTAGAGCAGTGTGTATATGATAAATATAGCTAAAAGTTGCTACTGGTTTCAGTCCTATAAGAGAGATGACTGAGCGGAGGGTTTCCCTAGCTTGCATAGGAAAGGTGAGACAGTACTGTTCTACATTTCTATGACTCCCTACCTTTGAACGACTGCTTCTCATCTTCTGCCCCCAGTCGGTAGCAACGTGGGAAAAAGGAATCAGGATCAGCGTCATCAAACCAGTGCAGGTTCCTTAGATTGAGGCACAAGCCCACCTAACAGAAAGGCAACACATTAAAGGAATCATTTAGTACAGGGAACCAAATGACTATTTATAATCACCACAATGTGCCATTTGTTCTCAATATTCCACTGTAATTGTGTCCTGTGTGCTATTCATAGTGGGGCAGTGGGCCCACAAAAGACAAAAAAGTGATAGGCCTATGGGGAGTGCTATATATATAATATCCACCTAGCGCTTTCACCTAACTGCACCCCTAACCCATTCCATTTAGTGCAAGGAAGACCTAAGGGGAATCCATGGAGATAAATGTGGAAATGTTCTATGTGCCAGCCAAATGCCCACACTTTTACCTCTTACATACAGGGCCACCATCAGGGAGGCACAGAGGGGGCAGTTGTCCTGGGCCTGGACGATTCTCGCTTTAAAGGGGGCCCGGCCGTGATACAGTTTTTTAGCTCGGGCCCCCTTAAAACAATTACTGTATATACTCGAGTATAAGCCTAGTTTTTCAGCACCCAAAATGTGCTGAAAAAGTCACCCTCGGCTTATACTCGAGTCGGGTCCCTCCAGACTAGCACCCTCTGTCCTTTGTGTGCAAATTAGGCCACCCGCAACCAGACCCTCCAGTGCCCTGGCCCGCTCCCAAATTCATCTTTATCTACCATCCTCACCTGTCCCATTCTGTACTAGACATTGCACTTTATATTCTATATAATCTATATATAGTTTTGAAGGATTTTAACTCTTTGTGTTTTAGCTGGGTTGCTGATTGAGCTAAAGGGGTAGCACTCTTAAGGTATCATTATTGATACCATATTGTTTTTGTTGACCCTCTTCTCCACTAGAGCTAGTTTACTGTTTAAATAAATATTTAAAAACACATAACCCACTCATTTAATGTAATTTTATTGGTATTTATTTTGATTATTGAAACTTAGCAGTAGCTGCTGCATTTCCCACCCTAGGCTTATACTCGAGTCAATACGTTTTTCCAGTTATCTTAGGTAAAATTAGGTACCTCGGCTTATATTCGGATCGGCTTATACTCGAGTATATACGGTACGTGCCCTGTCATTGGTGGTCAGTGGGTAATTCGATTGGTTGCACCCCTTGTGTACGTGTGATGCCAGTACGCACAGGGCGCAACCTTATAAAAGTGAGGATGAGGTGGGGAGCCAGGGGAAATAGCCAGAGGACACAGCCAGAGGATGGAGCCGGAGGAAGCAGGAGGATGCTGGGGGAAGGCTGGAGGATGCTGGGGTGAGCCACAGGAGGAAGCTGGGGGGGAGCTGGAGGATGCTGGTGGGGAGCTGGAGGACGCAGGGGGGAGCAGGAGGATGTAGGGGGGGAGCTGGAGCAGGGTGTCCCTGCCCTGGCACCAACGCAAAACGTAACCCCTGGCCACCAATGTTTTAAGGGGCCCTGGCTACCAATGTCTGTGTTTCCTTTGTACTGATGGGAGGGGTCACTGGGGAGGGGCCACTGGGGGGCTGGGGCATGGGAGGAGGGTGGCAGAAAATTTTGTTTTGAGGGGCCCCGTGATTCCTGCTTACATACATACAGATCTCTTATTTACTTTCCCAGATCACTTTTTCACTGTCACTTCTAAGTCAATATAATCCTGTATTTCAATAATCTAAACTGGTCAGCCACAAGAAGGATACAGCCACAGGGGGCTGAATAAGCTAAACCACTGGCCTGCACTGGCTCTTGTGTCTGCACCAAAATGCCCTGTATTGCCTTAATGCAGACACACGGAGCGGACTTGGCAAAGAAACCTGTGAGAATGCATTTTCATGCTGAAATCCCCTTAATGTGTCTGTACCAGGGCCAACGCAGCGCCTTTTCGAGCAGACACAGGATCCTGTGTAGTTGTTTGGCTGATTTTGGTCTGTGTTTATCCACAGGCTGAGAATCAGCCCCTTCAGGGTTAAGGCATGCATAGCAACCAATAAAAGGATGGTTCCTGTGATCCTGTCTGGATACACAGGGACGACTCACTTTGGTTGTGAATGACCCAGCCTTGGCATAATGGTTCAGCATCTGATCCTTTTTCAGGAAGCGACAATCTACGGCATCGCGTTTTGTTGTCCAGAAAAAGTTGGGGTCTTCATTGCGTAAAAGCCTTGACTAAATAGAAAAAATACAGTCATGCTGGGGGGTTAGTTATACTGATATGTGGGTACATTATATCTGTTTGCTTTACACAGGGTGACATCCAAGCTATTGCTAGTTATTTTATTTATCAGCCATTATCTCTATAACAATTTACAGAGATTGTTAACCTGCCTTAATGTTTTGGAGTGTGGGAGCCAACTGGAGCACCCATAGGAAAAACCCATTCAGACACCAGGAGAATATAAAGACTCCTTTCATACTGTACCATGCTGCAATGCTAATATGTGCATATGTGAAAAATGTATCCACTAAGGGAGATCAGTTATTGTCAGTTTTATTAGAGGAATTTACTTGAAGGTGAAAAAAGGTTAATGGCTAAAGGCAAAGGTACATTCTACAGGGACCTAGTTGGGATAGGTAATGGCTGGAGTCCTGACAGGGAGTGGGCAGGCTGGAGGGCAGGGCTTATGCTAAAAAGAATTTGGGTGGATCTGGGCTGGGTAAATTGGTGCCAGGCTGTCACATTGCCCATGTGTAGTCTTGGTGAAGCTTGGACCCACCAAACACCCCAACTTGCAGAATTATTTACCTTTACAAGAAGCCAGCATCAGAATTGAACCCAACCC
This sequence comes from Xenopus tropicalis, assembly GCF_000004195.4. Taxonomy (NCBI): domain Eukaryota; kingdom Metazoa; phylum Chordata; class Amphibia; order Anura; family Pipidae; genus Xenopus; species Xenopus tropicalis. The sequence goes on along the minus strand of NC_030680.2, from coordinate 138,187,017 downwards.
TTGAATTAGAATCCAATGACTGACAATACATCAGTACAGATACCCATACCTTGGCAGACTCCACCTGCTGGGATTTAAGCCTCATTTATGAGACAAAAATGGGACAATGTGCAAAGATTACCCAAGTGGAGTTTATCCTGTATGTGACTAAGTCACCATGTTGGTACTGTGTGCTGATGCCTTGGCCAAGGGAATACTTTCCCGCTCCAAATGTGCATGTTTATAGGGAAAAGCTGAGAAAAAAATAAATAAAGGCCAATAAGAGAAAAGGGACAAGCAAGATAACCCAACAGTAGAATGAAGGTGAGTTACACCTGAGGACATGAAAGATAAAGAAGCGGAACAGAAGGGGAAAAATTGGGAAAGGGAAAGTGAATATAATACGGAAAATCAAAAATTAAAAAAGGACTCAAGGCTACAGCAAAAGGAAAAAGGAACGGTCTCATTTTCTTCTCTTGAATGAACAAGATTTGGATTTACCATGAGATCACAGGTCCCATCAGGATCACCATTTTCCTCTTCATCGCTATTCTCGCCTGTGTAATGAAATATAGTGGGTTATGCTGGGCCATTATAACAGTAGTTACCAAGACTGGCTCCCTGGAATGCATTATGCAGTGAATACATTCAGGGCCAGAAAGCAAAATGAGTATGTATTATTATTATTAGCATTACTATTGATGCAAATATGTATTTCTAAAGCATAGAAATATTCTGCAGTGCAGTGCAATAAATGTATAGAGTGAACAGACTAAATACAAAACTACAACAGATACCCAATGCAATAGGTAAAGTGGGCCCTGCTCAATAGAGCTTACAATCTAAAAGGAAAGGGGGGCATAAGACACAAGGTGGGATGGGCAAGATCATTTTGTTTGGAATTCTAACTCAAGGTGATCCTGACGGGCCCTTTGTGCCAATGTAATCTGTTACTGACCAAATTATAAAATGAAGCCTTGTTGCCTTCTGGAAATAGGGAATTGGTGAAGCTAGATATCCGCTGAAAAGTCAGCTTCTTTGGAGAAGTTCTCATAAAAAGCATATCTTTTCCTGATAGGCCAGTTCAGACTCATCTAGTGGATTGATTCCTGGGCCAAAAATAGGCACCTGGGCACCTTCTTTCGTGGTTTCTTATGTGTCTGCCAAATACACAGTGCTGCATCGAACCAACCCCTGGGGTCATGTCAATTTAATGCACTGGAAAATGGAACTTTAAAAAAAAAATGCTTAGATTTGAATATGCCTACCATGGCTGCCTAAGCACTAAGATTTACCACAACTAACAATATACCCATAGATTCAACATATACCAAATCTTTTGAAAATATGTTCTATTATTTTGTCTAAAAAATAAAGCTACTGGCTTATAAGAAGCAGGTGCATTGCTCAAGGCTTATGTGCCCCAAAGCCCAGTGACCCTCAGCTCTTTATTCCCACACCCTTCCCCACCCATCTGCATCTATACAGGCTTGTATATAGGTTTGTATAGACTTGTGTATAGGCTTTCATACTTCTCCTGCAGTGCAAGTTCTATATTTTGGAGAAGCCTAAGACAGCAGGACCCAAGTGCAGTTGGAACTCCATGCATAACCTGGAATTGTGCAAATAAAATCTATATGCTATACGGTAAACTAGATACCATTGTCAGGGGCGGGCCAAGCCGACCGGGTGCCCTAGCAACCCGGTCAGCCAACTCCGCCAACCTTCCCACCCCCCCCCCCAACTGCGCATGCGCGCCAAAGCACAGGAGGTTGTGCAGGGGGGGCGGGGCGATTAGATCGGTCATTGCCTCCGCCGCTAATGACAAGCGGTGGAGGCAATGACAAAGTAGCACTAGGGGTAGGCAGAAGAGGCTCCTGCCTGACGCCCCTCAATCGTTGCGCCCCAGGCAGCTGCCTCTTCTGCCTACCCCTATTTCCAGCCCTGACCATTGTTACAGTATATGAATCATACTGAGTGCCATTCATGCTGTGATGTCTATAAATCCACATGCATGATCATTTCCAGTTTTAATTACCATCATCATCATCGTTGCTGCTCCCATCTCCATCATCGTCCTCCATGTCCTCATCTGAAGCCTTCTCCTTTTTCTGCTTAGCTTTGCCGCTCTTGGGGAACTTCTTCTCCACCCATCCCCTGCTCCGCAGGCAGCTCCGGATCACAGGGTAAGGGCCATGGATAGCGAAGATTTTTTTTTGCTGGGGAAAGGGACAGATGAAGAGACTGAATCTGAAGATTCCCACATACACAAGCCTACATGGGGCTTCTTGCCTTTGTGTTGGGTTTGAGGACTAGTGATGAGTGAATTTTTTCGCAAGGCATGGATTCGCAGTGAATTTCCTCATTTCGCCATTGGCAAATTGTTTAGCGAAACTTCTGTGAAAATTTGCAGTGGAAAAAATCGCCGCGAGTAAAAAAATTTCATTGCGCATCAAATTGGGCACAGTCACGGGTGGGGGGGGCATTGGGGGGCAGGTAGGCTTAGGTTTTTTGCAATCGTTACGCCACTGCCCATAATGTTTGCTCAGTATGCACCGTTTTAGAAAACATTGTATTTGTAGTTAAAAATACATATTTCCGGTTGGGATTTTGGGAGTAGTTAATGGAGGTGTATTATATAAGGCTGCACTGAACACAACAGGTGGGGGCTTTGCATTAATAATATATGGCTGAACACAGCTTAGCTGAGCGCAAACTGCAATTAAAAGAAAATCAGGGCTTCTGCTTTAAAGAAAGACATTTTACACCAGCAGATTAAATGTAAATGGTATGTCAAGTCAAATGAATCATTTATATATTATTTGGTGTTATTTTTCCTTTTTACATTGGTGCTAACGATAAATAGACTTTGAGAATAACATTGCTTTGTGCTTGTTTTATTTTATTATTTGACTTATTTGCTTTCAGCCCATATCTAAAGTTTTATGTGAAACAGGCATGATCCTATCAGCTCCAGTAACCTACTGCCCTACCTTAAGCTGCAATATTAACGAGCTGCAACCAAACCCTTCCTGTGATCAGTGATCAGTCACGCACATAAGGAACCGTACCCATTCTTTAAAGGGAGACAGCTGGTAACACATTGGGGTAAATGCTACCTGCTGATTGGTTGCTATGGGTTACTAGACAAGTAGCAAACTTAAGACCATGTATTACTATTATTTCCCCCGAGGTTTTAGGGGTTTCTGGACCTCAATGTATTTGGGTTTTTTTAAATTGCACTTTAACATTTCTATAGGTTTAGCCCTGAGCTTTGGCTTGGCCATTTAAAAATGGAACTTATTCTTTCAGCCATGTTGGTTTTGAGCTGTCATTGTGGGCCATTATGGGTCCTCCTTGGATTATATAACAGGGTAGGGATCCATCAACTATTGCAGTCACAGAAAATTGTTATGCAACCCAAACTTATCTTGACCACATTTTAGACAAGGCCTCACTGCTTTGGAATCCCCCTAAGGGACAAAACTTCTGTATTAAATGGAAGCTGGTTGACTTCATGGTCAAGACATGCCTGGCACTTTTGTGCAAACTAGGATATATAGAAAGGGCGGGTTTAAGTCACTGGTAGGCAGGGGCGCTTCTGCCATTAGGCGAGTTGAGAAACTCGCCTCAGGCGGCAGAAGCGCCCCAGTTACCAGGGGCAGCAAAAAGCCGCTCCTGGTAACTTTAAGAGCCGAATTTCCGGTTTTTAAACCGGAAATTCGGCTCCTCTAGTGCAGAGAGTGCAATTGCGCTCTCTGCACTAGCGATCTCACCGCCCCCGGACCGGCTCCTGCGCTCAGAAGGTAAGCGATGGGGAGCGGGGGGGGGGAGGCGGCATCCAGGAGCCGCCTCAGGCAGCGATATGTCCAGAATCGCCCCTGCTGGTAGGCCCAGGGCAATGGTCCCACAGCACTCCTTTTGCACTAGATGGCTGTTGATGGGATGTTGGGAGCCCTAATTAAACAACAGATGAGGGCCACAAGGTATCACTTCTGGCTAAAAATAACAGTTGCTAAATACTTCAACAATATGTTATTTTTACTATCATAGTTAATATTTTTTGGGCAATGGAGCCCAGGCGATTGTGATACAATAATGATATGTTCTTTATATATCTACCTACTGACCTACAAGCTTTGGCAAGAAACAAAGAATATGTATTCATTACAATCGGTAACGTATATAACACACCTTTATTGCTTTCTCTACCAGGGCTTTGGCATGTTTCAGGCGATCTGGGTTGACTGCTGTATGATGGGCCATTTTCCGTGCATGACGTTCAGTAGTTGAAACTGTTAAAGGACAAAAAAGTGAGTGAGTGGTGAGTATAGCCAAACTCACCATGTAATAACACCAATGCCATACAAAGCAATGGTTCTGTGTATCTCCTGTGTAATACTCCCTACAAGGAGCGCAGACCATCAGCTCTAATCTATAACCTAGAACCTTAAACAGTAAAGCATTAAGTTGGGCTCTAACTTCTAACTACAAAGCTGCAACTATGTAGATCAGTCTGTCAATCAATTTTTATACAATACATTTATGAGAAATGTAACACAAAAAAGTTGAGTGGGATTGGTGGAAGGGGCAGTGGGCAGGGGAGGGATGCCTGCTTAACAACCCCTCCTAGCCCCTCATGATTACTATTAATGGGCAAATGCAGGTCCCTGTGCTTTGTTTAAAAGATAAGAGACATGCAGCCAGTCCTCTATGTTCAGGGCAGGGTGCAAAACGCCTCCAAATTACTCCCAACCTTTATATATACTCAGACCTATACAGGCCTATCTATTCTGTTACATATATAAAAGTTGTAAAGGTGGCCATACATGTTGCGGTCTGCTCATTTGGCGAGGTCACTAAAGAGCAGATCTTCTCTCGCTATGCCAATCTAAGGTGGCCAATATTGGGCTAATTTGATTCTTTGGCCCTAGGGCCAAACAAATTAAAACGGCAGACATAGGTGCAGTCAGACCTAGGACTGAGCTGATATGGTCCCTGAGGGAGAATAGTTTAAAGGTAGGCTTAAAAACTTTCCAGGAAAAAGCATCTGGATGGTGATATTTGTCTCCCTACCATCATGTTTTTGCTTCTCAGCTGTTGGACGAATATTCTTTTTGCTATTCGAGTCAGGAGGTGTGTTTTGAGCTATAGCATGATCCTCAGGCTTGCAGGCGTCTTCTGTAGAATAAAAAGATGGAGATATAAGAGCTGTATTTACAGAACAATTACACTTCAAATTCTAGCCATGCAAGGATAATATATAGTCAAAGGACTGCTAAGGGTGAAGACACACAGAGCTTTTAGTAGCAGCTACTTGTCACAGCTGCAAAAATAGACAATACTGATCATTTACTAATAATTGTCTCTACGTGTGTTTAACAGAGACAATTCTCAGTATTGTCTATGGCAGGGGATTTTCTGATGTTGAGTAGATGCTACTAAGTAGCTCCATGTCCCAGTTGCCCTAACATAAAATAGGGCCCTGGGAAGGCTGCACTAGAGAGTTATTGCCCTGGGCATTAATGTATTATGATAGTTAGCTGCTCAAACTGAGACTTACCCTGAGTCTCTTCATCTCCATTAGCATCAACAGCTTCAGTTACAATTTCAGCCTGTGGGATGAAATAAAAACATGATATTAGGAGCCAGCTATCGCTCAGGGACTTCTTTGCTGTCATTTGCAGTGATTACTTTAGGGTATTAATTTGCAGTGATTACTTTAGCGTATTAATGGCACCTAGGTATTGCTCCGGGCACAGGTGTACAAACCCTAAGGGGTACAAAGAGTACAACAGTGGAAAATACAACCCACTTAGCCAATGTTTATAGTCCGAGGGTGCCCAAAAGGTAGATTGCAATATACCAGTAGATCCCAATCAGAAGATCAAAGCAGCTAAGGTTGTTAACTATTCATATACCAGCCAGGTGGCAAAGCATATCTACATTACCTCTGCACTGACATACTGTATAAAACTGTCACCTATGCAGAACCCTATAGTACACCACTTGTAACTGTAGCCCAATTAAAGGACACATTGCTGACAGCCACTCAATACACTGCTGACAGCTACTCGCTGTACAGTGTACATAATCCCTCGGCCAATTCTCTAATATCACTGTGCATATAGAGTTCCCATAGTTTATGCAGTAAATGCTTATGTAGCACTGTATCCCAACCTTTGCACAATCTAACATATCAATTTCCTCCTCACCTCGTCCAAACGTCCAACATGCTTTATCATAGAAACCAGTAAACACCTAAGATAGTATTCTCCAACCTATAATCCTCAATGTGATCTCATAACAAACGTTGAAATAATTTCCCCACTGTATAGGGCAGACTTACCGTACCAGACTGTGTACTTTCTTTAAATTATGAAGTTAGGTTGGCTTTAGCATTTACCAGACAAGAGTGAGTCTAAAGGTGCCCATACACTATAAGATCCGCTCGCTTGGCGATGTCGCCAAGCTAGCGGATCTTCACCCGATATCCCCACCTACGTAACTTGAAAAAAAAAATAATCCGATCGTTTGGCCCTGGGGCCAAACGATCGGATTACATTTGTGGTTATGGGGTAGTCGGTTCGGGGACCGCATCAACGAGCCGATGCGGTCCCCGGTCCAACTGGATTTTCTAACCTGGCCGATCGAGATCTGACCAATTTCAGGCCAGATATCGGTCGGTCAGGCCACTCTGTTCTGCCCATACATGGGCCGATTAGCTGCCGAATCGGTCCAAGGGACCAATATCGGCAGCTATAGTCGGCCCATGTATGGGGGCCTTTAGGGTGAAGACACACAGAGCTACTAGTAGCAGCTACTTGTCAAAGCTACAGCAATAGACAATGCTGATCACTGATAATTGTCTCTATGTGTGTTTTAGTAGAGGCAATTCTCAGTATTGCCTATGGCAGGGGATTTTCTGGCGTTTAGTAGCTGTGACAATTAGCTGCTACTAAGTAGCTCCATGTGTCTTCACCCTTAAGGTGGTCACACACAGGCAAATAAAAGTGGCCAACAGTCTGTGTGTCGGCAGCTTATCAGCCTGTATATGGGGCCCTCAGAAGGGTCAACCCAACAGATATCTGGCCACAAATCAGACTAGAAGGCCAAACAATTGGTTGAATCCAATATCGCCAACTCAATGCTTACAGACAGCATGCAGGAACTACATAACCCACAATGCATTGCACTGGGATGTTCCTTACTGACATCACGTGTGCAGGGAATTGTGGGATTGGGAGGATGCAGGCTGAAGGCTGAGGGACAGGCGCTACTGTTACAGTTTATTTGAGTCACAAAGTAGCCAGCCAGACCAGCAGGGGAACAGGGGGCGGGGCTTAGGGAACTGTTCCAAACCCTATTATTACATTACAAATCATGAAAAGACTGTGCATTTTTTAATTGTTTGAAATTATGTTTACGTTACAAAGAGCTTAAGTTGTGTTCCCCTTTAAAGGAACAGTAACACCCAAAAATGAAAGTGTATAAAAGTAACTAAAATATAATGTGCTGCTGCCCTGCACTGGTAAAAGTTGTGTGTTTACTTGAGAAAGTCTACTATAATTTATATAAATAAGCTGCTATGTAGCCATGGAGGCAGCCATTCAAAGGGGAAAAGGCACAGGCACATAGAAGATAACAGATAAAACACTATTGTATTCTACAGAACTTATCTGTTATCTGCTATGTAACCTGTGCCTTTTCTCCTTTTTTCCATCTTGAATGGCTGCCCCCGTGGCTACACAGCAGCTTATTATATATATTATTATTATTATTATAGTGTTACTGTAGCAAACATACCAGTTTTACCAGTGCAGGGCAACAGTGCATTATATTTTTATTACTTTAAAGCTCTTTCATTTTTTAGTGTTACTGTTCCTTTAAATAGAAAGCATGCATTGACTCCTACGGGCCATTCCCTAGTTGGTGGCAGGTGTGTAGCTCAGATTGGTTTCAGCGTAGGACTCTGTTGACTCAGGTTGCTTAGGGGACTCACACCTGCAGGCTGTGCAAGGCTAATGAGCCGGGACAGAGACTGAACGTTTTGCTGCTCGTGTCATTTCCAGCTTAATGGATGTGTGGCAAACGCTGGGATCTGCCTTTACGCTGACTTTAAAGGTAACAGCCTGTACGCTGCTCCTACACTTGGCGCTCAGGTCATTGTCATTCAGAAACATGGCACTGAGTAGTTTTGCCGCTCAACCATAGCACTGGAAATCTCAGTATTAGCAATGTATTAGAGGAGTAGTCTACAGTTTAACTGGGTGCAAGTGCTAAGCGTCACAAGTGTCAGTACCTTATTGCTCACTTACCAAGCACTTGTGCCTAGGGGAATGCTGCGCCAAATTGAAAATCCTGTGTGAGACGCAAAGCACAGTGTCAGGAGGCACATCTGTCCTTACTGGCTGCCATAGGGCAGGGGAAGGTCTGGACTAGGATTTAAAATAGGCCCTGGCATATCAGTTACAGAGAGGCCCAAACAATAAAAAGTGACTGTCAATGGCATCTCACCAAAGCCCCTTTGGCTTTTGCCAGAATCCACCGATCGCCAGTTCGGGCCTGAGCTGGCAGTAAGGACAAGGGCCCAATGCAGCCTTCACCTCCTGCCTGTGTGTCTCAATGGCCAGCAAGTAGGGGATGGGTAGGGGATAGGAGTAGAGATGCCTTTGTACTCCCCCTGCCTGTCCCTCTTGGACACAGCGCTGCCCAATGGAAGCAGTGCTCTATGAAAGTGGCTAGTTGCAGGTCTCTGTCCTCCAGAGCAGCACACAGCCATTCTGTAAGAGCAGAGCTCAGTGTGCAAAGTGTGAAAAAAATGGCAGATTGTGTGTTTTTTTTTTTTGCACTTTGAATTCTACTTGTAAAATGACCCCTTAGGTACCCCCTGCATGCTATTGGCCTAAAGGTGTCTTTACACAGATTCATTTTACTGAGTTCTGACTGACTAGCTATGCTTATTGGTTGAATGTAGTATGGACATTCATACCGTTATCAGTAGGTGTTAAGCTGGCCATACACGCACAGATGATATTGTATGAAACCTCATTTTACACGGTATTCGGTGCGTGTATGGCGACTCGTCGTGTCGCAAAAGGCTTTGGAAAAGATTTTAATGGCACCCGAGCAAAATCCACCTTCAGGGCTGAATCGGCAGAAGGAGGTAGAAATCCTATTGTTTCTACCTCCATATCTGACAATTCAGCCCTGAACGTCTATGGAGGGTGGGAACCATCAGTCGTACGAAAGATCGAAAATCGCTACGTGTGTGGCCACCTTTAGGCATACTAATGCCTAATAGTAACATCTGGGATCTTGTTTACTGCCCCTTCCACTGTCAATTCAAACACTCTGCTAACTGTCCCTCATACAGGGACCAGTCAGTATCCCTGGACCAAATGGTTTAATGCACTAATTTGGCCACTCCAAATGCTGCTGAACTGTTACTCCCAATATTCCCACCACAGCCTTTGGGGCATTTATCTATACCACCTAGCTAGCAATCCATAGCACTATTCAGCATTTTAAATAACAAACCTATCCATTTAGTGCTGGTGTTTTTTTTTACCTGTGTAACCATAGTAACAATATGGCGGTTATCGCTGGTAATCCAGATACTTTAAAGGGGCACTTCCATAGTTTCTGTGGTTCCAATGCAGTCTAGACTGAGGGAAGAGAAGAAGTCCAGTTACAAGCTGAATACCTTTCAAACAAGTTCCTTTTCTCAATGTGCCAGGGGTGTGTATCACTAACCTATAAAGCATGCATATATAGTCTATGCCTGAGAAACATAGTCAGAGCTGTCATTAATGGCTGCACATAGGGCTAGCTGCCCAGGGCATAATAGATCCCTTCACAAAGCAGCAGGTAGGAAGGGTACGGTAGAACAGGCATATTATGGCAGCATGGCAACACTAGAATAAAATGGCTAATAATAACACTTTATCCACACTGACCGACCTATGTCCCTCACAGTACCTAATGCCAGGCAATAAATAGACCGGACCATGTGGGCCCCAGCCTGCCCAAGGAGGACTCCCCAATGAAATTCAAAGTCAGAGTGGGTTGAAGTGGGGGCTGCATCACCAGTGTATTGCACTCTCTGCACTACAAGAGCTGAGTTTCCAGTTTAATAACCAAAATCTGGGCTCTTACAGTTACCAGGAGTGGCTTTTTGCTTCCTCTGGCAACATGTGGGGCACTGCCGCCTGAGGCAAGATTCTCACCTTGGCACACAGTAGCAGCACCCCTGTTTCTTGCAGGATTATATATAGCCCATAACAGTGTTGACCGGGCAGTTTGGCCAATCTCAAGCAAACTGCAGTGAACTGGATGATAGAATGTCACCATGCCTATGTTTGACCACACTGCACAGACTGATCAGCTATGGTATATGGGGCATTTAGTCCACTACTTCCATCTGGCAGAGAACAATAGTGGGAAAGCTCCATACTGAATGCCCATGGTGCAGTCTCGGCACCAGCACACTCTCACCCTCTCACTAAATGGAACCCACGGCACCTATCATGGATAGCACATGATTTGGGATGTAAGAGTCTGAAGCACCAGAGGGCGGTGGGAGCAAAGGAGCCCTGTGCCTGCAGCATTCTGCAACTTGTGCCATATACAGTATAAAATCCAGCACATAGGGCAGCTTGCACCTTGCCTATGAAATTGGAATGGGTGCTTCTTATATGGACCCTTACAGGAGCAATTTTACAAGATCCCACTTTTTTTTTTTTAAACATTTTTTGATCTCCCCACTATCCCTCTGTAATAATAGTATAATCATAGCCGTGCATGCATTGATATGGAGATTAATAGGATCTTACCCTATATCAGTAGCAGTTGGACCCCACAGCTCAGGACCATGACAGAGGAGTCAGCATCGGAGGCTGCCCTGCCACCTTGCTTGCACAGGCTTGGCACCGCTGGTAAGGTGATATGATATGTGACCCTGCCCTCCCCTGACCACTAATCATCTAAAGGCCACTTCCTTGTCACCATCTCCCTTACTCCCTGCAGCATCCCTCCCCCTAATGTTTGTAGTCGGCATGGTGACTGTTTCCAGGGCAACAAACGCAAAGCTATGGCACAGCAAGGATGGCAGGTTCATAATGAATCGCAGCACTTGAAAAACACGCCCGCTTATTCCTCATAACAAGTTCAGCTACCGTGCCTTTAGGGCATGACACTCAGGAGTCACGTTGCTGTGATCTCGGAAAAAATAAACCAGCGACAATACAGAACTTAATAATAATAATAATAATAATAGTAATGTAACCCTTTCGTGGCACTATCTCCTAGGGTAGGACTGTACTCCAGCATGTACAGGGAACCTACAGGAATAATACTGTGGCATTGGTGGGAGGGACTGGGAACACTGATACTTGCACCTAATGGCTTCTAAGGGCCCCTGTGCTGCCCATTAACTGTAATTCTGGGAGCACAAAGGGCTCACGTAATTTTCAAGATTTTAACTTTTTTTGCCCAGAACTTTATACTTCCCTAAGCTGAAATAAAGACTACAGAGATCAATCTTACACACTGAATAATGTACCCCCTGTTATAAAAAATAAGGACTGAGGGGGTCCATGACTATATAAAAGCACAATGCTGAAAGTTTAGTGCTTTTAAACAGGTCCTTAAACTCTAAAGTGACGTTTAATATCTGGATATTATACAACAGGGGGTATATTTGTTATTATAATACAAAAGTTTCACTGAGTTACGTGACAGAAATGACATCACTTAGCTCTGATGATAACTGATGACATCATTAAGCACCACTTATAAGGATGTAATTTACAGGACATAATACACTGAGTAGTTCAATGCCTAGGGCGGGATATAAAAATGTATGCAAGTTGCAAAGTGCAAAAATAGTTTATATTGAAGTATTTTTCAGTCTAAGGGACACATTTATCAAAGTACAACAGGTCCGATTACAAAAAAATTGTATTTTTTCTAAAGTTCACAACTAAATTTCTATGACTTTTTCGTACTTAGCGACAATTTGCACGACAAAATCGTATTTGCCGCAACAAGTATGAAAGATTTGGATTCATTCAAGCTTCGGTATCGTGACTTTCCTTGGGCCGGGTTGGAGCTGCAGAGTGCCATTGAGCCCTATGGGAGACTTTCCTTGGGCCGGGTTGGAGCTGCAGAGTGCCATTGAGCCCTATGGGAGACTTTCCTTGGGCCGGGTTGGAGCTGCAGAGTGCCATTGAGCCCTATGGGAGACTTTCCTTGGGCCGGGTTGGAGCTGCAGAGTGCCATTGAGCCCTATGGGAGACTTTCCTTGGGCCGGGTTAGAGCTGCAGAGTGCCATTGAGCCCTATGGGAGACCTTCCTTGGGCCGGGTTGGAGCTGCAGAGTGCCATCGAGCCCTATGGGAGACTTTCCTTGGGCCGGGTTGGAGCTGCAGAGTGCCATCGAGTCCTATGGGAGACTTTCCTTGGGCCAGGTTGGAGCTGCAGAGTGCCATTGAGCCCTATGGGAGACCTTCCTTGGGCCGGGTTGGAGCTGCAGAGTGCCATTGAGTCCTATGGGAGACTTTCCTTGGGCCGGGTTGGAGCTGCAGAGTGCCATTGAGCCCTATGGGAGACCTTCCTTGGGCCGGGTTGGAGCTGCAGAGTGCCATTGAGCCCTATGGGAGACTTTCCTTGGGCGGGGTTGGAGCTGCAGAGTGCCATTGAGCCCTATGGGAGACTTTCCTTGGGCCAGGTTGGAGCTGCAGAGTGCCATTGAGCCCTATGGGAGACTTTCCTTGGGCCGGGTTGGAGCTGCAGAGTGCCATTGAGCCCTATGGGAGACTTTCCTTGGGTCGGGTTGGAGCTGCAGAGTGCCATTGAGCCCTATGGGAGGCTTTCCTTGGGCCGGGTTGGAGCTGCAGAGTGCCATTGAGCCCTATGGGAGACTTTCCTTGGGTCGGGTTGGAGCTGCAGAGTGCCATTGAGCCCTATGGGAGACTTTCCTTGGGCCGGGTTGGAGCTGCAGAGTGCCATTGAGCCCTATGGGAGACTTTCCTTGGGTCGGGTTGGAGCTGCAGAGTGCCATTGAGCCCTATGGGAGACTTTCCTTGGGTCGGGTTGGAGCTGCAGAGTGCCATTGAGCCCTATGGGAGGCTTTCCTTGGGCCAGGTTGGAGCTGCAGAGTGCCATTGAGCCCTATGGGAGACTTTCCTTGGGCCGGGTTGGAGCTGCAGAGTGCCATTGAGCCCTATGGGAGACTTTCCTTGGGCCGGGTTGGAGCTGCAGAGTGCCATTGAGCCCTATGGGAGACTTTCCTTGGGCCGGGTTGGAGCTGCAGAGTGCCATTGAGCCCTATGGGAGGCTTTCCTTGGGCCGGGTTGGAGCTGCAGAGTCATTAAGCCCTATGGGAGGCTTCCAAAAACGTTCAGTCAGAAAGGTTTCCCTGCCGTTTATGATCGTTCGGATACTTTCGGATCGTAAGTACGAAATCTTCATATTCAAACGAATGGAATTTTCATGACTTTTGCACATCAGAAATGATTGGATTTTGTGATTCGGATTCGTAGTACAGGTATAGGACCCATTATCCAGAATGCTTATATATTTATACATAGTTATCATGTCACCTCTTAGGGCTCTGGCACACGGGGAGATTAGTCGCCCGCGACAAATCTCCCTGTTCGCGGGCAACTAATCTCACCGAAATGCCATCCCAACGGCGAAAAATGTAAATCGCTGGTGGGATGGCATACGCGGTGGCGCGATTTCACTGAAATCGTGGAAATTTCATCTCAAGGCAACTTCCGCGATTTCACTGAAATCGCGCCGTCGCGTATGTCATCCCACCGGCGATTTACATTTTTCACCGGTCGTATGGCATTTCAGGGAGATTAGTCACCCGTGAACAGGAAGATTTGTCGCGGGCGCTTACCTTGTACCCTGGGCTGGTGCCCCTGTTAGGAGAAAACAGCACCAGCCCGGGGCACCTGGGGAGATGCGCTTCCTCCTTCCGGCTTCGTTTAGCTGCGACTATACGATAGGCGCATGAGCAGTAGAGTGAAAAGCCGACTTCTCTGTTAAAGTTCCGCTATTCACTCTACTGCGCATGCGCGCGCGGCGAGACAGGAAGAAGGAAGCGCTCGCAACTACCCCGGGCTGGTGCTGTTCTCTCCCAACAGGGGCACCAGCCCGGGGTAAAAAATAGGCGACTGAAGTCACTTGGGGGTGCAACGTTACCTATATTGGCCTGTATTGTCCTTTGCTGATATTCAGACGTGTTATGGAGAATATCAAATCATACACTTTCAGACTCCTACATCCTTCGGGCGCATTGTGCTCTTGTACCCCAACACTTCTCTCACTGTGAAGGAACCCAGTAAAGGAAGGTGCTTATGTCTGGAAATGTCAGAAAGAAAACTGGGGTGAGTTATAGTTACACAGTTAATCAGCAAATGCAGCTCAAACTTATCAAAATGAAATATATTTTGCATCTAAATGCATTTAGACACAGTGGTTTCCACAAGGCCCTGCCCCTTGATCAGGGGGGCACAGGGGGACAGTTGTCCCAGGTCCGGACGATCCTCGATTCGAAGGGGGCCCGGCCGTGATAGTTTTTTAGCTCGGGCCCCTTTTAAACAATTACGGGCCCTGTCATTGGTGGTCAGCGGGTAATTCGATTGGTTGCGCCCCTTGTGTACGTGTGATGCCAGTACGCACAGGGCGCAACCTTATAAAAGTAAGGATGCAGTGGGGAGCCAGGGGAAATAGCCAGAGGACACAGCCAGAGGATGGAGCCGGTGGAAGCAGGAGGACGCTGGGGGAAGGTTGGAGGATGTTGGGGTGACCCGCAGGAGGAAGCTGGGGGGGAGCTGGAGGATGTAGGGGGGGGAGCTGGAGAAAGCAGTGGGGGAGCGGGCCACGGTATGAGAGCGCCCAACCGTGATACAGTTTTTTTTAGCTCGGGCACCATTTAAAGAACTACAGGCCCTGTCACTGGTGGCCAGTGGGAAATTTGATTGGTTGCTCCCGCGCAACCTTATAAAGTGTGCAGATGCAGTGGGGAGCCAGGCACATACACAGGTGGATTTTCAATAAGGCTAGGGGAGGCTAAGCCTCCCTAAACCGGCTTTGGCACCTTAAAAAAAAACCAAAACACCTCGCTCTGTTTCTGCACTGTTCAGGAAATCTTCTCCTGTTCCTGCAAGCTCCGGTTCTGCTGTAATCAGCTGCGCTCTGATTGGATCTTTCTTCTTGTGGATTCCCCAATCAGAGCACAGCTTTCTTGACAGACAGTAAAACTGACCAATCGAGGCACAGATGCAGACAGGGCTCGGCAGATTTTGCAAACTGAAGGCAATGCAGAAATGAAGCCTGAAAAGAACGATCTGCAGGCTGTAAACTTTACCTGAGAACCAACTCTGAACTTTTGCTGCAGATTTCATCCCACTCCCACAGGTACTATACTGTATCCTTCCACTCCCACAGGTACTATACACAGGTACTATATATGTTCTAAAGGCTGACCCACTAGCTGAAATTAAATTGTTTTTTGTCATCTGACATCTATAATATCCCTATCCCCTACCCTAACAGATGGATGGTAAGTTAACTCTTTCCCCCTGACAAAGCTCATTGTGCTTTTATATATTTGTTGTTGTTTTTTTTTTTTTACTTTTGTCATTGTTTTGTTCATTTCTAGTTACAGTGGGGCCAATGTTGTGTATCCGTGCCAGTGTTATAGTGCCAGGGCCTGAATATCTGCCATCTGTACCCACTGCTTCTCACTGTATATAATGTGCTGGTTTTGTAAATACAGACTGCATCTCACTGTATATAATGTGCTGGTTTTGTAAATACAGACTGCATCTCACTGTATATAATGTGCTGGTTTTGTAAATACAGACTGCATCTCACTGTATATAATGTGCTGGTTTCATAAATACAGACTGTGTCTCACTGTATATAATGTACTGGTTTCATAAATACAGACTGCGTCTCACTGTATATAATGTACTGGTTTCATAAATACAGACTGCGTCTCACTGTATATAATGTGCTGGTTTTGTAAATACAGACTGCATCTCACTGTATATAATGTGCTGGTTTCATAAATACAGTCTGCGTCTCACTGTATATAATGTACTGGTTTCATAAATACAGACTGCGTCTCACTGTATATAATGTACTGGTTTCATAAATACAGACTGTGTCTCACTGTATATAATGTACTGGTTTCATAAATACAGACTGCATCTCACTGTATATAATGTACTGGTTTCATAAATACAGTCTGCGTCTCACTGTATATAATGTACTGGTTTCATAAATACAGTCTGCGTCTCACTGTATATAATGTGCTGGTTTTGTAAATACAGACTGCATCTCACTGTATATAATGTGCTGGTTTCATAAATACAGACTGCGTCTCACTGTATATAATGTGCTGGTTTCATAAATACAGACTGTGTCTCACTGTATATAATGTACTGGTTTCATAAATACAGACTGTGTCTCACTGTATATAATGTGCTGGTTTCATAAATACAGACTGTGTCTCACTGTATATAATGTACTGGTTTCATAAATACAGACTGTGTCTCACTGTATATAATGTACTGGTTTCATAAATACAGACTGTGTCTCACTGTATATAATGTACTGGTTTCATAAATACAGACTGTGTCTCACTGTATATAATGTACTGGTTTCATAAATACAGACTGTGTCTCACTGTATATAATGTACTGGTTTCATAAATACAGACTGCGTCTCACTGTATATAATGTGCTGGTTTCATAAATACAGATTGTGTCTCACTGTATATAATGTGCTGGTTTCATAAATACAGACTGTGTCTCACTTTATATAATGTGCTGGTTTCATAAATACAGACTGCATCTCACAGTCTATAATGTGCCTGGGATGTCAGTACCCACTGCCTCTCTTTAAAACATAAACACATCTAAAGGGGAGGTTCACTTTCAAGTTGAGTTTTATTATGTTATAGAATGGCCTATTCCTAGCAACTTTGCAATTGGTCTTCCTAATTATTTTTTTTTTTTATAGTTTTTGAATAATTTGCCTTTCTCTTCTGCCTCTTTCCAGCTTTCAAATGGGGGTCACTGACCCCCGGCAGCCAAAAAGTATTGCTCTGCAAGGCTACAGTTTTATTTTTCCATGCAGGCCCCTTAACTATTCATATTCCCATCTCTTGTTTAAACCTCTACCTGGTTGCTAGGGTAAATAATACCCTAGCAACCAGATAGCTTCTGAAATACCAAATGGAGAACTGAACAGAGAGCTGAACAAAAAAAGCTAAAATGGAGAGCTGAACAGAGAGCTGAACAAAAAGCTAAATAACTGAAAAACCATTACAAATAAAAGAGAACAAATTGCAAATTGTCTCAGAATATCAATGTCTACATCTTATTAAAAGTGAATTAAAGGTGAACTACCCCTTTAAGCTAACTGATCACAAACACAAATGGATGGAGAACCCCTAACAGAAGTGCCTGTATGAATACTTTTACATCCTAAGCATTTTAGGGTTAAAAAAAAACACTCCCACCCGCACTTTTGCGCAGTATCCCTGGAAGTCAGTGGGAACCCGCAAGAGATAGTTGGGAAAAAGTAGTATAGAAAAAGAAACATTTATCCCGGAGCCCCCCCCTATAGTTACACCACTGACATCTAGCTTTTGCTAAAGAACAGATTGCAGGAGCTGCCATAAAGCCAAAGACGTTCTATGCCAAAAATAAAATGAAGAGGTCAAAAACCCATCAATAAATGCCAATTGGCTAAATGACTGGGACACTCAGTGGTGTGTAGCATAAGGGCCCTCTGCAGTTGTGTAGAGTGTAATCAGCTTGTGTCATGGGGAGTCCCTGATGGTCAAAGATAGAGCAATGCACCTACGCTGGGGCTCATCTGCTAAAACCTATGTAAAACAATCAATATTAAAGTTAAACCTGCAGCCAGTAGTGATGCTGCCCCCCCCCCCATTACATAACAGTTCCCTCTCCCACAGCAGCAGTAGAGCTGTTCCTACTGGGCAAGGAGATACCCAGCAGCTGTTGGCAGCTCATTGGCATATCAGTTATGGTGCCAGTTTCTGTTACAAAGAGAGAAACAGGCTCATTTATGCTTTGATTAAGAAACCCGAGGAACGCGCAGGGATAATATTGATGACAAGCACAACACTGTGCACTGAAATTGGCAACTTTATACAAATGTCTCTACAAGGTAAAATAGTTAAATATCCCCCGGACTGGACAATTGGTTTGTGCCACCAGGCCTGGGAGGCAGTTGGTGCCATGCTGTCACATAGGGAATGTCATGTGCTAGATGGGGCACAATCCCAGTGTCCCATGTTAGGGGTCGTTGTGCTGCCAAGCTCGATGGCCAAACAAATACAACCAGTCTGGGTGATGGATAGTGTCATCCCACGCGCTGGATGAGGAAGGGACGGCCCGGGAACCAAGCTACTGAGGTCAGCCTGCGTGTTTGACCGTGGCACGCACCGCTGGCGTAGCAGTCACAGCATGGCACCAACAGGAGTTGTGCACGCATTTTTATCCCCCCAATCAATAACATTCTTTCTTTTTCACAATTCTTCTCACCCAATCATGCAAAGTACAACCTGCTAGAACCGTACCACTCAGATGTGCTGCTGGGGGCCACTGTAAAAAATACAAATAATACAGAAAATAAGGTAAATAATACCCTAGCAACCAGATAGCTACTGAAATACCAAATGGAGAGCTGAACAGAGAGCTGAACAAAAAAGCTAAAATGGAGAGCTGGAAAAAAAAAGCTAAATAACTGAAAAACCATGAAAAATAAAAGAGGACCAATTGCAAATTGTCTCAGAATATCAATGTCTACATCATATTAAAAGTGAACTACCCCTTTAAGCTAACTGATCACAAACACAAATGTACGGAGAACCCCTTACAGAAGTGCACGTATGGATACTTTTACATCCTAAGCATTTTAGGCTTAAAAAAAGCACTCCCCCCCGCACTTTTGCACAGTATCCCTGGGAGTCAGTGGGAACGGCAAGAGGTAGTTGGGCGGTTAACTTTTTACACCACTAAGTGTCACATTAGCTATAGGTCAGTCTGTGTATGGGCCATCTTTAGCCTCCCCAAACAAAAAAGTCACCCTCCGCCTATGGGCACATATCAAGAGGCGGGAGCCGCAGGAAGTTGCTGGGGGGGGGGAGGATGCTGGGAAGGACACTGGGGGGAAGCTGGAGGATGCTGGGAAGGACACTGGAGGAAAGCTGGAGGATGCTGGGAAGGACACTGGGGGGAAGCTGGAGGATGCTGGGAAGGACACTGGAGGAAAGCTGGAGGATGCTGGGAAGGACACTGGGGGGAAGCTGGAGGATGCTGGGAAGGACACTGGAGGAAAGCTGGAGGATGCTGGGAAGGACACTGGGGGGAAGCTGGAGGATGCTGGGAAGGACACTGGGGGGAAGCTGGAGGATGCTGGGAAGGACACTGGGGGGAAGCTGGAGGATGCTGGGAAGGACACTGGGGGGAAGCTGGAGGATACTGGGAAGGACACTGGGGGGAAGCTGGAGGATGCTGGGAAGGACACTGGGAGGAAGCTGGAGGATGCTGGAAAGGACACTGGGAGGAAGCTGGAGGATGCTGGGAAGGACACTGGGAGGAAGCTGGAGGATGCTGGAAAGGACACTGGGAGGAAGCTGGAGGATGCTGGGAAGGACACTGGGAGGAAGCTGGGGATGCTGGGAAGGACACTGGGGGGAAGCTGGAGGATGCTGGGAAGGACACTGGGAGGAAGCTGGGGGATGCTGGGAAGGACACTGGGGGGAAGCTGGAGGATGCTGGGAAGGACACTGGGAGGAAGCTGGGGGATGCTGGGAAGGACACTGGGGGGAAGCTGGAGGATGCTGGGAAGGACACTGGGGGGAAGCTGGGGGATGCTGGGAAGGACACTGGGGGGAAGCTGGAGGATGCTGGGAAGGACACTGGGGGGAAGCTGGAGGATGTTGGGAAGGACACTGGGGGGGAAGCTGGAGGATGCTGGGAAGGACACTGGGGGGAAGCTGGAGGATGCTGGGAAGGACACTGGGGGGAAGCTGGAGGATGCTGGGAAGGACACTGGGGGGAAGCTGGAGGATGCTGGGAAGGACACTGGGGGGAAGCTGGAGGATGCTGGGAAGGACACTGGGGGGAAGCTGGAGGATGCTGGGAAGGACACTGGGGGGAAGCTGGAGGATGCTGGGAAGGACACTGGGGGGAAGCTGGAGGATGCTGTGGGGGGGAGGGGGGGTAAGTGGAGGATGCTGGCTACCAATGTTTTAGGGGGGCCCTGGCTACCAATGTCTGTGCGTCCTTAGGACTGATGGGAAGGGTCACTGGGGGAGGGGCCATTGGGGGGCAGGGCCTGGGAGGAGGCCCAGAAAATTTTGTTGTGAGGGGCCCTTTGATTTGTGACGGCGGCCCTGCCCCTTGATGCGCCAGCCAACATGCCTATACCCACACATTATCACAGTGAGAAAGAAAATGCAAAGACCAATTGCAAATTGTCTCAGACTATTACACGTTACAACATACTAGAAGTTAACTCAAAGGTTAACAACCCCTGTAATAAACGTGCAGACACCGATTTATTTTGGGTTCTTGAGCATATATTTAACCAGAACCTTCCAGAAACATGGAGACTCAGCAATGTGCAGTGTAAGCAGCAGCACCAACTCCAACCACACTGCAAACTCCCATAATCCCCCCGGGCCCCAGGACACATATGGTTAACAAATGACAAGCGCACAGATCTTCCCGTTATAGAAGCCGAGGATTGGAGGCGTGATGTCACTGCACATGGCCGGCTACCATTGGCTGCTGGCGCTGCACCAATAGGAAAGAGTAGGAGAGGTCATGTGACAGCTGCAGTACTGTGTTCGAGGAGCACGCTGGGAGCTCTGCAGCCAATGGGCGGTGTAATTACCTAGGGCTCCGCGGCTCCGTTGGGTTCGGGCTCATGGTTCAGCCTCCGGCCAGCGGGCACATACTGACATTTAGGCACAGCTGGAGGCGGGCTCCAGTCCTTTGTAAAGAGAGGGTATGTAACGGGGCACTGGAAACAAGGTTTTGGGCAAATTGGCATCTGGTACCACTGCCTGGCACTGATAGAGTTAAGTCGGCAGGGAGTGGGGGCTCTGAGATAAACAAGGATGCAATGGTGCCTAATCTGATGCTCTCCAGCTGTTACTGACCGTGTAATACACCTCCCATAGACAGCCATAGCTTTGCCTGGATATTGGGTTATTTTATATATAAATATCTCTGCTTAGCATGGGTTCCTATTCATAGATAATATAACCGAACATGCAGGAATGGGTAAGCTCTGTTTCTCCAGGTTTTGTTACACTGCAACTCCCAGCAGGCCACTTGCAGCTGAAGGTTGGCAGGGTGGTGATGGGAGTTGTAGTTCAACAGCATCTGGAAGGCTGCGTGTTGCCCATCCTTGCCCTAGAGGCCTCCTTTTTGTACAGCAGTGCTGGGGTGTATCCATATCCATCGCTTTACTGATCTGCCCCCCCTAGAGATAATAGAAAGGAAGGCTCCGATGCTTCTCCGGCTCTGGGAACTGCCCATTCCTGGTGCTTTAGCTCTGTGTTTCCCCCTCTGCTCTGTGGTACGTTCCAGTAACTGTTTGCTATATGTAACTAGAATATAGGGAGATTCTGACTTCCGAGGTGACTTTATGTGATGTCCTGGAGTATTAACTCAACCCCCTAGCAAGGATAGTCCTTCCACTTCATAGATTCTACTTCCTTCCCTACAGGACACATAGGGTTAACTAACATGATTAACTTGCTGTATCGCTTGTTGCCAAAGCAGCTGATTGACTGAGGGATGTACCAACACACAGCCTGATGAGGTCAATATATGGCCCTTCGCAGTCTGTTATGGTCATGTCCATGGGCATTGGGCCCATAGGCTTCTTTGTATGGCACCCTCATAAACAGGAGTGTTGTATACATACAGCTGAAGGCCAGTTGCCTGGATTAGGGTATTTATGATGAGACCCCCAGCAACACCCCTGGGGACTAAAGGGAATAAAATGAAGGCACTATAATATGTAGTGACTGTAAGCAAGATATTGCACCCAGTGACTTGCATAAACCCTATAACGTAAAGAGCATCAATGAGTAGGTCCAGTTGGCACTTAACCTGACCAGAGTGCAGGTAGTACTAGTTCTACTGAAGTCTACTGTATAATTCCTGTGTGTGGTTTCTTGTCAAGTAATATAGGATACCAGTGCTTAGGAGATGCCCAGTTTAGAGGGGGTGGTGACATTGAACTTTATGATGTGCACAGTGCCACTCGAAGACATTTTGTTAGTTCTCTTTCTGTGAGAATTTTTATCTCACTAGTTTGGCATTGATAAGATCTCTGACCCTAGCAACCAGATATAAACAATAAATAGAATGATGATAGTGTGCAAAGGTGGTTAGATTACTTTTATGTGAAACAAACAGAAAATTAATTTAAAGGCAAACTTCCCCTTGATAAATTCTTGCTCTTGCTTTGAAACCATTGACCTGCAGAGGGCACTGTTTTTTTCACTGTATGATTTAAACTGGCTGTATGCTGGCTATGCAGTGTACTGCTGGATTTCACAGGTTTTTCAATCAGCTGGCTTCCGCTATATTGTTGAAATAGTCAGAACTGGCAGTGCAGAGAATGGCATTTATTGGGGGTGGGTGGACTTAAATTGGTAGTCCACACTTAAATG
The DNA here is from genome assembly GCF_000004195.4 of Xenopus tropicalis. Lineage (NCBI taxonomy): Eukaryota > Metazoa > Chordata > Amphibia > Anura > Pipidae > Xenopus > Xenopus tropicalis. Next base: position 138,164,289 of record NC_030680.2, on the reverse strand, counting down.
ATCTTTTACATTTGTAGTTGTTTTGCTTATTCAGACCGTCATCTTCTCTGCCAGTGTGGCAAGAAAGCAGCAGGGCATATCCACTCCGGGCTCATATTCTCTCTACGCTGGTTAGGGAACTATATTTGCATTTTTCACCCCTGGGCATGAACATCTTGCACCATTAGAATACTTTCCCTTTCTCTACAGTCAGCTCAGTAATAAATACTTAAATAGCAATGAGCCGGAGCCATCTGACTCACGGGCCCAGTAGGACTAAATAACCATCAGCCTACAATCAGTAGCCCCACTCTGGGGAGTAAGTGCCGCTGCATGGGAGATGGTGCTGCATAAAGACACCAGTCTAGCATCTGTGTTCTGTGTCCTACTGCCCAGTAGGGTTAATGGAGGGTGGGGGGAGTATTGCAAGGAATGGCATCAACGTAGAGGAGCAAGGAAGGTCCAGCTGGGGAATCAAACTGTTTGCAAAAGTCCACGTGGCCTGTAAGAGCTAAAACTGACATGAGTGGAAAGCGGCAGTTACACTGTTTGTTCTCTAATGATATATTACTGTGTTCCGCAGAGAGTCACTCAGCTATGGGTATGTCACGCCGAATGTTTCTGACCGTCTATGGGAGCCTGTGGCTTCTCCTGCTATTGTCACGGCCCGGTGTCTCCAAGCCGCAGCTCTGCCAAACCTGCCAGAATCTGGTCACCAATGTCTTAAAGGTAGGAGTTGTTTCAGTGCCTGGTATATGTTTATCTAACAATATATAAATAATATCTGTTCATTAAGTGCCTGCACCCTCTTACTCAAAAGCAGGGGGCACATATTTCAAATTAATATTTTACCCCCTATTATAAAATATAACAAAAACTTAAAAAATAAAAATGTTTATATTATAAAATATAAAATACTGAGGGATTCTGTGCCCATATAAAGGCACAAGGCTGCAGGCTGAGTTATACAGGGAACTCTGAGTATCACTCATGTATTATAAGGGATAATGTACCCCCTACTGTAAATGATAAGGATATTAGCAGTCACTGAGGGGTTCTGTGCCCATATAAAGGCACAAGGCTGCAGGCTGAGTTATACAGGGAACTCTGAGTATCACTCATGTATTATAAGGGATAATGTACCCCCTACTGTAAATGATAAGGATATTAGCAGTCACTGAGGGGTTCTGTGCCCATATAAAGGCACAAGGCTGCAGGCTGAGGCTTTTATACTGGTCACTGAACGCTGAGGTGTCTTCTAATTTAATTTCTCATTTTCCAGTAGGAGGTACATTATTTATTATAATACTCAACTTTCAATGAGTCATGTGACACATTACATCACCAAGCACCTTTATAAGGAGATAATTTAAAGAATGTTTATGGCTCCTCTATAATAATATACTTTCACGTTTGTTTTATCAACATGTGTCTGCCTGTCAAAACTGATTATGTAGCATACCATTAAAATGACATTTTAAGAGGGCTACAAATGGTATTGGACTGGCTCCATAAGAATCGGATGGCTAGTAACAGAATGCCACTGATATGAACATTAAGGGTGTTCTTGTTCCAGCAGCCTATATATAAAAGATGCTTCTACTGAGACTAGTAATGGGGCAGGTCTCGCTCAGACTGGACCTGCTCTCTGTAACCCTCGGCTAAATGTTCGGTTGGAATTTTTGTTTTCATCAGGGTATAGAGAAGACGGCTGGACTCAACTTTGGGGGAGGAAACACAGCCTGGGAAGAGGAGAAGCTCTCCAAATACGAGATCAGGTAGTGCCCTGCTTCACACACACTCACACATTCACTCATTCTGTGCCTGTCCTCAGGCTGAGGCGCTGGTGCCCATTGGGGGAGCAATAGTGATTGTAACGAGCCCAGCTATTGGTGGAAGAAACTTTTTTTTTTTTTTTTTTGAACATCTGCCCCTTGCAAATGGAAATCTTGCAGCCCTGTTTTACTTGCATGTACGCTAAAGTATAAAGAACTATGTACACAGGGTGCTGCGTTCTACTTCTTTGCAGCCTGTGCTCTCAGTGTAGTATATAGGGAATTTATTTTACAGTGGGGAATTAACTTGGGGAAAGAGGCTGGGGGTCATTATCTCCTTCTCCCAAATGGATAATATGAAAACAAATTGAAAAAATACATTGATTGTAAAAAAAAAAAAAAAAAATACGTTTATACTGAAATTCTAGAATGCACTTCTCAGTACATTTGTTATTATGCATATGGGGCACTATTGGGCACGTATATAGTAGCCATAGAGTGGGGGCAGGAACGTCTAAAATCCTGTCCCTTGTCCTTATTGTGAATTGTCTGACAGGTGCTTAAGGTGTTTGAAACCCATTATGATTGGATGCGGTGAGTGTGAGTTTTGGCTCCTGGGCTACTTAAAAATGCAGAGGGGCCAAATGTGCACTGTAACTGGGTGACCAAAATATGATCAGTTGCTAGCAGCAAAACTCTCATGAATGGCAATAGCTTTTCCCCTCTGACACTGGGGCGCTTAGCCCATTCTATAGCATATTAAAACTTAAGGGTGGACCACCCCTTTTTAAGTTGTTCGGTGCTTGCCTTCTTCAGCATGTAGCCAATCACAGCCAACCAGCATGATATTGGTCATATGCCAGGGGCACGTTAATAAGCCCTTTCCTGTTTCAGTCTGGCATGGGCATTGGCATAAGGCCTGCAGTGTAACATTATATACTTGATTTTATCTTCCAGTGAGACCAGACTTCTAGAAGTGATCGAAACAGCCTGTGACAAGTCTGATTTTGACTGTAACAAGATGCTGGAGCAAAATGAGGAGCATATGGAGAGCTGGTGGTTTAAGAAGTAAGGAAATTCTATATAACACAGAGTGGGGTAATGTTCCTATGTTTATTAGAATAACTTGTCCTGTTTGTTCCTAATTGCATGCCAAATAGTTTTAGTGCCCAGTAGAAGTGAATGACTATGTCTACATCAGTTTGACTAGTTAACCTTTAAGTTGACCAACGCTCTGTGGTTTCTTTATATCCTAGACAGAAGGAACAACCTGACCTCTTCCAGTGGCTGTGTATGGACACCCTGCGGCTCTGCTGTCCAAAAGGCAGATTTGGTGCAGACTGCCTCTGTGAGTATTTCGTAGCACCCCCTATGTGCTCTGATACAGGTATAGTGCACACTTGGCACTTCATTGGGTGTCGGCTGATGAATGGGGTGCAGCAGTGGGGTGGGCAAGTTACCTGGTTCATAATTTCCTGATGTGAAATGTAGAAAAGTGGGTTCAGTGTGCACAGTCGACTCTGAGTGTCAACTGCAGTGATTGGATGCTCGGTAATTAGATTGTGTAATGCGTATGATAGTGAGCCTTGCCAGGACCTTAAGGGCTCTGGCACACGGGGAGATTAGTCGCCCGCGAAAAAACTCCCTGTTCGCGGGCGACTAGGGAGTTTTTTCGCGGGCGACTAATCTCCCCGTGTGCCAGAGCCCTAATGAAGTGCTGCCTGTGGTGTTTTCCTGACCTGTAGCCAGTTCTGCTTATGTTTCATCACTGGCGCATCATTCGTCACTTCGTCCCCGACTCAGCCCAATTAAAACTGATTTTGCTGAATGATCTCAACTGGTCTTGAGTCTTTTTTTGTTTTTTTTTTGTTTCTTAAACCCCAACTTCAAACCACACCAATAATGTTCATTTCATATTGTTTCCAAGACAGAAAGTAGAGTTTAGAGGTTCAGTATAATAAAGGAGTACCTCCCATTAGAACTGGGAAACATACCACAAAAGCCACAGACCATTAGTAAGAACAGGCGCTGCAGGAATTATTATTACTCAGGTCATGAAAAAGGGGGAATCTGGCAGCTGGCTGAGAAAATACAAATATCAGCATTTATAAGCCAGAAGGGCATTCCTGACATCTCAAATAGCCCTATTATTTATGTACACCATAGGCTTGTACTGTGTAAACAGACCAAAGCTCTAGCAATCGGCCTAAAGCTAACCGTACATTGTAAGGTCCACTTGTCTGGCGAAGTTGGGCGATATCGGGCTGATCTGATCATTTGTCTTTAGGGCCTGTCAAAGGGCCCCATACATGGGAAGATAAGCTGCTGAATCAGTCTGAAGGACCTGAATTGGTAGCTTTAATCGGCTTGTGTATTGCCTCCTCAAAGGACAAGTCAATCTGATAGCAAAGTGAAGTGGGTGCTGGTTGCTAACCCTCCACAATATTTTTATTACAGCTTGCCCTGGAGGGACGGAGAAACCCTGTAGTGGAAATGGGCAGTGTAATGGTGATGGAACCCGATTTGGTACTGGAGTGTGCGACTGTTACACCAGCTACGGTGGCCCGGTCTGCATGGATTGTGCACTTGGCTATTATGAACAAGCCCGTAATGAGAGCCACCTGGTATGTTCTGGTATGTAATGGGCCAATGATGGAAATAAATTAATTGTATTTGTCCATAGCAGTGACAACATGATTAATGGTCCCCCCCACCCCCCCCACACACACACCTGTATGTAGAATGTCACCCCAGCCTCCCACAAAACAAAGGGCTTGTGCTTCTGGTAATATCTTCTATCTTTGCAGAATGTTACAGAGCTTGCAGCAAGTGCATTGGGCCCGGGGACGATCAGTGTGTGCTGTGCAAGAGGGGCTGGCTACTGCATGATGGGAAGTGCATAGGTAAGTCACTGGGGCCAACGCAGCAGGGAGGGGGCATTAAGCTGGGCCAGTTATTCTGAAATGAATCTCTTCTTAGGCAAATGATATTCATTCGTAGCCCAATGTTACCTGTTGTTTTTTTTGTTTCAGAGGCATTAGGGCCCATTAATTATGGCAAAGCTCAGAGCTAGGCACAAGGATCAAAATTGTCATTAAGGGTTCCCTGTACTTTACACCTTAAGGGGGCTTTCAAACTGGCACGGACTGGGATTCAAAATAGGCCCTGACATTTCAAGTACACAGAGGCCCAAACAGCCCCCCCAGCCCAATAAATAGTGACTGTCTATGGCATCTTGTGTGCAGCTCCTGCCACATAGAACTTATCAAGTGCCAGAACATTGCATTCTGGTTACAGCTTTTTCTTTTCCAGGAAAAAGAACATTAACACCTAACATACTGTATATACTGCCTTGCTTAGTATAAAGCCAGCTGTTTTGGGGCACCTATAGCCCTAACTATCGGATGTTTCTCATTGGTGAGACCCTGCTTTCTGCATCATGTGACATGTGCATGAATTAATGGGGCATCTGTTTACATTTCTGCTTTCAGATATTGATGAATGTGGTACTGAAAAGGATCACTGCAAGTCCAACCAGTTCTGCTTCAATACAGATGGATCCTACGAATGCCGAGGTGAGTAGTTGTAATGGCATCGGGGTAGTTGTGGCACACAGGGCGTGGATTACGTGCTCAAATATGCAATGACCCCTACATCGTCTGCAGTGAGGACTGCAATGAGATACCTCCTCTGATGAAGCACTTTGTGTGAAACGTGTTAGGAGAGGCACTAGGAGGCACCTTGCCACTGTTTGGTATAGTATATATCTGAATTTGTTTTGTATTATGTTTTGAAAGAATCTTTGAGCCATTAAAATGTGGTTTTATTTTCACTGAATTATCTGCTGTTATTTGTATATTGGTTCAGGGCCTATCAGTGAAATATAAAGTGTGATTTCCTTTCCTAATCTATATTGTTGCAAGTGACTGCTTGAAAGAGCAAGCAATGGGGCATCCGCTGGTCATTTTTGCCTGTAAACAAGCACAGCAACATATTCCAGTGAAGGTCACTGTGGCTAATAATGGCCAGGCTGGGTCTCTCACCTTAGAAGGGATGGGAGTGCATAAATCGACAGTAAGGAATTTTTGTACAAATTCCAGTACTTGTCCAAGCAAAGGAATCAGAACACACATCCCAGTACCACAATTATAGATTGTTCTGTTGATTGGGTCAAACACATGATAAAATCTGCTCTTGTGTAGTCAATATACCATAACAATAGGGCAGCAGTGTGAAAGGATAATGTTCCAGACTGGTTCCTGACTGCTTCACATGCATGGCCAGTCTGCCTACCCAGCTTTCCTACAAATAATCATATTTCCAACATGACAGTCTTTGTTACATTGTTCTATAATGAATGATAATACTTTAAGCACTTGCCTTAAGGGCTGCAGGTTGTGCATATAAACTGACAATATAACAAATGTGTAACACGTGACTATTTGTGTGTCCTTTATGCTTTTATCTACTATTTTGTCTTCTGATGCTGAGGTCCCAGAGCAGATGCCCCCTCTTTCCTTTAATAAAACCCACCCATTGCCTATCTATGCATTTTGTAGAACTAAAACAGGTAAAAACCCTCTTGCATTTCGATAGCTATTCTTTTTATTTTCAGAATGTGACAAGTCCTGCATTGGTTGCATGGGAGGTGGACCAGCTCGCTGTAAGAAATGCAACAAAGGGTACTACAGGGATGGAGTCAAGTGTCTGGGTAAGCTACAATTGTCTTTGCCTCCCTTTTTGTAAAAACTGTGTTGTATTACTAGGCGCATTATTATTATTATTCCATAGTGCTGTACAATGAAATGCAGCAGGGCAGCTCACGATTTATGATACAGGTATGGGACCTGTTACCCAGAATGCTCGGGACCTGGAGTTTCTTTCTCTAATTTGGATCTCCATACCTTAAGTCAACTAAAAATAATTTAAACACTAATGAAACCCAATGGGATTATTTTGCCTCCAGTATGGATTAATGGTATCTTAGTGGGGATCAAGTACAAACTCACTGTTTTATTGATACAGAGAAAAGGGAAATTATTTTAAAACATTAGAATTATATAATGGAGTCTATGGGAGATGGCCTCTCTGTAATTTGGAACGTTCTGGATAATGGGTTTCCAGATAATGGATCCCATACCTGTACCACCATAAGCATGCCTGCTTGTCAAACGGTGCGGCTGATTCGGGAATGGGGTTCTATGACTTTTCTAGGGGCGGGCGGTTAATTGCCCCAGCAGGGGGTAATAAACCACCGTTTGTCGTAGACCCATGAATGAGGTGTCAAACCGTGCGGCTTATTCGGGAATGGGGTGCTATGACTTTTCTGAGGGGTGGGAGGTTAATTGCCCCAGCAGGGGGCAATTAACCACTGTTTGTCGTAGACCTATGAATGAGGTGTCAAACCGTGCTGCTTATTCAGGAATCTGGTGCTATGACTTTTCTGAGGGGTGGGCGGTTAATTGCCCCCGCAGGGTGGGGGGTTTAATTGCCCCAACAGGGGGCAATTAACCACCGTTAGTTGTAGACCCATGAATGAGGTGTCGAACCATGCGGCTTATTCGGGAATGGGGTGCTATGACTTTTCTGAGGGGTGGGCAGTTAATTGCCCCAGCAGTGATAAGAAACTTATTTTTTTCCCATGACAGTTGCTTTCAGCTGCCATAGATAGCATGATTCAACTCACCTTGACAGGGGCAAGCAGGCATGCTTATGGTGGGCAATTTGATAGCTGGTACAGGTATGGGATCCATTATCTGGAAACCCATTATCCAGAAAGTTCAAATTAAGGAGGGGCCATCTCCCATAGACTCCATTCCCGAATAAGCCGCACGGTTTGACACCTCATTCATGGGTCTACGACAAACTGTGGTTTATTGCCCCCTGCTGGGGCAATTCACCGCCCGCCCCTCAGAAAATTCATAGCACCCCATTCCAGAACAAGCTGCACGGTTTGACACTTCATTCATGGGTCTACGACAAACGGTGGTTAATTGCTCCCTGCTGGGGCAATTGCCCGCCCCTCAGAAAATTCATAGCACCCCATTCCAGAATAAGCTGCACGGTTTGACACCTCATTCATGGGTCTATGACAAACGGTGGTTTATTGCCCCCTGCTGGGGTCTCAATGTTAAGTCTATGGGCGGTTAATTTCCCCCCTGCTGGGGCAATTAACCGCCCACCCCTCAGAAAAGTCATAGCACCCCATTCCCGAATAAGCCGCACCGTTTGACACCTCATTCATGGGTCTACGACAAACTAGTTATTCGCCAAAATCCCCATTATTAGTCAATGGGGCAAATTTGGGGACCTCTCTTGCCCCGGGAGTAAAACTTATACCTTTGTGCGGGGTATCTTCTGACACAGGTTGCAAACCTCTTCAAATGTGGTAAGTTTCACGTTTCTAAAACATTCCCTCTCTGCGCTAAAATCCTTCATTTCATTCAGTCGGCTAGGATAGGCCAACTGCCAAGATGACGATGACAAGCGGACGAAAAAAACATCCTACAAGCGGGAGGAGCAAGCGTGGCCTAGTGGTCAAGGCACCCGCCTTTAGCCAGCCAGCCAGCCAGCCAGCCAGTAGTTCTAATCCCCCCATAGCTAGAAATATGCCTCACCACTGGTTACGCCCTTGTGACCCCTGGACAGAAGTCACTTAACCTCCCTATGTCCCGGTGACCGCTTGGCCCAGAAATGGGCTGATGCGGTTGTCGTTATGACTTTTTCAATGGCTACATTTCCCCACAAATCCTATATTTTGCACTTTCAAGGGCAGCTCACGATTTATGATACAGGGACCTGTATATGGGACCTGTTACCCAGAATGCTCGGGACCTGGAGTTTCTTTCTGTAATTTGGATCTCCATACCTTAAGTCAACTAAAAATAGGCTATCATAGAAAACCATTACAAAGAATGGGATAAACAAAAATAAGAGACATGAGGTCAGAAGGCCCAGCCAGTGAGAGCTTACAGTCTAGGAAATACTTTTATTTTTCCCTTAGCTGCATTAAGGTATTTGAAAACCGGCTTATTGGGTATTGTTGATGCTCTGCAACTTTGGCGTCCTGATTGTTATTCAATCCAGGACTCCATCTGCAGGAAGCTTCCATACAAGCTGAGTATTAGTAACCATAGCTGTATCAAAGCCCATTATTGTTTCTCTATATGCCTCCCCCCCCCCCCCCCCAGATGTGGACGAGTGTGACAGCGAGTTGCCCAAATGCAAAGGATCACATGAAGAGTGTGTGAACACAGAAGGGAGCTTCACCTGCGTTTGTGAGAAAGATTACTCCAGGATTGATGGAATGTGCAGACCGGACAGCTATGACAGTAAGTTGGGCAGTTCTACCATTCCCAGTTCCCTTCCTCTACCCATAACCCCAATCTCCCAGAATTCCGTCTATCTGTATTCATTTGTCTTCCCCGTGTGTGCAGGTAATGCTGAGAAGGGTCTGTTTGACGACATCACAGACGACGAGGTGGTGGTCTTACAGCAGATGTTTTTTGGGGTGGTGATTTGCGCCTTGGCCACCCTGGCAGCTAAGGGGGATATGGTATTCACCGCTATTTTCATCGGTGCCGTGGCAGCAATGGCTGGATACTGGTTATCAGAGAAGGGCGACCGAGCACTTGATAGCTTTATGAAAGGAAGATAGCTTCCCTATTGGCTGGCACAAGGATGCAAGTTTTTGGCATAGTTGTGAAACCCTTAAGGCTGTGGTGGAAACGTAACTGAGTGATCTGTAACCCAAGCAAAATCCTCTTGTGCTCCACTTGATATCACTGGCTGCTCCGGAAGCACAGATAGTGGGAAATAAAGGGAATTTGTGGATGAAAAATTTGTCCAAACTCTCACCATCTTTATAGCCTCCAACAGTGGGGGGGTGACTCTTCACAGTGGCAATTCTGCGTATACATAATGTGGAGACAACGTTTCTACAGACATTGGCTGAGGATGACTACAGATATATATGCATTACACCAAATCCTGCAGCGAGATATGCATCTGTTCTAGTATGGAGAGTACTGAGCACAAGTTCCATCAATGGCCACAAGGTGGCGCTAGCTCTTGCTTTCAAACCCACTTTACTATGGAGAGGCGCTCTTTTGCAACCCACAGAGAATAGTCCTTGCCACTGCACTGAGAGAAGGCTACAACTTTTAGGACTGGGCAGAACTGGAGTGGTACCAGAGACCCACTGGCAATCAGGATTGTTGTTATTTGAGCCATATCCTCAAAAAGCTTGGAAATATGTGAAACTGCCTTGGGGTGTAACGGACGTAAGGATTTTTATGGCTATTACCTATTTATATGGACGTGGAACTGCACTGCTGTGTCGTTGGCCTGTAACTATGGAAGCTTGGGCCCTTTAGCTACTATTTATAATTCAATCAACTTGAACTCAATAAGAATCTGGGGAACACCAACTTCATAACTGATATGGGAAACACAATATACTGTGTCTATCAGAGAGGATCCGTCTTGCCCTTTGCAGTAGCTCTGGCAAAAAAAACCACCCCCCCATTTCATCTTACGTGTATTTGTAGGTATCTGGCTCATCTTCTGCATCCTAACCAATATTTATACAGAAACAGCTATTCCGCAGGTTGTTCCTAATATGCTTCATCTAGCTACTTAAAGGGCAAATAAGCTTCCGTATGGACTTGGGCAGCCTGTCATCTGAAGGAAGCAGATTGCCCAGTGCAATAATACTGATAAAGCAATCCTCTTTACCTTTACTTGCCCTTTAAAGATCAGCGATTACAACCGTTAAGGAGAATCGTATATTTAGAAATGTATGCAATTACAGCGTTGCAGTCGGTAGCGATTACTGTAAGCCTGGGTTGTAGCCCTCATTGGTAGTTGAGGTACATATCTCATCCATTGATTTGTGATGGGATGCTGGGCGATTTAGTTCTTAGATGATGTTCTTCATGTCCCTCACTGGCATTACTTTAGTTACAGTCTTCTCAGTACAGGTTTGGGATCCCTTATCCGGAAACCCGTCATCCAGAAAGCTCTGAATTACAGAAAGCCCGTCTCCCATAGACTCCATTTTAATCAGATTATTCAGAATTTTAAAACTGATTTCCTTTTTCTCTGTAATAATAAAATAGTACCTGTACTTGATCCCAACTAAGATATAATTACCCCTTATTGGGGCAGAACAGCCCTATTGGGTTTATTTAATGGTTAAATGATTCCCTTTTCTCTGTAATAATAAAACAGTACCTGTACTTGATCCCAACTAAGATATAATTACCCCTTATTGGGGGCAGAACAGCCCTATTGGGTTTATTTCATGGTTAAATGATTCCTTTTTCTCTGTAATAATAAAACAGTACCTGTACTTGATCCCAACTAAGATATAATTACCCCTTATTGGGGGCAGAACAGCCCTATTGGGTTTATTTAATGGTTAAATGATTCCCTTTTCTCTGTAATAATAAAACAGTACCTGTACTTGATCCCAACTAAGATATAATTACCCCTTATTGGGGGCAGAACAGCCCTATTGGGTTTATTTAATGGTTAAATGATTCCCTTTTCTCTGTAATAATAAAACAGTACCTGTACTTGATCCCAACTAAGATATAATTACCCCTTATTGGGGGCAGAACAATCCTATTGGGTTTAATGTTTTATTGATTTTTTTAGTAGACTTAAGGTATGAAGATACAAATTACAGAAAGACCTCTTATCCGGAATACACTTAGTCCTGAGCATTCTGGATAATGGGTCCTATACTTGTACAGGTATGGGATCTATAATCCAGAATGTTTAGGACCTGGGGCTTCCAGAGAAGGGATCTTTCCATCATTTTGACCTCCTTACCCTAAATCTATTAAATATAATTTAAACATTAAATAAACCCAATGGGATTGTTTTGCCTCCAATAAGAATTAATTATATTTTAGCTGGGATCAAGTACAATGTGCTGGTTTTTTTTTTATTACAAATAATTTGTAATTCTGAGCTTCCTGGATAACAGATCCCATACCAGAAGTAGTTTCACAGTGAGCTGAATATCACACTCGGCAGTGACACTCGACAGCTTATCAGTTTGAGACCTATGCTGCAAGGCAAGATAGATATAAGATCTATTATGCAGAATGCTCGGGACCTGGGGGTTTTCCAGATAAGGGATCTTTACATAATATGGCTCTCCATACATTAAGTCTGCTAAAAATAATTTATTTTTGGTACATGTATGAGCTTTAAAGCATGGAGCTCCAAATTACTGACAGACCCCTTATCCAGAAATCCCCAGGTCTGAAGCATTCCAGAAAATAGATCCCATACCTGTAACAAATATATATACCTATTATGTCTTTTGAGCATGTCTGGGTTGACCAAGTTGTTCTTCTCCAGCTGCTGTAGAAGCCAAAACTCCCAGCATCCTTTTAGCTTTTAAAGGGGTTGTTCAGCTTTGAATTAACTTTTATTATGACGTAGAGAGTAATATTCTGAGACAATTTGCAATTGGTCTTCATTTTTATTTGTGTTTTTGCTTTATAATATTCCACTTTGTTTAGCCACTCTTTAGTTTTAGAATTTCAGCATTTATCTGGTTGCTAGGGTTCAAATGAGCTTAGCAACCAGGGGGTGGTTTGAATAAGAGACTAGTGTATGAATAGGAAAGAGCCTGAATAGAAAAATAAGTTATAAACAATAACAATGAAATGTTTGCTTCACAAAGCAGTAGGTTTTTGGCAGCTGGGGTCAGTGACCCCCATTTAGAAGTTGGAAAGAGTCAGAAGAAGAAGGCAAATAATTCAAAGGTATGAAAAAAAAAAATGAGACCAAATGAAAAGTTGCTTAGAACCGGCCGTTCTAACATACTAAAAGTTAACTTAATGATGAACCACACCTTTAAAGGGATGCTGGGAACTGAAATGAAGAAACAGCCGAAGAAGTGTTGAGGACAGCTACTGCTACCCCCCACCTTCAGGTTTTCCAACACTACAACTCCCAGCATGCCCTGTGCCGTAAGTGGCAGTTGGATATAGATTGCTACATTTAGTAAACCAAAATATTGCTTTATCCTTTTTTTTAAACTTGCCCTGTAACACGTTTACTCCCTGAATATTGCACTCAGCAGGAGGGTGGGGGGTGGAATTTCTAGCTCTGTGCATGCTGGGAAAATATATTGCCCTTTGTAAAAAAACAAAAATCTGATTACTCATGCTGTAACCAGAACTGTAAATTGTCTTTATTTATTGGTCTCAGGAGAATAAACAGATTTAAATGTTAAAACTTGAACCAAAATTCTGATTTTTTTTTGGGGGGGGGGGGGGAGTGGGGTTTAAAAAAAAAAAAAAAAAAAAAAATTCAAGAAAAAGTCCAGGACCACAAGCAGTCTAAGAAAGCCATCTGATACGTTTTGGATCTGGTCCAAAACACATTAGGCATTTTTTTGTTAGTCTGCTTGTGGTTCTGGCCTTTTAAATGCTTCTTGCAGTTCTATTGGATTTTAATCCAAAACAAAGATGGCTGCTGAATGGAAACACTGTTTATTGTCTCAGTATCCTACCTAGCAACTAATGATAACATGGCTGCCTCCTGTTCCCGATTGTCGGCCACATCTGGCTCTGTAATTCTTTGCATCATTTTAATGTCCCGCTCCAGTTAATGGGGTTAAACTGTAGCAGCTCACGTTCTTTCAGGGTCTCCAGAGATCGGGTCAGGCGGTTTTCATGCCACTTTGTCTCCATTAACTGTAAGGGAAGAACATCCATTTACTTCCAATTAAATATGTAGAAACTACAGAACTAGAAACCATAGCAGCCCTGTCAGGGGGTGTTGTAGTACAACAACATCAAGTATTTATATAGGGAATAATGGATTCCACCCCCTCGTGTAAATGAACAGTCAGCCTATGGCCTTGTGCCTTTATATGGTCCTGGAATTCCATGTTCACTTAGTATGCTCATATTTTACAACAGGGTGTACATTATCTTTTTATATTATACAATGAATGAATAAAAATACTGCCCACAACTGGACCAGGGAACCCACTATGCCCCCTTCCACATCTAGAAGTGACTTTACCATCAACAGGAAGTGACATCATTCAGGAAGAGTGTCAACCAGGTCAAGGGGAAAAAGAAACATCCTTTTTTTTTTTTTTTCTTTTTAGGGAGGGTGGGGAGATTAGAGCCTGTACTTTATCCTGGTATGTAGGCAGGGTAGCCATGGAGCACACACATTGGGTTTCAGGTGAAAAGTCCCTGATTCCCTGACAGCCACTTAGCCACTGGTATCTGACTCAATGTTCTTTAAGTTATGTCCTTTGTAATTTGTGTCACATGACTCACTGAAATATGTATGTTATAACCTCGGAGTTCCATGACCTGTATAAAAGCGCTGAGACTTAGGCCTCCCGGAACTCCTTACTAGTGATATGTGGGTCCAAAAAAATATTGACCTGCACTGGATCAACCTGCACCCGATCAAATAATTCTTTCACAAGGCTTTTATTCCATGTGAGCCTCCGTACATTCTTCTTACCCTCTTGTTCTCATCTCGGTACTTTGTCAGGAACACGGCGTGTGTCCTCTGCTGCTCAACGTCTTGCATTAGGGCTGTGCGGTCCACCTCCATCAGGACCTCCAGCTCTCTGCTCTGGCTGCTCAGCACCTCCCGCTGTAGGGCCCATTTCTCACTCATCTGCTTTTTTAGCAGCTGTCGGATATCATTCCTAAGGCCCAGCAGGAAGAATTTTAGTTTAGCAGCAATGGCAACAACCTCCATGTAATACACACGCAAATCCTTAACATTCTCTGTTACCTGTAATCTTCCTTTTCTGTTGGTGTGCCATAAAATGGCCGCCTCCAGCCCTGGTGATATCTGCCAATGAAGAACAGGCATCACACTGTCAGCTGACCTGCCTTATTTGCTATAACAGTCTATATATCATTTGCTACCATGGGATGTTTTCTTCACTAAATATGTTTTGAAATCAGTAGATATTTAGAAAGGGTTAAAACAACTGCCTCCCTCCCCAAGAGGTGGTTTACTCTGAATATTTTTTTGACCATATAACACATTTAATCAGTTTCATGATATGTTGGCTACTAAATGGTTTTATTAGGGTCTATGGCCTATATATTTTTGTGCATAATATAAAAATATTCATAACTATAAATCTCTGCAAAATGTCCTATATCCATGTTTCTATTGATATTATCAATAATTGCCCCTTCATGAACAGGGAAGTGCATGGAGTACAGGAAAGGGGTGGGTATCCGGTGGAAAATCCACAGAGTTTAGAGGTAAAGGTGGAGGGTGCACAGAGATGTGGGAAGGAGGCAGAGGGAGCACAGAGATGTGGGGAGGAGGCAGAGGGAGCACAGAGATGTGGGGAGGAGGCAGAGGGAGCACAGAGAGGTGGGGAGGAGGCAGAGGGAGTACAGAGAGGTGGGGAGGAGGCAGAGGGAGCACAGAGAGGTGGGGAGGAGGCAGAGGGAGCACAGAGAGGTGGGGAGGAGGCAGAGGGAGCACAGAGAGGTGGGGAGGAGGCAGAGGGAGCACAGAGAGGTGGGAAGGAGGCAGAGGGAGCACAGAGATGTGGGAAGGAGCAGGAAGGAGGCAGAGGGAGCAGGAGCACAGAGATGTGGGAAGGAGCAGGGAGGAGGCAGCAGGAGCACAGATATGAGAAGGGGGGAGAGCATGAGGATTATGGAAGGAGGAGGGAGTAGGTGGAGAAGGTACAGAGATCACAGAATGAGCAGGGATTTGGTGGATAGAGCATGGAGCTTGGGGAAGAAAGGATAGAGAGCATGAGGACTGGGGAAGAACTGGTGGGAAACTGTAGGGCAGATAGAAATTGGCAAGGAACTGGGATGGAGAAGAAGGTGGCATTATGTGTTGAGTTTTCTTCACCAATTGAGTAGTGAATTCTTCCTCTGAAATGTTGGCTGCGTTGTAGTAATATATATAGGGAAGGGATGGGAAAACCCCAGATATTGTTTTGCAGCAAATCCTTTGAGAGCCTTCAACTTTTCAGTGGGAGTTATAACCTGAAAACTTCTGCAGGGCCACAGCTTGCCCAACTAAGATACAGGAATGCTGTACCTGTTGTACTCCCTTTGTTGCATTGTTAAAGATCGCTGTTGGTTGTGGTGATGTGCCGCCACCGTTTCCAAACTTACGGTTCTCCTTTTAATGCCAGGGGGGTGCAAGGGGTTCAGCCGAGGGAGGAACTGAGCAGGAACACAACGCTAGAAAATAAGCACAAGGGAAAAATTCCAATCTAGTAAAGACAAGGCAGTACTCGGAGCTGCCATACAAGTTATTTATATGGAGCCCCCCATAAACTAAAAGCGCAGCACTAAAATATGGCCACACCCCTTGTGTGTGCAATAGATGTTGATGTTCTATTAATTAATGTGTTATAATAACAGTTTATTGGGGGTCAGTGGAGTTTGCCTTGACTTTAAACTTTACAGTCTTTTCTGCCCCTGCTCTGCGCTGTCATTGCTTAGTTCATAAAGATGGTAACAAAATCAGTTTTTAAATTGGGGGGGTCAGTGGAGTCCATATGTAAGTTTCATACGTTTTTTGAAATTAATGTAGTTTTTGCATAAGTTTTGTAAATTGTATAAGCGAAGGGGCCCAATAAGTCATTCCACTGCTGGAAAGTTCATGTAGGAAATGGCTCATATAATACAGTAAAATAGCTTCTAATATGAACAACTGATGTTATTGTAAAATAAGCAGTTCATATAAATAGTAAATAAAATAGTTAATGTGCTAATAGCTATGTTGGTTCATTTGGGGCAGTGGAATCTGCCTTAAGTTCTTAATTCATTGGGGTTCAGTGGAGTTTGCCCCCTGCCTGCCCACCCAAGCTTCTCTGCACTTGTATTTTTGCTGTAACTTTATACACAAGTTATGCAATTTGAGTAACTTTTGCAATGTGGCAGCGCCCCCCTCTAAAGCAGAATTCAGCGGGCCTGGCGGAACAGTACCCCCTCTCCCCCCCATCAATATGACATACAGGAATGGAGGAAGGAATGCTAATAATGTTATGTGATGCAGGGGGTGATATGATTGGTAGGGCTGCTGTAGCTGTGGTGTGGAACAATAATCCATATGCATAAAGTATTGTATAGTATATTTTGTATTTTCCTAGCTTAATCCTCCATCCAATATAGGTGCAAGGCCATTTGTTCAGAACAAAGTGTGCCATAGGCCTAAATGGTTCTTAATTAATGGTTGTCTTCAGTGAAGCGGGTAAACTAATATAGATGTTTACTTCCTATTGTTCCAACTGTCCAAGCAAACCGTATATTACAGTCAGAGTTACGTCTATAGAGGCAGAGAAAGAGAGGGCTGAATAGAGTCTCCAGGTGAGTGAGCGTGTCACCTTTTCATTAAGGTCGTAGTTAGGGTTACCATCCCATACTTTGTCATAGTAACTGGATAAGATAATCAGCTGGTAGCCGCCACCCATCTGAAAGGGGAGCTTATTATTCTCAAAACAAGCGCTTAGCAATCGTGTCAGTGGTGCAAGCAGGAAGCCCCGGGGGCAGATATCAAGGTGGCCTCACGTGACAAGACTTTTCTAGTCATAGAGTAAGGTGCATTATACTGAGAGCTATTAAGGCTACCTGCAGCCCTCCAGTTGTATACCCCTGATGTATATAGTAAACATATCTAATGACTGCTGTAAACACAGCCGGGCTAAGAGGTACTGGCGCCCAAGGCAAGTACATCATACCCCCTCTCCACCCACCTCACTCGTCTGCCTGCCAGGACATTACCCCCTTCCACTCGCCACCACAGTACCCCCTCCCAAACTACCTTTCAGGAACTTGGAGTAAGTGACGGCGGGCTCTGGGCAGCTGGAATAAAGGTTCTTCTGCAGCAGCACCCTTCCTAGACCAATGGCATAACTAGATGTTACTGGGCCCCATAACAAATTCAATTTAGGGCCCTAAAATATTGGTAAGCTGACATTTTTCTACTGCAGTATATTAAAATTGCTCAATAATTAGGGTCTCACTGGGCCCCCTACACTCTTGGGCCCCCTGCAAACGCAGGCTCTGCTTTCTCTGTAGTTACTGTATGCCCCTGTCCTAGACACTTGCCTATTCTGTTTACCACTAGTTCTAGCCAAGTTACACTGTATATGTTCTTCATTTTCCTTCAAGTGACTTAAGCTGGTCATAGAGCAGTGTGACACTGCAGCCAACACCCTGGCTACCTCCACAACACTGCCTGGCCCACCATTAATTACTGCCCCCCTTCGCCACACTGTGAACACTGATTACCACCCAATAAAACCTGTCCAGACCCCTGCTTACCATGTTGCATTGCCAATCTGCTGATGTGCCCTGGTCTGTGGGGCCAATCAGAATCTAAGCCCACCTGAACTGGCATGCCTGGGCACCGGTTTTGCTCCTAGTGCTCTTGTGTGCCAGCCCAACCCTGTCATAGACATATCAAAGCACATTTTAGGAATTTTTAGGACAGTCCTTGTATGTATGGCACCGTTAGTAGTTGTTACAATGAACTGTCTTACAATCCCATTGGGGTCTCTCTGGACAGATTTTCAGACTTCTATTAGCAGTTCCAAACTACACCTCTCTAACACTTCTATTCAGATCTGATCCACACAAATAGGTGCACCGCGTGGCCTGGGGTGTGCCCTCAAGTGTCTAGATGGGCTACATCCCTAACATTATCATAGCTCTGATATCGGATGGTCCTACTTACCATACTGGCAGTAGGTGGTGCTTCTGCAGTGGACACCGCGGGAAGGCAAAAAGGCGTAATTGGGCATCTTCTTTTAGCAGAACTAAAATTGTGCAGTGAGACAATTGGGGTGCTGGGCAGTGATACTCCTTCTGAAATAAAGAAACAAACAGCCCAATTTTACGTTAGTTGTTTCCTATGGAGACTGTGTAGATTTACATAGGTTCAAGGAAATGTAAACCCTTAATAAAATGAATGTAATGTTGCTCAGAGTGCTCTTCTCCATTTATTTTAAGATATTAGCAGTTTTTACTCTGTTAATAGAACCACTTTGAAATAACACTGCCACCTACTGTTCAGTTCCTCAGAAAATGAGGTTTAGAGCCGAGGGATGTCTTGTAATATTGCTCTGCTTAGAACTGACCAGATAATTCTTCAATTTTTTATTGCTTTCAGGCTAAACTGAACATCAGGTGGCGCTGTTGTTTATTATATTTGCAGTGTAAAAAATTATATCTTTAAAGCTAGCAAATAAAAAAAAAAGAAAAAAAGAGTTAAATTGCAAAAGTGCATAATTTTAGATGAATTTGTTTTGGGGGTGATTTTAGACATTTAATATGGCAGCTTCCACATAGTATATGGAAATATCTGCAAATAGCAGCTGCCCCCTGGAAATCAGGGCCTGTGTTACAGATGCAGTGAGTCTTGTGTTGCATAAAACCTGGGGCCCCAATGTAGGCAAAAGCATGTACAGGTCCTTTTAAAAAAATTAGCATATTGTGATAAAGTTCATTATTTTCTGTAATGTACTGATAAACATTAGACTTTCATATATTTTAGATTCATTACACACAACTGAAGTAGTTCAAGCCTTTTCTTGTTTTAATATTGATGATTGTGGCATACAGCTCATGAAAACCCAAAATTCCTATCTCAAAAAATTAGCATATTTCATCCGCCCAATAAAAGAAAAGTGTTTTTAATACAAAAAAAGTCAACCTTCAAATAATTATGTTCAGTTATGCACTCAATACTTGGTCGGGAATCCTTTTGCAGAAATGACTGCTTCAATGTGGCGTGGCATGGAGGCAATCAGCCTGTGGCACTGCTCAGGTGTTATGGAGGCCCAGGATGCTTCAATAGCGGCCTTAAGCTCATCCAGAGTGTTGGCTCTTGTGTCTCTCAACTTTCTCTTCACAATATCCCACAGATTCTCTATGGGGTTCAGGTCAGGAGAGTTGGCAGGCCAATTGAGCACAGTAATACCATGGTCAGTAAACCATTTACCAGTGGTTTTGGCACTGTGAGCAGGTGCCAGGTCATGCTGAAAAATGAAATCTTCATCTCCATAAAGCTTTTCAGCAGATGGAAGCATGAAGTGCTCCAAAATCTCCTGATAGCTAGCTGCATTGACCCTGCCCTTGATAAAACACAGTGGACCAACACCAGCAGCTGACATGGCACCCCAGACCATCACTGACTGTGGGTACTTGACACTGGACTTCAGGCATTTTGGCATTTCCCTCTCCCCAGTCTTCCTCCAGACTCTGGCACCTTGATTTCCGAATGACATACTTTGGACCACTGAGCAACAGTCCAGTGCTGCTTCTCTGTAGCCCAGGTCAGGCGCTTCTGCCGCTGTTTCTGGTTCAAAAGTGGCTTGACCTGGGGAATGCAGCACCTGTAGCCCATTTCCTGCACGCGCCTGTACACGGTGGCTCTGGATGTTTCTACTCCAGACTCAGTCCACTGCTTCCGCAGGTCCCCCAAGGTCAGGAATCGGTCCTTCTCCACAATCTTCCTCAGGGCCCAGTCACCTCTTCTCGTTGTGCAGCGTTTTCTGCCACACTTTTTCCTTCCCACAGACTTCCCACTGAGGTGCCTTGATACAGCACTCTGGGAACAGCCTATTTGTTCAGAAATTTCTTTTTGTGTCTTACCCTCTTGCTTGAGGGTGTCAATGATGGCCTTCTGGACAGCAGTCAGGTCGGCAGTCTTACCCATGATTGCGGTTTTGAGTAATGAACCAGGCTGGGAGTTTTTAAAAGCCTCAGGAATCTTTTGCAGGTTTTTAGAGTTAATTTGTTGATTCAGATGATTAGGTTAATAGCTCGTTTAGAGAACCTTTTCATGATATGCTAATTTTTTGAGATTTTGGGTTTTCATGAGCTGTATGCCACAATCATCAATATTAAAACAAGAAAAGGCTTGAACTACTTCAGTTGTGTGTAATGAATCTAAAATATATGAAAGTCTAATGTTTATCAGTACATTACAGAAAATAATGAACTTTATCACAATATGCTAATTTTTTGAAAAGGACCTGTATGTAACTCAGGGATGTTTAATCTGCTGATGTTAGACTGCAACTCACAGAATTCAACCAACAGCCAAAGGCATTGGGGGTGCTGGATATCCTGGAATTTCATATATATTTTCTCCTCAGATTGGGGCCCCACTTACATGCATTTCCCAGTGCCTTTACATCTGTCACCAACTCTGTCTTTCCATTGCCTGTATCTTACTACTTTTTATAAGTCATCAGTACTTACTCAGGCTCATTCTTTAGCCGCCCTGGGCTAGCTGAATAAATGGACCTGCAATGATAAAATGTGTTAGCCACATGCCATCTCAAAACATATATAAAAAAAGTGGTTCATAACATATGAATCATTTGGGCCAGTCTAGGCACCATCAGAGCACTGATATATTCAGTTTACATTGCCTGCAAGTCTCATTCTAACTGGTCTTCAGTCTGAGCCACTCCAAACACTGCAATCCCCCCCTAAGGGCAAAGACACACGTAGCTACTAAGTAGCAGCTACTTGTCACAGCTACTAAACCTCAGAAAATACACTGCCATAGACAATACTGAGAATTGCCTCTGCTAAAACACACATAGAGACAATTATCAGTAAATGATCAGCATTGTTTATTTTTGTAGCCGTGACAAGTAGCTGCTACTAGTAGCTCAATGTTGACTATTGTATAACAGGGATATTCAACCTGAAGCCCTTGTAAACTGCAACTCACAACATCATAAGAACAAGGCAAATGCTGGGAGGTGCTGCCCTTCTATAGCTAGAGGGATGCAAGTTGGATATAATCAAACTATAGAATTTTTTTTTAGCTTAGACTAGTCTCTGGCTCCAAAGAAATGTAATTTTGCAAGCAAATAACAAATACACTTGTGTCCTGCTGTTTATCTGTGTGTGTGTATGGGGGGTGTTGTCCACCTAATCTAAGGGGCCCCACAAAATAAAGGGGGGGGTGAGAGTTCAAGCAGAGCTGCACTGTACATTCCACAAATACCCCTCAGATGCTTCTAAATATTCAGCAATGTAAATCGTCCCCTAGTCCCCTACAAGGACTTTATTGCTTGTCACCCCTCCCTGTGATTGAACAGACAGACTAGGCATGGGAGAGGCTTTGGGGTGTGTAAGCATAATATGGGCAGCTCAGTAGTTCTTACTATACAATTAGGGTGCAAGTATGGATTGTGGGTACAGTGCGCTGCCATACTACAGTTGGGTCACCTGGTAGCAAGCGATTGTATGAACAAAAGGCTGAACTGGACGGAAGGCATGTGTTTTTATACTTCAGCTACTGTGTAGTCACTGGTAACCTTCACGGATTAGTGGCGCCCCCTGCAGTTCTGCAATGCTGGGCACCAGAGGAGAATGGAACACACTAGCATCAGTGGCACATTTCTCTATAGAAAATATGCCACATTTTCATTAAGGAATGGTAAGCATCATAAAAGAGGGGAGCTTGGGCAATGTAGGGTTCCCCAAAGGGGAACTATGACAAATATGACAATTTAATAAAAGCTTTATTTCACTGAAATAAAAAAACTTTCTAGATGCTATCATATGAAATGTTGTCATGTTTAAGTTACTCTTCCCCAGCTCCTCTCTCAGCAATCTGTCTTTCTTCATTCTCTCTTCATGTATAAGTCAGGGTCGGATTTTGATTAACATGTAGGTTTAATACATCTTTGGGGGGGCTTTCTTTAGAAGCAGATGTATTAGAGCTAACGCAAATAACCAACCACGGCAGAAAGAAAATCTAACAAAATAACTGACTCCAATACTGCATGTAGAGAGACAGTATTTCTGGTTACTTTAATGGATGCAAAGGATGTATTAACCTGTCAGTAAAAATCTGACTCCTGCATGAAGAGAGAATAAAGAAGGACAGGCTAGAGATAGTGAAGAGTAACTTCATTATTTCAGAAACAGTACACAATTTTAACTGATTATATTCATATATTATAGATAGTTTCTTATTTCATTAAGATTAAGGTTATATCAAATTTTCATTTTCGTGATAGATCCCTTTAAGTCAGGGATGCCCCAACTGCAACTATCTACTCTTCCAGCAAGGATATAGTGAGTTGCAGTTTAGCAATAGCTGCACAGCATAATATGTTCTTTATACTATTGTCCCTTCCCATCAGGGGCTCCTGTTATGACGGGGTCCCAGGTCTCTAAATAACCAACCCAGCTGAGCTGGTAGAGTCTGCTGTTAGACTTGTAGTTCAGCACCACTTTCCTGCTCTGTCTCTGAATTAAAGCCTTCTACAGCCTCCCTATGGGTAAGTACAAAGGCATGCAACTGCTTATTAAACTAATCCCCGCTTAGCAACCATTTAACAATGTGCCCAAAGTCACCCCACTATGATTTCTTTCATTTATTTGGACAAAAATCACAGACGTAAAGGAGAGAAGAGAGAAGGAGCTCACCTTGTGTTTGCCTATGAATATGCTGCTGCTACACCCTGGGACTAATTCATTCACTCCTTCCCTTTGTCACTCCATGCGCTTTGCCTCTTTAATTCTCTGATCTGTCTGTGTGTGGCCCCACTGTTTGCATCATGTGATCTCCGGCTGCTCCTGGAAACCAGAGGCAAAGTGACAATAGACCTGTCAATAGGCAGCTTCCCAGAAAGAAGGCTTGGCCTGGGGACTCCCACTGAGGGGTAGAATAGTGCCGGCATCCATAGGAACTGAACGTGTGGGTCCGACTCTGACTCACTAGCCCTTCTGGGCAGTAGCCTGGACTCTCTCACTCTCAGCACGGAATGTAGTTTGGCAGGAGTGAAGGAAAACTAGTCACTGTCATTAAAATAAGGGACTTTGTTCTCTTTATCATAGATACCATTACCACCTGTCCTGTATATGACTTGGAAATGCACACAACTTTTTTTTTAATTATTAAACTGACCAACTGCTCAGAAGTAGTTCTCTACACAAATGCTTTATTATGCCTTGTAGATTGTAAGCTCTTTTGGGCAGGGCCCTCTTCACCTCTTGTATCAGTTACTGATTGCTTTATATGTTACTCTGTATGTCCAATGTATGAAACCCACTTATTGTACAGCGCTGCGGGATATGTTGGCACTTTATAAATAAATGTTAATAATAATAATAATAATATGCTATGTGGCACATTACAAAGAATTCTGACAAAAACAGACAGGCCCCGTTTAAAGGAGTATTTTGACTGCACCCCCTTACTGCCCAACCTCACTCTGCTCCGACTGTAGCCGAACCCCCCTGCTGCCCCTGGCTCTGCCCATTTCCGCCTTTATGTGAGGTAATTTTAAGTATGTATAGTAGCAGGAGACTGGGCTAAGTTTTGGTACAAGTAATGGAGACTGGGCTGTGGGTGAGCAGGTGAGGGGGAAGGAGGAGCAAAATAAAGCGTCTCCAGAAAAGTTTGTGGGAGTTGACATGTCTGTTCTTATATTATACAACAGTCACAAAGTGATGTAACCAGCCAGCCTTTACATTGATAACCTTAACCAACACAATCATTACAGTTTAAGGAAAACTTAAACCTGTGGCTCCCCTACTAGTGCTAAACTATGTTACATCTCAACGGCAGCCATCTTCAGTTTCATCCTGCAACTCCAACTCTCATCTGTTGCATTCCTGCCGCATCACCCCAAAACCTTACATTATCTTCCATTATCTACAGCAGTGCTGTCCAACTGGCGGCCCGCGGGCCGCATGCGGCCCGCGACCCCCCTCTGTGTGGCCCCCCACCTGTCTGGCTGCTTTGATGGCTTACTCTTGTGTAAGCTTTAAATGGTATCAGTACTGAGATTAACTGCCCCCCTGCATGGTTCTCACCTCAGATTCAGGCTGTAATCAGGCTGTATTGTTTAAATATGTAATTCCCTGTGTTGTTCACACTTTTTAATCTCTGCATTGTTCACCCCCTGCAGTGTTCACACCTCAGGCTCAGGCTGTAATCACCCCCATTGTTCCCCTGTTCACACCTCAGGAGCAGTAGAAACCCACAAATAATCCCTGCACACTACAAAAAGAAAATATACTGAGGTGGTACTGCAATTAAAAAGTTTTTTAATATATAGTTATTGTGCAGACTGTAGGAGCAGTGCCAGCATTGTGTCACTGTATGCTGCCTGCGTGTGCCATACACACAGGCATCATAGGGCAAGCAGAGTATGGCACACACAGGCAGGGTAGGGAAGGCAGAGTATGGCACACACAGGCAGAGTATGGCACAAACCAACCAAGAATGGCAAACACAGTGAAAGTATAGCCCACGCAGGCAAGGTAGGGAAGGCAGAGTATGGCACACACAGGCAGGGTAGGGAAGGCAGAGTATGGCACACACAGGCAGGGTAGGGAAGGCAGAGTATGGCACACACAGGCCAAGTATGGCACAAACCAGCCAAGTATGGCACACAGGCAGGGTAGGGAAGGCAGAGTATGGCACACACAGGCAGGGTAGGGAAGGCAGAGTATGGCACACACAGGCAGGGTAGGGCAGGCAGAGTATGGCACACACAGGCCAAGTATGGCACAAACCAGCCAAGTATGGCACACAGGCAGGGTAGGGAAGGCAGAGTATGGCACACACAGGCAGGGTAGGGAAGGCAGAGTATGGCACACACAGGCCAAGTATGGCACAAACCAGCCAAGTATGGCACACAGGCAGGGTAGGGAAGGCAGAGTATGGCACACACAGGCAGGGTAGGGAAGGCAGAGTATGGCACACACAGGTATGGCAGGTTTTTGCTGTACTACAACCATTAATATGGGTATGGTCATGTGATAACATGGGTGTGGTTTCAAGCGGGTGCGGTTTCAAAAAGGGGAGTGGTCAAAACTGGCTTCCATTATCGGCCCTCCACCATGTAGGTCGGAAAAATTCCGGCCCTCGGTACAACAGAAGTTGGACAGCACTGATCTACAGTATTAACCATACCTTAATAGATAAATTATCATGAGATGACTGGTCTAACTGATCTTCTAATCCCTCAACTGTCCCCAGTCTGGTGCATTCAAAAAATGACAGGCACATTCCATGGCTGAGAATCTGGCTGGGCCCATTGGATCCCGGGGGCCCAGCCTGAAGGCCAAATGAGTTGGGAGAGTTAGGAGTTAGTGCTTATTACTGTTATAGATTGGGTTGCTAGGTAGTCTGACGGTTATGAGTAAACTCTCCCTCTGATCCACCAAAACAGTTCAGCCTGTAGGAAATGACTGGGTGAATATTAGTTGCCTTAGGAACCCCATGAACAATTGCCTGATGTCCCGGTACAAATCTACCCTTGAGGGGCAGTCAGCATAGACAAGGTTAGACTGGGGTGTGTGGGGCCCACCAGGGGTTGCCACCTCAGGGGCCCCAGACACCCACACAGTTCCCGCCCCTCCCCCAAGTGTATTATTAACATTTATTTATAAAGCGCCAACATATCCCGCAGCGCTGTACAATAAGTGGGTTTCATACATTGGACATACAGAGTAACATATAAAGCAATCAATAACTGATACAAGAGGTGAAGAGGGCCCTGCCCAAAAGAGCTTACAATCTACCTAAGTGCAATTGGGGAGGGAAGTCAGTGGGGGAGCACCGGCGGGGATTGGGTCTGGGTCAGGACTTGGTAGGGATGGTAACAATGTCTTTTTTCACTTTCTGGCAGGCTAGAGCTGGTACTGGTAACAATTCCTGTTAATGGGCAGTGAGTGATACCTGTCCTGCTCTGTGGCTCCTATCACTTTGTGCTGCTTCTCATGTAACCAGACTATTCATACCCCTCACAAAGTGATGAAAAGAGGCGCACTGTGTAATGGTACCGTGAGATATCAAAGAACAGAGCAGCACAAAACGTGAAAAAGAGAAGATTTTCCCTGCTGGGGACAATGGGCTTCTATTAATGAATAATTCACTCAGGAGCAGGTAACAGAGGGGGTAATGGCTGCAATATGAAGCTGTTTCTATTGGTCTCGTTCCTTTCTAACAGCACTGTAATTTTGGGCTGGCATGGCTCAGGGCCAATCAGAATTTAAGGGTCCCCTTATTATTTCTAAAAAGTAGGATTGTCCAACCTATGGCCCTTTCTCTGTTGCTAAAGAAAAAACAATACCCCTTGCTGGCACGGAAACACTGGTATGAAGTGTTACTGTCCCTCTTATGCACTGCAATACTTACTATCCTACAGCCCCAGTCCCTTCCCAGTCCCACTGCTACTATCTGTTTTATCTGTTATTAAGTCTCAGTTCCCTCAAGAGACCTGTTTAGCTCAGGGGTCCCCAACCTGGACTGGTGCCGGGCATTGATTCTGTATTATGGTGAGCTGTATTATATTTTATAATGTAATGATATCAATAACAATAAAGTAACATAGTAACATAGTAAGTTGGGTTGAAAAAAGACATACATCCATCACGTCCAACCATAATGCCTATATATAACCTGCCTAACTACTAGTGCACTAAAGTGCATAATATAAAATGTAATAATGACATTTACATTATATATGTAATAATTAAATTATATACTATGAACTAGTTGTGTCCCCCCAACCTCAGCCCTTGGAAAAATTGTCTTGCTTGAAACTGGGCCGTGGTGCAAAAAAGGTTGGGGACCATTGGTTTAGCTTATTAGTTACAGGGGGGGGGGAGATTTGAATGAGAGACTGGAATATGAATAGAAGACGGCTAACATATAAAGATAACGAATAAAAAGTAGCCTCACAGAGCAATATCTTTTGCCTCTCAGGGTCAGTGACCCCCATTTGAAAGCTGGACAGAAAAGTAAAGGCAAATCATTCAGAAACTATAAAAAGTTGCTACGAATAGGGAAATCTATAATATCGTAAAAGTTAGCTTAAAGGTGAACCTCCCCTTTTAAGGTTATATATCTCTTATGTATGTAATTCCCACCTTATATGTAGGCCCCAATCTACCTGTGTTGCCAGGGGCCCCAATCTTCTATAGCTCTGGCTCTGACCGATCCAGCTGTCTGACTGCCAATATCCAGCAAAGCAACAGAGCCAGACACATTCAGTGCTTTGTGTGCCAGTGACCTGTGCGAGATGAAACCAGTAGGCCGCTATTGTCGGGCTCTTACTGCAATAAAAGTTTCCGTGATAAAAGGTTACAGTAGAATATGTTGCCGTGGAAGTGATATACAGTACACACTGCAGAACAATAAGGAACAGAATAAATATAACATGTAATTAACGTACTTAATAGGTGGATAAATGATTCTTTAACTGCCACATAGCTGAACGAACGATTCCATGACTGATTGCTACTGACTTTCCAGTGTGTTTGGCCACAGTTAGGGTTCCACCTTTTCTAAAAAAAAATACTGACCTTCCTGTATATTTATCTTTCTTCCATATTAACAACATTGGCATAAAGCATCATTTTTACTGGTCAGGCCGGTAACCCTAGTCACAATGGTGCAGGGGTTAATATTGCTGTTTAGTACCCACTGCCCTTAATGGTTATTTTGTGCCAGTGCAGAGTGCCTCATGCTGTATATACTGTATAATGTGTTTGGAATATATTGTTACTGTATCATAAGTCGTGACATTTAAGGCTGCGTACGCTGTCTCATGTATTTTCTGGAACCACTGGAGTCATGGTGCCATTAGTTACTAGGGTCTCTGTGGCATTAAGTACTAGGGTATCTGGGAATTACTGGGAGTCACTGTGCTATTAGTTACTGGAGGTGTGTGAGCCACTAGCAGGGTATCACTGTGATGTGTTTCTCGGGAGTCACTGCACTATTAGCTACAAGTGCATGTATGTCTCTAAGGCCTGGGAGGTATTCTCTACCAGCATTTTTCAGCTCTGTGAGGTGGCTTCCATGCAAGTGAATGACAGTTACCTTTGTGTGCACCCATGGGTTCAGGGGATTGCCAGTAAGTGAATAGGATAAGTCATTCTGAGCATTTTAACCAGCTACTAAACACCTGATCTGGGAAATAGCACTTATATTGTACTGTCACCCACTGTGACCTACAGCACTTATATTTGCCTATTTGTGTCTGTAAGTTACCCTCCCATATAGATTGTAAGCTCTACGGGGCAGGGACCTCCATCCTCTTGTGTCTTTGACTCTTAACTTATTGCAACTGTATCTTGTATTTATTTGTATTTATTATTATACTTTGTATTTATCTATTATCTTATTAACCCCCCTGTTTGTATTAATGTATTCTACTGTACAGCGCTGCGTACATAAGTATCGCTTTATAAATAAAATTATACATACATACATACATACATACCTGGGCACCAAAACATCAATACACAATATGTGAGCCAGTGCCCTAATGTTTCTATAGTGGTCATGTAAACAAGGTGCAACGTTTGCTGTGTAACTAGTACCCTATAGCAGCCCATCAGCAGGCAGCATTTACTGCCCATTTGATTGTTGGTATGGACATATAGTCAAGGGCACACTTTGTACCTTTATTTTCATTCCTTTTTAAATGGAGAATATATTAAAAGACATGTATTTAGCTCAGTAACCCAGACCAACCTATATTGCAATTTCTGTTAGGATTCTTACAAATGGCAATCTAAATCTGAAATGCATCCTAATGTGTTAGAGGTAAGGTTACCAGATCAGTTAAAAATTCACTTCTAATAAATGCATGTTGCAGGGATGCACTGATTACATTGAAATTAAATTGCAATCAGTTCAGCCCCATTAGCTGGATATGCTAGACATGTCCCTGAATTTTCAGCTCATCTGGAAACCTTAGTCAAATCGCAGACTTTATTTTAAATTGTTATTATTATTATTATCATTTATTTATAAGGTGCCAACATATCCCGCAGCGCTGTACAATAAGTGGGTTACATACATTGGACATACAGAGTAACGTATAAAGCAATCAGTAACCGATACAGGAGGGGAAGAGAGCCCTGCCCAAAAGAGCTTACACTCTACAAATGCAAGTAGTTTCAGTTTTGTGATATTGTCATTTATCTCTCTTGTAATACATATATATATATATATGTAAAAAATGCTGATGCACACCAGGGGGGAGACTTATCAATCCACGAACGGGCCCGATCGTCGTTCGATCGGACCGTTCGTGTTTTCTGCGACTTTTTCGTACCTTGAGTATTAACGTGTTATTTAACGTTATTTAACACGACTTTTTCGTACTGTGCTTAAAAAAAATGCACCAAAATCGTATTGTCGCAACGAGTACTAAAGTTTTGGATTCATTCAAGCTTCAGTATCGTGACTTTCCTCGGGCCGGGTTGGAGCTGCAGAGTGCCATTGAGCCCTATGGGAGACTTTCCTTGGGCCGGGTTGGAGCTGCAGAGTGCCATTGAGCCCTATGGGAGACTTTCCTTGGGCCGGGTTGGAGCTGCAGAGTGCCATTGAGCTCTATGGGAGACTTTCCTTGGGCCGGGTTGGAGCTGCAGAGTGCCATTGAGCCCTATGGGAGACTTTCCTTGGGCCGGGTTGGAGCTGCAGAGTGCCATTGAGCCCTATGGGAGATTTTCCTTGGGCCGGGTTGGAGCTGCAGAGTGCCATTGAGCCCTATGGGAGACTTTCCTTGGGCCGGGTTGGAGCTGCAGAGTGCCATTGAGCCCTATGGGAGACTTTCCTCGGGCCGGGTTGGAGCTGCAGAGTGCCATTGAGCCCTATGGGAGACTTTCCTTGGGCCGGGTTGGAGCTGCAGAGTGCCATTGAGCCCTATGGGAGACTTTCCTCGGGCCGGGTTGGAGCTGCAGAGTGCCATTGAGCCCTATGGGAGACTTTCCTCGGGCCGGGTTGGAGCTGCAGAGTGCCATTGAGCCCTATGGGAGACTTTCCTCGGGCCGGGTTGGAGCTGCAGAGTGCCATTGAGCCCTATGGGAGACTTTCCTCGGGCCAGGTTGGAGCTGCAGAGTGCCATTGAGCCCTATGGGAGACTTTCCTTGGGCCGGGTTGGAGCTGCAGAGTGCCATTGAGCCCTATGGGAGACTTTCCTTGGGCCGGGTTGGAGCTGCAGAGTGCCATTGAGCCCTATGGGAGACTTTCCTTGGGCCAGGTTGGAGCTACAGAGTGCCATTGAGCCCTATGGGAGACTTTCCTTGAGCCGGGTTGGAGCAGCAGAGTGCCATTGAGCCCTATGGGAGGCTTTCCTTGGGCCAGGTTGGAGCTGCAGAGTGCCATTGAGCCCTATGGGAGACTTTCCTTGGGCCGGGTTGGAGCTGCAGAGTGCCATTGAGCCCTATGGGAGACTTTCCTTGGGCCAGGTTGGAGCTGCAGAGTGCCATTGAGCCCTATGGGATACTTTCCTTGGGCCGGGTTGGAGCTGCAGAGTGCCATTGAGCTCTATGGGAGACTTTCCTTGGGCCGGGTTGGAGCTGCAGAGTGCCATTGAGCCCTATGGGTGACTTTCCTTGGGCCGGGTTGGAGCTGCAGAGTGCCATTGAGCCCTATGGGAGGCTTTCCTTGGGCCAGGTTGGAGCTGCAGAGTGCCATTGAGCCCTATGGGAGACCTTCCTTGGGCCAGGTTGGAGCTGCAGAGTGCCATTGAGCCCTATGGGAGACTTTCCTTGGGCCGGGTTGGAGCTGCAGAGTGCCATTGAGCCCTATGGGAGACTTTCCTTGGGCCAGGTTGGAGCTGCAGAGTGCCATTGAGCCCTATGGGAGACCTTCCTTGGGCCAGGTTGGAGCTGCAGAGTGCCATTGAGCCCTATGGGAGACTTTCCTTGGGCCGGGTTGGAGCTGCAGAGTGCCATTGAGCCCTATGGGAGACTTTCCTTGGGCCAGGTTGGAGCTGCAGAGTGCCATTGAGCCCTATGGGAGACTTTCCTTGGGCCGGGTTGGAGCTGCAGAGTGCCATTGAGCCCTATGGGAGACTTTCCTTGGGCCAGGTTGGAGCTGCAGAGTGCCATTGAGCCCTATGGGAGACTTTCCTTGGGCCGGGTTGGAGCTGCAGAGTGCCATTGAGCCCTATGGGAGACTTTCCTTGGGCCAGGTTGGAGCTGCAGGGTGCCATTGAGCCCTATGGGAGACTTTCCTTGGGCCGGGTTGGAGCTGCAGAGTGCCATTGAGCCCTATGGGAGACTCTCCTTGGGCCGGGTTGGAGCTGCAGAGTGCCATTGAGCCCTATGGGAGACTCTCCTTGGGCCGGGTTGGAGCTGCAGAGTGCCATTGAGCCCTATGGGAGACTTTCCTTGGGCCAGGTTGGAGCTGCAGAGTGCCATTGAGCCCTATGGGAGACTTTCCTTGGGCCGGGTTGGAGCTGCAGAGTGCCATTGAGCCCTATGGGAGACTTTCCTTGGGCCGGGTTGGAGCTGCAGAGTGCCATTGAGCCCTATGGGAGACTTTCTTTGGGCCAGGTTGGAGCTGCAGAGTGCCATTGAGCCCTATGGGAGACTTTCCTTGGGCCGGGTTGGAGCTGCAGAGTGCCATTGAGCCCTATGGGAGACTTTCCTTGGGCCGGGTTGGAGCTGCAGAGTGCCATTGAGTCCTATGGGAGACTTTCCTTGGGCTGGGTTGGAGCTGCAGAGTGCCATTGAGCCCTATGGGAGGCTTCCAAAATCGTGCACAGAAGGATCAAAGTCGGAAAAATTTCGTGACTTTTGGATCGCCAATACGATATTATCGTGACTAATACGATTTTTTCGTAAGTAATTAGTGAGTGAAAAATGAGTGAAACTGTCAAAGAAAGTGAAAGCATGTGAATGCGTTTTGGGTTTACCAAACCTCTTTGAAAAAAAAAAAAAGCAATTGTTTTGCCTTGGACCACGCCCATTGATTCTACATGAACTTTTAGATGCTAAAGTTTTGCATTCAAGTTTTTCAAATTACTTGCGCTAAATAAATATTAAACATTTAAGTTCTGGAAATCATCATTCAAATTTGGGAGTTTTAGTGCAAAACATTTGAATCATGGAAAAATGTGAATTTGACTGTTGATAAATCACTCCCTCAGTGCGTGCATATCATCTTTGAATGTGGTAGGGTCCTTAGATTGTAAGCTCTACTGGTGCAGGGATTATTTGAATGTGTGTAACACATAGGCACTAGTGATACACAGGTCAGCCTGAAACCTATGAGACTGCGTGGACCAACCAACGGTACCAGAGGAGAGTGGCAGGCAATATTTTCTATAGCAAAAAAAAGGAAAGTTGTGGTCACCACTGAACCATTTTAAACCACTGGGGGCACTGAGGCTGTTACCACAAAATTCATACAAAGACAAGAGGTCCCACTCACTCACCCATTATCAATATACAGTATATAGGGCATTAAGAAATTCTATTCATTGAGCCACCAAGATACTCCCTCTCCTTTAGGCAAAACAGGGATTGTTTGTCCATATATTGCAATATACTTCAAGCTGGGCAACTGCGTCAAAGTCATCCCTTCTGGCCAGTCCTAACCACCCCCCACTTTTCATAGGAGCAGTGCCACCTCCACAATTTGGCCCCCAGCATACCAAGCTACACTAGTAGAACTATTAATGATCCATCCTTAATAAATCAGGTTAGTCAGTGCAGAAATCAGAAAAGATAACCAGATTTTTCCTATGTAAGATCCCCAACTAAACTATACATCATGGCTGCTATTGTATATTATTACGGAAATGCAACGTTTCGAGGCACAGGGGCTACTTTGACAAAGGGGCTACTTTGTGCCTTGAAACGTTGCATTTCCGTAATAAAGATAATTAAAGGGCTTGTCCCGTATACAGCTCTAGAGTGCCAGTGCTAATTTTTCTATACAGAACTTTTGGGAGGGTGCCGATCCCTCCAGCAGTGTGCACTGAGCGGTGAAATTGCCAGGAGAGCTGAGGGTGTGCGAGTTAAGGTAATTTTGTTTTTGCTATTGTATATTACACATATTGTAAGTAACTCTACACATCCATGACCATAAACTGTTAAAAAACAGTAACGTATAATCCCCCAACAGTACGACAGGAGCGCAATAATAGACTACTGAATGGAAGAGTGTTATGGTTGGATGGCTGGTCCGCAACACTGCAAGTTTCCAAATGTTAATCAATGGCAGCTATCATCTGGTAACCACTGGGACAATCAGTTTCTCTGATGGGTAAAGTGCTTCAAATAATTGTGTTCAATTTCAAGCATCTCGACTTAATTACTAAATATATGTTTGATATATGGAGTTGTACCTAGGTTTAATCTGATAGTACACATACTAGAGTTTTATTCATGATTGCTTTCACATGCAAGGGCATAAGTGTTGCTTTATCTCTGTGCCCATAAAAGCAAATTTTAGATATTAATCTACAGGATAGGTGTTCTACAGATCACTCGCTCTATATCCCTTGGTAATACAGTATACACCGACGCTGCTGTAGGGGGGTACTGAGAACCCAGGCAACATCCCCCTTATAATTCCTGGAGACCTTCAACCCTATATGCAGAGTAGTGGATAGGTACAGATATGGGATCTATTATCTGCAATACTTGGACCTGTATTTCTGCATATACAGGTATAGGACCCGTTATCCAGAATGCTCGGGACCAAGGGTATTCCAGATAAGGTGTTTTTCCGTAATTTGGATCTCCATACCTTAAGTCTACTAAAGAATCAATAAAACAGCACTTAAATCCAATAGGATTGTTTTGCATCCAATAAGGATTATTTGTATCTTAGTTGGGATCAATTACAGGTACTGTTTTATTATTACAGAGAAAAGGGAATCATTTAACCATTAAATAAACCCAATAGGGCTGTTCTGCCCCCAATAAGGGGTAATTATATCTTAGTTGGGATCAAGTACAGGTACTGTTTTATTATTACAGAGAAAAGGGAATCATTTAACCATTAAATAAACCCAATAGGGCTGTTCTGCCCCCAATAAGGGGTAATTATATCTTAGTTGGGATCAAGTACAGGTACTGTTTTATTATTACAGAGAAAAGGGAATCATTTAACCATTAAATAAACCCAATAGGGCTGTTCTGCCCCCAATAAGGGGTAATTATATCTTAGTTGGGATCAATTACAGGTACTGCTTTATTATTACAGAGAAAAGGGAATCATTTAACCATTAAATAAACCCAATAGGGCTGTTCTGCCCCCAATAAGGGGTAATTATATCTTAGTTGGGATCAAGTACAGGTACTGTTTTATTATTACAGAGAAAAGGGAATCATTTAACCATTAAATAAACCCAATAGGGCTGTTCTGCCCCCAATAAGGGGTAATTATATCTTAGTTTGGATCAATTACAGGTACTGCTTTATTATTACAGAGAAAAGGGAAATCAGTTTTAAAATTCTTAATTATTTGATTAAAATGGAGTCTATGGGAGACGGGCATTCCGTAATTCGGAGCTTTCTGGATAACGGGTTTCCGGATAAGGGATCCCATACCTGTACTATAAAATGAACATGAGGGAGGGTAAGGGACCTATTATCCAGAATGCTCAGGACCTGGGGTTTTCCAGATAAGGGATCTTTCCATAATTTGGTTCTCTATAACTTAAGTCTGCTAAAAATCATTTAAATATTGAATGAACCCAATAGGCTTGTTTTTCCTCCAATAAGGATTAAATATATCTTAGTTGGGATCAAGTACAGGTACTGTTTTATTATTACAGAGAAAAGGGAATCATTTAACCATGAAATAAACCCAATAGGGCTGTTCTGCCCCCAATAAGGGGTAATTATATCTTAGTTGGGATCAAGTACAGGTACTGTTTTATTATTACAGAGAAAAGGGAATCATTTAACCATGAAATAAACCCAATAGGGCTGTTCTGCCCCAATAAGGGGTAATTATATCTTAGTTGGGATCAAGTACAGGTACTGTTTTATTATTACAGAGAAAAGGGAATCATTAAAAAAATTAGAATTATTTGCTTATAATGGAGTCTATGGAGATGGCCTTTCTGTAATTCGGAACTTCTGGATAAGTTTCCAGATAAGGGAAACTTTTTTTTTACAAATTTCACAATATTTCATTCATTTTTATATATTTGAATTGTAAAAAAAACTCACAAAATAAAATAGCTTGAATGTTATGTGTGCTCTTCCCGCCGACTAATTGAGAAGCTTGCCAGGCTTTAGCTGCCGAATTGTCTCATTCAAAGATTTTTTCACTATTTTGCCGCAATATTGTTTTTACAATTTGAGATGTAAGATGTAGATCTCTATAAAACTATATTGCATGAAACAGCCCATCACTAAATGGTGGATGAAGGGAATGGAAAAGGGCACAAACATATAAAGTCCTTCTAAGCAGCACAGCCAGCAGCTCTGAGACTGTTTCATAAGTAATAGTGAACCTGAAAAACCTTAACCTGAACCCAACCCTAATCTGCAAAATGTCGTAGGACAGACACACAACCCGTACCTGTGTCTTTCCACTCTGTACGTTACCTCTATGTGCACCTTAGGTTTCAGGACAGGAAAACTTCAGGAGCAGAGGAAGAATGTACTTCCCCAGTCACCAGCAATGGTCGCCCAAGTTTCAACCCTAACCTGCTTCACCTAAGAGTAAACCGACAGATCACTAATAAGTAATCAAGTTATTCTCGATCATCCCACTCTCAGCAATCTGTCTCGCTACACGCAGGCTTTGCAGCAGTCTTTTTCATGTGTTGTTTTTTTTTTGCTCTAGATCTTCATCCTGTAGGAAGTACAAGCCAAATATGCATTAGTAACCTGTCCATCATATAACTGACTCTGACATAAAGCTGCATGTAGAGAGACAGATTGCTAAGAAAGGAATATTTAAAAAATCTATCATTTTCATGTGATGAAGCTTTTACTCATTTTATTTCCCTAATTACAGTTAAATAAATATTATGGTAAATCTTATGATAAAAGGCCAATAAGGACCTGTAATGTTCATGGAGTGCAGCTCAGGGAGTCTATACACCCATGGCCGGTCATCAAAGTGGGAAGGAAACCTGATTGTAAAGTATCAGTGAGGTGCTTAAATAATAAAAACAAAACATTTTTTATAATATATTTAATAGGAACATGTTTCAGAAAAAGTTAACATATGATTTGAACATTAAAACCATCACAACTTTCTTTACTGAAATCTAAATGTTCTACATTGTTAATAAAATAAGACAATGAACAGATGAAACACAAATAAGCTGACAGAAAGTGAATTCAGGTCGACCATCTTTACAGACAGTTTTATAGTATTTGCTTTTCCCTTTAGAAACACTTCTAAACACTGACACTTCCGGAAGTAAAACTGCTGAAAGATGTCTGACTCGCAAGTCAAATGCAGTAAAGAGGCAACAGAACATTACAGCTAATTGTACAGGTAGAATTTTCTCCACAGGCAGATAGATACAAGTACCCCCATTGTGCAGCCAGCCGTCGACTGGGAAGCAACGAGGAGAGTATTGGGGCTGAAAGGTGAGTGCCAAACAAGCCAATGGAGTGAGACATACGTTTCTCCACTGGCAGAAATACACGGGAGGAGAAAATGTGCCACAACATTAATAAAATAATAATGTGTATTTATGCAGTTCCACTTCTAAAACATCTCAGCCTTTTGGAACAGTGGACCTATTAATGCATATGGTCTAGAACTTTTTTAAAGGCCTTTTTTTAAAAAAAAACACAACAAACTAATAGAGGTTTTAACATAATAATATACAGACTGATAACAACAGTGAGGGATTTTTTTCTTCTGAATTTAATATGTTAAGTGTTAGACATTTGTGATAACTGCTAACAAACAAAACATGGGGTTTAAGAACTTCAAAGGTTTTTATTTAATAAAAATGTGTTCTTATTTTATTTTAAAACTGTGACTCTTTATAGTTCACTGGCTGGAGGCATAAGGTGAATTAAGCAAATGATCACAGTGCTGTTATGGGTTCGTGAATCTCCAAACATGAAGTGCAAATGACATTTTCATTGTTGCTGAAGCTCTGCAGTTTAATATATATATTTCCTATCTTAGGCTGATGCCACACGCGGCGTAGGGCTGATTTTTTCGGCAAGCGGAAAAACGCTTGCCGAAAAATCAGCCCTACGCCTGCTACTTGTGCCTGCGCCCGAATGAATGGGATACGCTCGGGTGCAGGCACATGTAGCCAATATACACATGAAAACGCAAGAGAATGCAAAGTCTCGCGTTTTCATGCGTATATCGGCTACATGTGCCTGCACCCGAGCGTATCCCATTCATTCGGGTGCAGGCACAAGTAGGAGGCGTAGGGCTGAATTTTCGGCAAGCGTTTATCCGCTTGACGAAAATTTCAGCCCTACGCCTCGTGTGGCATCAGCCTTACATCCACCAGCGAATCAAGTTTCTACTGAGAAGCCGCCCAACCCTGCAGCAATAGCAGCTTCCCTCTCTCTCTATATCCTCAAGGATCAATTTGTGCTGTGACATCCAGAAATGAAAAAACTTTATTTAATCTGTAACTGTTATTTATTTGGATTACTAGAATCTTGGGGGCTGGATGTTATATTATGAGATAGCACATAGCACATATACATAGTTGGTAGATGGGATTGTGGTTATAATGGGGAAAAATAAGTAAAGGGATATAATTGTATATGGTTTATCTGAAAATTGGTTAGGTTAAAATGATACTATGTTAAGTTGTATTGCCATCATAGAAACCAAAATACTCTTTTTTCAGTCTTTATTTAGCATAAGGGTGGTTCAACATGTTCACTGGGGTCAGTTAGACCAGTGGCACCAATCACTTCTCAATAGAAGTTTAGTGAATGCAGCCATATTGCCAAGCATCAGAGCAGTGGCAACAATCAATTAAGAGTTTAATTACAAATATATAATTTAAAACGGAAAGAAGAACCTGACGTCACTCCTTAGATTGTTGTTAACTAAAGATGGTGCAGGAGTGAGTTAGGAGAGGAGCTGAACTTGTACTTTTGACTAATTATCCATGTAGACAGATATGAGAGATGGCGATAACAGGATGTTAATAAACTGGCCATACATGCCCAGATTTGGTCAGGCCAGTTTAAACTATACTCCTAGCTGGGCATGTATGGCCAGCCTGGAATTCTGCAGTCCAGGTCGATAAAGGATTTCCAATGGTTGCCGAAGAAAGTGAAAGGAAGCTGCAGCTCCTATTCATGCTATTCTGATCATTCAGGCAGTTGGCTACAAAGGTGGATATATATATATATATATATATATTTACAATTAAACATGAATGCCCCTTGTACAATATCCTTTCCTTTGCCCCAGTTGTAGTGCCACACAGTTTGCCTGTGTACGGCCATCTTTATAATAATCTGCCCTTATATTCCATCCACATTCTGGATGACTGGAATAAGCAAATTATATCAGTTTCAATTTTAGGTTTGAGAGAAGCAGTATCGATTAAAAATGCCAAAGAAAGCAACATTTCAAAATGCCTTATAATACCACTGCTATAACTCAATAAAATATTAAAGTTAATGTGTGGATTTTCTTCTTTGCTAATTATCTGAGAGCAGCAGAACATATTCAGTGTTTGTATGGGATGTTGCTAATATAGGGTGGCTTGTTTTGAAATGATAAACGTAACCTTCTAGGCCAATATTTTTGTGGCATTTATTTTAAATGTTAGTGTTCAAGGGGGATCTCCACCCAAAACTGTTTTTGCTTAATTAAGAAAAAAAGTTATTCTAGTCAACCAATATAAATTGTCAGTTTTTGCTTTTTTTGAAAGCATATGAAACGTATCTGTTTATCCCTCTTTGTATATGAGGATCTCATCCACGTCAGCTGGTTCTGCTACCCTGTTTCACAAGTCTGAACCAGTTGTGTAGATGTAAAGGATAAGAACAGCCAATAGATGTTTCACTAGCAATTACATTTACAATTAAGCTTAACATTACTGAACATTTTTAAAATAATGTATATTGGAAAATTTTCTTGCACTAAGCAAAAAAAAAAAAATGAAACAACAAAAACCAAACAGTATTTGGGTAGAGATCTCCTTTAAAACAACACAACTGGGTAAAAACCATACAGAATTTGCAGCAGCCATTGGGGAACTGCATAATTCTGTCATAATATTAAACTGCCAACTCCCTAAAGATGTTTTGGAAGCAAATGCATTTACCTGAAATGAATACACTGAATAAATATTTTACAAAAAAATACTTGCAAGTAGAAGTTAAAAGAGATGACACAACCAGTTTAACAGGCAGGCTTATCCTGAGAAATAAGACGCTTGATTGGAGACATAAAGCTGCTTTCCCACACTGCCTCCATTAGTCAGAGAAACATTTGGTGAGGATGGGTAGCTGGAATACGAGTACGGTTTGGGTGTGTAAGGGAGGACACCTGATGATCCAGATGCGGCAGCAGTGCTAGGCAAAGATATATTTTTGCCTGAAGTAGGATGGTAACTGTAATCTAAAAATAAATAGAAAATGTATTATACATTATAAATTAGCAAACAAAATGTTTCATATTTTACACAGAGCCTATTGTCTCAAACACTTGTATTCTTCAGGTTACCAGTGATAGATCAGTATACATAAAGCACATGTATCTACTAGAACAGTGATCCCCAACCAGGAGCCTCATGTTGCTCACCTACTTCTTGATTGTTGCCCCCAGTGATTTTTAAAGCAGGTGCTTATTTTTGAATTTCTGTGGGCTGCCAGTCCACATAAGTGCTCCCAAACAGCCAATCATAGCCCTAATTTGGTAACCCCCAGGAACTTTTTTTCATGCTTTGTTGCTCCCAATTTTTTTTTATATTTAAATGTGTCTCACCGGTAAAAAAAGGCTGGGGACCCCTGTATTTCCATATTTCCTTGCTGAGGAGATACAAGTCCTTGTGGGTTCAGCATTTGCCAACACCTCTCCATACTGACACAGAAAAACACAGTCTACACAAAAGCCAATTTGATCTTACAATGACATCCTTGTAGGTGACATCTTTAACTTAATTAACCTGCTTTTCTCTTAGAAACTGTCCTTTAGTCATTTTCATAATTAAAATTAAAAAAACAAAAATTCCCCAAAACGGTCCTAAGCCCATAAAATTTTATTACATAGCCCCTTTAGAATGTAATGTCAATAATTATTCATTGTGTCACACTGTAACTTGGATAACCTGTATAACGTTAATTCACAATGTTATATTTCCTACATAAAGTAAAAAATATTTTTTATAATTTTAATAATTCAAATATACCAGGACAGTACTTACCTAAATGCATTAGTGTAAACTGAGCTGCCAGTTCCTTTGCGTCTTCTACAATTGAACACAGCTTGTCTGGCATGAAGTAACTGTTGGTGTTACCTGCAATGGCTGGCACTATAACTTTATAAGCTAAGAGCATTTTCCCATCTTGACCGGTAGTTGCATACAAATAATATTCAGGGAATGACCAATTATTTTTGTAACAGTAGTACTCCAGGTGCATTACTGCTGAATGGAAATGATTTATCTTCAACGAATACAAATTCATTGGAGTAAGCTTTGTTCCAGGAATACATGGATATGTGCATCTCTCTGCTTCTAGGAATGTTGGGCTGTTCTGATTGTAATATGCTGGGACATTTGAACACATATCAAGAACCTTCTGGGATCCTTCTTTATTTGCAAAATTCAGTAAGCATTCAGAATTAGGATTCATGTGACCATTTCCATTCTGCCTCCAGGCTGCTTCTTTATTCACCGGCTTTGCCAGTGTTACCTCTATCCTCGCTCCATCAATTAATCTTCCATTCATTTCTGACATAGCAGCAATGGCATAATCACGTCTGAAAAAGTGCACAAAGGCATAGTCTCTTATTTTTTTGACACGTTCAACAACTCCAGGTTTGTACCTGTTGAATTCAGCTTTAATTGTTTCCTCAGTCGTTGACATCATTAAATTTCTAACATACAGAACCTTTACTTTCTGCATTGTTTCTTCGTCAACTTCTTTCTCTGGATCTGCCCAGTCAACCTTTATTGTACGTCCCCATAACTGGAACGTTCCTGAATAACAAGCAGAAGAAGAAGAAGTAGAGATTAACATGTTATTAATCCAAATAAGTAATAATATCAATGAATCCAATTTTCAAGACTTCTGTATCCCCAGTTGTTTGACTATGACTTTAAATAAAATCGTTGTAACAGCAGGGGGTACATTTACTAAAACTCTAATATTTCTCATTTTAAAAATTTGACTGAACTCACTTCCATGTCTGACATTTACAAAAAAATCTGAACGGAATAAGTCTGTGTGGGATAAAGTTGAAGAAAACTGCGACTTTTTCGAAATGTTGCCCTGAAAACACAAATTTTTCAAATTGCCGCACAAAAACCAGTGTCAAAAATCCTAAACCTCTAAAGTTTCAAGGCAAAAGAAGAATCTTTCAAAGAGAGGGAAGGGACATCTGCCATTAACTTTTTTCTACTTGATCTCAGCAACTTTTAGCTGGCAAAAAAGTTCGGATTTTTAGCCGTTTGGACGCATAGTAACTCTTCAAAAAGTCTCAACTTTTTTTTTGTGACTTTTAGGGCTAAGAATCCAAATCAGAAAAAAAAATCTGATGGTTAGTATATGACCCCTAAGTATTAAAAGAAAAATGGACCGAGAACTATTTCCAGAATTTTTCATGGAGATTTCTACACAAAATTTCATGAACTAAAATGCATTGCATTGTTAATTGTTCTCATGTTTTCTGAATTCTTCTGTAACTACAGAAATTGAGATTCCAAAATAACATATTTTAGCTGCTGGGTGTACATAACTGAACAGCAATGAGGAGAAAACATTTATGGGATTTTAGCAGTATTCTACTTTAGGCTAATGCGGAAAAGCGCTTGCTGAAAATACCGCCCTACGCCTCCTATATGTGCCTGCACCCGAATGAATGAGATACGCTTGGGTGCAGCCACATGTAGCCAATATACACATTAAAACGAGAGACTCTCGCGTTTTTATGCGTATTTCACTACATGTGCCTGCACCCGAGTGTATTCTATTCATTCAGCTGCAGGCACAAGTAGGAGGCGTAGGGCAGAATTTTCGGTAAGTGTTTTTCCGCTTGCCGAAAATATCCCCCCTACGCCTCGTCTGGCATTAGCCTAACAATTATTATTTTCTTTGAAATAGTAAAACTATAGGTTAGACAAGAGTAGAAAGGTTCAAAAGAAGACATTGGTTTTTGTGGATGCTCAGTACATACTGTATCAAATACCAGCCACAAACAAATAATAGCAATAAATAAACAACAACCCCTGCTCCAACTGATGGAAATTTCAATGTAAATTTCTAGAAACTAAACAAATATAAATTATTGTGATGCAAACACTATTGTTCAGTCCCTCAAAGGGGGTTGTTCAACTTTAAACTAACCATAAGCATATTGTAGAGCAGTGCTGTCCAACTTCTGCGGTGCCGAGGGCCGGAATTTCTCGCGCATACATGGTGGAGGGCCGCTAATGGAAGCCAGTTTGACCACTCCCCCCTTTTAAACCACACCCACTTCAAACCACACCCATTTTATCACAATGGTGTTAGTGCAGACACACCCTAAAATCCATATGACTTCTCCTCCCCTGTGGATAGCACAGCAACCCCCAGCATATAATTACACACCTTAGGGACCATTTAATGGCTATTTCCAACTGCTAACAAACTCCCAGAACAAACCCCTGCCAGGTTCACCTCCCACAGGCAGCATAGGGTAGAAAGAGTATGGCACACACAGGCAGCACTCTGCCTGGCCTACGCTACCTGTGTGTGCCATACTCTGCCTGCCCTATGATGCCTGTGTCTGCCATATGCTGCCTGTGTGTGCCATACCCTCCCTGCCCTATGCTGCCTATGTGCCTACCCTATGCTGTCTACACACAGGCAGCATAGGCCAGGCAGTACATACAATGTCTGAGGTGTGAACAGACAAACAATGTGGGTGATTACAGCCCAAGCCTGAGGTGTGAACACTGCAGGGGTTGAACAATGCAGAGATTAAAAGGTGTGAACACTACAGGGGATTACATGTTTAAACAATACAGGGGGATTACAGCCTGAATCTGAGGTGAGAACCATGCAGGGGGCCAGTTAATCTCAGTACTGATACCATTTAAAGCTTACACAAGGGTAAAACATCAAAGCAGCCAGACAGGTGGGGGGCCACAAAGAGGGGGGTCAAGGGCCGCCAGTTGGACAGCACTGTTGTAGAGTGCTATTCTGAAACAATTTGCAGTTGGTCTTAATTTTTTATTACTTGTGATTTTCAAATTATTCATTTATATATTTAGCGACACTTCAGTTTGAAATTTGAGCAGCAATATGGTCACTAGGGTAATTTATACCCTAGCAACCATATTGCTGCTCAATTTTCAAACTGGAATCTGAATAGGAGTTGGCCTGAATAGAAAGATAAGTAATTAAAAGTACATAACAATGAAACTATAGCCACAAAGAGCAATAATTTTTGGCTGCAGAAGTGTCAGAATAGGAAAGCAAATAATTCAAAAACAATAAAAAATGAAGACCAGTTAAAAAGTTGATAAGGACCTGTCATTCTATAACATACTAAAAACCCACGCTTTAATTAAAAAAAGTATAGTTTATGTGCAAATCCGCCAACAGTAAAGTTTGGGTATAGTACAGGTATGGGATCCCTTATCCGGAAACCCATTATCCAGAAAGCTCCGAATAATGGAAAGCGCGTCTCCCATAGACTCCATTTTAATCAAATAATTCAGAATTTTAAAACTAATATGCTTTTTCTCTGTAATAATAAAACAGTACCTGTACTTGATCCCAACTAAGATATAATTACCCCTTATTGGGGGCAGAACAGCCCTATTGGGTTTATTTAATGGTTAAATGATTCCCTTTTCTCTGTAATAATAAAACAGTACCTGTACTTGATCCCAACTAAGATATAATTACCCCTTATTGGGGGCAGAACAGCCCTATTGGGTTTATTTCATGGTTAAATGATTCCCTTTTCTCTGTAATAATAAAACAGTACCTGTACTTGATCCCAACTAAGATATAATTACCCCTTATTGGGGGCAGAACAGCCCTATTGGGTTTATTTAATGGTTAAATGATTCCCTTTTCTCTGTAATAATAAAACAGTACCTGTACTTGATCCCAACTAAGATATAATTACCCCTTATTGGGGGCAGAACAGCCCTATTGGGTTTAT
Organism: Xenopus tropicalis; assembly: GCF_000004195.4. NCBI lineage: Eukaryota > Metazoa > Chordata > Amphibia > Anura > Pipidae > Xenopus > Xenopus tropicalis. The sequence continues at coordinate 138,119,455 of NC_030680.2, read as the reverse complement.
TTAATGGTTAAATGATTCCCTTTTCTCTGTAATAATAAAACAGTACCTGTACTTGATCCCAACTAAGATATAATTACCCCTTATTGGGGGCAGAACGGCCCTATTGGGTTTATTTAATGGTTAAATGATTCCCTTTTCTCTGTAATAATAAAACAGTACCTGTACTTGATCCCAACTAAGATATAATTACCCCTTATTGGGGGCAGAACAGCCCTATTGGGTTTATTTAATGGTTAAATGATTCCCTTTTCTCTGTAATAATAAAACAGTACCTGTACTTGATCCCAACTTAGATATAAATAATCCTTATTGGATGCAAAACAATCCTATTGGGTTTAATTAATGTTTTATTGATTTTTTAGTAGACTTAAGGTATGGAGATCCAAATTACGTAAAGACCCCTTATCCGGAATACCCTTGGTCCCTGAGCATTCTGGATAATGGGTCCTATACCTGTACAGACAGCAGAAGTCTAAACACAATTTGCAACTGATCTTCATTATTTTAATTTCTTGTAGTTTTTGCAGCTCTTAGGAAGCATTTTTAAAATAAAAATAAAAGAAGGTCTAAAAGAAGTCAGAAAATAATAGTAACTGTAAGGGGCTGATTTACTAAGACACGATTTCGAATCCGAATTGGAAAAATTCCGATTGGAAACGAACATTTTGCGACTTTATCGGCGTCTTTCCGATTTTTGCGTAAAAACGCGAGTTTTTCGGCGTCTTTCCGATTTTTGCGTAAAAATGCGAGGTTTTCGTAGCCATTACGAAAGTTGCGCAAAGTCGCGATTTTTTCATAGCGTTAACACTTGCGCGCAAAGTCGCAAAACTTGCGCGCAAAACTTAAAAGGCGCGATGTTTCGCGCAAGTTTTAACGCTACGAAAAAATCGCGACTTTGCGCAACTTTCGTAATGGCTACGAAAAACTCGCGTTTTTACACAAAAATCGTAAAGACGCCGAAAAACTCGCGTTTTTACGCAAAAATCGTAAAGACGCAGAAAAAAATCGCAAAATTACCGATCATTACGAAAAAAACGCAATCGGACGCATTCGGCCCGTTCGTGGGTTAGTAAATGTGCCCCTAAGTAATAATACAAGAAACCCAATAACCAGATAGCATTTTTAGGTGCTGTCAGTTAAGAGGCAGTCTAATAGATCAAAAAAAAAAAGTTTTTAAAAGTTGTCAATCTGTAATATAATAAAAGTTCCCCTTTAAACTTCTTTTCCTATTTAATTCAGTTTCTAAGATTTTAATTGTGGCTCTTCTTGGTAGATTAGGTGACTGCCACTTCACTGAATTTCTGAGAGAAGAGACACAATAAAAAAAAAGAAAATAATGAAGTGCCAGCGTAGAAGTTTCAGGTGTATTCAGATATCCATAGACAGCTAGAAACAGAGAAGCATCGGCACATACGCTGTAGCACAAATATAGGTTTCTGACACAAGCGTTACCTGGAATTAGCTTTCTTCGTGCCATGGCAGCTGCTCTGTGAGATTCATACGTCACAAAAGCAAAACCACGATTTTTTGTTTTATCTGTTGCACTAGGGCACACAATAACATCCATCACTCCTTCTGTTACTTTCTTCATTTCCTCTAAAATGTCTTCTTTTCTCTTTTCCTGTGGGATAGAGCCAATAAACAGTCTGCAGTTGTCTAAACTGGCACAGACTCCAATAAACTTTCCTTGGCGAATTTCATAATTATTTAGCATTCGAATGGCTAACAAGGCTTCTTCTTTGTTTGTGTACATGACAAACGCATAGCCTCTATTCTCACCACTAAATTCCATCATCAGCCTAAACTCATATATTTTTCCAGCCCTTTCAAACAAAGGAACCAATTCATCTTCATACATATCACGAGGAATTTTTCCTACAAAAACTTCACAGCCTCGTGGAGGTGGAGGTCCTTCCCAACCTGGAAAAAAAATGAATGCAAAAATGGAATCGGTCAGCAGCACTAGCAAAACAAATACATAGAGAAATGTGAGATACAGGTAGGGGACCTGCTATGCAATATATTTGAGACCTGGGACTTTCTGGATAAGGGGTCTTTGTGTAATTTGGATCCCATACCTAAATATACTGAAAAAGCATTTGAACGTTAAATAAACCTCATATGATTGTTTCACCTTCAATAAGGGGTAATTATATCTTAGTTGGGATCAAGTACAGGTACTGTTTTATTATTACAGAGAAAAGGGAATCATTTAACCATTAAATAAACCCAATAGGGCTGTTCTGCCCCCAATAAGGGGTAATTATATCTTAGTTGGGATCAAGTACAGGTACTGTTTTATTATTACAGAGAAAAGGGAATCATTTAACCATTAAATAAACCCAATAGGACTGTTCTGCCCCAATAAGGGGTAATTATATCTTAGTTGGGATCAAGTACAGGTACTGTTTTATTATTACAGAGAAAAGGGAATCATTTAACCATTAAATAAACCCAATAGGGCTGTTCTGCCCCCAATAAGGGGTAATTATATCTTAGTTGGGATCAAATACAAGGTACTGTTTTATTATTACAGAGAAAAGGGAATCATTTAACCATTAAATAAACCCAATAGGGCTGTTCTGCCCCCAATAAGGGGTAATTATATCTTAGTTGGGATCAAGTACAGGTACTGTTTTATTATTACAGAGAAAAGGGAATCATTTAACCATTAAATAAACCCAATAGGACTGTTCTGCCCCAATAAGGGGTAATTATATCTTAGTTGGGATCAAGTACAGGTACTGTTTTATTATTACAGAGAAAAGGGAATCATTTAACCATTAAATAAACCCAATAGGGCTGTTCTGCCCCCAATAAGGGGTAATTATATCTTAGTTGGGATCAAGTACAGGTACTGTTTTATTATTACAGAGAAAAGGGAATCATTTAACCATTAAATAAACCCAATAGGGCTGTTCTGCCCCCAAGAAGGGGTAATTATATCTTAGTTGGGATCAAATACAAGGTACTGTTTTATTATTACAGAGAAAAGGGAATCATTTAACCATGAAATAAACCCAATAGGGCTGTTCTGCCCCCAATAAGGGGTAATTATATCTTAGTTGGGATCAAGTACAGGTACTGTTTTATTATTACAGAGAAAAGGGAATCATTTAACCATTAAATAAACCCAATAGGGCTGTTCTGCCCCCCAATAAGGGGTAATTATATCTTAGTTGGGATCAAGTACAAGGTACTGTTTTATTATTACAGTGATTAAATAATTTTCAAAAATTTTAATTATTTAATTATATTTGATTAAAATGGATATGGCCTTCCCATATTTAAGAGCTCTCTGCGTAATGGGTTTCTGGATAACAGATCTTATGTATGTATTGCTGCTAACATACATACAATACATAATAATATGTTCAATGTAACAGCATTAAGCTATAAAGCAAGAGCAATTTGCAAAATTCATAGTAAATGAGCCCCTGTAACGTATTAATTAAAACCTTTGCTGCAATAATAAAAGTACCGTATTTTTCGCCCTATAAGACGCTCCGGAATATAAGACGCACCCAATTTTAAAGGAGGAAAATCTAGAAAAAAAAGATTCTGAAGCAAATACTGTAGTAAAATATTTTATATCAACTGTATAAAGTTAATTGTCTCTGGGCTCGCACATAATGAGGCTTCCCCCAGGGCCCCCCCAAGTATCCTTCAGCTTCCCCCAGGGCCCCCCCAAGCATCCTTCAGCTTCCCCCAGGCCCCCCCAAGTATCCTTCAGCTTCCCCCAGGCCCCCCCAAGTATCCTTCAGCTTCCCCCAGGCCCCCCCAAGTATCCTTCAGCTTCCCCCAGGGTCCCCTCCAAGTATCCTTCAGCTTCCCCCAGGGCCCCCCCAAGCATCCTTCAGCTTCCCCCAGGCCCCCCCAAGTATCCTTCAGCTTCCCCCAGGCCCCCCCAAGTATCCTTCAGCTTCCCCCAGGGCCCCCCCAAGTATCCTTCAGCTTCCCCCTGGGCCCCCCCCAAGTATCCTTCAGCGTCCCCCAGGGCCTCCAAGCATCCCCAGCTCCCCCACGGCACCCACAGCATACTTCAGCTTCCCCCCCGGGCCCCCAAGCACCTTCCATTTCCCCCCAGCGGCCTCCGGCGAATGTGTCTTCCTCTCTGTGCCGCGGCTCCCAGCTGCTTCTGTACTTTTATAAGGTTGCGCCCTGTACGTGTGACGTCAGTACGCACGGGCGCAACCTTTTAAAACCCTGTACACAGGTCTTGGTCTCGGTGCAGGAACGAGGCATTATGGGAAATTTCTTTACAGAACTCAGTGGTTTTTTTTTCCTATGAGACTTCTGTTCATCTGAACGGGAGAAATATGGGGAGACTTAAGCGCACTATTAAGAGAACTGAAGGTATGCCTTCAGCTTGAGATTAAAGGTGGCCATACACGCACCGATAATATCGTACGAAACCTCGTTTCGTACGATATTCGGTGCTTGTATGATATGTCGGCGAGTCGACCGATATCGCAGGAAGCTGCTGATATCGGCCAACTCGCTGATCGGACTAGTTTGAAAATTTTGATCGGGCGCCATAGAAGGCGCCTGACCACAATCTCCCTTCAGCGCTCAATCGGCAGAAGGAGGTAGAAATCCTATTGTTTCTACCTCCTTACCTGCCGATCCAGCCCTGAATGGTGTGTGGCGGATCGCCACGTGTATGGCCAGCTTAAATCTTTATTCGCCTTTCTTTGTCCTTTAAGCTCAAAAACAGAACTGCACTATTGCAAACAAGCTGCTTACCAGGAGGAGGGCCACCAAATTTCCTCTGTCCATTTACTTGTACCATGGTGTAACCGGTCTTATCGATTAAAGCAAGCAAAGCTACTTGAGTCTGAATGCTAAAATCAAATTTGCTGCATCCATTGAACATATCTGTACAATTATCTTCCATGTCTCCAAAAGCATCTATTTTAAAACCAAAAGAAAACATAGATTACCAATATGTATTTTATATGAGACTATTCTTTCACAAATCCTCTTTGCCCAGATAATTTCATCTGTATTTCAGAGACAGACAAAAACAAACACCACAATGCTGCCTCAAGGAGAAAGTATTAAAGGGGTGGTTGACCTTTAAATCAACTTTTAGTATGATGTAGACCAGGGGTGGGCAAACTTTTTGGCTCACGGGCCACATTTACTCACCCCCGGGCCAGGGCGGGCAAGGCAAGGCCAGCGTTACGGCCCCCTTCGTCTCTTTAATTCCGGCACGCCAATGACACCAAGTCTCGCGTGATGAGACTTGGCGTCGTCGGCGGGCCGGATTAAAAAGGCCAAGGGGCCGGATGTGGCCCGCGGGCCGTAGTTTGCCCACCCCTGATGTAGACACTCATATTCTAAGACAATTTGCAAATGGTTTTCATTTTTTATGGTTTTTGAAATATTTAATTTTCTGGTTGCTAGAGTTCCGCTGGATGGAATGATGTTCCCCGTTCCCTGGCTGATATGGTATTATTATTTACAACAGACAAACAAATAATGAGAGCAGTATGAAAAAACCTTGCCATTATATTTATTTACCATAAATACCCCATAATGCGATTCTTTTTTTTAGACTTGAGAATAATAATAAGTTAATGTATTAGTTACCAAATACTTGGACTTATTTCAAAACTCTTCTCCCCTAAAAATGAAGTCTCACTGTGACATCCAGTAAATAATCCTTCAGAAAATAGTCATCAGGTCAAGGTGATTAAAAACCATGTTAAATTTGTTATGCTTGCAGTATGTGTTTTTTCCCTCCAGTAAAGAGCAAAAAGGACACTGTGGAAAGTTTTATGACCTGCCCATAAGAACAGGTCTTTGCATCAATACTCCTCCTTTAAAGAACAAATTTACCTATTTTTTATCCCTAAAAAGACCCTAAACTGCCCCCAGAATATACTTTGCCTACCCTATGCTGCCTGTGTGTGCCATAACCTGATTGTCCTACCCTACCTGTCTGTGCCATACTCTGCCTGCTCTATGCTATCTGTGTGCCATACTTTGCCCACCCTACCCTGCCTATGTGTACCATACTCTGCCTGCCCTATGCTGCCTGTGTGCCATACTCTGCCTGCCCTATGCTGCCTGTGTGTGCCATACTCTTCCTGCCCTATGCTGCCTGTGTGTGCCATACTCTGCCTGCCCTACCCTGCCTGTGTGTGCCATACTCTGCCTGCCCTATGCTGTCTGTGTGTGCCATACTCTGCCTGCCCTATGCTGACTGTGTGTGCCATACTCTGCCTGCCCTATGCTGACTGCATGTGCCATACTCTGCCTGCCCTATGCTGCCTGTGTGTGCCATACTCTGCCTGCCCTATGCTGCCTGTGTGTGCCATACCCTGCTTGCCCTATGCTGCCTGTGTGTGCCATACTCTGCCTGCCCTATGCTGCCTGTGTGTGGCATACTCTGCCTGCCCTATGCTGCCTGTGTGTGCCATACTCTGCCTGCCCTATGCTGCCTGTGTGTGCCATACTCTGTGAACCAGGCAGGGGTTTGCTCTGAGAGTTTGTTAGCATTTGGAAATCATCAAGGGGTCCCTAAGGTGTTAAATGATGTTCTGGGGGTTGCTGTGTTATCCACAGGGGAGAGGAGGCATATGGATTTAAGGGTATGACTTAATAAATGTCATATATATGTGATGTGTGCTACAAACATTATTGTGGGTATGGTCTTAAAGAGGAACTATTGTGAAAATCAAATTGTCTAAATGGATAGATATGATGCAAATAATAATATTGTCAAATGCATTTGTTTAACAAAAATGCTTACTTTTTTAAATAAAACAAATAACATTACAGACTTTTAGAAGCCTTTCTTTGGGAGCCAGTTCAGGTGATTGCTGAATGGGAGGGGCAACACCTTGCTGCGATGTCATAACACCAGTAGCAAAGTCCCGGCCTCCTCTATAATGAATGCAAAACATTCTCCCACCAACTGTATGTGCTCTTTCTAACTAAGGCTGGTTTCTCCATATATGTACAGATCTACTGATCTTAGTAGTCAGGTCTGAGAAAGAAAACAAAGTGCGCATATGCACCCAGGTCTGTATTTAGGTCCAGTGGCACACCTATATAGGCCCTCTATGTTGTGTGTGTGACGTCACTTCTACCAAGCAACCCCATCCCTACCCCTCACCCCCCCAGCTCTTATAATGGGGCACCTGAGGGCCGGGTTCATGTATTTTCTTGTTTTTGTATTTAAAAAAAAAATGCCCCCACCTTCGCCGCAGATTTCCATAGGAGAGGTGAGGGGGTAGGGGAGCTTAGACACTCTGTGGGAGTGACGTCACACAAACAATGTAGGTCTGGTGCCTAGGGCGACTAAATACACCCCTTGACCTCGGGTGCTTTAATATAAATACAGCTCTGTATAGAAGTATTGCTTGCACTGGAGTATATGCAACATTTGGTGCGGTTTGTCATCTGTAACCCTTTAGCTGCCAAGCATGTACGTGCTTTCAAAAAAAGTGTTCATCTGCTAAGCATGTATGCCTTACTTTGTTTGGCAGATAAAGGTCCTGCTTCCTCCCCCCCCCCTTTCCCCATCCAGTGTTGCCCACTCCAGGACCCTCCAGGACCCTCATGCGATCCCTGCATCCTTCTACCTCCAGAACAGGCCTTCTACCTCCAGTGGCATTTATTTGCACTACTACATACATCTACACCCACTTACATGCATTTATACACACATACAGCACACAATTTAGCACAGTATTTTTTTTCATTTTGCACACTAGTTAGGGGGTGTTACGGCACTGCGCTATTTTCATTTTGGGGTCAGTACACACCAGAGACTTTGGTATATCTATGCATATTGGGCATCAAACTTCGAAGTGATTTTCCAAAAATTTCACAAATTTTGATAAAAACCAATAACTTTAGGAAAGCATTGCGACTTGGTAATTTGGAGTAGACAGAATTGTGCCTATTGTGCCCAGAATCTGTTCTTTCCAAAAATGTATAATTTTCTGGGATAAACCTTCTGTTAGTGGTAGTTTTGCCCTTGAAATCTAAAGTATGCAGCTTGACAAGGGGACTCCTCAATTTCCCTCTGAACCCCATTGTTACATACATTAATAAAACACCAGGAGCCGGAAATGGGTAAAAATAGGCCACCGCATTTATTTACATTTTATCAAATAAATAGGACCTTGCCAGCCTCACCCCAAGGCAATATTCAAAGCCAGAATTCCATAAGAGATCGCTACTATGCTCTGCTGTTCCTTACTGAAGACTTGAGATCAGCACTATGTCATTATATCCACCACTGAGTATTAGGCTGCCTCTACCTACAGAGAGGATGGCCCCAAACTCTGCTACCAGCAGGAGCTGCATCTCCCACCATGAGAGAAGTTCAGCAGCCCTGCTGCCGGTCCTGAATCTGCAGTGCCTCGATGATAGGAAATCCAAGCAGGCTGTCACCTAGCACAAGCAGTAGTAGCGTCTGTATCAATCAACCCACCGTGCAGTCAAAGGAGAGAAGCTCCTTTCTCCCTCTTCTAAAATTTCCTGTGCAGTACTCTGGCAAGGTCCTACCGCCACAACGAGCCCAACTGAAAATCTTCAGTTGGGTTTGTCCCCACCATAAATTGATAACTATGTTATAAAACATTTCTTTTTGTATCACACATACTGTACCACAGGATAGAATAGAATTGGCCATTAGCTCTATGGTATAAATATATATCATTTTTTTTTTTAAATATCATATGTTTGCAAAACATAAATACTTTTCTTTATTGAAATACCTTTAAATCTATGACCATGTGCAATTACCAACATGGCCAGCTATGGATGTATATTTTTTGGACACGTTACAGCAAGGCAAAACTTCCCACTAGGATGCCTGGCATATCAGCCCAAATAGTTCTCAACTAGAGGATTTGATGAGCACAAAAAACAAAAACCACTGGAGCATTCTATAGGCCAAGTGACTAAAAATTTGTAGCATTATTTTGCTGCAAATTACCATGTATTCTGCCCATGTGGTAAACTAGGATGCAAACACGGCTTTTCAAAGGCAATCTGATTCTATCCTGGATACCAAACTTGCACTTCTATTAATAAGAATGGAGCACAAGTCAACCAACCCCTTACCATGCCCTCCAGCTGTACACGCCTAGCTCAGAGGGTAAGATCAACCAACCACTTACCAAGCTGCTCCCATAGCTGCCTGTCCACTCTGTGGAGACCTCCCTCCGGCTGTACTTGCCTAGCTCAGAGGGTAAGGTCATCCAACCACTTTGCCATACTGGTCCAGTAGCTGCCCATCCATACTGTGAAGACCCAGCTCAGAGACCCCAGCTCTGAGGGAAAGGCCAACCAACCACCCCACCATGCTGCTTCCGTAGCAGCCCTTCCACACATATGGAGACCCAGCTCAGAGACCCCAGCTCCGAGGGTAAGGCCTACCAACCACTCCACCATGCTGCTTCCATAGCAGCCGTTCCACGCATGTGGAGACCCAGCTCAGAGACCCCAGCTCCGAGGGTAAGGCCAAACTGCTCCTGTTGCTGCTCCCGTACACTTGCTGCTCCTGTACACACTACCGCAGCTCTGAGGGTAAGGCCAACCAACCACTCCACCATGCTGCTTCCGTAGCAGCCCTTCCACGTTTTGAGGGTAAGGCCAAACTGCTCCTGTCGCTGCTCCCGTACAGACTACTGTGCTTTTTGCCACAGCCCATCCCTTTGTGCAGAGACCTCCATCCAACCTAGCCAAAGCCTAGCTCATAAGGGCCCAGCTCAGGGAAAAAGGCCAACCAACCACTTTTTCTTAGGCTTTGATATTATAGTCACTGTAGTGAAAACTAGCCACAGAAATAAATAAATAATAACCTTGTCGAGAATGGGGGCTATTAGTTTCTTGCCTGCTTGTACGCTTACTCCTTGATCGCCCTCCCCCCCAGGTGATCAAATCATATACTGACAGTGGGGAACTGCTTTCTGCCCAGAAAATTTAAAAAATAAGTTCTATGAATTAATAGCATTGTGCCAGGGAGCTATGTGATCAGCTTAAATATACATATATATACATATATATACACACATACACATAATAAACCTATGTCTACCCCCGCGCGCAAATGGAAGCTACAGTAAGCAGGCCTCTATCATATAATCTTGGGGTTGCTAATTCTATATAATTGCACAGATATGGTGAAATTGTATCTACCCCCCAATTGCAAGCTGAGTGCCCTGAAACTGCAAGCGACATTGTGCTAAGCGTATGGTATTTTCACAGGCGCTGTGGCTTTCTTATACAAACCTTTTTTCAGAGGGAATGCTTGCCAGTAATCAACCACCATCCGCCTTCATGGACTACCTGGCATGCCAGCCACCCAACCGCTACGGGTTGGGTGGGCAAGTGTAACCAGGCAGCCAATTGTCAACACTCCTGCGGGACCCATGCCCATCAAGCACCTGCCTCGCTAACAGTCGGTTGCATCCCAGCTAAGCTACAATAGGCAGGCTCTGTTTTTTATACTTACCCATTGGTATCTGGACTCCTACTAGTTGTACTAACAGAGGATTATACTATATGTAGGTTCTGTCTGCAGTAGCAGCGGATTGTCCTCTGAGCATGACCTGAAATCTGTGACTCAATAAATTAGAGGTAAGGATCCTACTAAAGGCTGCTAAATCGAGAACTATATCTATAGAAATACCATGCAATGTACAGACTTCTTAAACCAAAGCCTGGGAAAGTTACTGTATTCAGGCTTTGCCCTCTTCCTGACTAAGCTCCTCTCTGTAAACTCAAACAGCCTGGATTTCTATATTTAATAGAGAGGATGCCTTTTTGGACCCAGCCTGACTCCCCTGCTGCCCAAGTGACTACAGTGCAATTAACTGCTGTAACAGCAACAAGGAAGTGACTACTGAGCAGCCTGCCCAAATAGTTCTACCCCCAATGCTAGTAGTATAATGAGGAGTAAATTTGTATATACTGCAACTAATAACATTATGTAAAAGAGAGAGGTCTGTACATGGTCCATGATACACTCACAGGGGCAATTGTACTGTAATCCCCTCCTCCCTCACTCTCTCTCTCTCTCTATATATATATATATACAGTGGCTTGCAAAAGTATTCGGCCCCCTTGAACTTTTCCACATTTTGTCACATTACAGCCACAAATATGAATCAATTTTATTGGAATTCCACGTGAAAGACCAATACAAAGTGGTGTACACGTGAGAAGTGGAACGAAAATCATACATGATTCCAAACATTTTTTACAAATAAATAACTGCAAAGTGGGGTGTGTGTAATTATTCAGCCCCCTTTGGTCTGAGTGCAGTCAGTTGCCCATAGACATTGCCTGATGAGTGCTAATGACTAAATAGAGTGCCCCTGTGTGTAATCTAATGTCAGTACAAATACAGCTGCTCTGTGACGGCCTCAGAGGTTGTCTAAGAGAATATTGGGAGCAACAACACCATGAAGTCCAAAGAACACACCAGACAGGTCAGGGATAAAGTTACTGAGAAATTTAAAGCAGGCTTAGGCTACAAAAAGATTTCCAAAGCCTTGAACATTCCACGGAGCACTGTTCAAGCGATCATTCAGAAATGGAAGGAGTATGGCACAACTGTAACCCTACCAAGACAAGGCCGCCCCCCTAAACTCACAGGCCGAACAAGGAGAGCGCTGATCAGAAATGCAGCCAAGAGGCCCATGGTGACTCTGGGGAAGCTGCAGAGATCTACAGCTCAGGTGGGGGAATCTGTCCATAGGACAACTATTAGTCGTGCACTGCACAAAGTTGGCCTTTATGGAAGAGTGGCAAGAAGAAAGCCATTGTTAACAGAAAACCATAAGAAGTCCCGTTTGCAGTTTGCCACAAGCCATGTGGGGGACACAGCAAACATGTGGAAGAAGGTGCTCTGGTCAGATGAGACCAAAATGGAACTTTTTGGCCAAAATGCAAAACGCTATGTGTGGCGGAAAACTAACACTGCACATCACTCTGAACACACCATCCCCACTGTCAAATATGGTGGTGGCAGCATCATGCTCTGGGGGGGCTTCTCTTCAGCAGGGACAGGGAAGCTGGTCAGAGTTGATGGGAAGATGGATGGAGCCAAATACAGGGCAATCTTGGAAGAAAACCTCTTGGAGTCTGCAAAAGACTTGAGACTGGGGCGGAGGTTCACCTTCCAGCAGGACAACAACCCTAAACATAAAGCCAGGGCAACAATGGAATGGTTTAAAACAAAACATATCCATGTGTTAGAATGGCCCAGTCACAGTCCAGATCTAAATCCAATGGAGAATCTGTGGCAACATCTGAAAACTGCTGTTCCCAAACGCTGTCCATCTAATCTGACTGAGCTGGAGCTGTTTTGCAAAGAAGAATGGGCAAGGATTTCAGTCTGTAGATGCGCAAAGCTGGTAGAGACATACCCTAAAAGCCTGGCAGCTGGAATTGCAGCAAAAGGTGTTTCTACAAAGTATTGACTCAGGGGGCTGAATAATTACGCACACCCCACTTTGCAGTTATTTATTTGTAAAAAATGTTTGGAATCATGTATGATTTTCGTTCCACTTCTCACGTGTACACCACTTTGTATTGGTCTTTCACGTGGAATTCCAATAAAATTGATTCATGTTTGTGGCTGTAATGTGACAAAATGTGGAAAAGTTCAAGGGGGCCGAATACTTTTGCAAGCCACTGTATATATGTGTGTGTGTGTGTGTGTGCCGAAACACAGTAGAACTACTTCTGCCCTAGGTACACAGCCTGAGTGACAAAGTGTAGCCTCTATAAGAATGTTGTCTAAATAACTAGATGGCTATCTGGCAGGTTCTGCATGGGTTAATAATATATAGATAGATGACATCCGCAACTGGATAAGGCCCAGTAAATTTAGGGGTCAAACTCTGACAGCAGGCTGCTGAATCAAATGATTATATCTATAGAACTACTGTATAATACGTAGTGTTAGTAAAACAAAGCCCAGGAAAGTTACTGAATTCAGGCTTTGCCTTATTACCAACTGAGCCCCACCTCCAACTATAGCTCTCTGTATACTCCAACTACAGCTCTCTGTATACTCCAACTACAGCTCTCTGTATACTCCAACTACAGCTCTCTGTATACTCCAACTACAGCTCTCTGTATACTCCAACTATAGCTCTCTGTATACTCCAACTATAGCTCTCTGTATACTCCAACTACAGCTCTCTGTATACTCCAACTACAGCTCTCTGTATACTCCAACTACAGCTCTCTCTGTATACTCCAACTACAGCTCTCTCTGTATACTCCAACTACAGCTCTCTGTATACTCCAACTACAGCTCTCTGTATACTCCAACTACAGCTCTCTGTATACTCCAGCTACAGCTCTCTGTATACTCCAACTACAGCTCTCTGTATACTCCAACTACAGCTCTCTGTATACTCCAACTACAGCTCTCTGTATACTCCAACTACAGCTCTCTCTGTATATCCAACTGTAGCTCTCTGTATACTCCAACTACAGCTCTCTGTATACTCCAGCTACAGCTCTCTGTATACTCCAACTACAGCTCTCTGTATACTCCAACTACAGCTCTCTGTATACTCCAACTACAGCTCTCTGTATACTCCAACTACAGCTCTCTGTATACTCCAACTACAGCTCTCTCTGTATATCCAACTGTAGCTCTCTGTATACTCCAAATATAGCTCTCTGTATACTCCAACTACAGCTCTCTGTATACTCCAACTATAGCTCTCTGTATACTCCAACTACAGCTCTCTGTATACTCCAACTATAGCTCTCTGTATACTCCAACTATAGCTCTCTGTATACTCCAACTATAGCTCTCTGTATACTCCAACTATAGCTCTCTGTATACTCCAACTACAGCTCTCTGTATACTCCAACTATAGCTTTCTGTATACTGTAATGAGTTGCAGTAGCTGCAGCTCAACATCCCAGCCTGGATTCCTATTTAATAAAGAGGGTACATTTTTGGGCCCAGGCTGACTTCCATGCTGCCTGAGTGGCTACAGTGAGAGTAACTGCTGTAAAACTGCAAACAAACAGCAAGAGACTAACAAACAGCTTCCCAAATAGTTCTCCCCCCAAAGCCAGCAGTATAGTGAGGAGTTAGTGTGTATATACTGCAGCTAATAACATTATATTACAGAGAGAGCTCTGCCTCATGTTTCTACCTGTTCAGAAGATAGGAAGTGAACTCCTTCTTTTGTGACATCACATCCCTATCCTTCTCCACCCCCAGCCCAGCTTTCCCCCCCTTAACTTACTGCTTCTCGCCCAATCACAGCTGCATCTGATTTTTCCAATATTTAAAGATAAACCAGTGTAATGTGGCTGCTGGCCATTCGGATCCCTTGCCATGCAGCCCCTGCGCTTATAGCTTCAGGGCTTCCTTTGTGGAGCAGTGCTTTGGGAATTTGGTAGTGTACTGCTGGGAGTGTTTGGCCTATACAAGAAATCTCAATAATGTGATTCCATAAGAATCACATGTTTAGAAGTGCACACACATCCATACCCAACACATAGGGGCTGATTTACCAAAGCACAAATTCAAATCCCGAATGGCAAAAATTTGGATTGGAAACAAAATTTTTGCGACTATTTCGCCGCTTGCATTGCATTGCTTGCATTACATGCTGGGCCCCTCTAAATATTTATTTGCAGGGGAGCCCCAGGTGATCTCCAAATGCCACTGAGGCATGCTGCAGACTGAAATGATTTATGTGTAGTCATGCAGCATGTATCTTAATTATTTATTTGAAATGTTATGTTGTAGAAACTGTGGTGGAACTAAAACCATACCTCCCAACATTTGAAAACCGAAAAGAGGGCCAAAAAGACTTGGCGCGCGCGCAGCGTGGCACATTTTTGACCACGCCCATTTTTGTGATCACGCCCCAATTAACACACCCCATTTTTTTGTAAAAATACTCCTTTTATATAGTTGAAATGGCGGGATCAGATGCAAATGTGCTATACCCTCATACTGTACTACCTAAGGAAAACAATATAGCAACTCCTACATATAAAATACAAATATAGAGAAAAGGCAGTCAGTTATAAGTGAGTTCTAACTATCTACCAGTTTTGCCCCCCCTACACAGGGGAGACAGTACCCCTCATACTCAGAGCCCCCCATACACAGTGCCCCCATACACAGTGCCCCCATACACAGTACCCTTTATACACAGTGCCCCCCATACAGTGTGCCCCCCATACACAGTACCCTAAATACACAGTATCCTTTATACACAGTGCCCCCCATACACAGTGCCCTTCATACACAGTACCCTTCATACACAAAGCCCCCCATACACAGTCCCCTTTATACACAGTGCCCCCCATACACAGTACCCTTCATACACAGTGCCCTTCATACACAGTGCCCTTCATACACAGAGCCCCCCCATACACAGTGCCCTTTATACACAGAGCCCCCCCATACACAGAGCCCCCCATACCCAGTATCCTTTATACACAGAGCCCCCCATACACAGTACCCTTTATACACAGAGCCCCCCCATACACAGTACCCTTTATACACAGAGCCCCCCCCATACACAGTACCCTTTATACACAGTGCCCCCCATACACAGAGCCCCCCCATACACAGTACCCTTTATACACAGAGCCCCCCCATACACAGTGCCCTCCATACACAGAGCCCCCCATACACAGAGCCCCCCATACACGCGCTGACTCCTTGCGCTGCTTCTCTCCTTATGTGGCTCCTTCTCCAGCGGTCCCAGGTCCTTTTATAAGCTTGCGCCCCGTCTGTACGTGTGACGTCATTACGCACGGACGCAACCTTATAAAAGGGCCTGGGACCGCCGGAGAAGGAGCCACATAAGAAGAGAAGTAGCGCAAGGAGTCGGAGCACTCAGCTTAAGACCTCTCATCCTGCTGTCGCGGATCGTTCTATGAATGTCCCGCATTTCCGTAATCTATTACAGAAATGCGGGACATTCAGGGAACTATCTGGGACAGCGGGATGCGCTATAGAAAGCGGGACAGTCCCGCTCAAAGCGGGACAGTTGGGGGGTATGCTAAAACTCACTGCACCCAAAAATAGCTGTTATGCACTATTATTAAGTATGCTTTAATCATAAGATTGAGAGCTTCTGTTTTCCACAAAAAAGCTATTTTCTGTTTTTTTCACAACTAGAATTGGGAATGCCGTGGCTTGAAAAGTTTCCTTTTCTATTTCCCCACCTAAACGTACACTTCTCCTGCTTTCTTCTTTGACCCTCCTCCCCAACCCAGAATGATATGTGGAAAGGCAGCGTCTGGAGTGAAGATTTCCTCCTCCGTTCCCCCATCAACTCACATAGAACTTCCTTCACTGTTTCCCACCGCATTTTCACTTGCTATAATTCTCTGAGACACGCAGGCACAGGCTGTGCAGAGGGGAGGGTTTGAAGGACAGCAGCAGTTATATGCGGTCAGGAAATAGCCAGGCCCGGATTTGTAGAAAGGCCCGGGCCTAGGGCGGCACAAGTTTAGGGACGGCATGCCGCCCCGCCGCAACAGAATTTTAAAATTTTTAAATGTGCGACTAGGGGGAGAGGGCGCCACGCGATTGCGCATGCGCACTCGTGGGGGGTGGGGGCGGCCTCGGGGCGCCGTGAAGTTAAATCCGGCCCTTGGAACAGCGAAGGATGTCTATGCAGCCACTTTAGTACCGATGGCGATTTTTAACATACCATTCTGGGGGAGAGGTCGGGGGTCAAAAAAGAAAGCAGGAGATTTGTGTATTTAGGTCGAGAAATGGAAAGGAAAGATTTCAGGCCACCGCAAAACCGATGCTGACTATATTCAGTAACACGCTCTTGATTGACAGTGTAACAACCAATAGACGTTTGTTATCTAAATTAACCCGACTCCGACTTCAGTGCTGGCCAGAGTCAGGTAGGAGGGAAGCAGCTTCAATTGGCACCAGTATAATAATGGAAATATTTTAAAAACTGTATAAAATTTTTAATATTTAGAAACTTTCATAACATGATGTTATGATTAATTTCAAGAATTAATTTCATGATAGTTCCCCTTTAAAAGGTCATATGATAACATGGGTGTGGTTTAAAAAAGGGGAGTGGACAAACTAGCTTTCATTATTGGCCTCCACCATGTAAGAAACAAAATTTCTGGCCCTTTACCACAGAAGTTGGAAACCCCTGGCCTAGAACATTCCCAGGGCAATGTATTGCGATTGATGCCATTTAGTGACCAAACTTGTACATTACATTTAACTGTAACAGAACTACAGTTTCCATTTCTCCTGTGTGTGTATAAAGCCAATGATCCCTGCGACAGAGACATAGGAAATGCATTGCTATTCGCAGGGCCGCTGCTGGCCAAATGGGTGCCCTAAGCAGAAATTTACTTTGGTGCCCCCTCCCCCAAATATTACGGACGTAAAAATAAAATAATAAAAAAAAAACACCTACTATAGGGGCCAAAATAGAACCAATTGCCCCCATAAACAGTACCCCCCATAGACAGTAGCCCCCACACACAGTGCCCCCATAGAAAGTACCCCCAATTGCCCCCATAAACAGTGCCCACAATTGCCCCCATAAACAGTACCCCCCATAGACAGTAGACCCCACACACAGTGCCCCCATAGAAAGTACCCCCAATTGCCCCCATAAACAGTGCCCACAATTGCCCCCATAAACAGTACCCTCCATAGACAGTAGCTCCCACACACAGTGCCCCCAATTGCCCCCACAGAAAGTACCCCCAACAGACCAGTGATCGTCGGCGCCTCCTTCTCTCTTATGCTGCGGCAACAGGCACTACTATAAGGTTGCGCCTCGTCGCTGACGTGTGACGTCATACGCACGGGCGCAACCTTATAAAAGGGCCTGTTGCCGCGGCATAAGAGAGAAGGAGCCCCTGGCGCTGGCGAAGACTTGAATTAACCCTTTAAGTGCCAGCAGAATTTGACATTTCGGTGCCAGACGTTCTGTAAACATTCTGTGCTCTCTCAATTTAGGGGCTTTTACTGGGGGCAGGGTTAAGTTTAGGTAGGCAAACTATATATTGTGTTTTTCAGGAGAACCTGAACTTTCCAAATATGCCTGAGTTTTTGTGTATTTCCACTTCTGGAACAAGATTTAGAGCTTGAAATACAAAAAAAAAAAAGAAAAAATGCTATTTTTCATGATATGGGAATTTATACCAGAAACATATTTTATTTTATGGACAAAAATTAAACTGATTTGGAAAGCCACATGTCTCCCGAACGTGCCAATACCTGATATGTATAGTTTTATTGAGATTTCTGACTTCTATAGATCAAAAACTCCCAGCAGTAAATTACTAAATTTTCAAAGCATTACAGCAGAATACGGCATACTTTACATTCCAAAGCCAAAAATCCTGAAACATTAGGTTTTCCCCAGGAAACCATACATTTTTGAAAAGTACACATTCTGACAAATCCGAAATGGGTAACTATGTCTTCCAACTCCTAAGTACCAAACGGCAATGCTTTACTGAATTTAGCATTTTCTATAAAAAAATTATGAAAATTCAAAAAAATCGCCTCAAATCTTCCACTTTCAAGCATCATATCTCCCACATAACATTAGGTACCAAGAAAACACATCCTAAATATGAAAGCCAAGGGTCCACTGAACGGTTTGATGCCCATTGTGCATAGGATCACTGATGTATCTGGAATTTAGAAACCCCAAAAGGAAGTTAGTACATACAAATTGCCCCAGAGATCTATTTTAGCTACTGAAAATTCAACACATTTACTGCATTTTCTGTGGGGTAAAAACACAAAAAAATACATTGACCCCCCACATTCTGGCGAATTCAAAATTGGTACCCATGTCTTTCTACTCCAAACTAGTCGCAATGCTTTCCCAAAATTGTTGGTTTTGATGAAATACCTGAAAATCACATCAAATCTTCCACTTTCAAGCACCATATCTCCCACATAACATTAGGTACCAAAAGAACACACCCTAAATATGAAAGCCAAGGGTCCACTGAACAGTTTGATGCCCATTGTGCATAGGAACACCAATGTATCTGGCATTTAGAGACCCCAAAAGGAAGTTAGTGCATACAAAGTGTATACACTGCAATATAAGCTATCGGCATGTGCATTATGTGCCATACGACCCCCTAACAGTAAGGAGACTCTAGAAAACTATACATTTTCCAAAAGTACACAATCTGACAAAACAAAAATGGGTAAATACATCTTTCTACTGCAAACTACCAAACTACAAAGCTATGCTAAACAGAACGTTTTTTTTTACATTTCTGAAAATCGTCACAAAGCTTGCATTTTACCCCATTATGTTCCCCCACATTTTGTACCGTATCAACATAAAACATTCTAAATATGAACACCAGGGGTCTACTGAACAGTTTGATGCCCTATATACATAGATTTACCAAACTATGTGGGGTACAGGGGCACCCAAGTAAAAATAGTGCATATGAATTTTCACATAAGACGCTCTGGCTCATGCAGTTTTTGCACCCGGTATGTGTATTATGTGCCATAAGACCCCCTAACAGTACAGAGACCCTAGAAAACCATATATTTTCCGAAAGTACACATTCTGACAAAACAAAAATGGGTAAATACATCTTTCTACTGCAAACTACCAAACTACAAAGCTATGCTAAACCGAACAGTTTTTATGACATTTCTGAAAATTGTCACAAAGCTTGCATTTTACCCCATTATGTACCGTATCAACATAAAACATTCTAAATATGAACACCAGGGGTCTACTGAACAGTTTGATGCCCTATATACATAGATTTACCAAACTATGTGGGGTACAGGGGCACCCAAGTAAAAATAGTGCATATGAATTTTCACATAAGATGCTTCGGCTCATGCAGTTTTTGCACCCGGTATGTGTATTATGTGCCATACGACCCCCTAACAGTAAGGAGACCCTAGAAAACCATATATTTTCCGAAAGTACACATTCTGACAAAACAAAAATGGGTAAATACATCTTTCTACTGCAAACTACCAAATTACAAAGCTATACTAAACAGAACGGTTTTTGTGACATTTCTGAAAATCGTCACAAAGCTTGCATGTTGCCCCATTATGAACCCCACATTTAGTAACGCACCAACATAAAACATTCTAACTATGAACGCCACTAGTCTACTGAACAGTTTGATGCCCAATATGAATAGATTTACCAAACTATGTGGGGTACACAGGATGCCAAATTGAAATACAGCAGACAAAATGTCCATGTGCAAAGACAAGTACCGTATTTTCCGGCGTATAAGACGACTTTTTAACCCTGAAAAATCTGTGCCAAAGTTGGGGGGTCGTCTTATACGCCGGGTACTTGCTTACAGGGCCCAAACGATCGAATGGCCCCCCAGTGTCCTCCACCACCCCTCCCGCTCACCTGCTGCGTCCGGCTGCTTCATCCGGCTTTAAAGGGGGCCCGTGCTTAAAAATTGTATCACGGTCGGGCCCCCTTTAAAGCGTTACAGGCTCATTGGTGGTCAGCGGTTAATTTTATTGGTTGCGCCCCGTGCGTACACGTGACATCAGCACGCATGCTGCGCAACCTAATAAAAGAGCAGCTGTAGCGGCGAGACGGTGGACGAAGCAGCTGGAGGACGCAGCAGGCGAGCGGGAGGGGTGGTGGAGGATGCTGGGGGGAGCTGAAGTATTTGGGGGAAGATGTTGGGGGGAGCTGGAGAATGTTGGGGAGGACGCTAGGGGGATCTGGATGATGTTGGGGAGGATGCTAGGGGGAGCTGGATGATGTTGGGGAGGACGCTGGGGGAGCTGGATGATGTTGGGGAGGATGCTAGGGGGAGCTGGATGATGTTGGGGAGGATGCTGGGGGAGCTGGATGATGTTGGGGAGGACGCTAGGGGGAGCTGGATGATGTTGGGGAGGATGCTAGGGGGAGCTGGATGATGTTGGGGAGGACGCTGGGGGAGCTGGATGATGTTGGGGAGGATGCTAGGGGGAGCTGGATGATGTTGGGGAGGACACTAGGGGAGCTGGATGATGTTGGGGAGGATGCTAGGGGGAGCTGGATGATGTTGGGGAGGACGCTAGGGCTAGCCGGATGATGTTGGGGAGGACGCTAGGGGTAGCCGGATGATGTTGGGGAGGACGCTAGGGGGAGCTGGATGATGTTGGGGAGGACGCTAGGGGTAGCCGGATGATGTTGGGGAGGACGCTAGGGGGAGCTGGATGATGTTGGGGAGGACGCTAGGGGTAGCCGGATGATGTTGGGGAGGACGCTAGGGGAGCTGGATGATGTTGGGGAGGACGCTAGGGGTAGCCGGATGATGTTGGGGAGGACACTAGGGGAGCTGGATGATGTTGGGGAGGACGCTAGGGGGAGCTGGATGATGTTGGGGAGGACGCTAGGGGTAGCCGGATGATGTTGGGGAGGATGCTAGGGGGAGCTGGATGATGTTGGGGAGGACGCTAGGGGTAGCCGGATGAAGTTGGGGAGGACACTAGGGGTAGCCGGATGATGTTGGGGAGGACGCTAGGGGGAGCTGGATGATGTTGGGGGAGGACGAGCTTTAGGATGCTGCGGGGGGGGGGAGCTTGAGGATATTTTAACTGGAAAAGTTGGGGGTCGTCTTATACGCCCAGTCGTCTTGTACGCCGGAAAATACGGTAACAAAGAACAATGTAAAAAGCAATAAAATTGATAAAAATAAAAAAAAATCACTAAAATCATTTTTTTTTTTTGCCTAATAATATCTGCCGTCAGAATAACAGTTTGAGTATTTTGGCTTGGGCAAATAAGTTTTACAGACAAAGTCAAGCGAACAACAACTATACATAACTGAAAACGCAGTAAAATGGCTAAACATGCAACAAAATACCCCAAAATGCACCAAAATCACAGAAAATGTAGTAGAAACACCAAAATAATACACAAAAGGTATTGCGCAGTGCGGTTAGCGAATACACTATCCGCAATGGCAATAAAACATTTTTTTCAGGCAAGAATAAAAACGATGCGATAAAAAAAAAAAATTACAAAATTACAGTGTGTAAGTGTGTGTGTACATTAGGTAAAATGTGTTTTTTGTGCATGTGTGTGAGTGTGCAAGCAAGTGTGAGTTTTCTCTAAGTGCTGTAAGTGATATGAATGTGTGAAAACCTCCCCAAAATGCATGTGTGTGTGTGTAAGTGTGAGTATACAATGCCCCCTTCCTGATTTCTTATTCTTTTGCATGTTTGTCACACTTAAATGTTTCTGCTCATCAAAAACCGTTAACTATTAGTCAAAGATAACATAATTGAACACAAAATGCAGTTTTTAAATGAAGGTTTACGTTATTAAGGGAGAAAAAAAACTCCAAATCTACATGGCCCTGTGTGAAAAAGTGATTGCCCCCCTTGTTAAAAAATAACTTAACTGTGGTTTATCACACCTGAGTTCAATTTCTGTAGTCACCTCCAGGCCTGATTACTGCATGAAAACGCGAGACTTTGCATTCTCTCGCGTTTTCATGCGTATATCGGCTACATGTGCCTGCACCCGAGCGTATTCCATTCATTTGGGTGCAGGCACAAGTAGCAGGCGTAGGGCTGATTTTTCGGCAAGCGTTTTTCCGCTTGCCGAAAAAATCAGCCCTACGCCGCGTGTGGCATCAGCCTTAAATAGGAGCTACCTGACACAGAGAAGTAGACCAAAAGCACCTTAAAAGCTAGACATCATGCCAAGATCCAAAGAAATTCAGGAACAAATGAGAACAAAAGTAATTGAGATCTATCAGTCTGGTAAAGGTTATAAAGCCATTTCTAAAGCTTTGGGACTCCAGCGAACCACAGTGAGAGCCATTATCCACAAATGGCAAAAACATGGAACAGTGGTGAACCTTCCCAGGAGTGGCCGGCCGACCAAAATTACCCCAAGAGCGCAGAGACAACTCATCCGAGAGGCCGCAAAAGACCCCAGGACAACATCTAAAGAACTGCAGGCCTCACTTGCCTCAATTAAGGTCAGTGTTCACGACTCCACCATAAGAAAGAGACTGGGCAAAAACGGCCTGCATGGCAGATTTCCAAGGCGCAAACCACTTTTAAGCAAAAAGAACATTATGGCTCGTCTCAATTTTGCTAAAAAACATCTCAATGATTGCCAAGACTTTTGAGAAAATACCTTGTGGACCGACAAGACAAAAGTTGAACTTTTTGGAAGGTGCGTGTCCCGTTACATCTGGCGTAAAAGTAACACAGCATTTCAGAAAAAGAACATCATACCAACAGTAAAATATGGGGGTGGTAGTGTGATGGTCTGGGGTTGTTTTGCTGCTTCAGGACCTGGAAGGCTTGCTGTGATAGATGGAACCATGAATTCTACTGTCTACCAAAAAATCCTGAAGGAGAATGTCCGGCCATCTGTTCGTCAACTCAAGCTGAAGCGATCTTGGGTGCTGCAGCAGGACAATGACCCAAAACACACCAGCAAATCCACCTCTGAATGGCTGAAGAAAAACAAAATGAAGACTTTGGAGTGGCCTAGTCAAAGTCCTGACCTGAATCCTATTGAGATGTTGTGGCATGACCTTAAAAAGGCGGTTCATGCTAGAAAACCCTCAAATAAAGCTGAATTACAACAATTCTGCAAAGATGAGTGGGCCAAAATTCCTCCAGAGCGCTGTAAAAGACTCGTTGCAAGTTATCGCAAACGCTTGATTGCAGTTATTGCTGCTAAGGGTGGCCCAACCAGTTATTAGGTTCAGGGGGCAATTACTTTTTCACACAGGGCCATGTAGGTTTGGATTTTTTTTCTCCCTAAATAATAAAAACCCTCATTTAAAAACTGCATTTTGTGTTTACTTGTGTTATCTTTGACTAATAGTTAAATGTGTTTGATGATCAGAAACATTTTGTGTGACAAACATGCAAAAGAATAAGAAATCAGGAATAGTTTTTCACACCACTGTAAGTGTGTATTAGTGTAATAAGTGTGTGATTGTGTGTTTGTGTGTGTATTTACCACTTACTTGGGGGCTAGAAGGTCAGGATCTGCAGAACACACACAGTGGCAGCAGCTCATGTGAGGGGGCGGGGCAGGAAGCAGGGGGGCGAGAGGGGGAAGCTGCAGAAGGGAGAGGAACTGCCTCTCAAAGCCACATGGATGGCAGTAGAATCTACGTTCTGTGGCACTTAGGTACTTTGATACCCAGGACGTAGATTCTATGTCCTGTGGCACTAAAAAGGTTAAAAGATAAAACATATGGCACCTAAAAAATAGCATGTTGTTCAGTAGCGTAACTATATACAGTGGAGCTTGTGGTGCCCCATGGGGCGGGGAGAAGGGACTGGCCCAACCAGATGGGGGGGGGGGGGTCTGGCTCAACCAAGTTATGCTGCTGTTTGAATTAACAATAAATGATTAAGGATAAAACAGCAAAACAACATAAATCAGTGATTGAGTCTAAAAGGATTGAACAAGCAGGGGCAGGTCACTTTGCTCAGGGTGGGACATAGTGTAAATCACAGCTTGCCTAAAGCTATTTCTTCCTGCAAGTTGATGAAAATGAAAACCAGACTCTCCTGCTGTAAATCAGATCCCTCCCAGTTTCCTCTCTTCTGTTCATGGGATAGCAGGTATAGTAGGGAGAGATGGTGCCTATAGTAGCAGTGGGATAATAGCCTCTGGGAAGGGACTGGGGCTGTGGGATAGCAGGTATAGTAGGGAGAGATGGTGCCTATAGTAGCAGTGGGGGAATAATAGCCTCTGGGAAGGGACTGGGGCTGTGGGATAGCAGGTATAGTAGGGAGAGATGGTGCCTATAGTAGCAGTGGGATAATAGCCTCTGGGAAGGGACTGGGGCTGTGGGATAGCAGGTATAGTAGGGAGAGATGGTGCCTATAGTAGCAGTGGGGGAATAATAGCCTCTGGGAAGGGACTGGGGCTGTGGAATAGCAGGTATAGTAGGGAGAGATGGTGCCTATAGTAGCAGTGGGGGGATAATAGCCTCTGGGAAGGGACTGTGGCTGTGGGATAGCAGGTATAGTAGGGAGAGATGGTGCCTATAGTAGCAGTGGGGGGATAATAGCCTCTGGGAAGGGACTGGGGCTGTGGGATAGCAGGTATAGTAGGGAGAGATGGTGCCTATAGTAGCAGTGGGGGATAATAGCCTCTGGGAAGGGACTGGGGCTGTGGGATAGCAGGTATAGTAGGGAGAGATGGTGCCTATAGTAGCAGTGGGATAATAGCCTCTGGGAAGGGACTGGGGCTGTGGGATAGCAGGTATAGTAGGGAGAGATGGTGCCTATAGTAGCAGTGGGGGGATAATAGCCTCTGGGAAGGGACTAGGGCTGTGGGATAGCAGGTATAGTAGGGAGAGATGGTGCCTATAGTAGCAGTGGGGGGATAATAGCCTCTGGGAAGGGACTGTGGCTGTGTGATAGCAGGTATAGTAGGGAGAGATGGTGCCTATAGTAGCAGTGGGGGATAATAGCCTCTGGGAAGGGACTGGGGCTGTGGGATAGCAGGTATAGTAGGGAGAGATGGTGCCTATAGTAGCAGTGGGGGGATAATAGCCTCTGGGAAGGGACTGGGGCTGTGGGATAGCAGGTATAGTAGGGAGAGATGGTGCCTATAGTAGCAGTGGGGGATAATAGCCTCTGGGAAGGGACTGGGGCTGTGGGATAGCAGGTATAGTAGGGAGAGATGGTGCCTATAGTAGCAGTGGGGGGATAATAGCCTCTGGGAAGGGACTGGGGCTGTGGGATAGCAGGTATAGTAGGGAGAGATGGTGCCTATAGTAGCAGTGGGGGGATAATAGCCTCTGGGAAGGGACTGGGGCTGTGGGATAGCAGGTATAGTAGGGAGAGATGGTGCCTATAGTAGCAGTGGGGGATAATAGCCTCTGGGAAGGGACTGGGGCTGTGGGATAGCAGGTATAGTAGGGAGAGATGGTGCCTATAGTAGCAGTGGGGGGATAATAGCCTCTGGGAAGGGACTGGGGCTGTGGGATATCAGGTATAGTAGGGAGAGATGGTGCCTATAGTAGCAGTGGGGGGATAATAGCCTCTGGGAAGGGACTGTGGCTGTGGGATAGCAGGTATAGTAGGGAGAGATGGTGCCTATAGTAGCAGTGGGGGATAATAGCCTCTGGGATGGGACTGTGGCTGTGGGATAGCAGGTTTAGTAGGGAGAGATTGTGCCTATAGTAGGTAACTGTAACACATACCTCCCAACTATTAAAATTTTTGCTGGACAGTCACGATTTTAACAGCTCAGCCCACAGGCCCGTTTTCTTATTGAAATGTCCACTGCACTGAATGCCAAAAAAAGATACAAAGTTTCTCAAACTTAATTAGATAAGTAGCTTTTGGCAGAGCCCAGAATACTCACCCCCTGCACTGAGATACAATTGTAACTAATAAGCTAAACAGGTCTCTTGGGAGAACTGAGACTTGCAACTTAAAGAGCAATATCACCGTTATTAGTAAACCTGTAATAACACATAAAAAACCCCCAGAAATATGGTCAGACTTTACATAACCTGCCAGATTTTGTAAAATGTGAGTGGTAGTTAGGCTTGGCCAAAAAATTTTCGCCATGCTACACAGCATTACTTTTTGTCCCTCTTTGCATTTTTCAATTGTTGGGAGGTATATTAACACTTTTAATTAGTCTTTTCCAGTGAACAGGCTTTCACTTGATATTAAAATACACATTGCTGCACCCACTGACAAAAGTGGGTGACACTGACAAAAGCCTTGTAGACAACAGCTGAGGCCCCAAATATCAGAAATTTCTACTTCATATAAATAATGGGGCCCTATTCTGACTCCAGCTCCCTAGCTTTGCAGACATCTCAGGCTGAACCATAAAAGGACAATTAAGTGATACGTTGATTTATTAGAGTAATGCAGCTTTACCGTATCGGAGACAACATTGTGATGTGTATGTAAGAATGGGAAAGGCCCCAGCTCCAGGTCTAGTCCCTCTGATGAGCACCATGTGACTGTTGTGGAAATGGCTGCTGATACCCTGCCAAGACCACCCCAGATAGGCCCTTGTTTCATCTCAGTTAAATAAATAGAAAAGGGAATATAACAACAATGTTAGACATCAATTTCTTCAGCAGTTAGGAAGTTATTTTATTTCACAGTGTGCGGTCCCGGGTGCTGCTTGTTGACAACTTGTGGCCGTGTTAACCTCTTCCATCCTGGCTGACTTAGAAGCTGAATAATCAGTATAACCTACAATTTTAACATCATATTTAGTGCAACCATAAAGGGGTGATCTTACTGTTAATGTAACTTGGACCACTGGGTGGCAGTAAACAGCTGTATACACAAGTATGGCGCTATCCAGACTGCAGCCATCATTCAGCAGCCTGTCTGATTAAAGTGCTGAGCGAGCATTGCCTGCAGTTGATCACCTTGCACAAGGGATTTCATTAAAATCTTAACCCCACAGCCTTCTGGCTCCATAGATGTATCCATAACCCCCCACCCTTAATCATGAACATGCATGATAAGCATTAAGCATGTTAATATATATATATTTTTTTTTTATAAGTTCATTTTTCTTTCTACCATTAAGCCATTAAGGCTGTTGCCCTATGCTGGGTCTTCTTTGGCCTCTGAAGATCACTTAAAGAAAATTGCTCTGTCTAGTTAATTGGGGCCCTTTATACTCCGGGGCCCCCCGACAGTTGTAGGGTCTGCTTCCCTTATTATTACAGCACAGCCATGCTGCAACGTTTATAATTTTCTTTGATCTAAAATACCAAGTGACCTGGGGGGAGGCAATTTATTCACGAGGAAATAGGCAATTTCATGTATCTTTTATTCTTTCAAATTACACAAATGTTTTATCTTTGGCTTCAGCAACACACAAATGACAGCAATTTCCTGTTCCTTTAAAAAGCCCAATATTTTTTCATGTTGCTCTACCCATGATAATATCTGTACAGTATGTACTGTATGCCTGACTGTGCTGTACCATGATATAAACAGTGGGATTCTATTACTAAAATTGCCTAAATTAGTGCTTAAAAGGACACTATGATTTTTTTTAATTTAAAACTGATATGTATTTAATGTAACGGCCCAAGAAGTCCCAAGTCAAAACCCCAGGCCTGGACAAATGCCAGAGGGGCTGCTGTAAGGTGCCATAAACAGTCACTATTTATTGGGCTGGGGGGGCTGTTTGGCACAGACACAGCAATGCTTCTGACCTCCTGGTCCTTTCTCAAGCTAACAAAAAAGGACCAGGAGGTCCGAAACGTTGCTGTGTCTGTGCCATTTGTAAAATAAAGGCAGTTTTATGGATATGAAATGGAAGTGCTGCAATTTCGATATACAAGTATGGTATCCGTTATCTGGAAAGCCGATATCCAGAAAGCTCCGAATTACGGAAAGCCTGTCTCCCATAGACTCCATTTTAATCAAATAATTCAAATTTGTAAAATTGATTTCCTTTTTCTCTGTAAAAATAAAACAGTGCTTTGTATTTGATCCAAACTAAGATATAATTCATCCTTATTGGGGGCAGAACAGTCCTATTGGGTTTATTTAAGGGTTAAATGATTCCCTTTTCTCTGTAATAATAAAACAGTACCTGTACTTGATCCCAACTAAGATATAATTACCCCTTATTGGGGGCAGAACAGCCCTATTGGGTTTATTTCATGGTTAAATGATTCCCTTTTCTCTGTAATAATAAAACAGTACCTGTACTTGATCCAAACTAAGATATAATTAATCCTTACTGGATCCAAAATAATCCTATTGAGTTTAATTAATGTTTTATTGATTTTTTTTAATAGACTTAAGGTATGAAGATCCAAATTATGGAAAGACCCCTTATCTGGAATATCCTTTGCCCCGAGCATTCTGGATAACGGGTCCTTCACCTGTAATGACCCTAATTTTAGGTCAGATTGAGATGGGATGGGACACATAGAATGCAATGCCCTACTGTTAGTAACAGCTTGGCCACTCCCATAATGTCCAACCATTTCCTGCCTGTCCAGTGCTGTCTCTTTTCAAAGTAAATTTTAGGCCCATAACGCCCTCACAAGTAAATGTAGGCGCATGCCACAGATAGAGGAAAACTGGGCTTCCAATGCAGGTTCCTATGGCACGACAATATCCTTGGTTAAGCAATTAGTCACTTTTGAAATGAAATTATACGCTACACAAAAATGGAGTCAGCAATTATTTTATTTCAGAGTTGTACTTTATTTACACTTGTAATTTGGCACACAGTATGGCTGACCAACCAGGCCTCAGCACTGGGTTATGTACACATTCAAAAGAGCAGGTTCTCACATTTGCACACAAAATGGCTGCTCTGTCAGATTGTCACAGCTTCAACCCTATAATTCACACAGAGGCCTGAGTCACGTGACCTCCTAATTCAGCTGCCTCAGCTCCCGCACCAGACTCCCCTATTCCCCAATGAAGGAGGGAATGAAATACTCAGCAATGTCCATGGTCACTAATGATCTTGTTGCAGAATGATTGCTGGTGCAATAAAAGTGCATGTATACATACATACACATATATATATATACACATTAATACACAAATATATACAGGCTGAAGTGGAGTCAGAATTTTTTTTTATATTTAATGAGGGTGGTTAGAAGTAACAGCACAAAAGGGATTTTATTTGCACTGCACCAATGCAGGTGCCATTTTGTTGTCATTCAGGATTAGCTCCTAAAAAGAAGGAGCCTCAAGTGGTAGGAGGCCAGAAGTGCCCCTAAAGCTAGTCATGAGCCAATTCCAGTGTGACTTGATAGCTAAGAGGGTTATAAAATTGATTGTGCGTCATGAACCAACTACCAAATACTGATCTGTCTGCAGGCAGAGCATTTAGATGACTAGAAAGCAGGAAGTGGGTATGGTTGTTGTGGCATGCTGGTAATCTCCTACATGTGTACTTCTCCATCATAACTGACGCCCATGGGTGCTACTTTTGGTGTGTGACAGTGGCCAATTGGACAATACTGCAATGGCCAGATCTCAAGTAGCCCTGTGTATGTGGCTGGAGCAATAGATTACAAACGCAGGAACGCCAATATAGTTAGAATTCCCACCTCACTTCTTTAAAACCAGTTATGTTATTGCAGACAAATGGCTTATTAGTATATAATTAGGGTTCATGCTGCTGATTGCAGAAAGTGCAGCCATAAAGCATGCATCTAATTCAGTTGTTTGTTAGCCATTTAGCATGAGAAAATTACATGTGCCATATTTTAAAGCGGTGATATGCATTCACCGCCTTAGCCTTTTACAATTATTACCATGCTCAGGCAATATCCACGTGCCTTTAACAGATTTAGGCTTAGCCTCTTGATGACATATAAATAGGTATGCTGTCAGAGGAGCCTGGATGAGTTCTTGAACAAGCATAGTATCCAAGGCTATAATGATACTAATATCTACAGGGGATAGATAGGTCCGTGTGGGTCTGTATGTGAGTGTATAGATAGGTCAGTATGGGTCTGTATGTGAGTGTATAGATAGGTCAGTATGGGTCTGTATGTGAGTGGATAGATAGGTCAATATGGGTCTGTATGTGAGTGTATAGATAGGTCAGTATGGGTCTGTATGTGAGTGTATAGATAGGTCAATATGGGTCTGTATGTGAGTGTATAGATAGGTCAGTATGGGTCTGTATGTGAGTGTATAGATAGGTCAATATGGGTCTGTATGTGAGTGTATAGATAGGTCAGTATGGGTCTGTATGTGAGTGTATAGATAGGTCAGTGTGGGTCTGTATGTGAGTGGATAGATAGGTCAGTATGGGTCTGTATGTGAGTGTATAGATAGGTCAGTATGGGTCTGTATGTGAGTGGATAGATAGGTCAGTGTGGGTCTGTAAATGAGTGGATAGATAGGTCAGTGTGGGTCTGTATGTGAGTGTATAGATAGGTCAGTGTGGGTCTGTATGTGAGTGGATAGATAGGTCAGTATGGGTCTGTATGTGAGTGTATAGATAGGTCAGTGTGGGTCTGTATGTGAGTGTATAGATAGGTCAGTATGGGTCTGTATGTGAGTGTATAGATAGGTCAGTGTGGGTCTGTATGTGAGTGGATAGATAGGTCAGTATGGGTCTGTATGTGAGTGTATAGATAGGTCAGTGTGGGTCTGTATGTGAGTGGATAGATAGGTCAGTGTGGGTCTGTATGTGAGTGGATAGATAGGTCAGTGTGGGTCTGTATGTGAGTGTATAGATAGGTCAGTGTGGGTCTGTATGTGAGTGAATAGATAGGTCAGTGTGGGTCTGTATGTGAGTGAATAGATAGGTCAGTGTGGGTCTGTATGTGAGTGTATAGATAGGTCAGTATGGGTCTGCTTGTGAGTGGATAGATAGGTCAGTATGGGTCTGTATGTGAGGGGATAGATAGGTCAGTGTGGGTCTGTATGTGAGTGGATAGATAGGTCAGTGTGGGTCTGTATGTGAGTGGATAGATAGGTCAGTGTGGGTCTGTATGTGAGTGGATAGATAGGTCAGTGTGGGTCTGTATGTGAGGGGATAGATAGGTCAGTGTGGGTCTGTATGTGAGTGGATAGATAGGTCAGTGTGGGTCTGTATGTGAGTGGATAGATAGGTCAGTGTGGGTCAGTATGTGAGTGGATAGATAGGTCAGTATGGGTCTGTATGTGAGTGTATAGATAGGTCAGTATGGGTCTGTATATGAGTGGATAGATAGGTCAGTATGGGTCTGTATGTGAGTGTATAGATAGGTCAGTATGGGTCTGTATGTGAGTGTATAGATAGGTCAGTGTGGGTCTGTATGTGAGTGGATAGATAGGTCAGTGTGGGTCTGTATGTGAGTGGATAGATAGGTCAGTGTGGGTCTGTATGTGAGTGGATAGATAGGTCAGTATGGGTCTGTATGTGAGTGTATAGATAGGTCAGTGTGGGTCTGTATGTGAGTGGATAGATAGGTCAGTGTGGGTCTATATGTGAGTAGATAGATAGGTCAGTATGTGTCTGTATGTGAGTGGATAGATAGGTCAGTATGGGTCTGTATGTGAGTGGATAGATAGGTCAGTATGGGTCTGTATGTGAGTGGATAGATAGGTCAGTATGGGTCTGTATGTGAGTGTATAGATAGGTCAGTATGGGTCTGTATGTGAGTGGATAGATAGGTCAGTATGGGTCTGTATGTGAGTGGATAGATAGGTCAGTGTGGGTTTGTATGTGAGTGGATAGATAGGTCAGTATGGGTCTGTATGTGAGTGGATAGATAGGTCAGTATGGGTCTGTATGTGAGTGGATAGATAGGTCAGTGTGGGTCTGTATGTGAGTGGATAGGTCAGTATGGGTCTGTATGTGAGTGGATAGGTCAGTGTGGGTCTGTATGTGAGTGGATAGATAGGTCAGTGTGGGTTTGTGTGTGCTGGGTTTACTTGGAAGGGTTGAACTTGATGGACTTTTCAACCCTATGTAACATGGATGCACATACACGGTATATTAGGGTGCAGGGTGGTATAGTGGTCTCTGTTTTTTGGCTCAGATAGCTGATTTCATTTTATTAAATTGTATTTGGGTTGCAGAGATAAGTACAGAACTTTAGTGGCAAAAGGATTGCAAACCCAAATGTAGAATGTTGCA
Source organism: Xenopus tropicalis (assembly GCF_000004195.4). Taxonomy (NCBI): domain Eukaryota; kingdom Metazoa; phylum Chordata; class Amphibia; order Anura; family Pipidae; genus Xenopus; species Xenopus tropicalis. The sequence continues at coordinate 138,086,876 of NC_030680.2, read as the reverse complement.
CAATGAAATCAAATGTTATTCTACATTATACATTAAGCAAACATTTCCAGTCATTGTTTAGAAATATAATCGCTATCGAAAGCAGTATCAGTCTGTCCTTTCCTATTCCCGGCGCTGCTGGTTCTGCTGGTATTGTTGCAGTAGTCAGCTCTTCTCCAGCCGAGACTCCATTTCCCACAATGCACACTTTTAAGTTTCTTCTCTGGTAATCACAGAAAAAGCATGGTATTGTGGGTACTGGAGTCTTGGCTGGAGGAGAGCTATGTACTCCATTATTGGCCATGCTGCTACTAGCAAGACTATGACAAAATGATACTTGTATCTGGGCCTATAGAGCAGCCAGTACATTTACTAAGGGTCAGAATCAAAATAAGAACTTGGCACTTTCACATTATCTAAAACATTTTCTCAGCTTCATTTATTTAATATTTATGTTTAGATGTATTGTTATACCTGCATCATACCTTATTTTTCTGTGCTGATATAAATCTGCGCCCCCTGGCTGTTGTCTTTGGTAACTGCCAATATATATAATGTATATTCTGTATCTTATATGTTAAGGTCAGAGCAGGCCTGTCGTTTTCTATCAGAAAGCCGTATATTTTTTTGATTTGTCAACCCTGTAGGGTGAAGGCATATTTCTTTGCTAAGTGCAGCTTGAAGACATACGCTAGCATCTGGGGAATTCTTATCAACATTCCACAAGCAAAACAGCACAAATGAAAACATTTTTTGGCAGAAATATTATACATTTTTTGTGAATGTTCTCCTGTTGTGGCAGCCTGTGCCCCATTAATGGTTTGCAGGCAGGTTACTATATATTGCTCTTGAGAAAGTGTTCCATCTATGGAAGCCTCTCAGCACTTTCTTCCTTTTAAATTGAACCCTGCCATACAGATTGTAATCTGGGAAAAATTTGGCACCCTAAGTTGCAGGAATGAAAGCGAAATAAAGTCACCTTATGGTCGTATTGCTTTAACATGGAGCTATTTACTGGGCACTCAGAGCTGCTTTGCTTTGCTTTACCAGTTGTTATTCTGGGGATAGAGGGGCACATCTCATAGAATTTAGAAAGCTTGCACTAGGTCTAGTAACCCACAGCAACCAATCAGAGGTTTCCTTTCAAACAGGTGACCAATAAATGCTACCTTGCTGGTTGTTTGCTGTAGGGCAGTTAGTGTTGCCACCTCTGCCGGCTAAGAAAGCTGGGCAGGGGGCAGGGAGCAGGTGGAGCCATGACATCGCAGAACGGCGAGAAGGCGGGGCCGTAATGTCACAGGGGTGGGGCTTTGACATGGCAATCACCGATTAGCCCATCACCGCGTCAGTGTTACTGAGTCCTTCCCGGTTTTTCTAATTAGGGAAACCGGGCAGGAGGTTTTTGACCCTGTGCAGCCCTTCTGAAAACCGGGCTGTCCGGATCAAAACCGGACAGGTGGCAATTCAAAAGTCAGTGCTGTCCAACTGGTGGCCCCCCTCTTTAAATGGTATCACTACTGAGATTACTGGTCTCCTGCATTGTTCACACTTTAGATTCAGGCTGTAATTCCCATGTATTGTTTAAACATGTAATCCCCTGTACTGTTCACACCTTTTTAATCCCTGCATTCACCCCTGTAGTGTTCACACCTCAGTGTAAGCATCCACATTGTTCACCTGTTTACACCTCAGACTGTAGGAGCAGTGCCAGCATTGTGTTACTGTATATACTGCCTGCCCTATGCTGCCTGTGTGTATGGCACACACATACAGCATAGGGCAGGCAGAGTATGGCACACACAGGCAGGGTAGGGCAGGCAGAGTATGGCACACACAGGCAGGGTAGGGCAGGCAGAATATAGCACACACAGGCAGGGTAGGGCAGGCAGAGTATGGCACACACAGGCAGCATAGGGCAGGCAAAGTATGGCGCACACATACAGCATAGGGCAAGCAGAGTATGGCACACACATACAACATAGGGCAGGCAGAGTATGACACACACACAGGCATCATAGGGCAGGCAGATTGAGGCACACACAGGCAGGGTAGGACAGACAGATTGAGGCACACACAGGCAGTACTCTGCTTGCCCTATGCTGCCTGTGGGAGGTGATCCTGGCAGGGGTTTCTTCTGGGAGTTTGTTAGCATTTGAAAATAGTCATTATATAGTCCCTAAGGTGTGTAATTATATGCTGGATGTTGCTGTGCTATCCACAGTGGAGGAAGAGACATATGGATTTTAGGGTATGTCTCAATATGACATAATATAATTCTTTCACATATGAATGATGGGTGATATTCCTACAGTGAGCAACAACCATTTGGGATTTTGCTGCGCTACCACCATTAGTGTGAGTATGGTCTTAAAAGCTCTTGTGATAACTTGGGTGTGGTTTGAAGTGGGTGCGATTTAAAAAAGGGTCAAACTGGCTTCCATTATCGGCCCCCCACCATATAGGCCAGAAAAATTCTGGCCCTTGGTACCACAGAAGTTGGACAGCACTGCTGTAGGTTATTGGCCCAGGTTGTAACTTTTATTGGATTAACCACTAGGGTTGCCAACTTTTTTGTTATAAATCCTGACCTTTAGGTGGGGGCAGCAACGTCCCTTGAGGGTGTGGAAATGGACGGGCTAGGTAGGTGAATAGGGTGGGGAATGGGGATAATGGGCAGAACACATGCTGGCCTCTATAAAAGGGGGGTGAAAAGGGGGAAAAAGAGTCAGGGAAGGTAGGGATTATAGGTAGGGTTGCAACCATTACAAATTAGCCGGCATTTGTATTTTTGGTAAATTGATAATACCAGCACCAGCCCTAGCTGGAGGTTTGCCATCAGGCCAGTCAAATACTGTGGGGGTGCCAACCCTGTTACCCACAGAAGGTGCCATATCTACTTTCCAGTGCGTAGCTCCAGAAGTGCTTATTGCCTTGTCAAATTCCACGCACTCACACTTTCTTATATTTAGAAAACAACCTCGAATATATATAAATGAATATCATGATGCATCACCACTCTTTAAACAATATATACACATATACAAACATACAAACACACCGACTGCATCTTGTTTTCCATATACCTATGTTGCCTGTGTGCTTTAGCGCATTTAGCGAATTATCGCTGTTTTATAGCTTTTTTTTTTCCTTGCCTGATTGTCAAGGAGCACAGTTCAATGATAAACATGTTTCTTTTTGGCTTCGGAGTCTGCATTGCAGTACGACGCATTAGGCCTCGAGTGGTTGCCAAGGAAACAACCGGCACACATCCAACGTATCTGCTCTTCTTTACTTGCGAAACACGTACCTTATTAATAAAAGTACCACATTGTCATAAAGTAAATCCTATAGGCTCTGATACATTAGCCGTATAGGAGATTAAGTCTGCAATGTCTGGGAAAGCAGACGTCTATAACTGATCTGCCTGTAAGTGCATTTGTTTTAGAGGCAATGTTCCACAGTGCTGCCCGAGAAATGTGTCTAGCCATGGAGTTTATCCTTTTATAGGAAGGCATCAGCTGTAATGCACTACATCTGGCTATAGGAGTCCGTCTGTAAAAATATACATATAAAATCAAAGAGTCTGGTAAAAAAAAAAAAGACATGTTGTCTCCTACTAACGCAGATAAGGTGTGCTTGTTACTCAATACATCTTTACGTTCATCGAGATGAAGGACGGGCTAAACCTGTACCTGTAGTTATTATAAAACTGGTTTACTTATAAACCTACAAAAAACAGCCTACACTTAAACTCAGTGGGAGAAACCTCAACTTCAAATTGGCCAGATGTCATTACTCTACACTGTTTCCCGTGGCTACAGTTTGGACTTTTCATAGTTCAATGGTGTCACTAGCAAGACTATTCGAGTCAGTTGTCTGGCTTCTCTCAATGAACCTCTTTCCAAATGTCTTCTCAGGTTCGCTGCCCTTTGACCGGATGCTGGGCTGGGATCCTTGCTTTAGGAGCTGGGTGCTTGGGGCTTCCTCCAGTGGAAGACTCTCCACCGAGGACAGCCCATGGCGCCATGGGTTCCAGCTAATTTTGATTGACCCTTTCGAGACGCTATCCATGGAACTGCCTGAGACAACATTTTCTGTTGTTATGTCACGTGGAAGGTCTTTACTTTGCTGTAGATCCTCACTTGGCGAATCAACTTCAGTCATCGAGCTACTTCTGGCCAGGGTGTACATATAGTCAGGGTTGCTGCATCTTCTCATTTTCAAATCTGATGAGATCAGAGGGTCAACTGTCTGGTTCATAGCAGAGCTTTCCTTTAAGGAAGAACACGATTCTTGCCTGGTTAGGTAACTTGGATACTGAAGACTTGAATCTAAAAATATGCTGTCCCTGACCAGATGCTCCCTGAATAACGCCTCATCTATGCTTCTGCTCAGATTTATGGGTGAAGGAGGGCGAAATTCCAGATCAGTCAGCGATAGCATAGATTCCTTTTCAAAGCAAATACTAGTATATGATCGTCCAATAATCATGTTTTGGGATTTGGGGCCAAAGATAACATCTGGTCTAGGCTTGAAAAGAGGAGAAGCAGGGCTGCTATTGTTGCACAGTACGGAGCCAGACTTGATTTCATTGTTTTCCTTTAGCATTTTAAGAGGGACATTCTCCGGCTCATTGCGGATAAGGCTCTTAGAGATATTGTTATTAACTACCCTTTCTTGAATGCTATTTGTCCAGTCATAGCAGTTGTTTGGATACTCTGCAACCTCTGCTTTTTTGTAGGTACAGAAATAGCTAATTATTTTGGACCAGCAGGTGTGGTCGCTACTACTGCACTGCTGGCAGAAGCTGTGCGAAGCCACAAACAGCAATGAAAAACACAAGCCCAGTTCAAAGATCCGGAACCAGAACTGCAGAAACCACCAGGACCAAGTGAATTCATTCTTTTTTCCGAGTAACCCATATAGCCATAGTACAGCGTATACCTGCAAACCACAGCACAGCAACCCAAAAAAGCTACTAACTAGCAGGACTCTAGATGATGTAAAGAGACACCTCATATTCCTTTCTTGGGTTTGCACAGACACAATGTCCTCACAGGTTGGTGATACTCTCTGGTTCTCATTTGCTATATCTTTGCTACTTCCCCTCAGCCTATAATAGGCCACAAAGTTTCCCACCATCAGGAATATGCCCCAGGAGATTGAAAGTATCTGCAAGACAATGTTTACAGAAGGGTTCAGCAAGTGGGTGAGAAGGTCTGCACTCAGAAGAACAATGAAATGAATAACTCCAATGAAACCAAGCAAAGGGAGAGTTTGCAGCTTTGGAGGGAGCAACTGAAGAGAAGCAATCTTCATAACCAACAGGACTAAGATGGCAAATGTAGAGAGCATAAGAGGGAACGTGATGTTATAAAGAACCAAGGCAAGTCCATGAGAAATCTTTGACTTTGTTGCATAAGGATCTAAAAGAAAGAACACGCTTCTAAGGATGCCAATCACAAACAAGAGTGCATTCGAAGTTATGATATACGGAAGGTAGGGCACACAAACAATTGGAGACCCGATAAGGTTGACCAAGGCAATGACAGCTAATAAAGCAAAGAGGGTTCCACTTCCATAAACGTGCATATCCCAGGCAAAACTCAGAGTGCGTTGCAAGTCATCCCAGTTTAGAAGAGTCTTGTTGGATCCAAGATATTCACACGCGCCTCCTGCCTTGGTGCATAGTGGTGTTTCCGCTGTAGGTTTTTTAGATGGAGAACTCGTTGGAACCCCCATCATGCGTGGTCTTTGAACAGCCCGTTGAGTAGTAACAATTATTTCCCCACGGCGCCCTGTTCTTCTTGAAACATTCATTACAATATGTGGTGTAGTGGTTTCTCCTTTTTGGGGTTGAAGGGTCTGTGGCACCAAATCTGATAAATAAAAATGAAAGATGTGAGTTAATGGCAACAGAGGAAAAAGCCTCCTTCATATATATTCAAAACCCACTCATACTTATTTTCACCTAGACATTCATACCAATACATGGTTGCTACAGTTAGTGAAACTCTAGCAACCAAATAGCATCACAAAAATAAAGACCAATGGCAAATTGTATTAGAATACCAATGTCTATTTAACACTAAAGGTTAATTTCAAATTGAGCGCACAGTTTTCACTCCAGAGAAAGTAGAATGGTGCCATTCTGTGATTTTTTATTTATAGAATTTCCTCTTCACTATGACAGTATGCCTCATACATGTACAGCAAATAGCTCTCAAAGATGAATTTCAAGGCCTAATCTTTATATAAAGGGGCATTATGAAAGCACAATGAAATGATTGTAATAATGAGCGTTAAAAGATAAAGGGATGTAAGAGGGAAAATTACTTCTTCGCAAAACATACAACCCCAAACAAAATACATAAATATAATTTATTATCGCTTCAAGGATATAATCAGACCAGTAAAGTTTTCTGCTGATTAGTTGCTATGGGTTAGTAGGATTGTACCTAACTTTGGGCCAATTGAATCATTACCTTGTCTATATGTGTTTGCAGGCCTGGACCCGGGCAATAGTAATACAGTTGTAGTTATATTGATGATGTATTTCATAAAGGTCTATGTGTGTTTTAGCAGAGGCAATTCTCAGTATTGTCTATCAGTAGCCGTGAAAAAGTAGCTGCTGCTACTAGTAGCTCTGTGTGTCTTCACCCTTAGGGCTCTGGCACACGGAGAGATTAGTCGCCCGCGACAAATCTCCCTGTTCGTGGGCGACTAATCTCCCCGAGTTGCCATCAGTTGCCATCCCACTGGCGACAAAAAAAAGGAAGACAGGGAAAGCAAGCAACTGGTAGCAGACTCATGCAGTTATAGTGGAATTGGTAAAATATATTTGTGCCACCTGTCAGGTCAATGAACCTGTTAGATATGGTTTCAAAAAACAAAGCTGATGGATCAAGTTGCCAAGAGTTTATGCAGGAAGGTCTTTCAGTTCCTCAAAAGCCATGCCAGATGGGCTATAAACATTTCCATATCTATTTATTTACATGATGGAAAAAAGCAGGAAGCAACTTCAGACAGGGATGTTATGAGACTTTGTACTTTCTGTATAACAATGGGCATATTAAGACCACAATGAGCAGACACATTTATTTGTCCAACCAGTGGCCCAATAGCAGTTGTTAAAGTACAACGCCACATGGTGGGGGTGGAATTGTAACTAGTGTACTCTATGGACAACTGATAGTCAGCAGGTCTATAACTCCCATTATCCTCCATAGAAGGATGGAACCAAATATTATGGTATTCTGGGTAATGCAGTTCTGAAAAATGTGGATGCAGAGCTGGCAACCAACCCCATGTCATGAGGAAGATAATGATCCAGTTCTGTTAGGCCTGAATTCCTCTTCACACTAAATGATAACATGAAATAAGGTCTCAAAAAGGCCTAGAGTGGATCATTATCTCCCTCAGGACATGGGGTTGGTAGACAGCTCTGAGCATGGCAGATCTTGCCCAGTTTTGCCACCTGGGTGGTGGGACTAATTAGCCTGATCCTATCATTTAACCCCTTGGGCCATCAATAAGATCATAGTGGAGGCCTGTGCAGAGTTTTTGAGACAGAACTGAAACAATGGGTCCATGTTTAAAGATATCTGTCCTATGGATCTTCATGGATATGGCCAACTAAAATCTTTCTGTTTAAGTGCTGCAAGGTTATACCTGCTGGATTATATATATATCTCCAGTAGTGCGGAAAAACACAATCAGTATAGCTGCACAATCCAGAAAGTCAATTCTTGCTGCACGCACACCATTTCCCAGCTGCTTTGAATCACAGATTCCATGCAAAACCCATACAAAGAGCAGATAGTGCTACTCAGGGATGAGTCAGTGGCTCTCACATTATCTGATGTGTCTGCATGTCTGCATGGCCGCAGGACTCCATCTTTCTACATCAGTGAACATGAGATCAGCTCCGGAAAGGACTTGTTTTATTTGAAGGGCAGAGAAGAGCACAGATGGCCGAGGGTGCTACCAGTTAAAGTGGGACTCAATTCCGGAACTGACAGGAGAGAAAAAGAAAACCGAAGCCCCCGGAGCTACAGAGAATATTGCAGAAATGGATTTCTGATCTGTATAAGTGCAGCCAACTGTGTATGGTTTCTCGCCATGTGAAATGAAACCAGTTCTTATTATGCAGTCATGCCATTAAAGAAATATATACAGTTAGCTACAGATTCCCATCTCCCATTAGCACTGTTGCACTTGAGTCCTGGGCTTTAATAAAAGAGCTCTATTTTCATTTATGTCCACAGGGCAAGGAATATGCATTTTAACTACATTCACTCGATTAGTTAAGTAAAGTGCTTACCCTATCTTACAGTTATGCAAGACACATAATTAACTATTTTAAATCACTTCAATGCCATTTTTAATGTATGTAACTATAGGATAATGACCAATAAAGACCATATTCTCATATATCTGAAACTTTATTTAGGAGAGATTGAAAATGTTGACCCGAAAAAGGTGAGGGGCCCTAACCGAAAAGTCAAGGAACATCAAGCCTGCCCATGGAGCACAAGGCTCTTGTGGTCATTGTAATAGTCACTGAAGTTACTGAAACCCTCAGCCCTTGCACATCTGTTTGGAGTCTTCTCTTAAATTGTGAAACCAGTGATTTGCTCATTTCCAGTATTTGCCTTGACTCCCCCCTGTTCCTAAAACTGAGACATTCTGAAGGAATCTGGCAACTGTTTGCTTTCTGTTACCTTTCACTTGGGTGGGCCAAGGCAGACTAAACCTCTCCCTAAAGCACAACAACAAGAGCGACTCAACTAAAAGATCATGGAAAGGGCTGTACATCTTACAGATGCCTCCGTGCTTATAATCAAAGGGTTAAATCTGACAATATTAACCACAGAACGGCTCCATGCAAGTGTAAGCCTATAATGGCCTGAGGGAATACTCAGGAGTACATGACTATGTGATGTATAATATGAGTGGTTAGTAAATGAGCTCTCAAGTGGCTTAAGACGAGGTGCCAGCTCAGTTTGCCTCTCAATACAGACACTTGTAGAATCTTAGAAGAGCAGGTATCCAGCCAAAATGTACAGCTGCTCCACTACATCTACGTCTTTAATGGGCTTCAAACACTTAATTGTGTTTAAAAATAATGACTCAGATATCTGGCTGCTGGATGGGCATGTATAAGGGTGGGGGGTATGTAAGCACCTGTTATAATTACTTTCTCATCTGTGTGTACACTTCTTTAAAGTGAGCAGGATTAGAACAAAGTTGAAGCTGTTAGAGATCTAGAGCCGGGATCCCCAACCTCTTTTTATTTATGAGCCACACTCAGATGTAAAAAGTGTTGGGGAGCCACACGAGCATGGAAAAAGTCCCTTGGGGATGCCAAATAAGGGTTGTGATTGGCTATTTGGTAGCCCCATGGGGACTGCTGTCCTGCAGGAGGTTCTCTTGGTGCAAATCTGTGCCTTTGTGCTTCCAAAACTTGTCTCCAATACAGAAATGTAAAGATGGGCACCTACTTTGAAGGCTGATGCCAGACGTGGCGTTTTTACGCTGCGTATTTTCTAATTCTCTCAGCGGCTGAAAAACGCCCGATATCATCATCCATAGAAATAACTTGAAAAGACTCGAAGCAAACCACACAATGCGGAAATACGCTAGAAAACGCCTTAGCACGGATTTTTCAAGCGTTGGCCGAAATACGCCAGTATTTGCACAGCAAGCTATTCCTATGTATATACAAAGGCAGCTGCCAGACCTAGCGGAAATACGCAGCGTTTTTTACTACTTCGCACTATTAGCACCATGGAAACGGGATTTGCTACATCACCAGTACTAGGCTGAAAAACGCCATAGTCAGGGGCTGTGTGGCTTGTGCGGCGCAGCGTAAAAACACCAAGTGTGGCATCAGCCTAAGGATGCACCAAATCCAGGATTCAGTTTCAGCAGGATTTGGATTCAGCCGAATCCATGCTCCTGACCAAACCAGATCCGAATCCTTACAATCACACAACTTTTTGTCATACGCAAATTCTGATTAAGATTCAGTTCGGTATTCGCCCAAATCTTTCACGAAGGACTTAGGGTTCAGCCGAATCCCCAAATTATGGATTCCGTGCATCCCTACTTTGAAGCCACTGGGAGCAACATCAAAGGGGATGGTGAGCAATATTTTGCCCCGGAGCCACTGGTTGGGGATCACTGAACTAGAGCTTTCACATTCTTACAGTAGTTCTGGTTGGGCAACCTGTGGCACTACAAACCCCAAAAGCCCATGATAAGCTGTCAGGGAGGGATTCAGAATTATTATTACATTGCTGGGAGTCACATTGCAGGTTCCCCATACTGTAAACTACTGTGAGATATTAAATAGTTTGAAACATTTTAGGGCTAGTATAGATAGCCTGTGCCTGCACTGTAGGGTTAAGTCATATAAAATGTGATATATACACAAACCAGGCAATATTTAGCCTTCTGAATGTTATTCTTCTAAAGATACATAAATAGGATTCTGTGTCACACATCTGGAGTTGTGCTTTTTATCAGCGATACACTTGAGTCTCAGTCCTACCGGGCAGCCTTGGGATTGCTTGGCTGGAGATTATCCAAGAGTTTAGTTTTACCAGTTATGCAACAAATGTTATTAAAAACACCATTCAGGAATATCAGCGAAGCCAAACAATGAAGTTCTTATGAGAAAATAAAGGGAGCGGGAGGTGGAATATATGGGAAAACACATCAAGCATACTCTTAAACCATATATCCTCCAGCATGAAGGCCTCAGAGTTAATCAAAAGGCAAAGCGCCTGGTACAGTTGGAAAGCAAATCATTGATATATGAAGTTACTGTTTTCTTTCATTCGCTTCATCAAAACGTTTTCTAGACACTGACATCATGTGTGAGCAAAATGGCTCTGTTTTATTGCAGGTACCTTAATGTTTCTTACGTCTGTAGCCAAATGGGTTTCCCACAGCTTCGCTTCTAGGTTCTCACGGGGGTTGAATTTACATACACCAGATGTTTTTGAGGTACAATAGCTTTTGGCTGAAGGGAGTTGTAGTTTAATAACATCTGGAGATTGTGCACAGTAAGAAGTATAATTGAGGGACTGCTGCCATTTGGGTGTAACACCAAGATGCCCAGTAGAAATAATTGCGTTCATGGGTAGAGATAAAACATAGGTACCATAGCGTGTTGGTTGGTATCAGTAATACCTGTCAATGTCCCAGTTTTGGGTGGGTTATGGGCAGGTCTAAGTGTTAACCAGGTAGTTCAGAGGCCAGGCCAAAATGGTTAGAATGGAATGTTGGTAGGTCAGTGGATGGGAGCTTCTGAAACTATTGAGCTAGGAGCTAGGACCTATCAAGTTCAGTACTGGGTCTTTATTGTGTTGCAAATGGTATATTACTGTCCTGCAACCCTACCGGAAAGACTTCAGGACCTCTGTCCAAACTGGGCCATAGGGTCCTGTGTTATTAAATTGGTTGAAATATATTGCCAGTTTATTCCAAATTTGCTCATAAACTTCAACAGGGGAGAGGGTGATGTGTAGTTTAAAGGAGAAGGAAAGGAAAAACTAAGTAAGCTTTATCAGAAAGGTATATGTAAATACAGCCATAAGCACTCACAGACACGCTGCTCTATCAAAAGAGTCCTCTATCAAAAGAAACACAGGATTTATTTTCTTCTTTTGTGTACGGATGTTTTTCTATATCAGACTTCCTGCTCTCAGAAAATTCTTCTTCAGGTCTGCTCACTTTGCTCCTCTCTCCCCCTCACTTCTCCTCCTTTACCTCCCATCAGGGTTTGCTTCCCCCTCCCAAATCTGTTTAATCTAAGCTACCAGCAGCAAGATCTGCAGCTACTGAGACCAAGTTAAAATGGCAGCTGCTAACTTAAACAAACAGAAGGAGCTTCTAGGGCTGTTTAATCAGGTACGGTAATGCTTTATGTTGAATAAATATATTGTTCTAGGTGGCACTAATGTGGCAGATCTATTGGCAGTAAAATGCAAAAATGCCTTTCAACAATGGAATTCAAAAACTGCTGGTGAGTGTGGACACGGGTGTTTTGACAAGTAGAGGAAGGTCAAGGCAAAGCCAGCTGGTTACTAGGTAAGCCACTCCAATACTAGTTAAACCAATCTACCATGTTAACCCTTAGACCTAACTAACTCGTTTCACACAGGAGGTTTCTGTTTAAGACATCAGCCAACTATTTCCGCTTTTCTACTGCCAACTACTTTTTTGTAGTTCCATTTTAATGGAAAACTGACTTGAGGACATACTGCCGAAAGCTGTGATTAATAGAATATATTTAAGTTGGAAAAGGCTTTTGAGTAACTTAGGGTTCTGTCCTTGGGCACCACTTTCATAAATGTATTCAACATTATGTTGGCAATAGAAGTTGGACTTCATTATCTGCAGATGGCGCCTGTTAATGTAGCATTGTAAGAGCCATGTTGGATGGGGTCGGCCTGTAGAGAGATTTATGTAAGTGTGGAGACGTGGCCAACCAAATGATGAAATTCAAAAGTGATAAATGCAGTTGGTTACAACGCTATGCACAACAGCCATCTTTGATACTGGCAGAAGAGCCCAAAGAACTTTGAAAAGGCAGGTGTAAACATCTAAGGCTATTACCTACTGCAACTGTTAGAAACAACTATAACTACAGTTATATAGGCCATGATCAAAGGAATGTAAATATATCTGAAGGTTGTTATATGTACTTCCCAGGTAAGAAAGTGAATGCTTATTTTTTTGGGCAGATCATACCAAGGTGGCACTGATCAACTGGTTCATATAGAATTAAGAGCCAAGGTATTATTATAGAATTATTAAAGGGGTTGTTTATAAAAGAGCAATGTTTGATCCAGGTCTAGTAACCCATACCAACCAATTAGATGTTTTCTTACAATGCTATGCGCAACAACCATCTTTGATACTGGCAGAAGAGCCCAAAGAACTCTGAGAAGGCAGGTGTAAACATCTGAGGCTATTACCTACTGCCAACATTTTTGGTATCACGTTACATAGAATGTGTAATTATTCTCTCTCCCACAGGAGCTTACAATTAGTAATAAGCGAATCTGTCCCTTTTTGCGAAAATGCTGAAAATTTTGTGTATCACCATATTATCTGGCTGGTTTCAGGCTTTTCCAAGTATACCCCCCCCATAATTGTTATAGCACAACACAATCCTCAGTGCTGATGGGCCTGTTACATTCTGGGGATAAACAGCTGCGAGCAGCTCAGTGTGAAATATTTCATTTATTTTTGTTTTGTTTATTTTTTTCAAGCATTCGTTCCAACTTGCCCAGGGCGCGGGTAGCTGTGTACAGAGCGGGCAGTCAAAGCATGAAATGACAATCGCACTGGAGGCTTGGAATGTAGCAGCAAGTAGGCTGCACAGAAAGGGACTGTGCTGGGGGCAACGCTGGGATCGGGGGGAAACACATACTGGCCTTATTTCATCATTAATTAGAGCAGAGATGTTGGACATGTCATAGTACTGCAACTCTTAGCATTGCTTGGGCTGGGGTACAAACTGCTGCCTGCCCTTACTTTAAAGGAAGACTTTTTTTATTCGAAATGATCATAAACGTACAACATTTCTACAAGTTGCCCATGCAATTATTGGGGCATATAGTGTAAAGTACCACTGCATTATTAGTTAGCTTTGGCACCCACCACTCGAACATTACTCTTCCCTTGGCTGCTTTTCCAGTATGTTTAGGAATACTGGCAGGGTCGGACTGCGGGGTGCAGGGCCCACTGGGGCTACCGCTCCAGGGGCCCCACACCCCTCAAGGTGCCCACGCTGGCTATGTCTCCCGATCCACCACAGGGGCCCCCTCCCAGTGGGCCCTGGCAGCCCAGACCTGATGCCCTTTTGCCTCTCCCCCGGCTGCTGTTGTCCTCCCCTGACGCGTTTCACTTATGCGCACTCAGGGGAGGACAAGGGTAGCCAGGGGAGCGGCAACAGGCATTGGGTCTGGGCCGCCGGGGCCAACTGGGAGGGGGCCCCTGTGGCGGATCGGGGGACATGGCCGGCAGGGGCACCTTGAGGGGTGTGGGGCCCCTGGAGCGGTAGCGGCCCAGTCTGACCCTGAATGCTGGTGGCATAGGCATTGGAACTAGGGAGGCTCCAAAATTTTTGCCACCTAGGTTCTGATTTAGTTGCTGAGGGACCCAGTAGGTGACCCCTGGCCCCCCTACTGCTGAAACATCCCTGCTGACTGGTGGCACTCAGTTTGCTCAGCCAATGCCCATTTTGTGGACAGGTAGTAGTCACACTACTTTGTTCCAGAGCCACCATTGGCTCGGTGGACCTGACAGAGAACAGCCATATAATAATGTATTTGGCTGAGTGGTAAATGACTGTGCTACATAAACCAATTAAGGTGCATTTTAAAAGTTATCAATTATTTTTAGCCCAGATTTAAATTAGACCCCATAAATCATGTATCAGTAGCATTGTACAGCGCTGCGGAATATGTAGGCGCTTTATTAATAAATGTTAATAATAATAATGTCCCATAGTCCCAACAAAGGAGACATTTACCCCCATCCCATCTGCCCAATTGGGCAGGTACATGAGCAGTAAGACATACAATCGCCCTAGACAAAAAGATTACAAATTTGAGTCACAAGAAGGGATGCAATATATTGGCACACCCAGTGTTTAGCCTTTATTTGTCCTTTAAATAACTATAACCATGATGCTGAAAATGATGTTCTAAGACAATCTGCCTTTTAAAAAAAAAACAAAAAAAAAACAATTTTAATTTTTTTTTTTGTTTGTTCTGCAGCTGAACTACTTGGCGTAAAACTGCTATCTAGTTGCCAGGCTCAGCAAGCATTTGTTTAAATGTCAGAGTAAATAGGAGAGGAAGAGAATGGAAAGATACATATTAATAACAGTCTAGCCTTGCAATCACTACGCTTTCTGGTTGCCGGGGTCACTGACCCCAGAAAACACAGTGCACCCAATATTTTACTTTGACAGTTTAAACTTAAGGACCCCATACACGGGCCGATTGTAGCTGCTGATATCAGTCCCTTGGACCAATTCGGCAGCTCATCGGCCCGTGTAGGGGCAGAAACGAGGGGCCTACCCGACCGACTTCTGGCCTGAAATTTGCCAGATATCGATCGGGCAGGTTAAAAGATTCAGTTGGATGAGGCACCGCATCGGCTCGTTGATGTGGTCCCCGAACCGACTGCCCCACTGCCGCCAATATAATTCAATCGAATTAGCCTACACGTTCCCCCGATATCGCCCACCCTAAGATTCAATTTAAAGTTGAGCTTCCCCTTTAAATACATGTTTGTGTGCACAATTGCCTAACGGGGGTAACATGCTTGGTGCCAGTAATTAATTCAGCAGCCCTTTCTTTTGATTTGGCTGCTTTTCTTATATAATTCATAAAGCAAATGTGGTTCTGTTCCCATCTCGGAGCTCTTTGGGTCTGTTTTCCATTTAAATGTGACATAATTTTGTTCCAGGAGTGGCAATCGGTCAAGAAGTTTTCATATAAACATATGCAGCCGCTCGGCGCAATGGGTGAGTCACTGGGAAGCAGACATGGTTTATAGGAATGGGGGGGAGAGAGAGGATAGGAAGGGAATGTATGTGAGAATGAGCGGCTAAATACTGAATAAACTAACAACGCTTGATTGATTCCTTAACAGGGGATGTGAGCCCAAAAATAACATTTGGCCTAATGAAAGAGCATATGATTAAAAGCAACTTTCCAATTTGCACGTGCGTTCATTAGCAATGCTTAGTGGTTTTAAAGTTATTTGTAGATGTCTTTTTATTTCTTCGTTGTATTCCTGGCTTTACATCCCCTTCTACTATCACAGAACGGGATGTGAATACTATCACAAAGAAGTTCTGTGTTTCTGTGCTAACTCAATGAGCAGCCTTCTAAATATCCACTGTCGCACACTCAGCCACACTCAGCAACTGAGCAAGTAGTAACCCAACTGAGTAAGTAGTAACCCAACTGAGCAAGTAGTAACCCAACTGAGCAAGTAGTAACCCAACTGAGCAAGTAGTAACCCAACTGAGCAGACAGTAACCCAGTTGAGCAGACAGTAACCCAGTTGAGCAGACAGTAACCCAGTTGAGCAGACAGTAACCCAGTTGAGCAGACAGTAACCCAATTGAGCAGACAGTAACCCAACTGAGCAAGTAGTAACCCAGTTGAGCAGACAGTAACCCAGTTGAGCAGATAGTAACCCAACTGAGCAAGTAGTAACCCAGTTGAGCAGATAGTAACCCAATTGAGCAGACAGTAACCCAATTGAGGAGGTAGTTGCCCAATTGAGCAGACAGTAACCCAATTGAGCAGATAGTAACCCAATTGAACAGATAGTAACCCAATTGAGCAGATAGTAACCCAACTGAGCAGACAGTAACCCAATTGAGCAGGAAGTTACACAATTGAGCAGGCAGTAACCCAGTTGAGCAGGAAGTTACACAATTGAGCGGGCAGTAACCCAACTGAGCAAGTAGTAACCCAGTTGAGCAGACAGTAACCCAGTTGAGCAGACAGTAACCCAGTTGAGCAGACAGTAACCCAGTTGAGCAGACAGTAACCCAACTGAGCAAGTAGTAACCCAATTTAGCAGATACTAACCCAAGTGAGCAGACAGTAACCCAATTGAGCAGGTAGTTGCCCAATTGAGCAGATAGTAACCCAATTGAGCAGACAGTAACCCAATTGAGCAGGTAGTTGCCCAACTGAGCAGATAGTAACCCAATTGAGCAGATAGTAACCCAATTGAGCAGATAGTAACCCAATTGAGCAGACAGTAACCCAATTGAGGAGGTAGTTGCCCAATTGAGCAGATAGTAACCCGATTGAGCAGATAGTAACCCAATTGAGCAGGAAGTTACACAATTGAGCAGGCAGTAACCCAACTGAGCAGATAGTAACCCAATTGAGCAGGTAGTTACACAATTGAGCAGGTAGTTACACAGTTGAGCAGGTAGTAACCCAAATGAGCAAGTAGTAACTTCATTCCCTCCTAGACTGGAGATTTGCAAGCCCTTAGCTAGGTAGGGTAGAACAGATGCCTATATATCAATACGGCCCTGCTTTTTGCACAAATGATCTGAACAAAGGAAAGTTAGCCAAATATAGCTCCTCGTACACTATTTGACCCATGTATGGCCTCCTGAACACTAATATATGGTTAACTGAATTTATTATTGGTTATTTAAATGTATTATTAGCCAGATTTTCTGCCATACATGATCAATATTTGTTCAATCCAATTGGCCGGGCCTCACAATGGTCAGCTAATGCAGTTTAAATTAAAAATCCTATGACACAGTATATGGCCGGCTTTAGAAGTCCATAGACTAGGGATTTGGGGAGCTGAATGGTTAATGAATCCAGCCGTGCACTGAGTTCACATCCTGAACTTCACCATCTGGTTCATATTTAAAAGCTTTTCCTTGCAGGTTATATATGTATGATGTAAGGTTATTTGGCCAGTAGTGCTAATGACAATCAGCCTCTCCGATCCTACCCGATTACTGCCAAATGCTGCACTGACAGAAATGGCATCCTCGGGGGCACAGAACCTCGGCATTTCAGAGCCATTAAATTTCTATTATAAAAGCAGAATCCCAGAAGTCTTACTGTCTGTAGTTTCACTCTAATATCTGAAATTGGCTCCACTGAGCCACAAATTTTACTTATAGATATAAATTATATGAAATATAGATGTTGAAAGTCATGAGGCTAATGCCACACTGGGTGGCTTTCAAGTGGGACAATACCTATCTATTGCATAGAACTTGCCTTTGGCCAGTGATAGCCAACAGGGATGTCAGTAATGAGACTCAAATTAATAGCTTTGTAGACGCATAAGATGTGTATGTGTGTGTGTGAATACAAGGGTATGCCTTATTAGTGACTGATTGTCTCTATCTGACACTGGCGCATGTGCCCTATTCCATAGGAAGCCCATTGTCACATTTTTTTAGTGTTACATTAGCTAAAGTGAATTCAGCTATTACATGCCATATTACTGGGTTCTTAATGTGTTCAATCTTTAACAGTACATATTATTAGAATTTATTGGTAGATAAAGTTTGTATTTATGCCAGTGATATCCAACCCTCAGACATTCTAGACTAAAATGTTAAAATTGAAATAAAACCCAAATAGTGTTTCCATAATAATAGTGTTCATACAACAGCTCTATTTTTCTCAAAGCACTGGCAGAAGGCTGTAAGGGGCTGTCCTTCGGGGGGCCCAGAGCCAAACAGAGAGGTATTAGAGCAAAAGGTGTAATTTAGATTGCACCATGATTGTGCCTATTAAGGTCTGAGTGTGGTGTGCAGGCCAGGCGTGTCGGTAGTAGTAGCACCAGTTATTCTTCATAGGCCGTGACTCATAAAGTTCCATTTATAGTAACACAACTGTTGCACGCCATGATCACCAATTGATCTTTATAAAAGCCATTACATTACATAACTAGGAGAGACCTTGCTGTGGTTACTTTGGTTTTCATCCAAATTTGTCATGTTGTAATCCAATGCAGCATGTGTTACACCGATACAGTGATACATCTCCTCACCCAGGATAACTCATCTGGTTAGAATGGCAGAGTACAGATTCCAAACCCAGGCAGCAGGTGAAGGGCTTTCCATTACTGACATCTGCTCCATGGTCAGCCTCAATGGTGGCCCAACTATTCATTCGCAGGGATTCTACTCATAAATTAGTCATTATAGTGATATGTTAGTAAAGATTCTCATTCATCCAGGTCATGGTATATCTGTAGTATTAAGCCAAATCAACTGGACTGAATTTCAGAATTGAGAAAGCCAGGTGGACGACTGGTGAAACGTCTTCAAGAAAAACACAGCAATTCCAGTTGATTTGACGTATTGCTACAGATATATGATTATAGTGACATTACCACAGGTAATGATAAATGAGAGTTAAGTCTGGTTTAGTTAAAAGATCAGATTTTGTTGGATATTTGATAGTTTATGTTTCATTAATTCAGGTCAACAATTAAACCAAACCATTCAGAAAGATCAATGTGTCTACTATACATTGATATACCTGGATGTGAGTGCACTCCTGTATACATGACAAAAAGGTATGAAACTTGGTGGTATTGGTATTGCAACCACACCAGGACCCAGCCCACCCTTCCCTGATACTCTCTACATATAAACCCCTCAAACCTAGAAACTAAGGGAGTGTTCTGGACCAGGAAAGGTGTGCAGCGGGTCGAAAAGTGCAAGTGCAAGAAAAGTGGGTACCCTGTGGGTTGTGGGTAGGGTTTTTGGATGCAAGTATAGATGTGGGTTGCAGGTCTACTGGACGTGGGTCGGGCTGTGGGTCTTATCCATTTTGCTTATCTTATTACCTATATTATCTGTATTTTACTCATTTTTAAACATTTTTTTCTGCCCCTGCCCACTTCTGATGATGTTACTTCCGGTTTGAAGCAGCAGCAATTCCTGTTTAATGGTGGTCATCGGGCACAAACTAGAGTCCGCACAGGACTCTAGTTTGTGTATGTGGGGGGAATGTGTTGGGGGATTTTGTGTTGGGTGGCAGAGCACTTGGGCCTTTGGGTAGAGATCTGCCCCTCTGTCTCTAAGTACATGCCCCCAACCACATGATTGGTTGTTGTTGTGGGCCAGCAAGTTAGCCAGTAGGATCACACTGCATCATAAGCAGGCTCAATGTGGAATGGTTGTTCACTGGCCACGTTCTTCTTGTCTCCTGCACTTAATCTTAAATGTAACTGTATTTATATATTTATTTATACAATTGTATTGTCTGTTTCTGCATTGTTTTAAAAGATTGTGCTGTGAATATAAGTAGCATTGTATCATTAAAATAAACTTACATTCTTGAGAATAGTTTGCCTATAGCAGGGATCCCCAACCTTTTATACCCTTGAGACACATTCAATGGAAAAAGTGTTGGTGAGCAACACAGGCATAAAAATAGTGCGTGATGGTGCAAATAAGAGCTATAATTGGCTATTTAATAGCCCCCTATGTGGACCGACAGCCTACAGGAGGCTCTGTTTGGCATTATACTGGGTTTTTATGCAACCAAAACTTGCCTTCAAGCCACTAATTAAAAAATGGGCACCTGATTTAAGGCCACTGGGAGCAACATCCAAGGGGTTGGGGAGCAACATGTTGCCCCCGAGTCACTGGTTGGGATCACTGGCCTATAGACTAGAGTTCATAATTGAATATTTTGCAGCCAAATTACCGGTAGCTAGCCTTGCAGCAACCCCACTGGCACCCCACGTGCCCCCAGATGCCTGCCCACCATTCATTTACTCGACAGACTTTAAAGTTCCCATTAGGAATACAGCAAAGTTACTGCTCAAGCAAAAGCAAACGATAATAGCCATGGTCACAGCGGAGGAGAAAACTACTTCTCTCCAAACTGTGGATGTATTTTACATTTTTGGCAGCCGGGGGGCCCCTAATGCTCCCCTGAGCCCTGGCCCCTTATCCAGACTCGGTGAGTCATTTCCTATTAAAGAGGCTCATGAGTTTGGGCTCACAGACACCTGCCCAGCTCCTACAGTAACACACTGTCTCTGTGTTCTTTCAATTGTCTCTTCTAAGTTTCCATGATTTGTTTGCTCTGGAGACAGCAGAACTGGGACAGCATTCAGGAAATAGAGTTTAATTCTTTTTCTAATACGGCCTGACATACTAAAGGAGCGGGGAGAGGGGAGGGAAAGATGATAGTTTTTTCTTAAATCCATAAAGCAGGAATATAATTCACCCTTTCATGAACACAACAGGCGGTGTATGTCGCACCTACCTACATGCACTGCCGTCGGCAACCCAAACCCTAAGGAAAATGTATCCACAAGGAAGGTAATCCCACTACCGGCTACAGATGATGCAGAGCCTCTTGGGATCCCAAGAAAATCTGTAAGTGATAAGACCTCCCTGGTAATGCCTGCAGCATGTACAGAATACATGGGAGGTGAATGGGTCTTGATTTTGTCATCAAATCAACAATGTTTAATGTTGTGTATAGAAGTGTAGTAAGAAAAATATACTTTACCTCTGAAAACTTAAGCCAATTAGACATGTCAACATTATTTGGGTGAGGTCCCCAAAAAGAGTGGATCTTTTAATGATTTGGCCACCCAGGTGGTGTTCCAATTTGGGCTGATCTTGTCTAGGGAGCCATAAGCTCCTGCAATGTCAGCAATGAGCTTGTGTGATATTAATTCCACTGCTTGTGTCCAGTGTGGGTACCTCCTAGTCATCCACGTGGCCCCAGTCTTAAAGGGGCTGTTCATCTTTAAATTAACTTTATTATTATAATGTAGACATTGATAGTCTAAGAGTATTTGCAATTGTCTTAATATTATTATAATTATTTATGTTTTTCTGTCGTTTAGCTTTCTGTTCAGCAGTTTTCCAGTTTGATATTTCAGCAGCTACATGGTTACTAGGGTTTTCTTTACCCTAGCAACCAGACAGTTGTTTGAATGGCAGATGGGAATATGAATAGGAGAGATAAGTTATAAAAAGTAACAGTAACAATAAAATTGTAGCGTCGTGGAGCAATAGTTTTTGGCTGCCAGGGACAGTGACTCATTTGAAAGCTGGAAAGAGGCAGTAGAGGAAGGGAAATAATTAAAAAACTATAAAAAATAAATAATAAAAACCAATGGCAAAGTTGCAAGGAATAGGCCATTCTATAATATATAACTTAAGTTAACTAAATGTAAATGTGAACTACCCCTATAAGGTGACCGCTCTGTTGCTTAGGAAAGATTTTTGACAAACTGTTGGGATACGGTTAGTATTTGATTGGCCAAATCTTTCCACTTGCCCCTAGGATGCTGGAGATTGATTGGCTGATTTATTTGAAGCGAAAAGTGTTAAGAACATAAAAAAAACCAGCACAATTTGCCATATTTTGTATGTCCAATGCAATATTATTTCCCAGAGTCCCAGTGTAAGTACAGTATACCCACTGCAATCAGGCTCATAATGCGGAAGGCACAAGCATTTTCTCATTTTCATAGGATACTGGGTTTAGAGATGAACAATAGCTAAAGGGCCACAGGCTGACATATATACCAAAAGTATCAGAGAGCTGTTACTCAGTGCAATACATAATTCATTCTTTCAACAATTATATTTTTTAACCTTGAGGTCCCTCTTTGGCAGAAGGCCCAAGGCATAAGCCCTGATCGCTAACACTGGCCCCGTTGAAAAGCAATAAGTTATCCCTGATTAACAGGGGTTTAGAACCATCTGAGATATGAAACATAGTCCTAAACTGATTGTATATGCACCATTTGGAGGATTATGGGGAGGCCAGTTCAGAGGTCAGAACAACAAACCCTGTGGCTACTACTAAGTCTATTGAGTCTTCATGCAGCAGCGGCGTGTGAAAGGGTTAATCCCCCCTTCTCTCCGGGCATCTGTTCTTGGTTAGTTTGACTTCTTTAAACAGTTTTTCACTTGCCATGAATGGCGAATGGAAAGCCCTGGGTATCAGATCTGTAACGTGCCAGCGTTCCTATGCTCCCAGCTATATACTTTCATTCTTCATTAGTCATAGGAGCTGAGAAATGCAGAACTCGGTTTTATAGAGCAAAGAAAAACACGCGTGCAGATTTGTTTTCCTTTCGGGCTTTCAGATTGAATTTCTATCAGCTTGTTCTATTCTATTCTAGAATGTAGTTATTGCAAGAGTTACTTTGTGTTAAAGGGACCCTAACATAAACCTAAAAGTGTTTGTTTAGCAAGAAAAACATGACTAACAGTGAATAGTAAAAAAAAGTTGATATATTTAAAGGAAAACTAAAGCCTAAAAATGAATATGGCTAGAAATGCCATGAACTGAACTTAATGTAACAGCCCAAAGGGTCAGTAATGATCAAGGTTGTCCACATGAGCTTGGTACTTGAGTGTCAGTGGCACTGCACATGCTCAGTGTGCTCTGGGCAGCTGTTGCTACAGGGCCGATCATTACATTCTGAGGCAGAATGCATGAAAGGAGATGGGGAGCTACCGGGGGAATATTTAGAGCTAAAGAGCCTCACTCATAAAGGGCCGAGGGCCTTGGGCTGGTACCAAACCCCACAATAGAATGTGTAGCGTTTGTAGCCTACTTCTTTGTTGCATTATAATGAATGATACAGCCAATCTCTATGTTCCTGTTAAAGCTGGGCCTCTCTACTTTGACCCGGTCATACACTGACCAATTAAGTTGCAAACAGAGGGGTATCATTTTGAAAATCAGATTTTCTGATCTCTCTGAGGTTCCTGAATTAGGACCAGGTCTTAAATTAATGGACCAACCTCCTAAAACATATGATATTTCTGCACCAATTGCCCCAAACGCTGTAGGGTTGCAGAATTACCCAACCAGTTATGCAAAGAATGACATTTGGATTTATTTAATGCAGGGCCAATGGTACCTTTCTGTCTTGTCTCTGACATCTTCCAAGTTGTAGACATCAGAAGTCCGGGGGGCGCACTGCTGGCCATTGGGCCTTTCTGTGTAGTTGCTGGCTTTGCAGATCCTTTGCCGGCCTCTACCAAACTTCCATTTCCCACCTGAGATTTTTCAGAATCTAATACAAGAAAACAAAATAATATCAATGATAGTATAAAGTACATTAATTTGGCCCCCAAATGAACAGAAAAGTAACATAGTAACATAGTAAGTTAAGTTGAAAAAAGACACTAGTCCATCAAGTTCATCCTTAATGCCTATATATATATATATATATATATATATAACCTGCCCAATTGCTAGTTTATATAGAGGAAGGCAAAAAAACCCCAAAACATTGTGAAGCCTCTCTTACAGCTCTCACTGTAAAAAAATATTTTCTGAATATTTAGACAGAACCTCCTTTGTTCTAAAAGGAATGGGTGCCCTTGTGTCATTTGGAAGGACCTACTGATAAATAAAGCATTAGACAGATTATTATATTATCCCCAAGGCTGGAGGCCATTAGAGTCCCTTTGAAGGCCATACTCAGCCCATACACCTTTAGTCGCACAGCCCTGCCCGAGACTGACACAAACAATCTAAAACATCACCCTTGGTTAGAAAAGATATGTATGAAACACTTACTTTTGCCATATATTTGCATCGCTGGTGTTGGAGTTTCATGAGGTTGCATAGAAGATGGTGGGATGTCCTGTGAATAAGAAATCAACCCATTGGTCGCTTCATTGTTAATCTCAGTTCTGAAGGTTTTTGTGGGAGCAGGCAGAATCTGTTCTGTTTGGGTTCTTGATTTTGCTTCTAGAGTAAAATGGCTTCTTGGATCAAAGGAAGCAAATGGAGAGGTCTTGTTAAGAGAAGGCCTCAATGTGGATGGTTCATCCTGAAGAGATGGGCTTAATGGCAGAAGATGACCTGAAGTCCCATGGGTTGAAGTTGATATGTCACTACCATGGGGAACATTATGTATAATTTGTTTCTCTTGGATAACAGGAGAAAAATGAGGAGGGTTTGTTTTATTTTCTGACTTGGATTCCTCAAAAATAGTGTTTCCACCCTTTGGATATTCCATGCTTTTGTGATTTAATTCTGTATCTGCAGATACGACCTCATTGCCTCCTGGCCCACTGTCCAATTGCAAGGCTGTGTAGCCCTCTGTGGTTCTGTATGCAGCATTGTATTTCTCTGAAGGCTGCATACCTTGTTCTTTTGGAATTAAATTATTATCCAGAAAATTGTTCCTGGCACGACTATCTTGAGTATCTAAAGTGTTCTTTTGTAGTACTTTTCTTAAATGCTCATCCCCACTCTCAATTTGCAGTTTCTGTATCTCGGTGACGGGACTGGTTTGCCCCGATGACAGTGTGGCCTTTATTAAGGCTATGGTTGAAATAGTTGGGCGGACAGTACTAAGGAATCCTTTCCCCCGCTCTTGTTCCTTGTCGTGCTCAATGTGATTCAGTATTTGCAATGACCCTTCATGACTGTGAGATGACAACTTCTCATTGGTTGATAGGGGTTTGATTCTATCAGAACTCCCTCTGTCTAAGTCAATGTTCTTAGAATTTGAGAAGAGCTGCAACATTTCTGATTTGCTTGGTTGACCCTTTTGAAGAGTGTGTTCCACCAGTGCTTCCTCAGCGTCAGGTCTGACAGTTGTCACTGAGCCCATTTGGCTGACTTTATTAGAAGCTGCACTCAGCATTATTTTTTTATCCTGAGTCAAGAATTCATTGAAGTTATTTTCTATGTGATCCTCTGTTTTTTCCACTGGCTCCTCACCACGACCAAGTACAGATGTTGGGAGGTAGCTGCCAAACCTTTCTCCAGATGGTCTGGTATGTGACAGATCTCCTCCACTTTCCTCCAGATTTAAAACCTGTGGGACCTCAGGTTTCCCAGAATAGTCCTTCATTTCCCCAGTAAGATTGTTGATAGGTTTTGCATTTGTGATATTGTCAAATTTAGAAAAAGCAACTGAAGGCCCAAGAAGTACTAAGGTAGCCAGGTAAATCCACACGTGGACAGTTGAACGTTCAGCCATGATTTGGTACGTGGATGAAAATTCTCATTGGTTGTCTGGTCTAAAATGACTCATCACACATACAGAGGTGTATCCACAAGGCCTGAAAGGGAAGAGAAATATTTTCATTGGTACAGCTGCAAGTACAAAGAAGTTTAGAGAAGCTTTCATGGGTCATTTACTACCTACAGGGCAGGGTGCAACATGAAAAGAAACAGGCACAATCCACCATGTTTGCTGCAGGTATCTGCACTCCATGAATACAGCCCTGTATGCACTCGTCAGCACTACATTCATGATGGGCAGATGGAGGGAAGCATGTAGGCGACCCCATTTTACACCCTAACTTGTGCAGGTTAGGAGCACTCAGCGCCGGATTTCAAATCCAGGCGCCCCAAGGCCGCCCCCCTGGCGCGCATGCGCAAACATCTCCCCTCCCCCCGCGCCGCGCAGATGCAAGTGCGCATGCGCAGCCATTCAAACTACCGTACGGAGCAGTGGGGAGAAGTCCCCATTGCTCCGTATGGCCGCAAAATGTTAAAATTTCGCTGTGGCGGGGCGGCATGCCGCCCCTAAAATTGTGTCGCCCTAGGCCTGGGCCTTCATGGCCTCGCCACAAATCCGGGCCTGGGAGCACTGGGGGGTGCTGGCCACAACAGAGGCCTCTACTTACTGCCTTCCTGCCCTATGACAGTGGTAAGGACAGGGTTGCCTTGCACCCACCTTGGCTGCTCTCTGCACCTAGTACTGGATATGATTCTTGAGTGGGCACCCCTTACTGCTCTTGTACTTGCGTCTGGAGTAAAACCCATTTCTATTGACAATAAAAAAACACTTGTTCGTCAATTATTTAAGTACAGGTATGGGCCCCGTTATCCAGAATGCTCGGGACCTGGGGTTTTCTGGATAAGGGGTCTTTCCTTAATTCGGATCTCTTAACTTAAGTTTGCTAATAAAATTATTTAAACAGTAAATAAACCCAATAGAATTGTTCTGCCCCCAATAAGGGGTAATTATATCTTAGTTGGGATCAAGTACAGGTACTGTTTTATTATTACAGAGAAAAGGGAATCATTTAACCATTAAATAAACCCAATAGGGCTGTTCTGCCCCCAATAAGGGGTAATTATATCTTAGTTGGGATCAAGTACAAGGTACTGTTTTACTATTAGAGAGAAAAAGGAAATAATTTTTAAAAATATGAATTATTTGATTAAAATGGAGTCTATGGGAAATGGCCTTTCTGTAATTCGGAACTTTCTGGATAATGGGTTTCCGGATAAGGGGTCTGATACCTGTTCATCATACACATCAGTCCCTGATTGGTAGCATGCTTCTAGTTGCACTACAGGTTGGACATGACTGGTGTATACAGTGAAAATATTAAACAACTGTTCCACAATATAATATATCCTTTGTATTGCCTTTAAACCAGACTTGCCACCAGAAACGTTTAATTGCAATGAGCATTCTTCATACTGGTGCACATAGGGTGGCGGTACTGCTTTTTGGGGACAGCAGCCTTAGCAGTTTAGGATTTAGCAACTCCCCCAAAAGCATTACCATAAATTAAATGACACTTGTATTGGAGTATTGCCCTTTAAAAATGATGATTTGTTTCCATTTGATGGATACACAGACTGCGCCACCACAGTCATTAGGAAGAAAAATCCCTTTTCTTACCCCATGGAAAGAATGTGTCTTTTTGGCAAGCATGGGGAATACTAGGCTGAACTATGACAAGTTCATTAGAAGAGCTTATGTTAATAATAACCTCGCTTGGTAAAAATCCCTCTTCTTCACAATTCACCTAATTGGTCAATTTGTCATTTCACAGAAAAATAACAAATACATTTCAAGATAAAATTTCAAAATAATTCAGTTGCACATGTTATCGCCTGCGGGTAATTATTTCACTTCTGCCATTACGTTCTACAAATGGACTCCCTGCAACAGTAATACCCATAGTGACTTTGTTTTTTTTTTTTTTTTTTCAGTTTTAACTTTTTTATTGGAGATAACAAAGTACATGACATATTCAGTGACATTTCCAGTTGTAAATCATTGTGTCAATAAAGAGTACCACTGTTGATCGAGATTGGTTTTTACGTGTCGTTCCTTAAGGGGGAAGAGAAGAGGAAAGAAAAAGGAGAAGGAAAGGGGATGGGACGGGGGGGGGGGGTAGGTGAGGAGGGACATGCAAGTCAGGGTCTTGTTTTTCCAGAGTCCTGACTTGCGAGGGGATAGTGGGTAGATACAAGAGAAATATACATACATACATATTAGAAACAGTAAGGTTTTAACTAGTTAAACTCTAACTAAACCATGCCGGGTGGGGTGTCTCTCGGAGCTCCTCTCTACTTTTCTCTTGGGTCCGGGTCCAACCTGAACATTATTCCATTTTGCTTCCCTCGTGACTTATCCCTGGGACTCTTAGGTCGTTATCTAGTTTGACCTTGTCCCTTTTGGTTCCCTGCCCTCCTATTGGGGGTGGTTTTATAATTGATTTTTTATGGATTGCATACCTTAGGTAACGTACATTATTTATAAAAGTTATATGGGGAAGGCACGGTTCAAGTGGAGGAGGTAAAGTATTGCTCCCAAGGGGCCCATTCTTTTTGGAACCGTTCTTGCTTATCCGTTAAGATACTGGTTAATTTTTCATTGACGTAGATCCAGTTAACCTTATTTTTTAGTTGTAAAATAGGCAAGAATGGGGATTTCCACGATCTTGCTATTGTTAGTTTGGCTGCGATAAAGATTTGATTTATCAGCTTCCAGGTATATTTATTTACATTAGGAATTTTCTTCCCCAATAATGCATGTTCTGGGGATTTGGGTAGGTTAACTCCTGTTACTGAGAATATCATTTCGTGGACCCTAGTCCAGAATCTTTGGACCCTGGGGCACTGCCACCATATGTGATAAACTGTGCCTTCCCCTCTACAGTTTCTGAAACATTGCGAGTTGTATTGGTTGTTTATTTTATGTAACCTAGCTGGGACCAGGTACCAACGTAAGAGAACTTTGTATCCTGCTTCCAGCAGGGCAGTATTAATTGAGCTATGCGCTGCTTGGTCCCATATTTTGAGCCAATCCTTTTCATCAATTGTATGACCCAGATCTTTTTCCCAGGCTTTTACATATGATAAGGTAGGTGGGAGGTTAGTTTCAGATAAAATGTTGTATATTTTAGACAGAACCCCTTTGGAGTACGGATATTTGGTACATATTGTTTCCAGGTACGTGGAGGGTGGTGTATTTGCTTCCTTAAATTTGGATTTTAGGTAATGTTGTACCTGTATGTACCTATAAAGTTCTCCGGGGGGGGGGGAGTACAGTTGTTGGAATTAGTGACTTTGTTTTAATTAAATGGATATTATATTTCCAACATTTCTGTTTTATTTATATGTAATTCTGGTAAGTTTACTGCTCCTAAATACATCCCATTTATTAGGATTACAATGCTCTGCTATAAAGTTAGATAGAAGCTCGTCATTCATCATGCAAACAGGCAGTTTTTAAAAATGTATTTTGCCATAAAATGACTACTTTACTGAATGTTAGGCACAAACTTGTAGATTTCTGATGATAGTGTTAGAGAATGATAAAGATATTTATGGGTCGAGCTGGGCTGCCGGGCACGGGGTGTGAAGGCTGCGGAGGGGGCCTATTGGGTGGTGCAGGGGCCCCTGAGGCAGTAGCCTTTTGCGCTCAGTACAGGAGATCAAAGGGAAATGAGGGACTTTTCAATAAGAATATGGGACTGCGGGCTGAGCTGTTAAAAGAGGGACTGTCTCATAAAAATTGGAAAAGTTGGGAGGTATGGCTAGCTGGCAGTTCAGTAACTGGCCAGGAGATGTCAGCGTTCTGCTCTATAAAATGGCAAGCCAATGTTTGTTTGACTTCTTTGGAACCCACCTGTTGGAGGGGGTGGATGGGTAAAGGTAGGCCTTGTGGGTGAAGCTGATGCGAGGATAGTTCTGTAATAGCTCGCTCCCGGAGTGAGAGTCAGGATCAGGGTAGCTACTGAGCAGCTTGATGCTCCAACAAGTCAAATAGAAGGATTAGTAATCCTGGGTGTGCCACCCGCAGAGTGTACAGACCTAGGGGTAGATGTGTTCCACCTATGTTCCACTTGGAGGACCTGTTACACTCAATCCACACATTGATCATTGACCCCTGATGGATAAGCATTGCTGGAAGCTGTATTCCTGAGTACCTGTGAACAACCATACTGTATTAGCTAAAGGCGGACAGACAATTTGGCAGCTTATAAGCTCATGTATGGGGACCCCCAACAAGCCTACCCATTACCTGGACTAAAATTGGGCAGATGTTGATGGGACAGGTTTGATTTTCCCATTGGAATGGAGACCACATCAGCTCATTGATGTGGCTCCAACAGGTCCTATTCCCATCATAATTGGCCAAGCAATTGGATTACTTCAATATCCGAGATCCACTCTTTTGGTGACCTTGCCATCTTATAGCGTATAGCCACCTTAACAGCCGTGACACACGGGGAGATTCGTTGTGCCTCAACAAATTTCAATTGTCGCGGGCGACTTATCTCCCTGCAATGCCATCCCACCGGCTAGAATGTATGGCGTACGCGGCGCTGCGATTTGCCAAAGTTGCCGAAGTTGCCTTGAGAGGACAAAGTCCAGAGTCTTTCCAAAGTCACCCAAAGCTTTCCCATGGCCCAGATTTAACCACAGGCAACAAATCTCCCCCTGTGCCATATAAATGTCACTCTCATATGACAATCATATATGTAAATCCATCCATAGGCTACAATGAAAATGTGCCCTCTGTTTAACTTTGACAGAAAATAACCTCTGATGTCAGATCCTTGTTGTACTGAAGAAGAACGTCCTGACAAAACATTGCTTTCAATGACTGGTTGGATAATATCCTTCGCACCCACAGACAGATTAAATTCAGTGGCTGCTCCTACCCGATTGCTCAATCACTCGCCACTGCCAGTTCCCTGGGACAGTTCTAGGATCAGACACAAGCTTCTCATTAGCACCTCATCACTTAGGAGGCTCTAGCTGGCCTTCAGTCACTTTGGGTTACATTCCATCAATGGGGCTCCAGCAGCAAGACAAACAGGAGGAGACAAGATAGCCAGAGCGCGTGTGAGAAATTGCTCTGTTCCATAACCCAAACTCACTCCTAGTCTCAGGCTGAGCCAGAAAAACAAAGCAATGTGACTTCAAACAATCTGACTGAGGAACTGGAGGGCGACCAAGGCTTCAACAGCCATTTTGTTTTGCTTAAGTCTTTTCCTGTTTCTGGGAATTGTGATCTTGTACAAATAAATATGCTCAGGCTTTGGAACAGTAAGCGTCCAAGTAAAAACAGATCTATGGCCGGGTCATATGTGCAGGGAAAGCAGAACTACACCTACCAGAACCCCATGCCCTGGCACTTCTACCCATGGATTCATAAAAGTTGCCAATCTCTCTTATATCAACTGTGCTTTAACTCTTTAATTAAACAAATGAATGTAAAAAGAAATACCATATTTTACATACTGAACTATTGCCATATTTTATATACTGCATCAGCCTAAAGGTTCAGCATCTCTATAGTATTAATGATCTGGGCCTTCAAAGTTGTCACAGGAGCCCCTCATCTTGGATTTTGTTAAAT
Organism: Xenopus tropicalis; assembly: GCF_000004195.4. Taxonomy (NCBI): domain Eukaryota; kingdom Metazoa; phylum Chordata; class Amphibia; order Anura; family Pipidae; genus Xenopus; species Xenopus tropicalis. The sequence goes on along the minus strand of NC_030680.2, from coordinate 138,055,721 downwards.
GTGTCAGTGGCACTGCACATGCTCAGTGGGCTCTGGGAGATGTTGAGAAGCTGAGCTTAGGGGTTGTAGCAAATTATCAAGCAGAAAATCAGGTTGGCCTGTCATATGGTACAAAAATTATCAGAACAATAATTCGGAGCCCACATGCAGTCAAAAAATCATAAGAAACTACATTTCATATAATTATATCAGTGTTTGTATAGCCAGTTTTAATTACTAATCAGCCTTATATTGTGACATTTATATTCTCTATATATAGTATATTGTGTCATATATACAGTATTCTATATATACAGTATAGTGTGCCATTTATATTCTATATATACAGTATAGTGTGCCATTTATATTCTATATATACAGTATATTGTGCCATTTATATTCTATATATACAGTATAGTGTGCCATTTATATTCTATATATACAGTATAGTGTGCCATTTATATTCTATATATACAGTATAGTGTGCCATTTATATTCTATATATACAGTATAGTGTGCCATTTATATTCTATATATACAGTATATTGTGTCATTTATATTCTATATATACAGTATAGTGTGCCATTTATATTCTATATATACAGTATAGTGTGCCATTTATATTCTATATATACAGTATAGTGTGCCATTTATATTCTATATATACAGTATAGTGTGCCATTTATATTCTATATATACAGTATAGTGTGCCATTTATATTCTATATATACAGTATAGTGTGACATTTATATTCTATATATACAGTATAGTGTGCCATTTATATTCTGTATATACAGTATAGTGTGCCATTTATATTCTATATATACAGTATAGTGTGACATTTATATTCTATATATACAGTATAGTGTGCCATTTATATTCTATATATACAGTATAGTGTGACATTTATATTCTATATATACAGTATAGTGTGCAATTTATATTCTATATATACAGTATAGTGTGACATTTATATTCTATATATACAGTATAGTGTGCCATTTATAGTCTATATATACAGTATAGTGTGCCATTTATATTCTATATATACAGTATAGTGTGAGTGGGCCCCTAAGCTCAGGTAAGTGCCAGCAGCACAGAGTATGGGCAGGGAATCAGCAGAAAAGAAGATGGGGGGGCTACTGGGGCATCTTTGGAGGCACAGATCTTCCCTGCTAAAGGGCTGTGGGTGCCTTGTGCTGGTACAGAAGCACAAAACAATGAACAACATGTCGGCCCTACTTCTTTACCTGTTTGCCACCTGTTGCTTTTCATTAAACATTTTATGTTTTTCTGCATTTAAAGTAGCTTTTTCACATACTTTACAGACAAACCTCTATTTTACACCCCCTCATTTTACGTTTTCCTGCATGACTGTTTAATGTTTTTACTGCCCATCCCTGCAGTGAAACTGATATGTAGGATCGAGGGTCCGCGAGTGCAGAGGGCAGGGCCAGTGTGCGGCTAAATTGCATTATTATTATTATTATTTTCTATAGTTTATTTTTCTATTCATGCATACTTGTTTTACTTCATTCTGGCATTCAAAATCCTGGTTGCTAGGAGATTTGCACCTAGTGACCCTCACACGAAGGCAGCATTTTCAGTTGCAGGCTGGATATAGGCTGAGCGGAGATGCTTATAACACTCCACCCCTTTAGAGTGTAAGCTCTTGTGAGCAGGGCCCTCAGACCCTATTTTTATTCTGTTATTGTTATAAAGTACTTGCAAGGACCACAAATTAGCTTTTAATGTTAGTTTTACAGAGTTTTATGATATCATCAAAAAATACGTGCACATTAATGAATGCTCGTTAATTACTTGCAATTATCTGGGATACGGCCCCTACAGGGAGAGTGAGATATAAATGCAGCCAATTTAAGCCATAAGGAACGCCTGTCAGATTTGGCTTTGTTTTCTCTAGAGAACTGGCGCTTGCGAGGCGAGAGGGCGACTCTTTCCAAATATGTTAGAGGTCAGGGTGGCACGTCCCAGGGGGACTCTTTGCTTGTAATAATATACACAGAACAAGCCGTCGCCTCTTTAGAAGAAAGGCGTTTTCACCTTCAGCAATATAAATGGCTTTTCATTGTGAGAGGAGGGAGTTATGGAATGGTTGCCCTGCCAGGGTCCCACTCTGGCATCAAAATCATTATGGCATTATATAGCCAGGGATAAAATGACTTATTCTAGGTAAAAAGTTCCTCCGGCTGCCACTAATGAGGCACAAAGTCGTATCTGCAAAGTGCAGGGCAGGTTGAGAATAAAAAACTGGCACAAACAAGCATTTCAAAATGGAGAATCATCCAAAAAGTGATACACACATTAATCTCAGAAATAGCAGTAGTTATAGTGAAGGTGAATTCTTACCCCAATAGGAGTGGGTCCAGGTGCTCATGCCCCAGACCTTCAGCTTAGGGAGCTATATGGTTAACAAGAAAAAAAGACAGCAGGTGTCCACAAATCTTTAATCATAGGCTCAAGGCCCTCAAGACACGAAACGCGTAAGGCTTTTGTCTGTAATTTTATGTATGGAATAAATAAAATGTAAACTTTTTATGAATACTACAAGCTGCTTCTCCTGATCTTTTGAGGATTTGTGGACACCAGAGTGCCTGCCTGCTGTCTTTTTTTCTTGTATTTCAAAATGGAGCCCAGACTCTTAATCAGGGAAGGACAAGCAGGCCCGGATTTGTGGCGAGGCCACAAAGGCCCGGGCCTAGGGCGGCAGAAACTTAGGGGCGGCATGCCGCCCCGCCACACAAAAATTCTGACATTTTGCTCCCATGTGCTCCGTATGAAAGTTTAAATGAACGCGCATGCGCGCTTGCGTCGGCGCGGTGGGGGGTGGTTTGTTCGCACATGCGCAGGGGAGAATAGGGAGCGGCCTAGGGGCGCCCGGATTTGAAATCCGGCGCTGAGGACAAGGGCAGGCACATAGGTGTCCCCCGTCGACCGCAACGTGCAATAGAGTACTTACTGCCCAATGTGAATGTGCCCTTAGTGCTCCAGCATGTGTAGCAGGGGCATTATTAAGGGGCAGATTTATCCAAATCTGAGATTAAACCTCTCCCATTTTTTATTTATTTCTACAGGATTTTTAGAAGCTTATTTATTAAATGGCAAACTCACCTTTGATAAATCACCTTGATAAATCTGCCCCTAAATGAGGCACAGGGTATCTATAACCTTTCAACTGCTGCCTAGGATTTCCGGGGCATAAGGATGCCCAAGGGAATTTGCCTGCTCGGTCTGTCAGCCTTGTCTTCTGACATAATGGTGCCAGAAGCACCTGGAACTGACAGGGCTACTTTCCTATGCAGGGTATTGGTACATAGCATCACAGGGCCAACTCGGGAATAGCTCCAGGACCCTCCATTGCTAAATTTAGGGGAGGGCTGATAGCACTGGCAAGTCCTGTAGTTATCCCTTAGCATAGACCCTTAGGGTCAGTAACAGGAATAAGCAAACTGTGGCTTCCCTGCTGTTGCAAAACTGAAACTCCCAGCATCCTCAATTCAAAAAGCAGAGCTGGGAGTTGTGGGTTTGCCGCAGCTGGAGTGCTAGAGGTTCTGTCACACACTATCAATAACTGCAAGGGGACAATAAAATAACCTTATGAAACAGAATGTACTCCTACAGATGCAACTTCACATTAACACCAATCTTAGGGTTGTCATGACAACCTTAGGCACACTGCCTTTTGTAAAACAAAATGGCACCCCCCAGGAACAAAAACCTTAAGAGAAAAGCGCTCATTACTGCCAATCAGTAAGACAAAGGAAATGCATATAAAATACGGTATCATTAGAACCTATTCAGTCCTGATGGTTTGAAAACTGGAGCTTTTCTAAATGGATCTTATTTAAACCGGCTCATATTTACATCCCATCCGGGCACAAACATTACTGAGTGGCCAAGGGCAGCCGGCTGGACTTCAGAGCAGCCCTCTATGCTGAACTGACCTTGATAAACAATTAACGCCCAATATGTGAGAGACTTATCCGCCCTACAGCTAATATATACACCGACAGGGCAGGAAAGAGACACTGCAAGGGGGAACTGTGCTGAAGTCAGGCCCGGGGATACCGGTTCTGTTTAAACTTACAGTTCAGGATAAATTCATCTGCCCAGGGCTCCATGAGAGAAGGCCGTCTGCTATTTTCTTTTCTCTGTAGCCTGATCGCTGTGGTTAGGGAAAGAGGCTACTGGAGATAAAGAGCTTCTTTGTGTGGGATCTTCTGCTTGTGATTCAGCCAATGGCTGAGTGCTCCATGCTTGCACCCACATGGCTCCCATAGCAGGGCACAGTTACACTGGGAGCTAAAATAACATGCACGCCTCCTACTTTCACAGTTAACCCCCTGTGTTAGTCCCGGCTACGGCCATGGGCACCGGCTTTGTCCTGATATCAGGGTTATGGTGTGCCAGTAGTGCGTGTCAGGGAATCTGCCCTGCCCAACCAGCCAAGGCATCTTTGTGGCAAATATTTTTCAAAAGATGCTGACATTTTCACTATTACAGGTGGCTTTAGAGAACGGCAGATCATTTGTCTTGTGGTAAAAGTACAAATTAATTTGATTATTTTCACTATTTCCAGTACTGATGTCCCCAGGGTTGGCGTGGCCTGCCAGAGTATCCGAGTTCTAATGGTAAAGGAGATACAATTAGTGAATGGTCATGGGGGCACCTACATCCTACTGTACGTTCCCAGCCATCTTTCATTTTTAACAGCAATTAACGCTCTTGCACTTGTGCCCCCCCAGGGTCAAGAATCACCCCTGTAATCGTTATTACATTTTATAAGTTTGAAAAGTTTTTTTTTACTTACATTAAAATGCAGTTACAGTCTCTTTTTTCACCTTCCTTTCTCACACAGAGCAGTAGTTCTGTCACACTTTATGGCTCAGATACTGGCTATGGTTATACACTGTAATAGCATTCAGACCACAGTGGTCCTATCTGAAACCCACTGCAGGATTCTGACCCTATATTAGCCAGACAGGGTGACCCACATAAGAAAGCTTAGCAAGTCAAAGGGAACAACTTCACAGCAGTGGATATATTGGACAGTGGACATTGGACATATTGGATATATATACTATTATTAAGAATTATTAAGAAATCTGTGTACTAAGTAGAAGTGTACAAAAAGGGAAATTTGTGAATTAAATTATGAGTATAATAACTCTGTATCTAATCTGTTCTATTATTATAATGTTTTAATGTAATATATACAGTATATATATATATATATATATATATATATATATATCTATAAACAGGACCAGCACACCATTTCACAGCAATTCTTCTATTTATCCATTCACCGTGCGTTCCTGTGCTGGTCCTGTTTATAGGTATTTACATATTTTGACTTCAACACACATCTGTTAATATATATATATATATATATATATATATGCATTTCTATTTCTATATCATATAAACAGTCGGTTTCCTTTGAACTGGGTTAAAAATGGCCCAAACTGTATCCTTCCCATTGACTTTGACAGGATGTATTTTTGCCATCTTGGCAAATAATGGAAATGCCAGTAAGAGAGAACAACAAAGGAGCTGACTGGCCCATAGGGGCTAGTATATAATGTGAGAAAATGCCTGGCACGCAGATGGTCGATAGGAAAAAGCTGCATTTTCCCTTTCTGCCGGAGCAAAGAAAAAACTGGGAGCACTAAAAGGTTTTATAATCTGTTATTTTTGGGGATTTGCAGAGGATTTTGCCTTTTATTAGACGGCTGACATCAGTGTGATGAATAAAGCAGGGGCAGAATTATTAGCCGCAGTGAAATATAACATGTGATTGTGTTTAACTAAAAGGGGCTTTATTGGAGAGCGCTCCCTAAAATCACAGCACCTTCGGCCGCGTCTGTTCTAGTGTTACTCTTGGCCAACGCCGGCTATAAATTTGATAGATTTATGCAATTTAATAGCGCAGCACTGAGGTCAGAGAAAAGCAGGAACAGAAGTAAGAATAGAGTGGTTTCATAGCCTGCAGAGGCACAACCGCCGCTTCATTAACTTGGGTTTAATGGTTTTGTTATTAAGTTGGTTTAGCCTTGCACCCCTTCAGCTAATGTCCTGCCCAGCCTGACCAACTGTTACTGAGCCCCACTGCCCTCTGTGCCAGGTAATGGCAATGCTTTGTTTTGCTGCTTTTCAAGGTACCTACCCTGAAGAGCTTACATTCTAAACGTGGTATCTGTTTCCATAGGAACATTCAATGCAATTCAATGAGAAAAACTTTTCTCACTGTTTATCATACGAGAAGTGTATGGAAAAAAACTGAAAATGAATTAGGAGAAAAGTTTTATCTTCTCAAATTGAATTCTCCCATGGGATTTCGTGTGATAAACTATAAAATAACATTTTTTTGTCATGGAATTGAATATAAACCAATGTTTTTCCAACAACCCCCTAAGCTTAGCTTCTCAGACACACCTAGAGCACACTGAGCATGTGCGGTGCCACTGACAAACAAAAGCTTATGTGAACAACAGGCCTGGATCATTAGAGCATTTCTAGCCATATACTTTGTTAGACACTATTTATGCTTTAAAAGGGATGGTTCACCTTTATGTTAACATTTAGTTTTATCATGTCCTATGCCTAACAACTTTGCTTTTGATACTGTCGACCATTCTATTCTTATGCAAATTCTCCATTCTCTGGGTATCCGGGATCAAGCAGCATCCTGGTTCTCTTCCTATCTCTCTAACCGCTCCTTCTCTGTCGCTCTTTCTACCCCGGTTCCGCTCAGTGTGGGGGTGCCTCAGGGCTCTGTGCTTGGTCCCCTGCTGTTCTCCCTGTACACTCTCTCTCTAGGAGACCTTATTTCTTCTTTTGGTCTTAAATACCACCTATATGCAGATGACATCCAGATATATTTAGACACCCCTGCACTAACTGCTGATGTCCAAACCCAGATTGGTAACTGCCTCCTGGCTATCTCCTCCTGGATGGACCGACGCAGGGTCGGACTGGGGGGTGCAGGGCCCACCGGGGCTCCCGCCCCAGGGGCCCTGCAGGTGCCCCAGCCGCGTCCCCTAACCCCCCCAGGGGCCCCCCTAACCCCCCCCAGGGGCCCCCCTAACCCCCCCGAAGGGCCCCCGCCTGACGTCCTCTCCGAGCCGTATAAATTGAACGCGTCATCGGAGGAACAGTCAATTGCGGGGAGCGCCGGCAAAGGTCGGACTGGGCCGCTGGGGTCCACTAGGGCCGGGGCCCACCGGGATTTTTCCCGGTGTCCCGGCGGCCCAGTCCGACCCTGGACCGACGCCAGCTCAAACTTAACCTAGCTAAAACAGAGCTCATGGTCTTCCCGCCCAAACCTGGCCCTCCTCCTCCTTTCACCATTAATATTGATGGCATGACCATCAACCCTGTAAATTCTGCACGCTGCCTTGGGGTTATCTTTGACCAGTCTCTCTCCTTCTCTAACCATATTAATAACACTGACAAAACCTGCCGCTTTTTCCTCCGCAATATTGCCAAGATACGCCCCTTTCTTTCACAAGCAACAGCTAAAACACTAATCTATGCCCTTATCCTTTCCCGCTTAGATTACTGCAATCTCTTACTAACCGGCCTCCCAGACTCCCACTTCTCTCCCCTGCAATCAATCTTAAACTCTGCTGCCAGGATCCTCCTGCTCTCTCCTAAGAGGGATCCTGCTCAGCCTCAATTAAGCTCACTAGCATGGCTGCCTGTCAAGCAAAGGATAGCTTACAAAATCCTTCTGCTGACATTCAAAGCCCTTCACTCCTCTGCTCCTCACTACATTTCTTCACTGGTCTCCCTACATGTTCCTGGTCGTCTCCTCCGCTCCTCTCAGAGCCTCCGTCTCTTTACACCATCCACACCCACTGCGCTCTCTCGTCTTAAACCTTTCTATCTCGCTGCTCCTTCCCTCTGGAACTCTATCCCTGAATCCCTCCGTAGGGAAAACTCACCCACTCTCTTTAAGAAAAAGCTCAGCTGTTACCTTCTGGAGAACTAAGACATTATTTTGCCCAGTCCTGTGCTTAAGGGCAAATGCCCATACCTGGTGCACTCTTACCTTCCAGTTTGTGCCTGTATGTTACCCAACCACTTAGATTGTAAGCTCTACGGGGCAGGGACCTCCTTCCTACTGTGTCTCATACCACATGGCACTTATATATATACATATATGTATTTATTGTATTTATTTATTATATCACTTGTCCTCCCTGTGTGTAATTGTGTATTCTGTAAGACTGTACAGCGCTGCGTACCCTTGTGGCGCTTTATAAATAAAGTTATACATATATACATACAATTGGTCTTCATTTTTTATTATTTATAGTTTTTGGGTTATTTGCCTTCTTCTTCACCCTCTTTACAGCTCTTTCCAACACTGCTATTGTAACTTTTTTATCTTTGTATTCAGTCCCTCTCCTGTTCATATTCCAGTCTGTCATTCAAACCACTGTCTGGTTTCTTGGGAAAATAAGACAACAAGATCGCTGCTGAAATACCAAACTGGAGAACTGCTGAACAAAAAGCTAAATAACTAAAAAACATTCAAATTAAAAAATAAATGACCAATTACATATTCCTATTGTCTCAGTATGTCATTGTTTATAATATCATACTAACGTTACATTTTAGGGTGAGCTACCCCTTTAAGATTAAATGCCTTGTGGGAGATTAAAGGTTTGGCAGCTCTGAGCTCTCCCTTTATTGTATCAGGGCCTCATTCTCTAAGAAAACACTGCTGTAAAGTTGCTGTAGCAGATGGATTCAGTGTACACAAGCGTTTAAGCTTCATTACCTTTCAGTTCCGACCCACCTACCATCCCTAACTCGTACACAGTGTGTGTGTGGGGGGGTAGATTGGGGGCTCCCTGGTTAAAATCCTGGACTAACTTTAAAACGAGGCTTCTACTGAGAAGCAATTGCAGATATGGTCAGACAAGGGCAACATTTTTCTTGTCTTTTGATATTGTTTAACCCTCTAAGCTGAGCTGGGAGCGCCCAGAGCATGCCGTATGCACCCACACATAATCCATTAATGGTGTCGACCCAACCACTACTCTGTAAACAGTCATTATAGAGCAAGTACTAGAAGTTTATTTCCACTCACACAGCCCACAAAAAAACTAGGTGGAACTTAGAAGTGGATTGAGCTGGGGGGGGGAGAGGGGGGTATATAAAGTTATTTCTAGTGTGGGGTGACAATGATATTCTAGGAAAGTATACATTAAGCCTTTGTCAGCGGTGAGTTTTGTTTATTTTTATCGTTGTTCTGTAGCTACAGAGAATGTGTATGAGGTAAGCACTGTTATCTGGTTGCTTGGCTACCTAGCCCTAGCAACCACTTATTTATTAGAATTTAGAAAGAACAGGATCAGCTTTAAAAAATGCCCCCTATGCAAATGAATAGAGTGTCTACAGAGCATCTAACATCTCCCTTTCATTGTCCATTACCAGACTGATAGTTTACTGGCCTGGGCAGTGCAAGGGATCCCTAAGAAATTCAAAGATATGGTGGTCTAATGGAAAGTACCCTGGGCTGGCCAAATCCATCCCATGTCAAATGCAAATAAATATGCCCATGGGGATAATCAGGGAGCCCCTTCAGCTATGGAATACTGGTTCCAGCTCCAGATTAAGTCTGTAGTTAAGATGCCAGTATTTAGGACCAAACTGATGGCTGCTCAACCAATATTCAGGGGCAAGGACCACGTTGGCCCATTAATGTGGTCCCCTCCCAATCAGTCTTCATTATGATTCTATGAGCCAAACAATTAGATTAGGTTGATCTGTTGACTTAGCAGTGGGGCTAATGCCAAGTTAGTACAGGTATGGGATCCATTATCAGGAAACCCGATATCCAGAAAGCTCCGAATTACAGAAAGCCTGTCTCCCATAGACTCCATTTTAATCAAATAATTCAGATTTTTAAAATTGATTTCCTTTTTCTCTGTAATAATAAAACAGTACCTGTACTTGATCCCAACTAAGATATAATTACCCCTTATTGGGGGCAGAACAGCCCTATTGGGTTTATTTAATGGTTAAATGATTCCCTTTTCTCTGTAATAATAAAACAGTACCTGTACTTGATCCCAACTAAGATATAATTACCCCTTATTGGGGGCAGAACAGCCCTATTGGGTTTATTTAATGGTTAAATGATTCCCTTTTCTCTGTAATAATAAAACAGTACTTGTACTTGATCCCAACTAAGATATAATTACCCCTTATTGGGGGCAGAACAGTCCTATTGGGTTTATTTTATGGTTAACTGATTCCCTTTTCTCTGTAATAATAAAACAGTACCTGTACTTGATCCCAACTAAGATATAATTACCCCTTATTGGGGGCAGAACAGCCCTATTGGGTTTATTTAATGGTTAAATGATTCCCTTTTCTCTGTAATAATAAAACAGTACCTGTACTTGATCCCAACTAAGATATAATTACCCCTTATTGGGGGCAGAACAGCCCTATTGGGTTTATTTAATGGTTAAATGATTCCCTTTTCTCTGTAATAATAAAACAGTACCTGTACTTGATCCCAACTAAGATATAATTACCCCTTATTGGGGGCAGAACAGTCCTATTGGGTTTATTTAATGGTTAAATGATTCCCTTTTCTCTGTAATAATAAAACAGTACCTGTACTTGATCCCAACTAAGATATAATTACCCCTTATTGGGGGCAGAACAGCCCTATTGGGTTTATTTCATGGTTAAATGATTCCCTTTTCTCTGTAATAATAAAACAGTACCTGTACTTGATCCCAACTAAGATATAATTATCCCTTATTGGGGGCAGAAAAGCCCTATTGGGTTTAATTAATGTTTTATTGATTTCTTAGTAGACTTAAGGTATGAAGATCCAAATTACGGAAAGATCCCTTATCCAGAATACCTTTGGTCCCGAGCATTCTGGATAACGGGTCCTATACCTGTATAATAGCTGACTAAATATCAGTTGGGAATGCTGTAACTTTGGGCCATGCAAACTCAGCAACTCCTGACCAAACTGATAAGTTTATTGCCAACTTTAGACATTCCAACTTTATAATGAAGGCTTTAGTTGTATTTTACAGAGGACCATTACAAAATTTATATTTACTGTATATATATAAATGTAACATGGGATTCATGAGTTCCATGCCCAACATATTTCAGTCTGTTCCAGACAATGGGTATATAAGTATCAGTTGTGCCACCGGACAAGTCATTAGCTTTACCCAGATTTGCCCAATCCCCCCAGGATGACTGGGTAACCCAATAAAGCAGGTTGATGAGACTCATGAGTGCATGAAGTTCAGCTTCTGGCTATTACCCTGCTACTGACCCACGGAACAGCAAATATAAATAAACAAACAAGAACCCTGGATCCACTTCCAGTTTCTGCCTCAAACGGGGAAAAACAAAATTCCTTCGCTTAACTGGATACAGATGGAGCATACGGCGCCGCATCTCAGCCAGAGAATTGTACATTATGATCACTCCTCATTGCCAAACAGGCAACCAGATGCTAAGCTGCTGATATAAACGTCAGTCCAAAAATCACTTGGCCACTTCCATTTGTTTCATGACTCTCCAGTGATTACAGGCACCTGGACCCCCCAACCCCAAGCAAGGATCCACCCAAAGCCTGGTGTAGTTAATATGAGAGTACATAAGCTGCTCTAGCATCCTTACACAGCAGGTGGATATTCAATAGGCCAGTTCTTTGTAGGGCACATAAAGAATACTGTGTGCCTGGAAAGCACATGTACAAACAATCGAGCCAAGGGCACCATAGGAAACCTAACTGGTCTTGTACATGCTTCCAACATAGTGAACAATAATAAATACCCCTTAGCTACCATCTGGGAGCCGCTGGTTGCCCATGCTGGGGATCCGCCAGTCAGTGGCTCAGCACTACTAGGAGCGTAGGATTAAGGTGGTATCTCTGCACTGCTGTAATTCCCATACTCTCTGACAAGCCAACCCCTAATTATCCTGTAATTGTAATGTCACCCACTGTGACCTACAGCACTTATATTTGCCTATTTGTGTCTGTAAGTTACCCTCCCATATAGATTGTAAGCTCTACGGGGCAGGGACCTCCATCCTCTTGTGTCTTTGACTCTTAACTTATTGCAACTGTATCTTGTATTTATCTGTATTTATTGTTGTACTTTGTATTTATCTATTATTATCTTAATAACCCCCTGTTCGTATTAATCTATTCTACTGTACAGCGCTGCGTACATAAGTAGCATTTTATAAATAAAGATATACATACATACATACATACATACATACTAGGATTTCTTTGCCCAACTCCCTGCATGACAGCACTGCATTGCCTGGGCACTTTGTCCTCTCTCTCTCTCTGCAGTTTAGGAACCCGGCTATCTGCAGAGGCACTGCATGGCTTATTACTGACTATGATCACCTTGCCTTTTAAGCACCTAAGTCTTAGAGAAGCTCTAGGATAAATTAGCGGAGCTGCTACACATGCCCAGTGCAAAGCAGTTATAATAATAAATATCCAGTTTGTATTCCTTCAACCGGAGGCTGCAGCTTTCAGATATAAATACATGCAAATATTGCCACCAATAGGGAGAACTGAGACCCCAGAGATTACACAGTGCTGGAAGATTTACATAGTAACATAGTAAGTTAGGCTGAGAAAAGACACACATCCATCAACCTTAATGCCTATATATAACCTGCCTAACTTCTAGTTGATCCAGAGGAAGGCAAAAAACCCCATCTGAAGCCTCTCTAGTTTCTGGCACTGAAAGTGGTTAAAGTCAGAAGACGTGCAACCTTACATACACGCAGAATGGCATCCCTTAGCGCAGTCTGTCTGTCTGTCAGGCACACGTCTCTTGCCCCAGGGCCTGCAGCAGTCGTGCAATAGTGAGCTCACCTTGGCAGCGTCTCTGCAATTCCTGCGACACAGCATCTTGCTCTGAGCTAGAAGCATACGGCTGCGGAGGATGCTCAGACTCAGCTAATAGAGCCCAGCTCAGCGGAGTTTATTGGGATGTGATCCTGCTTCCCTGTGATTGCTTTCCCAGAGCCCAGTCCCCCTCCAGCACGGCGTTCCCATCTCGGGAAGGGAAAAGTGATGTAATGAGCCCAGTCCTGCCCCCCTCTCCCTGCGATTGTGCAAAGGTATCAGAGATGCAGCAAGCACATGGCAGTAATTGCACTGGGAGAGGAATGAATATTCCTATATATAGATAGGTCAGTATAGGTTGTGGGTGCTGGGCTTACTTGGAAGGGTTGAACTTAATGGACTCAGGTCTTTTTTCAACCCTATGTAACTATGAATATAACACCATATAATAGTATGGTGAAACCATACTCGCCAGCGCCCGGGGCAAAAACACTCATTTGTAAATCAGACAGACCTGGTGGCAATTGGCTGTAGCCCTGTCTGACTCTATCCCTGCGCTACACAGGGGGGCTTGCCATCAGCTGCCAGCCACCTGCCCAATAAGTGGAAACTTTTTGGGGCTAAATGTAATGGGTTTTTTTTTTTTTTAAACTGGAAATTCAGCAGATAAGCTCTGTAGATTCCCATTGTACTTTATAGAGCTTATCTGTTATCTGCTATGTAACCTGTGCCTTTTCTCCTTTTTTCCAGCTTGAATGGCTGCCCCCATGGCTACACAGCAGGATATTTATATAAACCATAGTAGTGTTTTTGTAGCAAACACTGCTACAGTACATTATATTTGAATTACTTTTTACTATTTTGTTTATCGTATGCAGAGTTTTGCCACCTTAGTGTTTACACCTATTGTCCAATAACCCAAAGCAACCAATCAGCAGTTAGGGTTTATGAAGTGCACTTGGGCAAATGGCATATGGTAGCCATACGGCAGTGTGTTTCTATATGATATTCAGCCATCATACTGGAACAGATTGGGATTTAATAAGTTATAAGTAAATAAAGTGCTTGCCATCCATTCAGTGAATGTTTAGCTCAGAGCTGGGGGATTCACGGAAGATGTGGGCAAGTAACAGCAGGAATTCCCTCCATTCATGCGCAGCGCCATTAATCATTCCCAATGAGCTGTACATAAGGGCACAGAAACTCCTATATTTATGGTGCTCTGAGCCAGTTTGCACAGTAGAAGGAGGGTCCAACCCTTGTGCAGGGGTGGTGGAATGTGAATGTGTCCTATATATGTGATGGAAACGCTGGCACCATAGTTAAGCATTCAGATCTTTTACTAGCCAAGTGGTAAATATAGCCCCCATCCCCATATGGCCTCATTTGCCCATTCTGAAGTCACTGCTTTACAGAAAGTATCACACAGCTTCTTGTGCCCCCTGTGATATATTACCCAGCTCATTGTGCCCCATACAATGTATTACACAGATTCTTGTGCCCCATACAATGTATTACACAGCTTCTTGTGCCCCCTGCGATATATTACCCAGCTCATTGTGCCCCATACAATGTATTACACAGATTCTTGTGCCCCATACAATGTATTACACAGCTTCTTGTGCCCCCTACAATGTATTAAACAGATTCTTGTGCCCCATACAATGTATTACACAGCTCATTGTGCCCCCTACAATGTATTACACAGATTCCTCTGCCCCATACAATGTATTACACAGCTCATTGTGCCCCATACAATGTATTACACAGATTATTGTGCCCCCTGGAATGTATTACACAGCTTCTTGTGCCCCCTGGAATGTATTACACAGCTTCTTGTGCCCCATACAATGTATTACACAGCTTCTTGTGCCCCATACAATGTATTACACAGCTTCTTGTGCCCCATACAATGTATTACACAGCTTCTTGTGCCCCATACAATGTATTACACAGCTTCTTGTGCCCCCTGCGATATATTACCCAGCTCATTGTGCCCCATACAATGTATTACACAGATTCTTGTGCCCCATACAATGTATTACACAGCTTCTTGTGCCCCCTACAATGTATTACACAGATTCTTGTGCCCCATACAATGTATTACACAGCTCATTGTGCCCCCTACAATGTATTACACAGATTCCTCTGCCCCATACAATGTATTACACAGCTCATTGTGCCCCCTACAATGTATTACACAGATTCCTCTGCCCCATACAATGTATTACACAGCTCATTGTGCCCCATACAATGTATTACACAGATTATTGTGCCCCCTGGAATGTATTACACAGCTTCTTGTGCCCCCTGGAATGTATTACACAGCTTCTTGTGCCCCATACAATGTATTACACAGCTTCTTGTGCCCCATACAATGTATTACACAGCTTCTTGTGCCCCATACAATGTATTACACAGCTTCTTGTGCCCCATACAATGTATTACACAGCTTCTTGTGCCCCATACAATGTATTACACAGATTCCTCTGCCCCATACAATGTATTACACAGCTCATTGTGCCCCATACAATGTATTACACAGCTTCTTGTGCCCCCTACAATGTATTACACAGCTTCTTGTGCCCCTGGAATGTATTACACAGCTTCTTGTGCCCCATACAATGTATTACACAGCTTCTTGTGCCCCATACAATGTATTACACAGCTTCTTGTGCCCCATACAATGTATTACACAGCTTCTTGTGCCCCATACAATGTATTACACAGCTTCTTGTGCCCCATACAATGTATTACACAGCTTCTTGTGCCCCATACAATGTATTACACAGCTTCTTGTGCTCTATACAATGTATTACACAGCTTCTTGTGCCCCCTGAAATGTATTACACAGCTTCTTGTGCTCCATACAATGTATTACACAGCTTCTAGTGCCCCCTGGAATGTATTACACAGGTTCTTGTGCCCCCTGGAATGTATTACACTGCTTCTTGTGCCCCCTGTGATATATTACACAGCTCTTTGTGCCTCATATAATGTATTACACAGCTTCTTGTGCCCCATACAATGTATTACACAGCTTCTTGTGCCCCATACAATGTATTACACAGCTTCTTGTGCCCCATACAATGTATTACACAGCTTCTTGTGCCCCATACAATGTATTACACAGCTTCTTGTGCCCCCTGGAATGTATTACACAGCTTCTTGTGCCCCATACAATGTATTACACAGCTTCTTGTGCCCCATACAATGTATTACACAGCTTCTTGTGCCCCCTGGAATGTATTACACAGCTTCTAGTGCCCCATACAATGTATTACACAGCTTCTTGTAACCCCTGCGATATATTACACAGCTTCTAGTGCCCCATACAATGTATTACACAGCTTCTTGTGGTATATTCTCCATGTGTCAGTGCTACAGAAGAGCCTACTTTAGCCAACCACAAATATTCCCATGTGGCCCCACAGCCCAGTCACAATGCCAGCATGAACAGATGGACCTCTGTGGCTAGGTTAGAAATGAGCAGGACGCTGGAAGGATTTGCTTCGCTGGCCCCATGACATTAAATGGCGCTGCCAGCCAAGCTTGGAATCACTCAGGGATTAGAGTTCTGACCTGATGCCATCACCCAGCTAATTGCCAGTGACACATCCACCAGACATGACAACGATCCTGTTGCTGTAACCCAGCCAGCAGTTGCGACAGGGGTATGGCACTGGGAAAGCGGCATGGCTTCATAGCAGCGCAAGCAGCACCCAACCCAAGTGCCAACCCATCAAGTCACAAACTGGAACAAATGAAGCAGTTCCCCTGCCTATACATAGTTGTGCTTGAATATTTATTCCTGCTACAAGTGACATTCTGATAGAATAGGGGTTACTGGGGTGGTGGGTTGCATTGGCATTGTGTGCTGGGCAGGGGAGCTGGCTATGAGAAACTCACCTCGGGCGGTAGTGTCCTGAAATTAACAGGGGCGGCAAAAAGCTAACTGGTAACTTCAAAGGCAGGGATTCCTATTTTAAAAGCAAAAAACCTCCCCGCTCTGAAGCAAAAAACCTAAGCACAGAGGGGTGAAGGGGAACGGCATTCCCTAGGCCCCCTCAGGGCTGAAATGCCCCCAGTGCTGGGTATTGCTGTGCCCCACTCTGATAAAGTGGAATCCAGCAAAGAGAATCAGTGTGGGACTTGGGTATCCGGGTCCCGCCACCTGCTTTCATGGCTACGGCACACCCAGACCCCATGCCCACATGCCACCACTAACAGCTAAACAAAGTGACTACGGCACACCCAGACCCCATGCCCAGATGCCACCACTAACAGCTACGGCACAGCCGGGCAGCGGTGCAAATACGGGGGAGTGTTTTTTTCACCTGATTCAGAACCTGCACTAGAATTTTGGAACACGCTTTGTTTTGCTGGATAAATGGAAAAATGCCCACTGACTCCTGCATTTGGCACTAGAAAAAAATGTGAGAAAAAAACAATTAAGAGAAAAAAAAATGCCTGTTGACACCAATACATCAGGCAGAATTTTGGTAACATTTTGCAAAAAGCAAAACTGGGGCATTTAGCTCACTGCTAGTTGCAAATTGTCACAGTATAGAGAAAACAACGAGAAACTTCAGGGATCAATGGGCAACAATTTAAAGTTCACCACAGTTACCCAGATGGGTCATTTACAGAGCACTTATATCTGTGCTGTGACCGTGCATGGCACCCCTGTCCTTACTGTCTGCCATTGGCAGGTCCCCAACTTGCACATGAATGAAGGGGTACAGCAGTGCCTTGCAGGTTGCCAGGGGTGGTAAATTTAGGAGCCGAAATTTCAATTTTAAAATCAGAATTTTGGCTTCACAATTGTGCCCACTTCAATAGTAATGCAGGCCCTGCTCAAGCTGCTCCTAAGCTATAAGTTAGATGCATTGGGAAGGTGGGAAGGTGGCCTCAGGGTGGCACAGGGGCCAGAATCACCCCTGCGTGAATGACTTGCAGTTGCAGCGCTCTCTTGCATAGCTGTTACTATGGGCAGCGACAGGAGCAGAAAAGGATCAGCAAGTATAGGAGGGACCAGTAGGGTGGGTTTAATAAATAGAATTAAAAAAATCCCTAAATGAAAAGGGGAGACTGTAATATTTACGCTAATAGAAGGCTGCTTAGAACACCATTTCCAGTAAATATAGGTATTGTCTCACTTCCCTCTAGGAATGTTTCTATATAATCCTATACAATCAGCCTTTGCTTTCATCTCCACATCTCTGACCTTTAAACTCTGTGTTCGGTTCCAGAAACAGCAACAGAAAGGCTGCTCGGCCCTTATCAGCGGGGCACATCGGCAGCGGTTCAAAGACTAAAGTTATTAAAGGTCTCTTCTGGGTGGCTCCTTGTGCTACCTGGCAGAATGCCGCAGGGAGTTCCAAAACACTTCACTTTTTGATGTGTAGAAAGAAAGAAATAAGGAGAGAAGGCAAAGTGTACCTTCAAACCAGGCCTGATAATACAGCATACTTTATAGCATATCAATCCCTCCCCCAGAGGAGCTTACAGTCTAATTTCCCCTACCACAGACAAACAGGTTGATTCCATCAGACTTCAGTTAGAAAGTACATACCTACCTTGATATTTTCAGCCATAACTGACCCACCTATTCCATGGACTTTTTCCACCCCCATTTCACACCCATCCCTTTGGGCACAACCGTTCAGAATTCTCCTGCCTTAATAGGGGCAACTAGAAAGCATGAGAATGAATTATTAGACCATGGAGAGGAAACTTACTAATAAATAGGGCAAAAGCTACAAACTCTCTTTGTATGTTTGGTGTCTGCCACCTATTTCATGTTCAAAACATCCCCCAATTTCTTATTTTTAGGGCTTTATCCTACTATTTCATTCAGCCTGAATGTTACTTTTAGATTGTTGCATTTAAATATCCGAACATTCGTCGGAAAAAGACTAAAATCTGAACATGTATGGCTAGCTTAAATGTGTTTCAGCTCCTTCAGTCTATGTCGGCAGATTATCTGCCCATGTATGGGGCCCTCCAACGGGCCTACCTGACGAATATCTGGACAAAAATCATCTACATATTGTCCAGGCAAGTTTCAAAATCTTGTTGGAGCTATGACTGCATAGGCTCATTGATGTGGTGATGTGCATTTCTGACATACGATCATTTAGCCCTAGGTCCAAACCATTGAATCAGTCCGATATTGCCCACCTCAAGGTGGGCCTATTGTGGAAAGATCAGCTTGTTTTGTGTCCTTGCCAAAAGAGTGGATCTATCAGCATTTGGCCAGCCTTAGCACAGCCATACATGGGCTACTGATAGCGTCAGAGGGGCTAAGCTTTTCTATTGTTCCAGTCATTCATGGCTTCACTTACTCATCTGCTGATGCACTAGCCACAGGGGCAGGTGGATTTTTCAAACCGTCCTCAAATCGACTGATACCCATGTACTATGGATCACCATACATGTACAATGTTATTGGTATGCGAGTGGGCAGTGTTAGGGGGCATGTTTATCAAAAAGTGAAAACACTCCATTCCCTTGTATAGGATATTTAGGGGCATATTTTAAAAAAGGGTGAAAGTAGAGTTCCCAAAGTATATGACTTTAGTGCAGCCTGACACATTAGTAGTACAATTCACTGAGAGATTAGTAGCAATTTCTATGGATTAATCCATTACATAAGACACAGAAGGCAAGATAGTAATTACCATTATCCTAAAATAATTAAAGCTAATGATATAACAGCAGTGCGCATACATGTGATCAGCGCAGAAAGGCCTGGGCGTGCGGTGCAGTATGTGAGCCAGAGGGAAGTCTGGGAGATCTCGGGGCCCCCACCCAGTCTATAGGCGTATGAATCAGCTTCCGACACCCTGCATTGTCTCAGCCATTCACACTTGGCAATTAACAGCACGGATGAGTTTAAGTTAAGTGGCAAAGATAAAAAGCACTTGGGAAACACGCAACAAAGGCGACTTTGATTGTGAAAACGTGGAACACAAAGTACCCATTGTAAACAATAGATTGGGAAGGAAGATACTTATAGGCGACACACGTGACTCTATCACACCACATAACCCCTCTTGCTGTCAGGAGCACAATGTGGCTCTGCTTAAACACAGATACTGGATCCAACATATTTTTGGATAAGGGGTCAAGGCAGGGTGCAAAGTGCAAAAAACTGAAGAAGTCTGCCATTGCTTTGTACACTGAACCTTTCCAGCCCAAATAATTCCTGCTCCCCCCAGTCCAGCTGCACCACTGGCCATCCCCTACCACATGTGTAGCCCCAAATAGCTACTTTGCTGGAGGGCCCGGGGATGCAATGATTTGAAGCAGAGTAGCTGGAGAGATCCTGCAGTTGATATCTGGGCCCTCATCCCACCACAGTCAGAAGAAGGCAGAGCATATGGGCAGATTCTGTAGTCGGCGGAACTGCAGCCAAGCTTATGGTTTTCATGTTCATTTGTACAGCCATGATTTAGAATGAGCATATGGAAATGGAGGCAGTCTGTTGTGATGCCTTGATAACAGCTGATGAGCGTGGGAAGGAGCAGACAAAGGGAATGTGAAACAAGGTAAATCGGGGTTTCTGCGCAGAATAAGACAAGAACAGACACATTTACAAATCTTCTTCGCAACAATATTTGTGTAGGTGGCAATAAACAGGTTCAGAGCCAGGCCAAGTAGCAGTGCCACCCAAGGTGCCCTGTTAGCCCTTCTGCCCTCTCCAACCCACCACTCTCACACCCCCTGCCAGTTTCTCTCTGCCCCAGCCATGTTACTGGCTAGCTTTGTCACTTCTCCTCCCAGACACTAGGGCTCTACTTTGCACTGCACCCCTGGCACTTGCCTACCCAGCACACCCCTAGTGCCGTAAACATGTTACTTGCCCTTAGTGTCCCACTTGTGACTGTGTTGGCATCTGGGCATAGGCTCCAGTTATGATCTGATCCCTGACCTGGGGCCAAATTCCTAAATTACATTCTGCTTACAGATAGCCAAGGGGGCTGTAGATTTTTTACTGGAAAACCATTTCATCTCCCAGGTTAATGGCAGAGAATCCTGACCGGCCAGTCCAACCCTGTCCATTCACTTAGAACTCCTTATTCTTAATAACATCTATTTTATCACTAAGTGACAAGGAGCTGCAGGAGGAGCTTTATAGTTGTGGGAGGTTGGCATTGCAATGCAGGAGTGGTATAAATGCCAATACAATATGCAATAAATACAGGACTCATTTTACAATTGTAACATTATAACTTTACACTCTCACAACAATACTGTAATTCCTTCTGTTCCATAATACGTCCTCTCTCTTATATTTTTTGTTTGCTGGTATTTTGTCACTTGTCCACCGAGCTATTAATCGTCCAGGGGTAACAGATTCACTACCTGTGCCATTGTCCTTAGGGATCTCTATGGTGCTTTGCTGCTAAGCCAAAATAATTCAGGAGGACGATATTTCGTTCCACTGTGTACTTGTAAGTATATTGTTGGGATGACAATAAAACTCTACTTACTTACTTAAGTGCCAGCCCCTAATCCACAACAGATAGATCAGCTCCAAATTGTCATTTCTAAACACATATAATTCAGGGAATATGGTGACATTTAGTCAATTAAATCACTTATCTCTCAAAAACCCATGTGTTGTAAGTATCAGACTTTTCTTTTTTATTTGTGTCCCTCATCTTCTGCTGAGAGGGCAAATAGAAAGTGGTCCCCTTCTCAGAATAAAGAACAAGATCCAGCAACAGCGTGAATGCAATTTACAGTGTAACCATAACATTTCCCCTTTAAGTGGCACTGGATCAGAGTCGGCCCTGGGCTGGTGTTAGACTTCAATCCCCCTTTTGATCAGGCTTAGACATGAATGGATACAAAAGTACCGACTCCACAAACAAAGGAGAGGAATGCAGCCCTAGGTGCAAGTATTAGCTGCTAAGCATCACATGCTGCCAGATTCCCAGGCAAAGCAGCAACGCCGGGCCTTGGGCCACTTATATTCTATATACTTTACATGCACTGACCGGGCACATCTGATCCAACCCCTGACCGGACATGTATACACAGATCCTGCAATTGCCCATATGTCCCATCCAAATTTGGACACGTATGGCCATATTGGTGCAGAGGATTTTATGACAATGTTATGCCCATTGCACCGTGTTATGCCCATTGCACCATGCTATGCCCATTGCACCATGCTATGCCCATTGTACCATGTTATGCCCATTGCACCATGTTATGCCCATCGCACCATGCTATGCCCATTGCACCATGCTATGCCCATTGTACCATGTTATGCCCATCGCACCATTCTATGCCCATTGTACCATGTTATGCCCATTGCACCATGTTATGCCCATTGCACCATGCTATGCCCATTGTACCATGTTATGCCCATCGCACCATGCTATGCCCATTGTACCATGTTATGCCCATCGCACCATGTTATGCCCATTGTACCATGTTATGCCAATTGCACCATGTTATGCCCATCGCACCATGCTATGCCCATTGCACCATGCTATGCCCATTGTACCATGTTATGCCCATCGCACCATTCTATGCCCATTGTACCATGCTATGCCCATTGTACCATGTTATGCCCATTGCACCATGTTATGCCCATTGCACCATGCTATGCCCATTGTACCATGTTATGCCCATCGCACCATGCTATGCCCATTGTACCATGTTATGCCTATTGCACCATTCTATGCCCATTGTACCATGTTATGCCCATCACACCATTCTATGCCCATTGTACCATGTTATGCCCATTGCACCATGTTATGCCCATTGCACCATGCTATGCCCATTGTACCATGTTATGCCCATCGCACCATGCTATGCCCATTGCACCATGTTATGCCCATCGCACCATTCTATGCCCATTGTACCATGTTATGCCCATTGCCCATTTTATGGTAAAATAGAACCTCTTTTAGGGTCCAGGGTCCAACAGTCCAGGCAAAACAATACCAGCTAGTAGGATAGGCAAAGAGTAACAATTAGCAGCAGATGGCAAAATAATAAGATAAAGATAAAAGGCAGGAAACATTATTAGCAGATAAACAGAGGCCTGTGCCAAGCACTCTGGGTAACATGTTATCTTGCACATAACCCCCTGGCAACTGCTGATCCCAAACTCATTTCACAGCGCTGTGCAGATAAGGGAGCTTTAAATAAAACCCTATTTCCGGAACCAAAGCAAACATGGCATTGTTCCTGGTGCGCAACTAAGTAAACAGCTCCCAGTTCTGCATTGTTATATGTGCCAGCGGGCAGCCGGATACAGAGGCACCAACCTAGGCTGTCCCTGTGCAAAATACTATCCTCTGATACGTACCAATATGGGAGACACTTGGGTCATATGATGGCCTGTCAGTGTAATCTCATATTCTTCAACCGTGGATATATTCTAAATACAGAGCAAGTAGTTACTACTGGGCCCCTGAATGCACGGGCCGATGCCATCCCTATCACTAAGTGGCATCAGGCAGCAAACACAGCATCACCATGCAGTAACCCATAGCAACCAATCAGCAGGTAGGCCCGGGCCTATGTGTTCTGCCCACGAATCCGGACCTGCTGGTGACATCTTATTGCTTGCTATTGATTTTATGCACCAGGGCAATGTTTGTGCCTTTTATCACATAAGGGGGTTTGCCTGATAATAGCCTAATAACTGCAGGGTATATCCCAAAGGACAGATGTATTGGATACGCTATAATAATACCCATAGTTGTAGGGTAGCAACATGCATAAAGGGAATGTTCACCTTCTGATTAGCTTTTAGTATGATGCAGACAGTGTTATTCTGGGACCTTGGTGGGCGCTGGGCAAAGACCAAACTCACCAGATTATAAGTACAACACCCACGATTTATATACCGTTATACATTCTAAATTGTAAATAATCAGTGTAACCATATTCTTATACTGTTAAAGATGATCAGTGTAACCATAACAACACTAATACTCAGACTCATATTGTTACAGATTATTAATCTAACAACACTCTGCATTCTAATACTGTTTCAGACTGTCAGTGTAACCATAACACCCATACCTAGACTCATATCATTACTAATTATTGTTCTAACAACACTCAGCATCCTAATACTGTTAGAGAATATTGGTGTAACCATAACAACACTCATATCTAGACTAATATAATTACTAATTATTGTTCTAACAACACTCAGCATCCTAATACTGTTAGAGAATATTGGTGTAACCATAACAACACCCATACCTAGACTCATATCATTACTAATTATTAATCTAACACGCAACATCCTAATATTACAGATTATTAATCTAACATCACTCAGCATCCTAATAATGTTAGAGATTATCAGTGTAACCATAACAACACCCATATCTTGACTAATATCATTACTAATTAAAACCCGGCATCCTAACACCCTTACAGATTATTACTATGACAACCCAGTATCTAATAGCATTACAGATTATCAGTCTAACAGCACTCCTCATTCTAATACCTTAATAGTGTTGTAGCATTACCATTGCAGTACTTAGCATTACTATATAGCTGCGGATAATCACTTGAGCCAATAATGAGTGGCATTTGGTGAGACACCTGTCTGCCCCTCAGATTACCTGTATCACAGTCTCCGTTGAACTCCTGTAGCCCCGACCATCAGTGAGCCTTGGGATTACAGAGGAGCGGAGGCTCCCCAGCTGTTCCTCTGTGCCATACAGCAGCCCTGCAGTTCCAGTAGAGCTCATACAGCCCGATGCTCAGTGTTACACAGGGGCAGCCAGATGCAGATTCCCTGGGGCGGATAATGAATAGATGGGATTGCTGGGCAGAGTGTGGCTTCTCTCTGTAGTTCTGCCTGTGAGTGTGCTGCCTGCTCTGCCTGCTCTGTACTCTGCCTGCTCTGCACTCTGCCCACAGCATAGCAAAGCCCAGAGCTACACCTCCCCATTACACTCACTAACAAGGGATCAGACTATTCTCCCTCCCTCGCTTTGTAACCTCTGCATTTCCCACACCAGGAAGCAGGAACAGCGCAGAGTTTGGGCAGAAAGCACAGCCTGGTGCCTATAGGAGGGGAGTGCAACCAACTAACTGCCTATTCTCCCCTAACCGTAAGGAAAACTAGCAGCAATTGTACATAAGTTACAAATAATAAGCAATTAAGCACAAGCAATGAACTCTGATGAAGATCTGCCAGTATCTGGATATGGGAATTTATTATCACATGTAGGAGCTGCCATACTGCTTCCCTACAGTCCTGCAGATGTTTTTTATTAACATTGTGTATTTTCTTCTAATCTTCTAATCTCATCAGGAAAATGTAATGTGAGTGATAGAGCAAATATTTGTGCTGACCCCTCACTGCCCCTACTATACCCCCATTTATCAATGTGCAAACGCATGCAGGGAGCCTTAAGGGATCTTGCAGCTGTTATGGACAATCTATGGACAATTGCTGTGGCTTTCCGCTGCATTTTAGATGCATGAAACAAACTTAGTTTACCTTTCAGTCCACTTTTAGCATGTTATAGAATATAGGGTTTTTTTTGCAACTTTTCAATTGGTCTTTCTTTTTTTATAGTTTTGTTTTTAAAATTTGCCTTCCTCTTCTGCCTCTTTCCAGCTTTCTTATGGGGGTCACTGAACACAGCAGCCCAAACATTATTGTTACTTTTTCTTTTTACTACTTATGTTTCTACTACATCTTGTTTCTCATTCAAACCAGTGCCTGGTTGCTAGGGTGAATTGGAACCCTAGCAACCAGACAGCATCTTAAATTCCAAACGGGAGAACAAAAAGCTAAACAATTCAAAAACAACAAAACCCGCAAATTGTCTCATGATATCAGTAACCCATAGCAACCAATAAGATGTTTGCTTTTAAACAGGTGACCAGTAAATGCTTCTTGCTGATTGGTTACTATGGGTTACTGCTCCTGGGCAAACTTAGTGCCTTTTATTACATAACCCCCTAAATCTGAATTTAATGGTGAGTTACTAACATTAGAATACACATTATTGATGACTCAAAAAATGAGGGTCTTTTTTCAGCCTCCTCTGCTATTGTTACTGTGTTGTATGTTCCTATCTCTCACCTAGTACAGGTATTGGACCTGTTATCCAGCAGGCTTGGGGCCTGGGGTTTTCTATCATTTGGATTACCATGCCTTAAGTCTACTAAAAAATAATAATTTAAATATTAAATAAACCCAATAGGGCTGTTCTGCCCCAATAAGGGGTAATTATATCTTAGTTGGGATCAAGTACAGGTACTGTTTTATTATTACAGAGAAAAGGGAATCATTTAACCATTAAATAAACCCAATAGGGCTGTTCTGCCCCAATAAGGGGTAATTATATCTTAGTTGGGATCAAGTACAGGTACTGTTTTATTATTACAGAGAAAAGGGAATCATTTAACCATTAAATAAACCCAATAGGGCTGTTCTGCCCCAATAAGGGGTAATTATATCTTAGTTGGGATCAACTACAGGTACTGTTTTATTATTACAGAGAAAAGGGAATCATTTAACCATTAAATAAACCCAATAGGACTGTTCTGCCCCCAATAAGGGGTAATTATATCTTAGTTGGGATCAAATACAGGTACTGTTTTATTGTTACAGAGAAAAGGGAATCATTTAACCATGAAATAAACCCAATAGGGCTGTTCTGCCCCCAATAAGGGGTAATTCATAATTCTGTTTTATTTTATTTTTATTATAAAGAAAAAGGAAATCATTTTTAAAAAATAGAATTATTTGATTATAATGGTGTCTATGGGAGACGGCCTTCCTGCAATTCAGAGCTTTCTGGATAATGGGTCCCGTACCTCTACATATAAATGCTATATTATATTTATTACCATAGGGCAATAGAAAAAAGAAGGCTCTTATTTTGCCAAGGTCTGGGCAGGGGAAATACTTAGATTACAGCACTAGTTACACAATGTATTTGCAGAATTTGCCACATATGCCCAAATTGTGCCAAGGGGCCTCTATTGGAGGATTTAAGGTGAAAAACAAGTCCAAACCAAGAGAATTTCTAGGGTACATTTTTTTTTAGCATATCCAACCTGCTCCCCATCAGCTCTTGCTGAACTGCAATAAACCTTGTCCAATGACAGCCACAGGCATCCGCAGCAGAAAAGTCGGTTCTGATGTTACAGTAAAGCCTTATGTAATGGGCCCCACAGCCCAGAATACTGGTTCAGTCTGTTGCACACCAGTGAGATGCCTAAAGCTGGTCATTAGCATCAGTGCCTTGGCATCTCCATAGCAACTAGCAAGAACCACTAGGAGATGCCATGTGCATTGCTTCCCAGGGAGAATATCAGCTGGAATTCCCTCGCTCAGCAGCAGCAGCCATATGAAGGGACCCTGGGAGACTGTCATGTAACATAAAATCTCATCTCTGCTTAAGAATGCAGCTTGCAGGGCCGGCTCCCCGTATATTATGCTAGTTGGCCTATTGCTCGGATGTTACTGATGCCATGAAGTTTAATCTCAGGGCTCTGCCTACCTTATAATTACACATGCACCCAGGCTCGCCCAATCACAGCTCAGCCCATTGCAGCTAATTGTATCAACTGTCAGGATATTAGGCATGCTGTGGATTGTTACTTATTATTACACCGTATAACAATAATAATCATAAAAATAACAACAGCACATAATAATATAGTAGCTAGGACTGAAAAAACAACACACCCCCATCAAGTTCTCACCCTTGCTCAGCTCATTAACATCTCCTAGTTAGCAATACAAGACTTAGTCATGGATTTATATGCACAGAATGGCCTATTTCCAAAGAGAGAGACATACTTACATGATACACAGACTAAGCCCCACTCGGGTTTCCCAGCATGCTCCTGTACAGGCGCCAGTTGGCCCCAGAGAGTGTCACCTTAGTGTCTCAGGCCGGCTCTGCAGCCATGGAATATGCACAGCATTCAGCAGCCTGAGCGGCTATGGGATCAGCAGGCACCTCAGTGAATGGGCCAACCCCCGGCCGTGCTGTGGGACAGCCCCCTGTTGAGAGATTAAAGAGGGGGTCACATGGGATGCAGCCAGAGAGGCTTATACAGTGCAGGGCCTGACTGGGAACTCTAACTCCCAATCCCCCCTGCTGTCCGACCACTTCCCCCCGGCCTGGCCACTCATATTGTCTCTCTCACTCACATCCTGCAGCCAAAGAATGGCCTATGGGCAGCACAAAGGAAAGCCCACACCTTTCCTTCTAGAATGTATAGAATTTCCATGTATTTTCAGGGAAAGAATTGAGTGCAACATACAGGGCAATGAGACACCATTACACCATTCCCTCCCTACTCGGTTACTGCAGTTCAGCTAAGTGTCTGTAGCCGCAGTCCCTCTGTCTGTAGCGCCACAGTCTGACTCTGTTCTGTTGCAGCCAATGCCTAATGATTGCTTCTTGCACATTAAAGTAAATATGCTCAGTGCTCCTCTGTGGAATTTGCAAGTACATCAGGGCCCCGATGAAAGAAAAAGCCCCAATAAAGGCCACAGCATTAATATGCCCCGACTTTGCCCCACTATACCTCAAACACATTCTTCAGCCAAACCCGGCCCACTCCCCCTGAAGCCCCTCCCCCATCACAGGTTATAAACTGGACCAACACCTCTATCAGAGTAAAGGTGGCCATACACGGTTGCCAAGCAAGTGGATCTTCTCCCGCAGGGTTGGACTGGGGGGTGCGGGGGCTACCGGGGCTACTGCCCAAATTAGTCTAAATTACTGATATCAGCAGCTGAAATCGGCCCGTGTATGGCCACCTTTACTGTTCTTCTTCGGGGTCCCAGACTAGGCTCCGCCCTATCCCTCCCAATGGCAGCCCTACATGTAGTGACATACAGATGTTATTAAAGTTAGTGACTGTCAGCTGGGCAGGTATGACACTTTCCTTAGCCCCCATTTTGCCTTACTATACACAATATCTCACAGTTACAGTCGATTACATCTGAAAAGTAATATATCTTTGGGGTTTGCAGAATAACAGCTTAGAATAGAGCTATAAAGCTGATATTGTGGGTGGGAAGAGTTAATGGGGACGGGCAGCTCAGGGCCGGGGCAGTTGGTTCTGTGACACACACCTGCCAGGATACAGACTTTTATTTTACTGAATTTGGTTGGTGTTAGTAAATGAGTCTCTTATGTAACTGCCTTTCCCTGGATATTGGGACTACACAGGG
Organism: Xenopus tropicalis; assembly: GCF_000004195.4. Classification (NCBI taxonomy): domain Eukaryota; kingdom Metazoa; phylum Chordata; class Amphibia; order Anura; family Pipidae; genus Xenopus; species Xenopus tropicalis. The sequence goes on along the minus strand of NC_030680.2, from coordinate 138,026,640 downwards.
CTAAACATTGTCCCCGAGAGGCTGCGACAGGTGCTATTGTTTGGCCTGACGTCACTTTCCTCACCTGATGACTTTTGTAACTGGGAGGGGGATACAATTTATAACTGGCCCTTATTCCCTTAGAATCTCAGTGATATTATAGATTAATTTCCCATCATTTGCTCATGAGTACGTTTACTTTACTCTCCTCTATAAATAACCAGTGAGACAGGAGGATATTATACACACAGGCGATTACACACACGATTAATATCAGTGGGAGTTGCCATGTTGCTTTCTTTGCTAGAGGAAAATCAAAAATCATATACAGATCCAATGAAATAGCAGTAAAATGCCTGCCTGACTTTAGCAAACAACAACATAAAAACAAACTCGCTCCCAATAAGGGCTCTATGGAACAATCATAGGTAAAAGGAAGTTTTATATTTGATCAATAAAAAAGGTCTTAATTTTGAGTAACAAAAAGTGTATTTGGCTGCTGATGGGATGCTGGGGGTTGCAGTCTAACAACAGCAGGTTGGCATTCTCATTGCTCAGTGTATCTGTTCCCTTACTGTTTTATTTTTCCTGTGCTTATGGTGTTATGTATTATATGTACAACATTGTGTTGTTTTTGATATTTTCAAAAATGCTTTATAAAGATTTTTCTTTTTGATAATACCACCTGTTTGAACTGCCTTTTTTTGATACACGGGCAGATAGTAGCTAGATATCAGTCCCTTGGACCAATTCGGCAGCTTATTGGCCCGTGTATGGGCAGGAACGAGGGGCCTGCCCGACAGATATCTGGCCTGAAATTGGCAAGATATCGATTGGGCAGGTTAAAAGATTTAATTGGATCGGGGACCGCATCAGCTCGTTGATGTGGTCCCTGAACTGACTTCACCTATTGCTCCCATTGTAATTACCCTATATTTTCCCGATATCGCCCACCCATAGGTGGGGATATCGGGAGAAGATCCGCTCTCTTGTATGGCCACCCTCTCGCAACTCCATCCTGGACAGCTGTGCTGCAATCTCTTATATAGCAGAGCTGACCCACCCATGTCGTCATCATCATCATCATCATCATCGGTGGGACAGGGAGGGTACAAGTGCAAAATGGTGCAGGTAGTTGGGGGGTAGAGGACTACAAGGACCAGGACCCACTAGGGGTTTTGCTAGTGTCCCAGTGGATCAGTCTGCCTTTGTCCAAATGAATGGAACAATGCAAAGGCTGGCAGGTACATGGTGCCCACAGGCTGCAGTTGGGGGTGTGTGTTGTTGCAGACTGGGTGCTGCTAACACTTTCAGCCTGGCGATTGCGTCACTTGTGGCCCAAGGCATTATAATGGCATTTGTGTGTGATTTATGCCCAACATTTGTGTCCATTTCAGCACGTCTGCGCTTGCACTTGTGGTGATAAATGAGCTTTAAAAATCTATAAATAGTTTAAAAACCTCTGTGACAGAAGATAACACAGTGCTGTCAAAGAGTAAAATAAAATTAAAGGGCATTGTACAAAGGGGCAATTATGGGATGACAGTGTCCCTTTAAGGGTAACTTGAAACCACTGACTAATGCGTGCAGATGGCGCCATCCCCGTTTGCATCTGCAGGATGCTGCCATTCTAACCTATCAGGCTGTTTCCGATGGAGGCGTCATTAGAATCCGCCCACTCGATGGATTCTGAAGGCAAAGAACTGCAATTACAGTCAGAGCCTGAGCAACTTGATGCTTCATAAAGGATGGGTGTTCTCTGCTGAACGTACTTTGGACCTCAGGCTTTACATGGAGATGCCGGTGGGTTGGGAGGCAGCTGCGAGTCAGAAGGAATGTGTGGGATAATTGTTTCCACTAATGAACAGTATCAAACACACACAAAAAGCAGAAATAAAGAGGTAACTGGAGAACGTTCCCTTTGGCTTTACTGTTCTATTAGAATAACAAAAGGTGATGCACCAACAGCCTGACGGTACGTGTGGCCCCTTGGGAAACCTGACCAGCCTGTGCCCGCATCTCCCTTGGCTTCCCTTCAACCCAGTCATTGTTCTGAGGCCGCCTGAAGGTTCTTTCCTTGGAACGGTATCAGAAAGTAAATAAGAGGCATGCTCGTTGTGTTTGTTCTCCTGTCTACATTAAAGGCAGCTCCGTCATGGTGGCTCCTCACCGTAGCCATGTTCTGCTTGCCAAGATAGCCTGGTGCAATGATCGCACATGAACTTGGGGATTAGTTAAACAATATAGTCCCTTAAAGAATGAAATTGCTATTTGAGAATAAAAAACAACCACATAAAGCAGCCAAACATCTCAATTAAGGAGCATCACTTTGGGTATATGGTTACTAAATCCACTGAGGTTCTGGCAGCAATTTCATGCTATCACTTTCCCTCATAAAGCACCTGCAGTTCCAGGTGGGTCTGTACTGGGACTTATAGTTGCTATTATGCCTTCATTTGATTATTTTTCTACGGATTTGCGATTTCAGGCATTTTGATGGGAAAATGACCCGTGTGATCTCTACAAGCTTCCATATTGCCTCTTGTTGTGTCAGTGGGGTATGGTCAGTTAAATGGGGCCTGAAATGGAAGTCTTCAATGCCTTTAAAGAGTGATATCATATAGCTGGCAATATAAGTAAAGGTGGCCATACACGGGCTGATTGTAGCTGCCAATATCGTCCCTTAGACCGTTTCGGCAGCTTATCGGCCCGTGTATGGGCACAAACAATGGGCCTGCCCTACCGACATCTGGCCTGATATTGGCCAGATATCGACCGGCAGGTTAAAAAATTCAGTCGGATTGGGGACTGCATCAATCTTCAAACCGACTGCGTCTATTACTGTCATTCTAATTCAGGGCCAAATGACCAAATTAGCCTAAAATCACCCGATATCGCCCGCCCGTAGGTGGGGATATCGGGAGAAGATCCACAGGCTTGGTGGCCTCGCCAAGAGAGCGTATCTTAACGTGTATGGGCACCTTAAGGATCAGTGACTTCAGGGACTCATTAAATTATGATTGTATCAATGGGCTGAAGTGGTACTTGTGCAACAGGGTTTTCAAACCTGCAAGATAAAAGCCCGGATGATTTCTGGTCAAGTATCAGTTGGGCAGTCAGTCCCAGTGACCCCAAACACATGCCGATATCAATCAAACTGGAGAGGTCAAATCAGCAGCTTTTAATGGTCCCTGTATGGCCGGCTTTAGACTATTAGTAGCACAAAGGTATTCCCCCTTTCTGGGTTCTATGGTTTTCAAAGGTTCCATAGATGATTATTATCTGACAGAAATGATATATAGTCTAAGGTTGGACAAGGTCTGACCTGTCTGGGTTGGGTGAGCAACTCAGGGCAAAGAGTTAAGTGATGAGTTAGATCTCTGGAGATCAGTAGAAGTGTGAGGGTATGGTCAGTGCTGTACTGAATCTTGCCTGGTCTCGCCTACAGGGATAGTGAGGGTAGGTGCAGATTATAACCCCATTTTGCAAACTGCTTTGCCTGGAAAAGTGGCAAGGGGCTCAGCCTGATGGGCAGTTAGGGAGAGATTTGGGGAGAATGACTGTTTGTTCTTGCAGATACACCTGAAAGTCACCACCGGCCATTGACCCACAGGGGAAAAGTAGAAGCAGGGCCATAACTACAGAGGCAGCAGACCCTGCGGTTGCAGGGAGGCCCAGTAAGGCCCTAATTAATCAGCAATTTAAAAATATCTTGGTAGAATGGGCAGTTTGGGGCCCTAAATTCAGTTTACTGTGGGGCCCAATAACATCTAGTTACGTCTAGAAGGCTGGGAAATGCCTTCCCACTGCCCCCTATACAAACACAATGCAAACAAATCAGAGTTTAAAAAATAGCAAAGAAACACCGAAGGCTGAATGTCTCCTCCTCTGTATAAATAAATGTACCTACAACTCATCGGATAAACCATTTAGAGCACCATTGCTATCACACGACTAAAAATAGTAGTTGGAACAGGGACAATTCTATAATACTATAATCCATATTTTATGGCAGTTGTTCAAATAAAGTGATGTAACTTCTCGGATTCCCGGAGCTGCCGGCACCTCTCGTTCGCTGAACCCGATATTCTCGCTGCACCTTTTCTCCATTAGTTTGGAAGCTGTGGAATTTGGTTAAAGGAAATGGTTTGGTTTCCTACCACACCCAAGGAATGGTGTTTGTATGTATAGTTACATAGGCTTCTTCCTTCCAGGGGCTGGGGGTGCAAGCGGAGCTGTGTGCAGGGCAATCCGTTATCCTGACTGCGCAAAGGGATTGCTCATTTAGCTCAGCTCCATCATAAACGCCCAGTGCTCCAGCCCTTCTGTTTGCTTTATCCCAACAGCCTTTAGGGCAATGATGGTGCCGGGAAATTGCACTTGGATTCAGGGGAAGCAGGTGTTGGGGAGTTCACACATGGGGATAAAGGGGGGCGGCCTAGGGGTGCCCGGAAGATAAATCCGACGCTGCTTGGATTGTAAGCTCTGTGGGGCAGAGACCTCCTTTCACTGAGCTTTTAATCTTTAATGCAACCGTACTTTATATGTATTTGTTTTTATTAATATAGTGACCCCCTGTTTGTTCTGGGGAACTCTGGCTTCTGAACGAAAATCTGTCAAAGAGCCCCACGCAACACAGAAACCTCTAATATACCTATCCCTGTAATCTGTTCCTTCAAAAGTAGAAATAAATACCATTTTATATGCTGAAATCCAACAGCTCTTCTCTTTCTGCATCATTTGAAATCCTGGCAGGGGAGGAGGGACTAAAACATTGATGTTACAAATTGTAACAACTTCTCCACAGCTTACAGACAGCATGCAGGAACTACATAACCCACAATGCATTGCACTGGGATGTTCCTTTCCTTATTGGCATCATGTGTGCAGCAGGGAATTGTGGGATTGGGAGGATTCAGGCTGAGGGACAGGCGACTACTGTTACAGTTTATTTGAGTCACAAAGTAGCCAGCCAGACCAGCAGGGGAACAGGGGGCGGGGCTTAGGGAACTGTTCCAAACCATATTATTACATTAAAATCATGAAAATGCTGCATATTGTTCAACTGATGCACAGTTGAAATTACATACTCTGTACTGCTGGCACTTACCTGAGCTTAGGGGCCCACTCACAATACTGTATCTATTGTATATACTGTATATATACTATATAAATTTCACAATATAAGGCTGATGTGTCTCATGTGTCACAGATCATGATTATTATAGGGCTGCTGCAGTAAATTAAAAGTATATAAAATATGGCGTTTCTAGACATTTCCATTTTTTGTTTAAGTTTGGGTTTAGTTCTCCTTTAAAACATGCACTTCAACATGAATCATATGCAGTTGTGTTCGGTGTTTGATTTTGGCATTTATGATATGACACCATAAATGCTCCCGATGCTTTAGGTGGAAGTATGGGGCCCCTATTGGCGCAGGACACTATGGGAACCGTGGCGCTACTGCCATCTTGAGGTGGCGGTAAAGATTAGGGGTACAACTAATTCTCATTAGTGGGACGATAGCTCTGGGTATAAAGGTTCTCTTTCTCACAGGAGCCATATACATGACCTGAGGTGCAAGGATAACCAGACCCCCCCCCTATAAACACAAATATCTGTTTCTGCTTCTGTGAAAGGTCAGGTCCCTGACCCACTGGAAAAGAGCGGCGTTTTAGCCATTTGCTATTCATTCCACATGATCTATAGTATAATATTGCTTTGTTCTGGGAACCTGTTCTGAATTAGAGGCTTTGAATGGCGAATGTGTTTGATGTTACAAGGCCTTTGCTTCCCTTGTGTCCTACCAGCTCCTGCCCAGAGCCAGCCTTGGATTCAATAAGCAAACACAATCTGAGCGCCACTTATGCACGTATCCCCCATTCATTAATGGCATTTGTTCAAATAAAGGGGATGTAACCCCTAAGACAAAATTAAAGTAAATGTGTTCAAATTGCCCTTCTCAGAAGTTTTGCAGTTAGCGGTAACTATGTGTTTTTTCAGCTGTTTTCTAGATATTTTATAATTTGTAGCCATATATCTTGTAGATTGTAAGCTCTTTTGGGCAGGGCTCTCTTCACCTCTTGTATCGGTTATTGATTGCTTTATATGTTACTCTGTATGTTCAATGTATGAAACCCACTTATTGTACAGCGCTGCGGAATATGTTGGCGCTTTATAAATAAATGTTAATAATAATAATAATAATATATCCTGAGTAATGCCATAGCAATGTAGGATCGAATCTCAGCAGTACCGGTGGCCAGTGGTTCTTTCCCTCTCCAGACACCCCCTTGCTGTGCTGGGCTCAGGGGTAAATGCAGAATCCCCCCCATAATGCTTAGTTATATAATAAAGGGCAAGTATACACATGAAAGGGCAATAACAGCTTCCATTTTGGTCCTGTGCCCTAATATGTTGGAATGTTCCGAGTCAGCCTGTGTTTACACTGGTTTCCATCCACACGCCAAAAACATACAGGCAGGTAAGTGGCTCATGATGACATTGAGCGGGGCTCATTCGTGGCTGCAGTATGTAAAATGCCGTTTCTGCCGAATATCGCCATGTTTTTTTATCCATATTGAAACAATTTCCCATAATTCCAGGGTAATTTTGGTGGAGAGTTAGCACAAACCCCTGTAGGAAGGCCTCACCACGTTGAGGGGGGCAGTAGCTCCAGGATTAGAACCATAGCCATCACTAGTTCAAGGGAAATGGCAATAAAACCAACTGATCAGCGGTTACACAGTGTAATCAGGGACCAATAATATCGGCGGCTGTAGCACAGCTTACCTGGAAAACAATACAAACACACATAAATCCCAGGCGATAGATAAGGAAACCTTACAATAACCCTCTGATGCACAGCTAAGCTAGCAATAAAGACTTCAAGCCAATCCACTGACTTTAAAGAAATACAGATGGAAAAACAATCAGACCTGGGTCCAACCCCTCAGCCCCCAACCTCCCTAGAACTCCTGAACTTTCTGTAACTCCCCGGACCTTTGTTGAACTGAAGTGCATGTATGATTAGTGATGGGCGAAATATTTCGGCAGGCATGGATTCGCGGTGAATTTCCGCGTTTCGCCATTGGCGGATTGTTTCGCGAAACGGATGAAAAAATTTGCCGCGGGAAAATTCGCCGCACGTCAAAAAATTGTTGCAGGCGTCAAAAAAGAATAGGCGCGGGCGTCAAAATAATAGCCGCAGGCGACGAAACAATAGCCGCGCGACAAAATAACAACCGCGCAACGAAACAATAGCCGCGCGACAAAACAATAGCCGCGGGCGATGAAACAATAGCCGTGCGACAAAACAATAGCCGCAGGCGACAAAACAATAGCCGCGGGCGACGAAACAATAGCCGCGCGACAAAACAATAGCCGCGGGCGACGAAACAATAGCCGCGCGACAAAAGAATAGCCGCGGGCGACAAAAGAATAGCCGCGCGACAAAATAATAGCCATGGGCGACAAATTTTTTTTGTCGCACGACATCGCAAATTTTTCGCTGTTTCGCGGATCTTTTGAAAGATTCGAGAATTTTTCGGCGAAGCGAAATGGAACAAATTCGCTCATCACTATGTATGATCCATGAGAGATACAACTGGATACTCTATGTGCACTTGTCCAAATAACTGATAATTATCAATTATAACACAAAGAGATCAGCGATTTCACAGTGTGATGAGTAGAATATTGGGTCATACTTTGCAATGACAGTTCCTACAGACACAAACCAGCAACTGCCAATGATACAGAACAAAACAAAATGCAAAACATCCCCTCAAATCAATAGAATTTTTAAAAAACTGATTACACATATGTCTGCAGTGGTGAAAATACCGGAGCCACTAGTAACACAGTGTAATCATTGTTTAATGGGCAACAAGATTGTTGGAACTGAAAAGCCAATAAATGACTGAAACCAATAAAATGAAATAAAAAAAACAATTAAACAATTATTGAAAAACAAGAAGAATAGTGTATAACTGCCAAATTTGTGCGCTTGTGCATGTGTACTGAAGTGTTTATACAGGTCGGAGGAAGGGGCATCTATGGGCTCAGTGCCACCCCGAGGCAGTCAAGTTGGTGCCACCCCCCTTCCTTTGCCACCCCTAGTAACTTGCAGGGCACTGCCACCCGAGGTGATTTTCTCAACTTGCTTCATGGCAGCACCGTTCCTGGTCAGAGAGTCAAATCACTTTGTATTTAGCCCACTGCTTGGCTTCTTGTGGTGTTGAGGTCGAAGGCAAAACAGACTTTGTGGGACCCCAAATTATTGGGTGACCAATCTCTGGTACTTTGGCTTTTGTGTTGGGAGTTGTTATAACACTGATATAAATTGATGCTGCTACGGCCCCCATCATGTCCTACTGTCATTATCTTTTCTTACCATGCATGCTACCCCCCCCCATACTTCCTATCTGGGAACCACTGTATGAGGGGCCCATACAGTCGCCCCTCTCTAGAAGAATTGGCCTAGTGGTACAGAAGAAAGACATTTTGTTATCCCTGTTGCTTTTAGCATATACTGAGCCGGCAGTTTCTTTGCTACATGAAATGATTTCTGTCCCAGATAATTGTACATTGTGCCCAATGGCACACTAATGTAGGTTAGTTAGCGCTACAGGGAAGGTCGTATTGGTGCCGTTTGTGGAAAGGAAACATTTTATGTTTGGGCTCTGTGACGCAGGGTGTATATGTACATAACCACATACAGTGGCATAGTGACATTTCCTGAGCACTGAAGTTATAACTAATGCACTTTAAATCCAATTAAATGGCATTTCTGCTGATATTAATAAGAATCTACAACTAATAAAATACACCTTGCTACCTTGAAAAAAAGGGTATAAAAAAGGGTTCCTGCATTAAATGTTTTATTCCACATTCTAAATAACATGCAAAATAAAAAGGGTTGAATTGTTTGCTCCAGTTCCAGTAACCAATAGCTTCCAATTACCAGTTAGCATTTATTGTCTCCAATGTGAGTTAGCAGTAGGTTTAAATATGCACAATCATCTCTCTACTTTGCCTTTTATTGCTAAGCTATTTCTCTGCTGATTTTCTTAACTAAGTTTTCAGAAGTGCAAAGGAAGCTATTTGCCCCCATTGCTGGCTCAATGCCAGGTATTAGTGATGTGTGGGCCGGCCCAATACCTGTGGGACCCACGGGTCGGGTTGGTTTAAACCGAACTTGGCACAACATTTGTGGGTGGGTTTGAGTTGAGCTCTTCTGCCTGCTCTCCCCATCCGCGACCTTACAATGCCAAACTTGGGTTTCTGCTCTCTGATTTATAGGCAAGTGGCCATACCCCACCCCTTTTGTGACATCATCGATGGGTGGGTCAGGCATGGGTCTATAAATAGAGGGGACTGAGTGGTTCCAATTTAGAAGGCTGAGGAGTTTGAGCACAGAAGATTGAGAAGTTTTAGTTAAGAAGACTGAGAAGTTCCAGCTTTAAAGCCTGAGGAGTTCTATTTGAGAAGACTGACGAGTTTGAACAGAAAAGACTGAGGAGTTTCTGTTGAGGAGCTCCAGCTTAAGGACTGAGGAGTTTCAGTTAAAAAGACAAAGGGGCATATTTATTATGCTGTGTAAAAAACAGCGAGAAAATTTGCTACACATTGCCAGGCTACGCTGTGTAAAAAACGATGTAAAATCGGTGTAATTTTTAGGCGTTTTTTCTTCCGCCGGAACGTAAAATAACAGTGTACAATCTGGCATTCAGAAGGCGATGTTCTCCATTTATTTTACACAGCTTTTTACACCATTTTTTCAGCTAATTAATTTTACACAGCATAATAAATATGCCTCTAAGAATTCTGGGTCAAAATTCTAAGTTCCATTTGAGAAGACTGAGAAGTTCCAGCTTAGAAGACTCAGAAGATAGATAGATAGATTCAACTTTATTGTCATTACACAAGTACACGTACAAGGCAACGAAATACAGTTTAGGTCTAACCAGAAGTGCAATTAGCAGAAAGTACAGGATAAGGGTATAAGTTCTAAGTGCATTTAGAGATGTAAACAGGTGTCAGTGGGGGGCAGAGTTCAATAAGGAGACAGCTCTATGAAAGAAGCTGTTCCTCAGTCTGTTGGTTCTTGACCTGAGACACCTGAAGCGCCGTCCAGAAGGCAGGAGAGAGAACAGTTTATGGGCGGGATGAGAGTAATCCTTAAGAATACTGCGTGCTCGACGCACACAGTGTTTCTTTTGAATGTCCTCAATGGCTGGAAGTGGAGTCCCTATAATACGCTGGCCAGTTTTCACCACTCGCTGCAGTGCCTTACGCTCAGCAACAGAACAGCTTCCATACCAAACTGTGACACAGTTGGTTAGGATGCTTTCTATTGTGCAGCGATAGAAGTTCACCAGAATAGTTGAAGACAGCTGATTCTTCTTTAGTGTTCTCAAGAAGAATAGACGCTGGTGGGCCTTCTTGACCAGGCTAGAGATGTTAGTAGCCCAGGATAGGTTCTCCGAGATGTGGGTCCCCAGGAACTTGAAGGATGAGACAGGCTCAACAACCATCCCATTGATGTGAATGGGTTCATGTGAACCACTTCTTCCTTTCCTGAAGTCCACAATGAGCTCCTTGGTCTTATTGGTGTTAAGGAGCAAATTATTGTCCATGCACCAAGTGGCCAGGTGCTTGATCTCCTCTCTGTAGGCAGACTCATCGTTGTTGCTGATGAGGCCAATCACTGTTGTATCGTCTGCAAACTTGATGATGTTGTTAGATCCATACACAGGCCTGCAGTCGTGGGTGAAGAGGGAGTAAAGGAAGGGGCTTAGCACACAGCCTTGTGGTATGCCAGTGTTAAGCGTGGAGGTAGTGGAGCAAATATGGCCTGACCTAACATGCTGAGGTCTGTTGGTGCAAGATGCAAGATGGCGGCGCGTACACATCGCGAAGCTCAGTGTCTTTCCAGTTTCTGCAGTTTTGCGGTATTTTACCTGCTCTTCTCAGGTCTGTTCGTGAAGAACAGTAGTGCTTTTACATCGTACACCCGACAGGAGCTTTTGGATATCGGTTTACACATTCCCGACAGTTTATTCAACAATCTTCGACTCATTCCTGAGATCGTCAGAACATCTGAGGCTGCGCATTCTAACTGGCCGGGCGGAAGAACACTGAGGAGTTTGAAAATAGAAGACTGAGAAGTCTTCCAGCTTCCAGCTTAGAAGGCTGAGGCATTCCCAGAAGCTTGAGGAGTTCAATTTGAGAAGACTGAGGAGTTCCAACAGAGAAGATTGAGGTGTTCTATTTAAGAAGAATAAAGAGCTCCAGTAGTGCTCCAGCAGCACAATAGAACAAGGTGGAGCCCTTAAATCTTCTGTTGGGCCCCCGGATATGCCAGTCCGACACTGGTTGCACTAACTGCCTGCACTTGTAGCCAGTTTGTCCCATGGCTGCCTACAGTACAGGTGGGAAGGAACAGGTTCTCATTCTTAGAACAGACCAGTTCTACAACCACAGCAGAGGAACCTCTTCTCAACTGCTTGCAGAATCCCTGAGATGGGTGCTAGTGGTTTTTACCCAATTAATAAATATCCTTTACATTTATTCTCCCGAATCAATCCCATAATTATCACAGGAAGCACACAGTTACCTGGGAAGGGGGATCATTTTCCTCCCACAGATGGGCCAGTTGGGGTTGATTCAGACCCAAGTGACAGTATGAATCTGTGTATACTTTTTATTGATATAGCACTTCTTGCCTACGACATGCCATCCATATCGGAACAGAAGAAAACAATGCAATAAATAGAATATAAAATAATAAAAAAATCATATAATTTCACATACTGTATGCTTCATGTCTGTCTGTCTGTCTCCCTTGCAAACCAATAGATCAAGCTGGGCCCAAACCATCGCCATCTGGCATCGAACAGAATCCTACACGCTGGCGTGGTCTTGGCCCCTTCTGTAGGACGCGCCAATAAGAGCATTTCAAATCCAAATATAAGATCATGTAGAATTAGAAAGAAGTGTTTTGCACTGTTTTTATATAGGAACCAAAAAAATAACAATGGAAAATGGGATTCTTTTTCCAGCTACGGAATTTTCGCCTCACCTCATTAATCTCGCCCATTCGGAGCAAGGGGAAGGGATGGGATTTGTAATTACTGGAAACTCTGAGCTCTGCAGAAAATTCTACTTAAAGGGGGGTGGGCTCACGTCAGAAAGATCATTTTTAATGTTTTGTAGACAGAAATAATACCTAAGTACATTTATCATTCTTTGTTATTACTGTTTAATGGATAATGAGCCTTATTAGCCCACCCCTTGCAAATCTGGCATTTAAACTGTTCTTTGGTTGCTAGGGTTATACAAAGGAGAAGTGAAAGATGGTCGGGACAGAAAAAAAATAATATAAATATAGAAATTAAACATAAACTGTCACTGGTTGCTTAAGTCAGTAACCCTGGCAACCAGATGCCATATTCTTTTTACCAATATTAGGCCAAATAATATTGTAAATGATGAAAAAACCTAAGCTTATTACTGATTGGTTATTACTGAACTGGGACAAACTTTCACCATATAAGTAGGTAAATGTAGGCCTCATTTATTAATTGGTGGCAAAATAAAATGGGCAACATTCATCTCAGTTCAATTATACCCACCCCCAGAGATCAACCGTCACTAGGAATAGTTACCCAAGCATTGAATTGAGATGATGGAGAAAGAGTGGACATCAGTGAAGTAAGGAAGGGAAGAGGGCATGGTACTTCTTGGGAGAGTGGGGAAGTAAGTGTGGAGGTGTAAAGTTGCCCATACATCTTCAGATCCGCTCGCTTGGCCATGTCGGTCTAAGGGTCCGATATCGGCAGCTAGAATCGGCCCGTGTATGGGGACCTTAAGGGAGCGATATCGGCAGCTAGAATTGGCCCGTGTATGGGGACCTTAAGGGACCGATATCGGCAGCTTGAATCGGCCCGTGTATGGGGACCTTAAGGGACCGATATCGGCAGCTAGAATCAGCAGGTGTATGGGGACCTTAAGGGACCGATATCGGCAGCTAGAATCGGCCCGTGTATGGGGACCTTAAGGGACCGATATCGGCAGCTAGAATCGGCCCGTGTATGGGGACCTTAAGGGACCGATATCGGCAGCTAGAATCGGCCCGTGTATGGGGACCTTAAGGGACCGATATCGGCAGCTAGAATCGGCCCGTGTATGGGGACCTTAAGGGACCGATATCGGCAGCTAGAATCGGCCCGTGTATGGGGACCTTAAGGGACCGATATCGTAAGCTAGAATCGGCCCGTGTATGGGGACCTTAAGGGACCGATATTGGCAGCTAGAATCGGCCCGTGTATGGGGACCTTAAGGGACCGATATCGGCAGCTAGAATCAGCAGGTGTATGGGGACCTTAAGGGACCGATATCGGCAGCTAGAATCGGCCTGTGTATGGGGACCTTAAGGGACCGATGTCGGCAGCTAGAATCGGCCCGTGTATGGGGACCTTAAGGGACCGATGTCGGCATCTAGAATCGGCAGGTGTATGGGGACCTTAAGGGACCGATGTCGGCATCTAGAATCGGCAGGTGTATGGGGACCTTAAGGGACCGATGTCGGCATCTAGAATCGGCAGGTGTATGGGGACCTTAAGGGACCGATATCGGCAGCTAGAATCGGCCCGTGTATGGGGACCTTAAGGGACCGATATCGGCAGCTAGAATCGGTCCGTGTATGGGGACCTTAAGGGACCGATATCGGCAGCTAGAATCGGCCCGTGTATGGGGACCTTAAGGGACCGATATCGGCAGCTAGAATCGGTCCGTGTTTGGGGACCTTAAGGGACCGATATCGGCAGCTAGAATCGGCCCGTGTATGGGGACCTTAAGGGACCGATGTCGGCAGCTAGAATCGGCAGGTGTATGGGGACCTTAAGGATAAGAGGGACAGAGAATAGAAGAAAGGGGACAGAGGAGCTGTGATATTAAATAGACCATGGTAAGCAATATGGGGAGAGGCGAGGGCCTGGCAAAAAGAGTGGAGAGCATGGAGGTATGGTGTACCCGGCAGTAAGGCCAGACATTTAGGAATGCATGGGCGGAAGCAGGAGAAAACATGGAGGAATGAGAAGCAGAGGCTGATTGGAGAGCACATTGGAGATGGAGTTGTTAGAGGAGTTGCTGAGGAGAGGGAATGGAACGGAACGTGTTACCTAACAACAGGATTGTTATTAGTTATTTAGTGCAATGCTACTGGTTCTTGACACAACCTGGGTGAAACTTAATAAATGGAGTTTGCATTAGAAATGGGGAATTACTTAAGTCAATGTAGAATAATTACTTGAATAAAAAATCTGAGAGTTTCCTGTAGGCCAGGGGTGTCAGGAGGAGCTCTAGCCTGTAAAACAAATAGATTCCTAAGGTTGTGGCTACATGGACCAACTGCAAGCTTTCTCAGAATATCATTGGCTACATCATAGTAAAAGCTCATTTAAAAGCTTTAAAACAGCTTGATAAATGCGGGTGTGCACCTCCCAAGCTGCTCTACGCCATCGAGCCCCCTCCCCGTTGGATTCCAGAGACGCAGTGGGCAGCCTCTGCCTGTGCTCAGTGCTGATTGGAAGCAGGTGGTTTCTGTCCCGTCGGTTCAGCTCAAGCCCAGATTAAGCTTTAAACCCAATGTGAATGTAAGGCGACTGCCTAGGAACGGGATTTGGGAGCAAAGCGCCCACAGGTGCCCAGCATGGACTCCAAAACTCAATATAAAAGGGATTTTCTCTGCCTGTTGGAAAGAAGTGGAATTTAATAAATGCTGTTTATTTCACAAATCAACTATTTTCTGAACTTAACCCTTAAACAGGAAAAGCTGAACCAGTTTGTAAATAGGGAGGGAATAAGAGCCAGGTTTGTAGTTTAGGATTTGTACCTGCTGCTTCTGTAGGGCTGGGGCAGGCAGGGGTGTAATAACATATACAGTACATCCAAATGCTGGTTGGGGGGGTCCAGAACGGCTTCTGATTGATGCACAACTTCACAGGGTGAACTGACTGAGGCAATGTTCTGTTCTGTATGATCCAATGACGTTGCATTCCTTAAATAAGGACAAGAAATATATTTAACCATTTAACTCCATAGTCTTGGCAGCATAACAGGGGTTATTTACTCAGACTCCCCTTAGTGCTAATTATAGGCCACTACCACCCAGGGTCTGTCTGCCCTCTGTATATAGCGCCAGATATAAGATTCTGAGTATGGTGCATTTGTGGCTGTTCTGCTACCTGCGGGGCAAGTGGATTGTGCCCATTCATTGTGCTCTTCAACCTGCCGGAGAGCGGTGTAGGGGAGGCTAATATTCACCTGATTACTGTGCCTGCTCTTCCTAAGGTACGTGATAGCCAGGGACAGATGGCTCCTAACATCTTTCCACTGATTAAGGCTAAAGACACACAGAGCTACTAGTAGCAGCTACTTGTCACACCTACAGAAACAGACAATGCTGATCATTTACTGAAAGTTGTCTCTATGTGTGTTTTAGCAGAGGCAATTCTCAGTATTGTCTATGGCAGGGGATTTTCTGGCGTTTAGTAGCTGCTACTAAGTAGCTCTGTGTGTCTTCACCCTTAGGTGGATTCCATTTGTACACTTAGGGCTCTGGCACACGGGGAGATTAGTCGCCCGCGACAAAACTCCCTGTTCGCGGGCGACTAATCTCCCCAGATTGCCATCCCACCGGCGAAAATGTAAATCGGCGATTTACATTTTCGCTGGTGGGATGGCATTTCGGGGAGATTAGTCACCCGAGACATGGGAGATTTGTCGCGGGCGACTAATCTCCCCGTGTGCCAGAGCCCTTACACTGGGGTAGTTGTGATGGGCAGTAGAAGTCTGTTCCCTGGTTCCCTCCCTACCAACTCATCTCCATGTCTTTTTTAGCTGCTCCCAGTTCCTTATTTGACCCAGGCACTGGCAACTGCGATGACCATATGGCCTCTTGTGAACGTGCCACTCTTCTACCTGTAAAAGAAAAACATATGAGCACCATAGGAAACAAAAATATAAAGCCCACCCGGCCACCCCTTCCCTATGCATCCAGCTGACTCCTCTCCCAGAAGTAGAAAGAGAATGGGTGGTGGATACTTTACCACACAACAGAAGCTTGCCTATGGCCCCACATTAACAAGCTGATAGCCTCCCCCATATGATGCCATGCCTTACCATGGGAATAACAATAGGGAAGAAGACCTAACAGCATCTGGGGGTCAAGGATTAAAGAGGGCCCAGTAATATTTACCAATGGGCAAGAAGATTTTTCCATGGAGTTCTGAAACCTCTATTTCCATCACCAGCTTCTCTCCCAGCACCTTCTGCTCAGGCCCCTTAATGTTGGACCACAACATGGACACGTTTCTGTGTATAAACTATGATCCCCATATGGTAACAAATACATTCCCTAATAAGGACCATTAAATACTCTCTCTTCTCGTCAGTGCAGCTGGAAACTAGCAATAATTATCTGGAAAGGGTGTATCTGTTGATTGTTATTCCAGAAATGAAATCCTCCACGGCCCGGCCGGATTGTCTGCAGCAAACACACTTTAGTAACATTCTCAGGTGCCAGAACCAACAACGGCTTCTCTTCCCACGATCTCAGTATCAGCCTTTGCCTCCAGGAGCCACAACAGCAAGGTGTTTCACAGGAAACGCTGACACTACAGATGGTGCAATGGGCCAATCCACTGATCCTTAGTTTCTTTAACCTTCTGCCTTTATCCTGGTGTAGCACCTAAATGGTGAATATTAAGGGCAGACAAGGCTATGTATAAGTGTATTTGCAGGTGCTTCCAGACAAGTGTGGCTCCTTAGTTTACTGAGCAATTAACCCAATTGACAGGGATATTTAAGCTACCGTGTCTAAAGGGAAAGCTGAGTATGAAAGGAAATATTCCTCAGCCATGATATCTGTGCCTTGGTTTAACACGCAAGGGTAGATGTAGCCACTGTGGCATGGGGGGATTCTAATGAAGACTTGGGGAGGTTACGTCCCCCCAAACTAAGACCAAGGAATTCCCCTACTACCAGGGTCGGACTGCACCCTCCCCAGGGGCCCTGCAGGTGCCCCCGACGGCCGCGTCCCTTAACCCCCCCCCCGCAGGGGCCCCCCTAACCTCCTGCAGGGTCCCCCACCTGACATGCTCCCCGAGTGCACATAAATTTAACGCGTCAGGGGAGGAACAGTCGGGCAGGGGGAGCGCCGGCAAGGGTCGGTTCTGGTATGCCGGGGCCCACCGGGATTTTTCCCGGTGGCCCAGTCGAACCCTGCCTACTACAACAACCAGGCTGGAGCTTTTGTTTTGGACAGGGCCCTCTTTACCTTTGTTTTTTGTATGTACATCTGTATGTGAACATTTATTGTACAGTGCTGCACAATATGTTGGCTCCTTATAAATATGAATTATACATGAAACCAACATTGCATTTATCCTGCCATGTGTTCTGGGGTTATTGTATATGAAATTGACACTATAGTTATACTGCCATGAATTCAGGTGTCACTATATATTGAATTTGCACTGCATTTAAACTGCCGTGTGTTGTGGGGAAATCATACATGACACTGTATTAATACTAATGTGTATTTTGGGGTTATTATACATGAAACTGTCACTACATTTACACTGCTATTAATTCTTTGGGCACTGTATATGGAACTTGCACTGCATTTAGTCTGTTGTGTGTTCTGATGCTCTGGGGAAACTAACACTGTATTAATACTAACGTGTTTTTGGGGCATTATATATGGAAATGGCACTGTATTTATCCTGCCGTGTGTTCTGGGATCTATAAAATTGGCACTGTATTTGACTTGTAATGTGTTCTGGGGTTTTATACTTGAAACTGTCACTACATTTATCCTGCAAGGTGTTCTGGTAGGTATTTTACATGATATTGCCACTGCATGGGGTATTTTATGTGGAATGAGATCTGTGATACCATAAAGGAATCTATATAGAGAATGACTTCATTTAAACATCACTGTCTAGTTATTCACAGTGGGAACAGAGCAGTGACAGTGGCACCCAAATGCATTATTCCTTAGGCGGCAGCAATTCTCATGTGAGTAAAGATGGGGCCATATTATTGATTTCTACAGAAGCCAACCAATATAATATTATTATCCTTTTTTTACCCCTAATGTCATGAAAAGCAACACAGTTACACAAAGAACACTGTGAATATAAGGTGTAAGCCTAGATTACCAGTCAGAGGCACCCAATAACTAATATTTTGGGGTGCTAAAAACATGCCTCAATACAGGAGCATATGGATATGGGCAGGTCTGCACTGGGACTCAAAACAGGCCCTGGCCCTATTGGTAGCCTCCCCAAATACAAACTTCACACTCCTCCCTTGGGTGCACTATTATTCCCTATATAATAAATGTTGAAATAGTATGTGTCTAAAAATGGCCATTTAGCTTCTTAGGGGCAATGTCATAACAGGCACAAATTTTGCTCCAGTTCTAATAGTAGCCAATCAGTGGGTAACATTTACCAGTCCGCTGTTTGAAATCAAACAAATCTATTATTTTTTTAAGGCACCAAAGCTCAGCCAGTGGGAAGTTAGTATGGCATCCAGTGGGCAGTGAGAGCTGGGGGGGGGGGGGGGGGATAGCGTATGGAGGGTGTCCAGCCAAGTAGCATTGCCTCTGGGTATATAAATAAACACATATACTGTATATATAATATTGGCACTATACCTCAACTTTGTGATCCTCTGTGGCTTTATGGATATTTATAGAATTGTCATATTTGTATTTTTAACCATATATTTGTTCTGGATGCATCTTAATGGGCACAGTGTTACTCCCAAGCCCCCATCTGTGTGCATTAGGGTAGTACATGGGATTCTCCGGGGATCTTTACACTTTATTAAAAGAGCTTGGAGACATTCAAAAGAACTGGCAGAGCAGCGTCTTACAGATCCAGCAAACAAAGAGCAGACGCTGTGTCCCACGGAAAATATCGCACTTGTGGAGTTGCTATAAACAGCGGGAAGACAATGATTGTTTGGATATTGGGCTCCACCACTGGGAATGTGCTCAGACGCCTCAACGCCTCGGCCCAGAGTGGATTTATTTATAACAACTGTAGCAACAAATAACTTGCAATATGAAGCATAAGGCACATTGTTTAGCAAACATATTTCATTATCAGAGTAATGGGCTGAAGCCAAAGATACTTAATGAGTAGATATGGGGGCCACAGCCAGGAAGGCTTGGGTCCAAATGTATGTAATTAAGGGATTTCCAGACCCTACTTCCAACACCGGCCCACCCTGATAGCCTTTTGCTGTCGAAGGGAATTCTATCATATTGTTCAGCAGCAGCTGTCTGGGCAGAACAGTCGGCAAGGAGTTGTTGGCCCCAGCAACCAACACTGATGTTGCTCCATCTTCAGCAGCTAAGCTTCCATGTTCATTAACTTGCAAATAATTAAAAACAATTATCACAAAGTTATTTCTTGCCCTAAGGATGAGTTTTTCCTTGTGGTAAGAAGTCTCTAATTATAACAGTGGTAACTTGTACATAATAATAAGCATTTGTAGGGACATAGTGAATTGGACATCCTTACTAACAAAGTATGCTTTAATAGTGTTAGTGGGCTGGAGTATTGGTGTGTAGGAGAACTAGTAGGAGAAAAAAAGTAAAAATGATTGTGAGGTTATAACCTAGAGCAGTGCTGTCCAACTTCTGCGGTGCCGAGGGCCGGAATTTCTCGCGCATACATGGTGGAGGGCCGCTAATGGAAGTCAGTTTGACCACTCCCCCCTTTTAAACCACACCCACTTCAAACCACACCCATTTTATCACAATGGTGTTAGTGCAGACACACCCTAAAATCCATATGACTTCTTTTCCCCTGTGGATAGTACAGCAACCCCCAGCATATAATTACACACCTTAGGGACCATTTAATGGCTATTTCCAACTGCTAACAAACTCCCAGAACAAACCCCTGCCAGGTTCACCTCCCACAGGCAGCATAGGGTAGAAAGAGTATGGCACACACAGGCAGCACTCTGCCTGGCCTACGCTACCTGTGTGTGCCATACTCTGCCTGCCCTATGATGCCTGTGTCTGCCATATGCTGCCTGTGTGTGCCATACCCTCCCTGCCCTATGCTGCCTATGTGCCATACTCTGCCTACCCTATGCTGTCTACACACAGGCAGCATAGGCCAGGCAGTACATACAATGTCTGAGGTGTGAACAGACAAACAATGTGGGTGATTACAGCCCAAGCCTGAGGTGTGAACACTGCAGGGGTTGAACAATGCATAGATTAAAAGGTGTGAACACTACAGGGGATTACATGTTTAAACAATACAGAGGGATTACAGCCTGAATCTGAGGTGAGAACCATGCAGGGGGCCAGTTAATCTCAGTACTGATACCATTTAAAGCTTACACAAGGGTAAAACATCAAAGCAGCCAGACAGGTGGGGGGCCACAAAGAGGGGGGTCGAGGGCCGCATGCGGGCCGCGGGCCGCCAGTTGGACAGCACTGACCTAGAGGTGTGTGAGAGGCTGTAGCAGGTTTCAGTCACTAGATGGCAGCACGTATGGGAGAATCCCCTTGGTGGAAGGAAAGGAGGCCATATACACGGCCAGATTTCCACCATCATAGAAGCTTGGGCAAAACAAAGCAAGGGTAAAACTCTTATATTCCCATTGGACAAATAGAAAGGTTACGTCACAAATAAAGGTTTACATGACCCGCCCAGTGGGACTGAAGGCCACAGCATTGGTTTTGGAATTAGAGACTCAATCTTTGGCAATATTCTCTTGCACACACATCTGGCCCTATTCATATAGACAAATATATTCTATCCACCTTAACATTCTGTATGTGCAAAGCCCATCCCCCCCCCCCAAGATCTGGATCAGAGCCCGGTGTGTTTATAGAACCGCCTTGTGGTGTGTTGTTCGTTTCGAGTCGTATTTTAAGAAGGAAGTAGGGAACGGAGGGGATTTATTAAAAAAAGATTTCCCCCCCCCTTCCAATTTTTTGATCTATGTCGATGTGGGGTTTCTGGAAACCACAGAGGACTTTGCAAAACCCCCAGGCTGGAGCTGCAAACCCCAGCAATATGATATTTTCTCTCCTTTGTCATTAGTTTCCAATTACAAAGCTCCATTATCCATTGCTGAATATTTCCATATGGATCGCGGCTTGGGAATAATAAACAAAAAAAAGATTCCGTTCTTATTGTACCACTAATAGAAAAGAAAAAAAATCAGGCCGGTTCTTGACACATCTGGGAAACGTGTTGTAGGAGGGAACTGGCTTTTCCCATGATGCTTTGCTGGCAGCCACTCATGAGAAAGCAGCTGTAATTAGGAGCGTTGTGCCATTTTTATTACGGATCGGCAAAGCCAGTTCTTGAGGTCACTGAACAGTTAGAAAAGGCTTTAAATAAATATCAGCACAGAAATGTCTCAACAAAATCACCAACCAAGGTTTCAGACTTAAGCACCAAGAGTCCTAAACCCCAACCAAGAGATAAGCCAATCAGAAGCTACTGGCAGGCCACAAAGGGTCAGTTAGTAACCAGTCAGAGCACTTTTTTTGGACTGAGGCACCTTGTCCAACTGGCCAATTTCATAAAGAACCCAGTGGCTTAACTATAAAGGAAGCAGACCCCGTGGTTGTGGGGGAGCCTGGGGGACAGGGGGCCCAGACCGTGGGGTGGGATTGGGGGTCCTGAGCAGACTAGAAACACTACTGAAAGTGCAGTAAAGCTGCCCATTATTAATCTGTCCCGTCCCCAGTAAATCTGTCCCATTTTGCTGCACTGAAATATTTGCAAAACCATGAGAAAATGTGTATTTTTCCAGTGACTTTTCCAGCACAGAATACGTTGGAGTCTATGGGTGTTTTTTTATGGCAACTTTTTCTCTCTCGCAAAATACATTGGGGCCTATGGGCGTTTGGTCACTATGGGCATTTTTGTGGCAAAAATTGTAATGGTGACATTTTGTGGCAGTTTCCCAAAGATATTTGGGAATTGTCTAACCTTGTGAAAATTGTCACTCGTCACTTGTGGCCATAGATTTAAAGACATCACCAAATGAACAGATATTTGCCAGATTTGGCCAATCATGTGAATGGTCAAAACAAGCTGATTCGATTATAGACCTACAGGGATCCATCAGGTGAGGGCTATATTAACACTCTCAGGCCCGGACTGGCAATCTGTGGGTTCAGGCAAATGCCAGAGGGGCTGATGTAAGGTGCCATAGGCAGTCACTATTTATTGGGCTGGGGGGGGGGGGCTGTTTGGGCTTCTGTGTAGACCTTCTGATAGACCACCCTGATATGTTTATCTCCGATGGGGAATTTCCAAACTGCTATTATAGATATGTGCTCAACAACCAGCAAGCAACAGCAAGTAGCTTTGGATGGTCTACTGGAAGAGGAATAATGAACTATTGGCTTCATTATTCCTATAGCGAAGCTACTATAGCTTGACTACTTTGGGTTACTGCACTGGGTCAAACTTGCACCTCAAGTGGTAGGAGAAAGCCTACAGGAAAGTGTCTGAGCTTACAGTCCTGGGGCCATCAGGGCTGTCTTTATCTGTGACTTAGTACAAGAGTAAAGGGGCTCTGTGGGGTGTCCATTATTTATATAAAGGAGCAATTCCCAACCAGTGGTCCTTCAGTTGTTGATAAATTATTATCCTGTAGGGACCCATAGAGTTAATATGCCCCTATGGCTTTAAACCCTACCATTTTCTTATTCCTTTTTACTGGGCAAAGACTCATGTATCTATTTTGGTATTTACCTATACCTGATTATTGGCCCATAGGTAGACCACACCCAACCACACTTTAATATAGTGTTTGAGAAGGGGTGGATCTTCCTTCTTGGCCTTCAGCAGTTTACCTGTACGGATGTGCTCCAGGAAGCCTGGGATCCACGTGGCCCAGAAGTGTTTGCCCCTAAGGGAACTTTTCACCGTTAGAGAAGTCGGGGAACAGGGACCCTGTGAACAAGGTTATCTGGAGCAGGTTAATTCTGTTATAGCGCTGTCTAGGAGAGTGAGTCAGTCAGTGCTGAGCTAGAAAGAGCAGCTTCTTGGCTCCAACCAGGAGAGGAGAGTTAAGGGAGTAGTCTCCTACCGGCTCTGCTGCCTTAGTGAAGGGACCGCAGTAGTGACAAGGGTATCAGGCTATATTCTATCCCTAATCCACATCTGCTGTGAGGGATCTGGGCCACTTAAGGTGAATAACCCTGAGGATTTATTGTACTACTCTATTCCCCATGGTGGTGCATCTGTGCTCTGCAATATCATCCATTGTACCAGCTGAATATTGGTTATACCTCTATCAAATTGTGAGTATTATCAACCCTGCACTTGGATCTTGGATCTTGATCTTGGACAAATCAAATGTTATTTTAGTTTTGCTGCAAAGAGCTCCTGGCGACCTTATTATCTTTCATTTCATTCATACACTTACATCTGCCAGTGGGGAGGTGTAGTTCAACCAATTCCTAACATAATACTTCCCCTTAGCAAAGGCCCATCTTGTGAAGGAGGAGTCCAAAGTAGCCCATGCTCTATCACTAGTTGGTCTTTGTCTGTTTTAGTCAAATTACATTGTTTGGGGGTATAGTTGTCCTTTAATAAAGCACTAAATTGGAACATTATTGTTTTTCAGTCTGTTCCACACCTGCCCCATTCCCATGTCACCGTTATCATCACATTAGGATCATATTTTATACTAATGTTGGATACTGGATCAGCTGGCAAACACAATAGGAACAGAGGGAGAGATAAGGCCTTGTATATAAGGATGGCCCAGAAGGCTCAGCCCACAGAACCAGGGAACCTACAGAGGAACCACAATGGCAAAACTCTTTGTGATTGTCATTTTTATAGGGATTCTTGCAAAAGGTAATATCTTTTTTGTTCTTTTTTTGTAGTTCAGTCACCCCCGGTCTGGCCAGTCCTACACTCACTCACCCCCAGTCTGGCCTGTCCCACACTCACTCACCCCCAGTCTGGCCAGCCCTATACTCACTCACCCCCGGTCTGGCCTGTCCTACACTCACTCACCCCCGGTCTGGCCTGTCCTACACTCACTCACCCCCGGTCTGGCCTGTCCTACACTCACTCACCCCCGGTCTGGCCTGTCCTACACTCACTCACCCCCGGTCTGGTCTGTCCTACACTCACTCACCCCCGGTCTGGTCTGTCCTACACTCACTCACCCCCGGTCTGGCCAGTCCTACACTCACTCACCCCCAGTCTGGCCAGCCCTATACTCACTCACCCCCGGTCTGGTCTGTCCTACACTCACTCACCCCCGGTCTGGCCAGTCCCACACTCACTCACCCCCGGTCTGGCCAGTCCCACACTCACTCACCCCCAGTCTGGCCAGTCCTACACTCACTCACCCCCTGTCTGGCCTGTCCTACACTCACTCACCCCGGTCTGGCCTGTCCTACACTCACTCACCCCGGTCTGGCCTGTCCTACACTCACTCACCCCCTGTCTGGCCAGTCCTACACTCACTCACCCCCGGTCTGGCCAGTCCTACACTCACTCACCCCCTGTCTGGCCTGTCCTACACTCACTCACCCCGGTCTGGCCTGTCCTACACTCACTCACCCCGGTCTGGCCTGTCCTACACTCACTCACCCCGGTCTGGCCAGTCCTACACTCACTCACCCCCTGTCTGGCCTGTCCTACACTCACTCACCCCCGGTCTGGCCTGTCCTACACTCACTCACCCCCGATCTGGCCTGTCCTACACTCACTCACCCCCGGTCTGGCCAGTCCCACACTCACTCACCCCCGGTCTGGCCTGTCCTACACTCACTCACCCCCGGTCTGGCCTGTCCTACACTCACTCACCCCCGGTCTGGCCTGTCCCACACTCACTCACCCCCGGTCTGGCCAGTCCCACACTCACTCACCCCCGGTCTGGCCAGTCCCACACTCACTCACCCCCAGTCTGGCCTGTCCCACACTCACTCACCCCCGGTCTGGCCAGTCCTACACTCACTCACCCCCGGTCTGGCCTGTCCTACACTCACTCACCCCCGGTCTGGCCAGTCCCACACTCACTCACCCCCGGTCTGGCCAGTCCCACACTCACTCACCCCCGGTCTGGCCTGTCCTACACTCACTCACCCCCGGTCTGGCCAGTCCCACACTCACTCACCCCCGGTCTGGCCAGTCCCACACTCACTCACCCCCGGTCTGGCCAGTCCCACACTCACTCACCCCCGGTCTGGCCAGTCCCACACTCACTCACCCCCAGTCTGGCCAGCCCTATACTCACTTTTATCTGATTCATTAAGAATTCTACTGCTTCATTATACGGTTTAGGTTCTGTAGGGTTCCACCTTTGCTCCATGTGTTTATATTAAAGCAGGATGTTGGTACCAATGTCGACCAAAAGTTCAAGAATCAATGCTCTGTTATTATTTAATCTTGTTCTGTTTTTATTTTCTCTAGGAGGGGCTCAGAGAAGATTTCTAACAGCTTTTATGGACATGAAACACTGGACGCCATCAACAAAGCTTGAACTCTACCTGGTGACTTATGATAAGCCAGCGACTGTGGCAGTGACTGTAGCAGAGCCATTATTCAATAAGACTGTAGCCATTGAAAGTGATAGTTATGGCTTGGTGACCCTAGACTATCAGTACATGATCTCTGAGAGTGAGAAGAAGGCATCTTCCAAAATGGTGCTGGTCACTTCCAGTGAAGACATTTCAGTTTTTGCCTTTTACATAGACGGTGAAACCTCTGACGCCATGGCCTGTCTACCACAAGAGGATCTGGGGATGGAATATTATATATTTACTCCAGGGGGGAGGCAGGGTAACCAGTTTGCTATTGCCAACGGTTTAGAAGAAGTAGTATCGGTGAGTGTCACCGTCTCAGGGCTCATTGAGTTTAATGGGATTCAGTACAGAGACCGGGACTCTTTCTCCTTCTCCCTCGAGTCCCAGCAGATTATTCAGTTCCAAAGTCAATATGATATAACAGGCACCGGAATTACAGCCAGTGCCCCCGTGGCTGTTTTCAGTGGCAACAAGTGTTTTGCTGGCATCGGCGTAGCTTGTGACATCGTAGTGGACCAGTTGTACCCCGTGAAGAACTGGGGGGAACATTTTGCTGCATTTCCCTTGTTAAAGCACCACCAAGATTTCATAGATATAATAGCAGCTAATGCAAATACAGTGGTAAATGTTGATGAAGCCAATGCAACCACTGAGTACATTCTACACCAAGGATCCCACGTAAGACTCACTTTATCCGACGCCATTCTTGTGGATTCCAGCAAACCTGTTATGATGTCGTATGTCCTCCAAGACAGCAAGCCTAATGGATATGTTGATCGTTACGACCCATTTTTTACTTCCGTTCCATCCTTGGAGCCGACAAGGAAATACTACAAGTTTATAACTCATGGGTTTTATTTTAACTTCCTTCTCATTGTATCCAACGCATCGTCAGTATCAGAATTCTACCTTGATCACCAGCCCCTCAGTCAGTATAATGTGTCCACCCTCGAGTTACATGGAGTTAATGGCTTTGAAGTCGCATTGGGTAAAGTGGGCGGGCAGCATGAAATATACCATGAATCCTCAACCTTCACCATCTATGTTTATGGGATTGAAGCTTATCGTTCTTATGGATATCCGCTGGGCCAAGAAACAACATATCCAGGTAAGTAAATGAATGGCAATTCCAGCAGCAAATGAAATAAAGGTGGTTCTTATAATGGCATGGATACAACTAAAATAAACTAAATAATAAACTCTATTTACTCTTAGGGGCACATTTACTAACCCACGAACGGGCCGAATGCGTCCGATTGCGTTTTTTTCGTAATGATCGGTAATTTTGTGATTTTTTCGGCGTCTTTACGATTTTTGCGTAAAAACGCGAGTTTTTCGGCGTCTCTACGATTTTTGCGTAAAAACGCGAGTTTTTGTAGCCATTACGAAAGTTGCGCAAAGTCACGATTTTTTCGTAGCGTTAAAACTTGCGCGAAACGTCGCGCCTTTTAAGTTTTAACGCTACGAAAAAGGCGCGACTTTGCGCGCAAGTGTTAACGCTACGAAAAAATCGCGACTTTGCGCAATTTTCGTAATGGCTACGAAAAACTCGCGTTTTTACGCAAAAATCGTAAAGACGCCGAAAAACTCACGTTTTTACGCAAAAATCGTAAAGACGCCGAAAAAATCGCAAAAAATAAGAAAAAGTCGCAAAATGTTCGTTTCCAATCTGAATTTTTCCAATTCGGATTCTAAATCGTGTCTTAGTAAATCAGCCCCTTAATGTGCCATGATTATTCAAGGCCACCACAAGAGGTGTACAAGTGGCTCATTGGTGGGGGGTTAATACAACTGATTTTATATGTTTCACTTTCCAGACCCACCATCTCCAAAGCCAACGTTGGAACCTGAAAGTTCCCCTTTGCTGCAATGTTCTACCAATGGCGCTGAGTACCACTTGCCCATGAAGGTGCTGTATGAGGCTGGCTTGTCTGTCAATGATATTCACCTTGAAGACCCTCTGTGTCAGGCAGAGCAGGATGGGAATTTTGCAGTTATTAAAGTACCCTTGAGTGGCTGTGGAACCAGCATTCTGGTGAGATTCTATTTACCATCTATTATATATGACCTTTCCAATGTTTGCTATCAGGTTAACCTATACTCCCCCCCTACCCCAAATTGAAGCATTAGGGAATCTATAAATGAGGTCTGGGTTTTAAAACTCATTTCTCTAGGGGCCAAATGGTAGGGCCGCCTCGCCTGGGCAACCAGAAGCAGTGATTGGGGGCTCAGCTTGAAAGCCAATTAGAGTGAGATTTGAGGAGAATGCCTAATTGCTCTTCTAGATACTGAGGGGACCTTAGCACGACAGTCCCATGGAACTTAGGGGTGAGCAGATTTTGAAGTTCTTTATATAATGGTTTCATAGTTCTGTAACTTTATGGGCTTAGGGCAGTGATCCCCAACCAGTGGCTCGGGGACAACATGTTGCTCCCCAACCCCTTGGGTGTTGCTCTCAGTGCCCCCAAACCAAGGAGTTATTTTTGAATTCCTGACTTGGGGGCAAGTTTTGGTTGAATAAAAACAAGATTTCCTACCAAATAAAGTCCCTGTAAGCTGATAGGGTGCATAGAGGCCCCTAATAGCCAATCACAGCCCTTATTTGGCTCCTCCATGAACTTTTATGGTGCTTGTGTTGCTCCCCAAGTCTTTTTATATTTGACTGTGGCTCACTAGTAAGAAAGTTTGGGGACCCCTGGCTTAGGGGATTCTCATCAAACAGCATTTCTTTATGGGAATTGATTAATTAACCATGAGACAATGATGTCCCCTTCCTGCAGAACAAAGAAGGGCAGATAGTGTATATAAACACTGTCTATGGGACTGTGCCGAGGACCAGTATCCATCGTATTGAAGCCCCAGTGAGCTGTGAAATGAAGAGGGAGGAGAACCTACGTCTGAATTTTAACCCCAAAGTGACTGATGTGGTGTCCCGAGGCCACTATAACATCTCGCTGAAGTTTTATCACAGTGATGCCTTCGCTGCACCCATAACTGACTTCCCTTACGAGATGAGCCTCCCCAGCAAGCTCTACGTGGAGTTTAAAGTGGAATCTGTGGATAAAGAGCTCCAGCTGCTGACAGAGGACTGCAAGTGCTCCCCGTCCTTAGAAGATACAGGGAACTCCTACACTCTCATTCAGCATGGGTAAGGCATGATCCTCCTGTTCCTGTTGTTCCAATTCCATATGTATAATGTGCCCAGCACCGCCCCCTTTGGGTGCGCCAGTTGCACCAATTTCTGGTGGAAACACACAGATTACTCTCCACTCTTATGAAAACCTGTGACAATCCCCCCCATTTCTAAAGTGGTTCAAATATATCTGCACAGTGGGGGAATATATACAATTTACATATACAGTTATGGGACCTGTTATCCAGAATGCTCAGGACCTGGGGTTTTCCAGATAAAAGATCTTTTCATAATAATATATTAAATATATATATTATATATATAAATATAATATTTAATAATATAAGGGGTAATTATATCTTAGTTGGGATCAAGTACAGGTACTGTTTTATTATTACAGAGAAAAGGGAATCATTTAACCATTAAATAAACCCAATAGGGCTGTTCTGCCCCCAATAAGGGGTAATTATATCTTAGTTGGGATCAAGTACAGGTACTGTTTTATTATTACAGAGAAAAGGGAATCATTTAACCATGAAATAAACCCAATAGGGCTGTTCTGCCCCAATAAGGGGTAATTATATCTTAGTTGGGATCAAGTACAGGTACTGTTTTATTATTACAGAGAAAAGGGAATCATTTAACCATTAAATAAACCCAATAGGGCTGTTCTGCCCCCAATAAGGGGTAATTATATCTTAGTTGGGATCAAGTACAGGTACTGTTTTATTATTACAGAGAAAAGGGAATCATTTAACCATTAAATAAACCCAATAGGGCTGTTCTGCCCCCAATAAGGGGTAATTATATCTTAGTTGGGATCAAGTACAGGTACTGTTTTATTATTACAGAGAAAAGGGAATCATTTTTAAATTCTGAATTATTTGATTAAAACGGAGTCTCTGAGAGATGGCCTTCCTGTAATATGGAGCTTTCTGTATAATGCATAATTGTATATATATATATATATATACTTATATACATATTGGAAGGACCACACTACATTATGGGATTATCTTCCTGAGTAGTGTAGTACTTTTTGTTTAATTTTTTTTTCAAGACTTGTTGAGTGCTATACTTTTATCTTTATATATGCAGTATATATATATACACACACACACACTCCCATATAGTGTCACTGCATGTACAGAGCAGGGTTTCTAACTGTGTTTTTGTTGTGGCTGAATATACAAAACATTGCACATATTGCCTATATATCATCAGAATGTTATTGCAGGTTAATGCACCAAAGCAGAAAGCAGAGGCACCCCCAGAGCTACTTGTCTATATGAGCTGCTGGCCCTTTCTTAGCCCTGCATACAGTCTTCCAATGAGTGCAATGAGAAGAATGTTAGTCAGAGTTACCTTCATAGAAGCTTGAGCAAAACAACAGGGAAAAGAGACAAAAGAACTAATAAAAGCCCCTTAAATATGGAGAATATGAGGAAATATTTCAGTTCCCACCCACAGTAAATCATGATTTGACAGAACCTTCTCCAGGTCAGAATTCTCCCCTGTACAAAAAGTCTGTCCTGATTCTGTTCAGCTTCTTATTCCAACCCAATTGCTTTTCCAGCTGTTTCCAGGACTTCACCCTGCAGGAGCACCCGGTGTTGGACCACAGAGAGCAACGATTTAGCTTCCACGCTTTCAAATTCGACAAGTCGGAGGAGGTGTTTGTGGCCTGTAGGGTTATCATCTGCCATAACAGCACTTACCCCAACCGCTGCACTCAGGGCTGCGCCGGGCACAGGCACAAACGGGATGTTTTTGGCTCTAAAGTCCATATGGATTGGGCGAGGCTTTCCCAGGGCCCTGTTGTATTCACACACGGTAACTTTCATCCTATGTATTTATTTGTTATAATACAACGTCTTGTGTAGGAACAGTCGAGATGGAACAAGAACATCATGGTCCAACAGTATCAGAGTGGGCCCCCCAGGGCTCTCTAGGGAGCCTGACATTGATTGCACGACTCTCACAGCTATGAGATGCAGAGAGTGCTCTAAATCTTTAGACCTATGGTGGGAATTGTTATTGCCCGGGGCCCACTAGAGCTGTGCCCCCCGGGAGACCCTCTGATACCCTGCCTGGAAGGCTTGGTAGAGACATAAACAGCAACATACTAAATAAGGTTAAAGTACAATTCACCATAATAAGCACTCTAAGAACTGACCAGGCCGATCCATAGGAAAGCATGAATATTACCCACCCACCAACCCAGCTGCCATGACAGCCTCTCAGAGGGAAATCAATGCCTTTCCCACTGGAAATTGAAGGTATGTTGTTCCCAGGTCAGTTAGTACCAATAATAGAACAGCCATTAATGCCCTTGCGAGGAGGCTTCTAACCTGTTTTGAACCCCCACCAATAGCCCCTTAAATCCCAACAACCTAATAGTTTGGGTAATTTACAATGCCCACACAGTGTGCAAAGTGCATAAAGAGACCGCAATGGATGGTGGGACCTGCCAATAAGTATAATGGGTCCCAGTGAGAAAAATGCCCTTAAAACAACCCTGATCTGCTGTGGCTATGCCCAAATTGTGCCCCTTCATCCTGCCCAGTCACCTGCAAGTCCTGTCCCTTCACAACCTGCAAATTGTTCCTCTGTGGCTTTTGGTGCCCACCTGTGCCATGGGCAGACCCTCCCGGGAGTTCTGCACAATCACCATTTATTTAGCACAAATGAATAATCCATGAAATATCATTCCATGTCGCCCCATAGCTTTATCCTCTTACACATTATGAGATTCATCATAGGAGTTGTCAAGTGGCGCAAAATGAGTTAGGAGGGCTGTATATGGGCGGGCAGATACAATAAGACGGCAAATAGAGAAAAGTGCACTTAACAGTGACAAGAAGGAGATTTTTGGAGAATAACCCAGAGTAGATTTTCAGCTACAATTTCCACTATAATAAAGTCACTTTATCCAATTACAATCACCTTTATCTTTTCCTTTGCAGGAGGGACCCCCAACTTGAGTGACCGGACCTTCTTCTCATCAGTCTTTGTGGCCACTCTTTGTGTATTGGGACTGCTGTGTGTGGTAGCCCTGAGGCTACAGAGGCACCATTACTATAGGCAAGGGTACTCACTGGTGCAGTGCGACAGGGACTGACTCCCTTAGAAAGAAGCCATTTACTCAGCCAGGCCTAGAGGGCAATAAGTGGTGTATAACTGCCAGCTTTGTAAGAGAGTAGAACTGAATGCAGGAGCAGGATGTGTAAATGAAGTGTAAATGAAGGAATTAATGTTGGGCTCTTGGAACATAATAAAAATCTGCAGAATAATCAAAAACCAGGGCAGTTAGACTGAAGCCCCTCTGTACTTTGGTTTTTGTGCCCATAGTGTTTGCTTTGCAATCTTATGTGGTCCTGCACTGCCACCTAGTGGTGCTGTGGTAGAACACAAGCAATGGAAGTCCAGTGAGTAAAATTCTGCTCATATTTGTCTAATCCAAAGATTTGAATGTTGTTTTTTTTTTTATCAGGGCTTTGCCTGTTATTATAGTCAGTATTAGAGATGATTGGCCCTACAGCGTTTAGCTGGGCCACACTAGAAATAGAAGTGAGTCTTTCTACCTGTTTCATGCAGATGTCTGACAGCAAGAGGCTCACATCCAGTTAACACAGATCCAAATCCACACACAGATCTAAATTTGCAGCCAAAACTCCTACCTCCCAACTGTCCAGATTTTCACAGCCCACAGTCTTGGATTCTCATTGAAAAGTTCCTTATTTCCCTTTGATCTCCTGCACTGAACGCCAATAAAAATACAAAGTTTCTCAAACTTAATTAAATAAGTGGCTTTTGGCAGAGCCCAGAATACTCACCCCTGCACTGAGATACAATTGTACCTAATAAGCTAAACAGGTCTTTTGGGGGAATTGAGACTTGCAACTTAAAGAGCAATTTCACCTTCATTAGAAAAACTGTAGTAACAGATAAAACAGGACCCCAAAACCCCCAGAAATGTGTGGAAACTTTACATAACCTGCCAAATTTTGTAAAAATGGGGGTTGTATTAAGGGGGTGTGGTCACTAAATTGGTCATATTAACAAAAAAATTTGCCCCGCTACGTGCGCCATTTCTTTTTGTCCCTCTTTGCACTTTTCAAATGTTGAGAGGCATGAAATGGGCAGAAACTGACCAGCAGGTGGCGCTGCTGTAACCAAATTCATTCATATTAACAGTACAAAAGTGCTTAGAATTGCACTCATGCCAATTTTACATTTACTTATGTTAAAGGTTTACTTATCCTTTATGGACCACACCAATGGACCAATGCAGCCCTCTGTCATTTACATTTTTAACCTGCTCAATAAAAAATCAGCCAGATGTCAGTCAGTCAGGAGGACCCGTGCGTCGGCCAATACACCGCCAACTTGGTTTCAAGAGTTGTGGGGTACCTACAGTATTGCAGGGTGAAATTGCAGTTCACCAACAACTAGAAAGCCTCAGGTTGAACAATAAATCTCACTCCTAAACCAACATAAATTGATTTGGTGTCACTAAGGAATACGCAAGGGTCCTGCAATCACTGACCCCGTGTAAGAGACTGTCGGCGCCATGCCCAGGTGGTGCCCATAATGCTGAAGATGCTACTTACATGTCTAAAAACACAGCTTTGCCCTTAGGCCCATTAGTCCTTCTGTTTATTTCTATTTTCTTCCCAGTAAGAGATGCCCTGGAGGCTCGGTGCCCTTGATGCTCGGTGCCCACACAGACACAGCTAGCCCTGGCTGCTCATAGGGACTCGTTCGCTCTCTCAGTCCCCGGCCCCATTCTGCGTGTCACAGGGCGGCACAGGGTTACCTTCCTGACTGTATAAACACACAGCACATAACCTCTCCAAAAAAATAACTTTTTCTGTTTTGAAAAGTGTGGAAATGGAATGTTTGGGAATTCTCCCCCAATTAAGAAGCCACCTGGCCGGACTGCCCCGGGATTCTCCTTACTGTGGTGCCTGGGGCAGCGGATCTCATGGTTTGGCCCGTGACCTACAAGACCTGTCTGATGCCTCAGTGATTAGGAACATTCCACTCCCGCTCTCTCCTGCACTCACTTCCTCGCTCTCTTGTTTTCCCAAAGCAGCAAAATCCTTGGGAACATTGTGTGTTGGGATTTTAAAATGTAAAAAACAGAAAAACATTTGGGTCATTTTAGCAGAAAACAAAGGCTGACAGTAGTACCTTGGTGGCCATCTGTCTGCTTGGCTGCTCCAGAAAGAGTCAGGCCCGGACTGGCAATCTGTGGGTTCAGGCAAATGCCAGAGGGGCTGCTGTAAGCTGCCATAGACACTCACTATTTATTGGGCTAATGGGGGGCTGTTTGGGCCTCTGTGTACTTGGAATGCCAGGGCCTATTTTCAATCTGGATCCAGGCCTAGGGCGATGCAATACTGCTATACGGGTGCAGGGTCGGGCTGTGCCGCTGGGACTCCTACCTTGTATCCCACTGAATGATTAACATGACCAAAATGATACATCGGTACCTATAAATCTTTGATGAAATGGCTGCACTGGGGGGGGGGTACATCATTTAGCAGCACTAATTATTAATGAGCAACACCACAATAGATAATTCATTGCATTTTATTGTGTGGATAATTTATTAGGTTTTATTGCCGCTGTAATTACGGGGAAACAGAACATCGATTGCTACTGACAGGATCCTTATATAGTGAGCCCTGGGGGGTTGGTGCAGCTGAACATATGGTTAGTGAGGGGTCTTCTACTGACCTGCACCTCAGGCCCCCACACAGCGGCTGGGGGGGGGGGGGGCAGATTGTACTGATTACATAGGATAAATAGAAATAATATACCTTGGGCCATAGGCCCACTTTCTAAACTATTTTTCCTCCTCTTTATTATCCAAGTCTCTTTTCTCTATCCTTCCATCTCTTTTTCCCATAAAGAAATAGGGAATGACCATGAAATAAGCTAAATAGTTAGGCTAAGCAAGAGGCCCCACTGACACCTGGGCCCACCGGGAGTTTTCCTGGTATCCTCATGGGCCAGTCCGACACTGGTACCTACGCCCATGTCTGGGATACACAACATAGAGCAGAAACTTCTAGTTGGATTTAGAACTTTAAAGAAATTAAAGAGTTACATTTAGATCACTAAAAGCAAGCAAAGAACATTGCGGAACCCAAGGAGCTGCCTCTTTGCTGTAGGAAAGTCTGGAATTCCAAAAAGAAGACAAGAAGTTTATTCTCATTCATCCAGGTCATGATACAGTATGGACCTTATAGAAGTCAGGGAGCAGGGACCCCATGAATGAGGTAAAGGTATCGGTAGTCAGCTCAGGCAGTTCAGCCATAGCCCATTCATAGAGAGTCAGACAGGCCGGCTTAGTAGGAGCAGCTTCCACCCCACCAAGGAGAAGCAGTAGCTGCCTACAGGGTTGGAATTGAGTGTGCAGGGCCAACTGGGGCTGCCATCTCAGGGGCCCCGACCCCCTACCCCGCACAGCCCCCCAAGCACAAAGATATCATACTAAACTAGGCACGACCAGGGGAGGGAGATCAGAGTTGTTTGCTGGTGGGTATGGGGTCTGAATCGGCGGGTCCCGCTCTCACTAAGCCTTGTGACCCAAAGCTCCTTGCTCTACATGCACCCCCTATTCAGGCCTATAGAGGGACTGCCAGTCCCATATGGTGCTAAGTGCTGCTGTAATGTGGAATGTAACAAAATGTACAGCAGGTGGCGCTGCTTATAAAAATATCAGTCCAATATATATTAGATTATTCAGGCACTCACAGCGCTACTGTCTCTCCATTGCTTTAATGTCTCCTATGGTGCTGAAACACACAACATAAACACTACACTCTTATATCTATCTGTATATGTCATCTTGTATCTATCTATCTATCTATCTATCTATCTATCATCTATCTATCTATCTATCTATCTATCTATCAATCATCTATCTATCTATCTATCTATCTATCTATCTATCTATCTATCATCTATCTATCATCTATCTATCTATCTATCTATCAATCATCTAGTTATCTATCCATCTATCTATCTATCTATCTATCTATCTATCAATCATCTATTTATCTATCTATCTATCTATCTATCTATCATCTATCTATCTATCTATCTATCTATCAATCATCTATTTATCTATCTATCTATCTATCTATCTATCTATCATCTATCTATCTATCTATCAATCATCTATTTATCTATCTATCTATCTATCTATCTATCAATCTATCATCTATCTATCTATCTATCTATCTATCTATCTATCATCTATCTATCTATCTATCTATCTATCTATCTATCTATGATCTATCTATCTATCTATCAATCTATCTATGATCTATCTATCTATCATCTATCTATCTATCTATGATCTATCTATCTATCTATCTATCTATCTATCTATCATCTATCTATCTATCTATCTATCTATCTATCTATCATCTATCTATCTACTATCTATCTATCTATCTATCTATCTATCTATCTATCTATCATCATCTATCATATATCTGCATAAAGGTGGTCATATGAGTGGGATATTCTCCCTGGGATTTGTGGGACACATGTAATGACTACAGGGGGGGCATGGTGGGACAGAATGGCATTGTGTTGCTGTCCAGCTGCTTCCAATGTCATGTAGAACATATTAACAGATCCAAGTCCATGTGTGGGGGTCCTGAACAAGTCAGGCAGGGAGAAACCCCAGTTTAAGGTTCCAGCCAGACCCTATATAAGCTGGAATGTTACACCTAACTGGCAACTGTCTGGGAACATGGTGCATCTGTCATCAGCCAGCTGTCTGACCCATACAGGGGCGCTGAGTGAGAGTGGGGTGTGAGCTGATAAGCATTGTCTAAACAGAAACACATAGGCACACACAGTATGAGACCTGCCCTGACCCCCTCTGTGTCGTGTGTTGGACCACCAGAACGGATAAAGGCAAAGCACAGACTCCCAATGCGTCAGGCAGAGCTGCTGGTACATTAATAACAATTAACTGCCTTTACTTTCATAAGCCAGGGCCGGCCAGAAGGCAAGGTGACTGAGGCAGTAGCCTGGGGCTGAGCTTCAGAGGCCCCACCACATACAGATAACTGGCTGAAAGCTCAGTTCAGGGCACCTGGGGGCCCCCCACCTACACTGGTGAGTTTGCTATATTAAAGGATATGTCCTATGTGTTTTGATTAACAATGAGCACAAAATGCCAACTGGCCAATGGCCGTATCAATCTAGGAAAGTCCTCCCCAGTTTTCCAAATTAGAAAAACTGGATGGGCAGTTTGGGCCCTTCCAAAAACCAGGCAGTCCAGGTCAAAGTCGGATAGGTGGCAACCCTAATGGGGGCACAAAAAAAAATAATTTGGAGGCCCTGGCTTCTAAGTTCTAGAAAGGGAGAGCAAGTGGTGGGGCGGACAAGGGAGAGGGGCCTGGGACAAGAAGCACTTGCCTTGCAGGCCCGGACTGGCAATCTGTGGGTTCAGGCAAATGCCAGAGGGGTTGCTGTAAGATGCCATAGACACTCACTATTTATTGGGCTGGGGGGGGGGCTGTTTGGGCCTCTGTGTACTTGAAATGCCAGGGGCTATTTTGACTCGCAGTCTGGGCCTGTTGCCTTGGACACAAGTACTTCTAGGCCCGGCCCTCAGGGCTGCCCCCATATCTGGCCTATTATGGATCACACGAGTCCCATTACAAATTGGTTATTAGGCTATGGAAGCTCAGACAAAGAATTACACACAAGGGGGGTAAAAAAGGTTAAAAAAGCTTTGAGATACAAAGCAGAACGTGGGAAGAAAACTATGTGAGTGGACGTGTAGGGGCAGGGTACTTGGAACCAATTATAACAATTATCTACTTCAAATGAGGGGAAAGTGATTTAGGATTGTAAAGAGAAATATGCAGGGGACGGGGGTCTGTAACATCAGGTTCCCCAGCTACTGATTCACCCCCTCACAGTCTAGGAACAGTGTGTAACCACCACAGGTACATTCCTAATAAGAACCTGCGAGTGGGGGGCCTTACAGTTTGAAGTCCCTAAAGACCTGAGTGAATGAAAAAACACACAAGCTTTCTGGAGGATCCACCATGAAGTGCTTGTGTGGGTTTTCCTTCTCGATAATAAAACGTGTTGGGCTCTGTCCGGCCCGGCCAACAAAAATCTCTGTGTCTCCATCACTTCCTTTGCTGTAGTAGACGTCTGCATTTGGGCGTGGGGTGCCAGTGCTTAGTGCAAGTATTATATTGCACATGGAGAAGACTGGGATGGGGGAAACCATAACTTCAGATCAACCAACTGTTAGACATTCGTTACCGGATGCCAAATCCAACTTGTTGCCTTCCCTTGGAGAATGGTGGGCCAAACCTTGTGCCACGGGCCTTAAACCAGGCCACGTGCCCTTCACTGACATTTACAGATGGCCATGAGAAGTCTTTATGTGCGGCCAAAAAGAGAGCGACACCAGTGGGTACAAAGGTAGCCCCCTATTATGCAATGAATCTAGTTTGGGTAATTTTGTTCTCATAAACCCAATTAACCCATCCCAAAGCCCCCATCTAGGCCCGATTAACTTCCTAGAAGACACCAAATAAGAGTAAGGCACAAGACCTGATATCAACACCACTAGGACTGCCAGCCAAAAGTGGACATTATGGCCATAGATGCCAACTGGTTGCATTATAGACTGGGTGCACCTTAGCCACACTCCTATGCTGCCCAAGCCATGCCATTCAGCCCACAGACACACCCCATTCTGCCCAACCCACTCCCCCAATAAAGCTCTTTCATCTGCCTGTTTTGGAGGGTACATTTCAATGGTTTTCAGTGGCTCCAGCACATAAAATTCCCGGTGCAAATTATGATAGTGGGTTACTGGGCTATTAATGTGTGTGACTAGGTGAGGGGGTGGCTCCCAAAAATGAGGGGGAGATGACCTGTCTCCATGGCAAAGGTGCAAAACACCCAACTCTCACTAGAGCCAGTACAGCGAGCAATTTCATAATACCCACCATATTAACCCCCTAAATACCTCACTCATTGCTATAGATAAGTTTGTCCCATAGATGTCAATGTATGAAACTCCAATAAAACAATAGGCTTTACCTGTTGATGCTGGGAGTTCATATCAACAACAACAGGGGGGCTGCAGGGTGTCCCCCCTAATTTATGTAATTGACCCTCCACCCAAAAGTGGTCCCTGCTTTCCTGCAAAGGCCTCATTCTCCTGTGGCTGCCACTCCGGCCTGTAGCTCAGCATTCTGGCACCGTTGGGCATTGTACGCAGGGATTTCCTAGTATTTATCACATTTTATATGAAAGAAAGGAGCCCTTTCTCTTCCTCCCCATAGGAAAGGGATGGGATTTCTGGGAAGTGTGATTATGGGAATCCAGCCAGAGAACAATGTAGCAATTAACGATTACTAACCTTCCCAAACACTTTTCCCCTAAATATGTGTGTGTTGGGGGGGGGGTCTCTCCCAACATTCCTTGGGTTGCACAATCTCCTCACTGGGATCAGGGGACATTGTC
Source organism: Xenopus tropicalis (assembly GCF_000004195.4). Taxonomy (NCBI): domain Eukaryota; kingdom Metazoa; phylum Chordata; class Amphibia; order Anura; family Pipidae; genus Xenopus; species Xenopus tropicalis. The sequence goes on along the minus strand of NC_030680.2, from coordinate 137,987,383 downwards.
GGAATTCTGCTGCCGAGTAGGGAGCTGTTCTTGCAGATACAGAGAGAAATGCCATAGAACTATGTGGGCTGAGTAATGATGGTGTATGAATTCCGTGCATTTGTAGCTATGAGGGGAGCAGTCTCACGTCGGACATGTGTGGGCAAAGAGAAAGGCAACGTCCCCCTCCCAGGCGTGTTGGGAAGTGTCAGTTGCTTTATGGTTAGATGCCATTCATAAAGTATTTGCTCCCCCTGTAGATCCCTTTATATGGGGGCTGCTTGTGTGCAGGGAATTGTGTCCCCTGTCATATTTATTATATAGGGACAGATACTCACTACCTCCCTGCGTGTTTACATCTTCATACAAAGTATATCTTTCTAGCACATACCTAGCAGGGCTCATTTACTATCCAGGTGCTAACAGCAACGTAGTACTGTGTCCCAGAATTCCACTGTAATTACAGGTGTTCTAAAGGCACTGCTGATTGGCTGCAGCTGGCAACGTGCAGTTTATTACCTATGTTCATAAATGAGGTTGAAGCCTGTATTAGTGTCTGTGAATGGCATTTAGATGGATACTTACTTTGCACGCTATTTGGTGCTTTCGGGTGATGTTGGCCGCTCTGTCTCCCAAACCATAAGGGGTCATTTACTAACCAAAGCACAGGGTGCAAAGTGCAAACAATTCTGCAAGCCTGCATGTTGTTTTACCATTTGTGCCCTTTCCCAAACTGCTGACGTACATTCCAGAACCGCTGCTGGTGCCCTATGAAGGGTGGACTGGGGCAGCGGGACGCTGGTAAAAAAAACCATAGAATGCCCCAACCCTAATGGGCTCCACTGACCCAGACTGGATCCCTACCTGTCGCTCCCCTGATGCCCCCCCAATCGTGTAAGTAAGTCTAGGTGTAGGTGACGGAGAATGGACTGGCAGCAGGGGCCCCTGAGCAGGTGTGGGGGCCCCTAAGGCAGCAGCCCCAGTGGCCCCAGATGTTGGCCACATGAATACAGTGGTGCAGAGCTGTATCCATGAATAGCAGGCAGATGGTGGCCCCCCCCTACCATTAATAAAGACAAGTGGCACTTCTGTGTGTTTGACCACTTTCCAGCCCAGTTGATGCTACCCAGTTCAGTTTTGCCCCTCCCTGGACCAGTGTAGATGTGTCCCATACTGGAATCAAGGCCAATTCCAGGAGTGTTCTGTGACCGTGGAGGGCACGGTGACCGGCAGGCTGGCAGCACTGGGCACTAGTTGGCGAAACAAAGGGGAGATTTAGATCAGGGCGAGATGACATGAATCAAGGCTGACACTTCCAAAGAATGAGTTCTGGGTTGCACGTGGCCTTTAATAACCAAATGTCCTGTCCAGAAATGCACTCGGATGGGTGGAACACGCTGACAGATTAGTACAAGTGCCTGTGCTTGTCTGGGGCCGGCTCAGGGTTTAACCCTTCATGTGCCAGGCACCATAGAATCTATGTTGTGGGGGTTTTGTATTGTGTTGTATTGTGTTGTACTGTATAGTATTGTACTGTATTGTATTGTACTGTATTGTATTGCCCACAGCAGTGGAAGGGGGATACAGAAATATATATATTGTAGGTCTGTTGTCCCTCCCTCACCTATACCTACCTACTATAGGGGTCGTCTACAACCCCCCCCCCAGTCAGAAGTGTAAGAGGCAGCCGGGTCAGCACCGTGTTGGATCACAGACAGTTCATTCTGTAATTTTCATTGCTCAGGAGTAAAACGGAACCAGCTTCCTGAATTGAACCAAGGTTTGTTAGTGTGAACTACGCCCAAGGTATGTTCCCCGTGATATTGTTTTTAAGGCAATTAAATATTTGGCACATTGCTAATATAAGCCGAATAAGTTCCCTGCCTGCCTATATAAGGAATGCTCCCTCTGGGGCACATGAAAGGGATTTATAACCTGATCCGTTTGGAACATCTCCAGTACAAATGCCATTTAGTCACATTCACTGCTATTCAATGGTTTCTTACTGCACACCCCCCCCCTTACGCTTCTATGAAGATTTAATTTTAAGCTGCCTAAAGCATCATTATCTCAGGCTTTCTGGCTACAACTTTCCTCATTGTCTCCCTTAGCCCTCCTACTGTGTTATAATTCACCCAGTGACAATCTAGAAAGTGGGGCAGCCTGGCACCCCAGGAAATGAATGCTCAGGCTCCAGAGACAGCTCTCCAGCTTTCCTTATAGCTTGTACAAACCTGTACCAACATAATTAATGCTATATACTAAGCCCAATTCTGCAACAACCTTTAGGGTACAGTGACCCCTCAATGGGGCTGATAATGAATTACCAAAGGTAATTCCCAGCAGTTTTAAGCAAATATTCAATTTTCTAGTTTTTAAGATATTAGCAGTTTTTAAACTGCTAATAGAATGAATTTTGAACAGCAGGCTGGTCATTTTGGCTGAAAATGCATTGCCTGAGAAAAGAAACATCTTGTGATGTTGTTCTGCTCAGAACATGGAGTTAGTGAGCAGGGAAGATCCCTCTCTGGTCAGTTCTAAGCAGAGCGACATCGCAAGACTTTTCTTTTCTCAGGAAATTACTTTTCTCCCGACTGCAGCCAGTTGGCTAAGATGAACCACAGGTGGCGCTGTTGTTGCTAATTCAGTATATGAGCACTTTCAAAGCTGCTAAAATCTTGGAAACTAGAAAAAAACTTAATGTTAATGGTGAAAGTACTGAGAAGGGTGCAGTGGGCAATTGTACACTCATTGGTTTTGAGGGTTTGCTTTTCCCTTTACCCCCCCCATACCTTTGGCTACATGGAGGCTCAGCAAGGACATTACAATTTGTTTTGCAAAACAAGAGAAACTTGGGATTGGAGCGGTGCCAGGGGAGCTTGGCTGGACTAGATAGACACATGCTGGCCATATGCTAAGAACACACAAAAACACACGGAATAAACTGGGAACATGTGAAGTGCGGCACAAACACAATATGAGGCCGCTGATGGCGGGTCTGAGGATGGAGCTCTATGTTTCTGCTCACACTGGTTCCCAAGACAAACAAATACACGGCGATGTAGAACAATGGCCGCTTCTTAACAACAATTCTAAGAATGTTCCCCGAGGGGCAATATGGAAAGATGCTACTCGCCAAGGGTTTCCCCATCAGGCTTCAATCAAGTCCCAGTTATTTCCATCATGGTGCAGGCTGGGAAATCTGGCACAGGGCTAATGTACCAGTCGGCTGATGTCATAATAAAGGGGACACTGTTACAAAATAAAGTTTGAGTCTGAAAGTGTTTAATATTCAGTAGAGATGTGTGGGTCAACTGATTGCCCCCAGATTCAGGTCGCGGGTGGGTGGAAGGTGGAATCCCCTGCTGCCTAGCTGCCCACACTGCCTCTCCATGCTGTGCCAAGCCCAACAAATAATGGGGTGGCTCATCTTTATATCCTTATTTATATAGTGCAGGTTGGCATTAAGCATCATTTCTACTGGTCAGGCTGGTAAGACACTGGCCTGTAGCGACCCTATCCCTCGCCCATGAAACTATTGATCACATGGCAAAATACCACCAATTACCATGTGTGCCATTGCGCTTAGCTAGATGATTGGTTATATGATTGGACTCCACCAATGAAATACAGTATTTCAGCCAGTGCTTGTTATGCCCCAGACTGCTGCTGGATATGACTGACAGTGTTAAAATCCCAAATATTGGGGCCATTGGCCATTACAGTGGCATAACTAGATGTTACTGGTCCTCAGGAAATTCAGTATGGGGCCAGTAAAGTTGATCTATTCTACCAGGATATAGGGAGGCCTTACTCTCCCCCCCCCCCGCTTCCTCTGTATTTACACCCCTGTTGGGCAAGGGTTTAAGCAGTGCAAAAACTTTACGTCCATTAAATAAGACCAATAACTAGGGGTCCTATTCTTCACTGGTGATTTTTAGCCGCCAGAGTAATGCCCAGATGTGGCCAGTCAGCCTGCCATTTACTAGGTGGAATCTGCCTGGTACTGGCACTCAGTTCTTCTCAATCCTTTGTGCCAGGCTGCATGGTTTTGTGTCCATTGTTGGACTGCGGCTACCACATAGTTCCTACTCAGCAAGTGATCCCCTAGTGTGTATTAGAACCCCCCATGCAGGCCTAAGCTATTAGCCCGTGTGTGATTAACACAGCTGGAGGGGTTACTTTGTGACCACCTATACAGCGCCCTGAAGTCATACAGAGGCTTCAAAGTGCAGCCCCAAACAAATGACAAGCTCTGCTTCTGTTTGAAGCCGGACAGACATTTTGTAGAGATAACTGTGCATCTCCTACGGGATCTCAACCATAATCCTATGAACTCTTGTTGCCTAAAGGGCTGAAGGTTATTCCAAGGAGCATATTTATCAAAGGGGCAACTGACAGTTTGTCACAGGTCAACTCTACAGCTCTGGTCACGTGTACTGGAACTGTAAAGTTCTCTTCTGGGGTATTGTCTGCTCATCCAGTATCCCCCGTAGGCTGAGTGCCTGACTGTTTGTGTCTGATAATTAACCCTTGCTAAAAGCCGACTGCGTGTTTGTTGGGGTAAATCCTGGCGGTTCTACCCATGTGTTGGGTGCTATAGGCAGCTGGTTAGTGCCACCGGGCAGCCACGTGACTCAAATATAATTATAGGTTCTCCAGAGCAAAGCCTTATATTAGTGCCACCCAAAACAAAGAATTCACCCTCCTCCCCTGGTGAGTAGTGAGCGGTGCTTCATGCACAAAAGAAGGTGCAACTGGCACTTTGGCACCCAGCGCTGGTGTAAGTGAGTGCCAGTAGGTGCAAGCACATGTGTAGGGCAATATAAGGACCCATAGTAATCATTAATGCACCCTCATATGTGTCCTGATCTTGCGAGCAAAACAACAGGGAAGAAAAGGCTTATTCACTTGGGGGCGCCAATTTGGAGCTCCCTGAACTCAGGGCATTTAGGAGAGCTCTTACTCTGGGGGCCCACTCCTTAGCCCACTGGTCTCCTAACAATGAAAAGTAAAATCACATGGGTCGTCACACCCCTTATCTGCCCTGGCCATGCCCAAGGTATACCCAAACCTCACCCACTACCTCACCAGTCCCTTTACCATCCCACAAATCTCTTGGGACCTCCTTATGTGATGGAACCCCCAGAACTCCCTGTACCCCAATGATGACATACCTGCCTGGGCACCAAAGAGGAGCACCAGTCAAAAGTTAAAAGTGATTTTATTCACTGGTGGGGGGCTGCTTACAAATTGATCCCCAGTATTTATGACTTTTATTGTCCTTTAGATTTGTTATTCTAAAATGCTTCTGGGGCAGTTTTACCCAGAATTTCATCCTTTCTAGAGCAAATGCCCCCCACCCCATCCTGAGTGCTTGGCATTGAAGGGGCAACATTGGGCCCAGTAACAAATGACCCAAACTCCTTTGGGCAATATTAGTTCTTGCCCAAAAACCTGACTTTTCTGAACTGCTGTGACCCAGGCAGCGGTGGGATTAAGCGCATTGTTGTTGCTCCCAGAGCAGAGCGTGGCGTTCCCTGAGGGCTGCCATTAGCAGCTGCTGCTGTGGGTCACAATAGTCACTTTCTTCTGCACTGAGAAAACACGTTGGAATCCGAGCTAAGCCTGGGGCTACAGACGGTGTTTGGCACCCCGCTGTGTGACTCAATAGGCACCGCTCTCTCTATCCTGTGCCTGACTCACCTCTGTCTCTGCCCTATGGCTGCCCATAAATGGCATTCCCACCGCCCTTTGTAGGGGAGCACAAAGCCGAACGCGCAAAGTCATCTGGAATATTCACACGGATTATCCAGCCGTATTCAGAATAATAGTAAATACGGGTAGTTTGCCTTTAAATTAAAGGGGACTTACACCAAAAACTCTTTGTACAAGAGAAAATGTCTCCTAATACACATTCAATACACATTTCAAATGGGATAAAAGCTATCTGCAAATGTAATTGTAATTGAAATCAGTATTTGTTTATCCTTTTCTGTCCCCTGGTTGTAACAGTGTAGCTGAAGTCTGAATCTTCCCAGCTTCCATATAGGGTCACTGACCCCCCCCAGCCGAACATAAACAATATCAATAATCAAACGTAACAACAGCTATAAAATGATCTGTGAGACTGAAACTTTATTCTTATTGTCTCTTTTTATTACTTATCTCTCCCTCTCCTATTCATCTTCCAGTCTCTCATGCAAACCACTGCCTGGTTGCTAAGGGAAACGGGACCCTAGCAATCAGATAGCTGCTGGCATCCCAAACTGGGGAGCTGCTAAATAATTTGTTAACCCCAAACTATAAAAAAATGATCAGTTGCAAACTGTCTTAGAATACCACTGTTTGCATCATACTGACCCCCACCCTCCATGCTTTGTATCACTATAACGCAAGGCCCAATATCCACTCATATCCCCTAAACCCCTGTGTGTGTGGCTGGGGACTGTCTTTTTTTCAATACAGGAAAAAACAAATCCTTTGTGCCAATAAGGTCCTTGGCTCCCCCTGTAGCTGTGGCCCTATAAAGGAGTACAGGTATAGGACCCATTATCCAGAATGCTCGGGACCAAGGGTATTCCGTATAAGGGGTCTCTCCGTAATTTGGATCTCAATACCTTAAGTCTACTAAAAAATCAATAAAACATTAATTAAACCCAATAGGATTGTTTTGCATCCAATAAGGATTATTAATATCTTAGTTGGGATCAATTACAAGGTTCTGTTTTATTATTACAGAGAAAAAGGAAATCAGTTTTAAAATTCTGAATTATTTGATTATAATGGAGTCTATGGGAGACGGGCTTTCCGTAATTCGGAGCTTTCTGGATAACGGGTTTCCGGATAAGGGGTCCGATACCTGTACTAGTGTTCTGTCCCTGGCTTGGAATTAGTCAGATCCAAGAATAGTAATTAGGACAGATGTGCAATAAGCGATATCAGAATAATTGTACTGCGCAATACACCCCCTTGCTATACACCCCTGCTCAATGTAGCCCGAGTACTACTTGTGCAATGCACCCCTGCGGGTTAAAGCCCTGTGTATCGCACCCCTGCGGGTTAGAGCCCTGTGCATCGCACCCCTGCGGGTTAAAGCCCTGTGTATCGCACCCCTGCGGGTTAGAGCCCTGTGCATCGCACCCCTGCGGGTTAAAGCCCTGTGTATCGCACCCCTGCGGTTTAGAGCCCTGTGCATCGCACCCCTGCGGTTTAGAGCCCTGTGCATCGCGCCCCTGCGGGTTAAAGCCCTGTGTATCGCACCCCTGCGGGTTAGAGCCCTGTGCATCGCACCCCTGCGGGTTAAAGCCCTGTGCATCTCGCCCCTGCGGGTTAAAGCCCTGTGTATCGCACCCCTGCGGGTTAGAGCCCTGTGCATCGCACTCCTGCGGGTTAGAGCCCTGTGCATCGCACCCCTGCATGTTAAAACCCTGTGCATCGTGCCCCTGCGGGTTAAAGCCCTGTACATCGCGCCCCTGCGGGTTAGAGCCCTGTGCATCGCGCCCCTGCGGGTTAAAGCCCTGTGCATCGCGCCCCTGCGGGTTAAAGCCCTGTGCATCGTACCCCTGCGGGTTAAAGCCCTGTGCATCGCACCCCTGCGGGTTAAAGCCCTGTGCATCTCACCCCTGCGGGTTAAAGCCCTGTGCATTGCACCCCTGCGGGTTAAAGCCCTGTGTATCGCACCCCTGCGGGTTAGAGCCCTGTGTATCGCACCCCTGCGGGTTAAAGCCCTGTGTATCGCACCCCTGCGGGTTAAAGCCCTGTGCATCTCACCCCTGCGGGTTAAGGCCCTGTGCATCTCACCCCTGCGGGTTAAAGCCCTGTGCATCTCACCCCTGCGGGTTAAAGCCCTGTGCATCTCACCCCTGCGGGTTAAAGCCCTGTGCATCGCACCCCTGCGGGTTAAAGCCCTGTGCATCGCACCCCTGCGGGTTAGAGCCCTGTGCATTGCACCCCTGCGGGTTAAAGCCCTGTGCATCTCACCCCTGCGGGTTAAAGCCCTGTGCATCGCACCCCTGCGGGTTAAAGCCCTGTGCATTGCCCCCCTTGCAGACCTGAGTAATGCGCCTTACACAACGCAGCCCAGAGCATCCCCGCAATGTAGCCTTGAGCTGACTCATTCCTGTGTCAGAACCCCCAGTGCAACTTAAGAATTCCCAAGAATGCAACTCAATTAAAAACAGAAAAGAAAAACACATGGAAAGTGCAGCCCCAGCAGGGCAGGCAGGTAGCAGGAGACGCACAGCTGGGCAAGTACCAGCCACACACACAGCCCCGCCCACTCCCCAGTGTCCCCGCCCCTTTCAGCTGGGGAAACACAAGGCAGGCGGAGGAGCTGCTGAGAGCTGGACTGGCGGCGGCACCGCTGCCTTCTGACTACTGAGCCCTCCCGGGAGCCCATGTCCTGCAGAAAGTGCCCAGGGCCACAGTGGGGCAACTGACACCGAGTTATTACCCCCAACCTCATGCTCTGAAAGGTAAGAGGCAAATTCCTATGGTTTATATGGGGGCAGGGGGGTATGATGGAGCCAATGGGGCTATTCTTGCCTGTCAGTGGCATCAATTCTGTGACTTGGCAGCCATTCCCAATAGTGTTGGCCATTATAATAGCCAGGTAGGGACAGCAAGCCTGTGGCTACAGTTGCCCTTTACAATGGGGCAGGATGAATAGCTGATAGATATTTAGATATATATGCTGCAGACTGCACTGGTTCCTGTACATCTGAAATAAATGCTGATCTGCCATTCAGCTTGTTGATCCCATATGGGTGACGGTGAGGATGCTGAGAGTTGTAGTTCAGCCTTAGGTCACCATTCCTGGTTGGCTTTTTAATAATTTAAGGTAAGGTTATTTGCAGAGTCACTTGTTACTGGACTGAAAATCCCAGAATAATGTAACATATAATGTAGATAAAGACATGCTGGGAGCTGTAGTCCAGCAACATCTTGGTTGTATTCTTAAAGCAATATTGCACAATGGAACTTTTCCCCAAATTTCCAGGGCCAGCGACTGCTTTAAAATGCATAAAAAACCTTATTGTACAGCGCTGCAGAATATGTAGGCGCTTTATAAATAAATGTTAATAATAATAATAATAAAATCCTAGCTTATCTGTATAAATCTGTCTCCCTGTTCTCTGTTCCTGCAATTGGAGTTGGAAGCTTTGGGCACAGTTTCCCAGCACTGAACAAGTCTGTCCCTTTATCCCCATGTCTGATTCCTGTGCCATATAATGAAGGGAAAAATGACATAATTGTCTCTATATGTAAGATAACAGCAAGATGCCTGACATAGTGCTGGGAATCAGCATTCTCATTGGTCACTACTTTTGCATTTATAATTAAGTTTTTTTATCAGTAGAATTCTCATTGGTGAATGTTTGGCAACTTCTATAGGAATACTAGGGGGCACAGTGGGACAACCCCTTGAAGCTACAACATTGAGCTTATTTTTCATAGCCCCAACTGAATGTTATTCATTGCTTTTTCTGTTTACATCTCCCTTAGTGAAGTGGATTTCCACCTGGCACTGAAGAAGTTAATATATCCCCCTGGTTTGGGACAGTGCAATAGACTGATACCATGACGGGCGTGACTTGCCCCAGCGATGATCACGGAGTAATAAAGGGCCACACAGGGCGCAGGAAAGAGCATGGCACAGGGGCGGGCAGCCCACCTATGTGGCACAGCGCCGATGGGTCCCACATCATCTCAGATCCGGGGAGGGGGGCGCCACACGGAGCCGTGAAGAAGCACCATCACAAGCACAGCATCAAGCACAGATATGAACTGCTGGAGACCCTGGGCCGGGGGACGTACGGCAAAGTGAAGAGAGCCACAGAGAAGGCCACTGGGAAGATGGTGAGTGTTGGCCAAACTTGGATAGGCTGCTGGGGCCAAAGTGCTAAAATACAGTTATACCCTCCCTCTGTAGAATTCAGCCTAATGATGAATGGGATGCAGGGGGACACATATGGAGGGAAAGGGGCCAAAGCCCCATCTCACATCTATTTAGAGTGCCCACAGCACCTGTCCCGGTAACCCTATCTGACCAAGGGGAGCTGTGGCCCCTTTCTGTTTCCAATATACAGATGCCCCATACTTGCCCTGAGGAGTGGCGCTAGTAGGATGCCCTGCCTGTCTCGCCACTGTACCCATAGATGCACTGATGCTAAGGCTGATGGCACACACTGTGTATTCACCTTTGGGGGTAGTGCCCCAAGCCATTGGCACCTATGTACCTATATGGGAGGTGATAGTGTATAAACTCATATATAAGCATATATATTTATAAGCATATAGGCATATATATTTCTGCCCGTGCCACTTTAAAGCTAAAAAAGCGCCAGAGCCTACTTTCCATATAGTTGAATAGGTGGTGGCAGTGGTTGTTTCAGGTGCTGCCCATAGCCGTAAGCACCACTGCCCAAGTGTGCATTACTGTTCAGTTGCTTGGTTTTATCCCCCCCCCTCCCCCCGTTACTACATACCCCCCATCCCTACTCACTTACACAGGAAGCAACAGGGAGAGAACAGAGTGAGGAACATGAAGTCCCAGAGTAGCGCATATGAGGCATTTCCCCCGCCAACCCAAACAAACAGATTGCTTTCATGGCCAGATTCCTTGTGCCCTAGGGACAATCGGGGATATTCCGCACTGTAGCTCCCCCCTGTATAGAGGTTGGAATGGAATGCTCTGGTAAGAACAAAACCCCCACAAAGGGAAGGTGATCCACAGGGTGACTAATCCCACCGAACAATCCCATTATCTAGCATATTCTGTTCTGTCCAGAACCTCCCCCCCCCCCACATTCTCCTTCATCCCTTATTAACCAAGTGTTCTACCCAAGGGCCAGCTGGGCACCATTTCTTTTGTGTGTGTCTGACCCGGCCTATAGATGGGTCATGCAATATGTACCAACCACAAGTGACTGGCAGAGTTATGGCAACTGTAGGAGAGAGAGGGCTTACATTGCATTGCTTTGGGGGGCACAGACTTGCTTACTTCCCACCTTCTCCCAGCATCCTCTGTCAGAAAACAGCTCCGAGTTGTACCCCAGCCGCAAACAACCCCCCCAATAAATATTTCCTGGGGTTGAGGTTCTATTTATAGTGCATGTTACATAAGCATCCCTGCCGAGTCAGTTCCAGGCGGTTCCTCTGTAACGGAACCCATTCCTACTTTGTTCTGAGCTCAGCCTGCCATTCTTTGCCAATACTTCCTGCTGTAGGGAACAAAAGGTGCTGTTGTACAACAGGACATATCGCTTGCACCCTTATGCAACAGCATTAATGTTCCTGCCTTGGGTGCCGCATATCGGCTGTCAATGAGACACGGTGGGTCCTGATCCAGAGTCAGAGCTACAGGAAGCGCAGGGGTTGCAACCGCACCCAGGCCCCATGGGCAAAATGAATTTAATCTCTACCCACACAGTAATGATAGGCACGATTTACTTTTATCATGGTATAGAAGTCAAAGACATTGTGCAATTGGCCTTCATTTTCTTTTAACCTTGTTTTTCAATAATTTTCCTTATTTTGTTTTCTGCGGCTCTCAGGCTTATCTAGTTGCCAGGGGTTTGTTATCTTAGCAACCAGGGAGCAGCTTTGAAATCAAAAGTGAAGATGAATAGTAAAGGACTTGAAAAACATATAAAAATAACAATGAGATTGAAGGATCGCAGTCAACGACCAAATAGCACCTTAAGCTGCAGTCTGATCCATTAACCATCACAATCTATACAAAGTAAATAATAAAGACCAACTGAAAAGTTGCTTAGAGTTAACCATAAAAAACACACCAAAGGTCTAATTTACAAAAGCTGGGGAAAAGCGCACAAAACAGGCACCTTCCCTGCCATGAATTTGGCTGTGCGCTATTCTATCTCTGCCACTCTGTAAAACTTAACACTTAATATATCTGCCCCTAAATCTGCAGTCTGTGCCCAGTATGTGTCGGAGGATGTCCGATTTGACACTTTATATATCTGTTCCAGAGCATGGTGTAGGCCTTGGGGAGCAAGGAATGAGACAGGTGTTAGAGCCCGGTGTTAGAGCTCGGTGTTAGAGCCCGATGTTAGAGCCCGGTGTTAGAGCTCAGTGTTAGAGCACTGTGTTAGTGCTCAGTATCGCTGCTGATATTGAGCACTACATCCTGTTAGATCAACTGCTCAGAACAACCAACACATAAAACTGGCAGTGATGTTACTATAGGGGGGTGCAGTGTGCACACAAGAAAGGGTGAGGGGTGTAAGTCATTTCTGGGTAGGGGGCTGATATTTTTTCTTGTTGGGGGTGCCTGGGCTGCCTCGCCTTAGTCACGCCCCTAGCCACAGGTATCAGTTTGATTGCGGTTAAAAGTTTTCTTTATTAAAGGACAAGGAAGACCCAAATGGGGGGGGGGGGGGGGAGACAGGCCTAGAAAAAAAACATACCTAATATATTTTTACCCTGGTGGTGCAATTTTACACCCACTTTCTTACATTTCCTTTAAAATCCCATTGATCTGCACTTTGAATGGCAATGTGAGCTTGACCGGCGCTTCCTCCCAGTACTTTATCTGTCAGCGACACGGGGAGCAGCGAAGGATGTGGGGAAAGTGTCCGGAAACAGCTGAGATCACTGAGGTTACGGCTTGTAGAAAGGATACATGTGCCGCAGCCAAATACAGCCGGCTTCAGTGGCACAGACCCGGCCTGTATATCAGTAGGGGGGGGGCTGTGCCCAGCCTGAGCTGCCCAGCTCATTACATTATGTTCACTGCAAGGGTAACAAAACCACAAATAATGCTGAAATCCAGCTGCAAAACAGTTTTATTCTTTCTGCATCATTTGAAATCCTGGCAGGGGAGGAGGGACTAAAACATTGATGTTACAAATTGTAACAACTTCTCCACAGCTTACAGACAGCATGCAGGAACTACATAACCCACAATGCATTGCACTGGGATGTTCCTTTCCTTATTGACATCACATGTGCAGCAGGGAATTGTGGGATTGGGAGGAGGCAGGCTGAAGGCTGGGGACAGGCGACTACTGTTATAGTTTATTTGAGTCACAAAGTAGTCAGCCAGACCAGCAGGGAAACAGGGGGCGGGGCTTAGGGAACTGTTCCAAACCATATTATTACATTAAAAATCATGAAAAGGCTGAATATTTTTTAATTGATGAATATTGCAAAGTTGCTTGAAATTATGTTTATATTTCAAAAATCTTAGGTTGTGTTTGAATGGAGTTCCCATTTAAGCTGGGCTGGGCTTCAAAAATGATGCTGTGAAGTTTCTTCCTACTTTAAAAAATAGTAATTCAGTGAGTCACATGACTGGTTGGACACAGAGTTTTTGGGTCTCTGAATTTATGTGGGTGCCCTATGAAAAATTATTGTTATGTATAATGAGTTTATGGGTGCAAGTCCACACACAGCTGAGCACCCAGTACTGTGCCTTATAAAGGGTTCCACAGACCTATGGTTTGTTATTTAGTTCCCCAACTCTGGCTGCTAATTCACATGTCTGTTCCCCAGTGTGACTGCAGGAGATAATGGGGGCCTAGGAGCATGCTACCCTGCACTTAGCAATAATCCCGTGTTGTTAGAGAGGAATGTGTTATCTGATCACAAGATCCTGTCGCCATTATGAATAGGAAGGTGCGAGTTATTACGGGTCAGCTAATGAGCACCTAAATGGCAGCCAGGGTTGCAGTCACGCAGGGGCTGACAGCTGGGGTATTTAAATGGCTGCTGCTGGAGTGCTATCAGATATCGGGTGTAATCCTGTAACAGATGCAAAACTGCTAGTGTTCTAGTAACCCATAGCAACCAAGCAACTGCTAGCATTTACTGCTCTTCGGTTGTTTGGGGTTACTAGATAAGTATTTTTTTAATTAATATTATAAAGGGCTACTGCAAAGTGGCGGAGTCCTGCTAAGCAGTCCTTAGATTAATGGGATCTGTGCAGGCTATGGGGGGGATCCTGCATCACTCATATGCAAAGCCTCTTTCCAGGCCAGGTCACCCCCTTGGAATCATGGGAACTTTAGGGAGGCAATAATGAAGGTTGTCGCCGGAGTAAGAACAATGACTATACATGCAAACCTGAAACTGCAAGCCACTAAACCACTAAGTCACTAAGCCACTAAACCCTTCACTGAGCCCAAAGCTGGCCGTACACTGAAAGATGCACTTGGTGAGGTCTCCAAACAAGTGGACCTGATTAGTCGACCTGAAGGCCAAACAATAAAATCACATTGCTGAGATGTAGGCCATTGCGGAAAGGGCTACATGAGGGCCCCATACATAGGCCAATAAGATGCCGACTCTTTCGGCAGTTTTTTTTGGGCCACATTTTGCCACCTCAAGACAAAAACAAAGGGCATGCTGGAAGTACTGTACCAGGGCTATTCTTGGACTGTCCTGTATTCAAACTATTCACCTTAGAGAGTTAGAAATGATGTCTGTATATAGGAATAGATTCTCCTGGCCGCACTCAGAGTGGGTAATCTGAACCATATGTGGGGCTGGTGTAAGCGACCTCTCTACTCATTTGCCTTATGCTAAGGGACCCCGGCAGGCTCAGCCATTGCTACATCTGCCCATAGTCTTCCTCATCGGCCATTGCTACATCTGCCCATAGTCTTCCTCATGGTGTGTCACCTGCTTGTGACCTTGCTCATTTCCTCACATCTGTCTGTACATTGGGCAATGCTCCTGGGTGGGTTTGGATTGCAGTTACAAAAACAACATGAAGCACGGGGTGCTCTAGTTTCCTGATTTAGGTTTAGGAATGTGCTCCTGTAAAATCTCCCGTTAGATGTGGGAATAACAAGCGCTTATTTTAGCTCCGAGGCTCAGCGAATGGAACAGACCATAAAGCCGATGAGGTGGGGTTTGTGTATGTATCATCGCTTAGAGGCTCGAGCTGGAATTCAGGGCTAATGACACACTGGGCACTGTCCCAGATGGTTCAGCTTTAAGTTAGCTGTTATTATGTTATACAATGTGCTATCCCTATCAACTTTGCAATTGGTCTATTTCTAGTTTTTGGATTATTTGCCTTCCTCTTGTTCATCTTTCTAACTTGTCCAATAGTTTTGTGAATTTTTTTGGCGAAATGAAACAGGATAGATTCTCCCATTACTGTTGTCCAGTCACTGACTTGGCTTACACATAGTTCATTTTTATTCCCTACATTTCTATTCAGCCCTCTCCCATTCAAATTTCAGTATCTCATTCAAACCACTGCCTGGTTGCTAGGGTAAACAAGACCCTGAAATTTCTAACTGAAGCGCTTCTGAACAAAAAAACTAAATAACAGAAAAAACACAAAAAATTAAAAATGAAAACCAATTAGAAGGAAATAACTAAATACAGGCATGGGATGCCTTATCCGTAAACCCATTATCAAGATAGTTCAGAATTACGAAAAGGCCATCTGCCATAGACTCCATTATAAGCAAATAATTCAAATTTTAAAAAATGATTTCCTTTTTCTCTGTAATACAAGAACATTGTACTTGATCCTTACTAAGATATAATTAACCCTTATTGGAGGCAAAACAAGCCTATTAGGTTTATTTAATATATAAATTATTTTTAGCAGACTTAAGTTATGGAGATCCAAATTACAGAAAGACCCCTTATCCGGAAAACCCCAGGTCCCGAGCATTCTGGATAACAGGTCCCATACCTGTAAATGTTTTGCAGCTGGATTTCAGCATATAAAAATGGTATTTATTCATACTTTTTGGTTACAGTGATAGGTATATTAGGGGTTTCTTTGTTATGTGTGCTACCCAACCTTAGGGGAGCTTGGAGTAGTGGCAGGGGGGCTGAAGGCCATGTAGGGTGATATTTGGGGAGACTGCCTATTTTCTATACTAGATACGCTTGACAGCTTCCCACTGAGGGACAGTTAGGCTGAGATGTAGGGAGCTGATATTCTGGACTGATAAACCAATTGTTTTTCTGTATCTTACCTTGCTGACTGTAAAAGAGGGGCTTGAACTGACATATTCCAAGTCTCTGCTCTATTCAATCCCATAGAAATGTAATTGGATATCAATGAGTTTGTGTTTTGTCATTCCTTGCAGCGCTCAGGAGCTTATTTACCTTTACACTAAGCTGAATTGAAATATTTTTGCCCAGGTCGCTGTGAAGTCAATTCAGAAAGATAAGATCACGGATGAGCGGGACAGAGTGCACCTTCAGCGAGAGATTGAGATAACTGCGCTGCTGCAACATGAACACATTATACGGGTTTTTGAAGGTCAGTTTGTCTGTGTAAGAGGCTACCCTGAAATCCAGTTCTGTGACAATCCCCAGTTTATCCTTGTGCCCAGAATGTTTTATGTGACCCTGTAATACATACGCCTATACTTTACTGAACTGTATCAAAGTGCACAACCTGCAACTTTGCACTTTTTTGTCACAGAACCGCTCAGTGACTTCTAATATCCTTATCATTTACAGTAGGGGGTGCATTTTTCCTTATAATACATGAGTGATACTCAGAGTTCCCTGTATAACTCAGCCTGCAGCCTTGTGCCTTTATATGGGGGGCACAGAACCCCTCAGTGACTTCTAATATCCTTATCATTTACAGTAGGGGGTACATTATCCCTTATAATACATGAGTGATACTCAGAGTTCCCTGTATTACTCAGCCTGCAGCCTTGTGCCTTTATATGGGCACAGAACCCCTCAGTGACTGCTAATATCCTTATCATTTACAGTAGGGGGTACATTATCCCTTATAATACATGAGTGATACTCAGAGTTCCCTGTATAACTCAGCCTGCAGCCTTGTGCCTTTATATGGTCACAGAACCCCTCAGGGACTTTTATTATCCTTATCATTTACAGTAGGGGGTACATTATCCTTTATAATCCATGAGTGATACTCAGAGTTCCCTGTATAACTCAGCCTGCAGCCTTGTGCCTTTATATGGGCACAGAACCCCTCAGTGACTTTTATTATCCTTATCATTTACAGTAGGGGGTACATTATCCTTTATAATCCATGAGTAATACTTAGAGTTCCCTGCCCATGGGTACCTTGGTTTGATATTATATGTTTTCCTTGCCCTCTATCTACATTCATAGTAATTAGGATTTAACTAAAATATAGGACATTTACCTATACAAAGGGAGGTGCAGAAAGAGCCAGAGCAGTGGCGCACACCATTGTAAGTGAATGATTTGTGTGCGCCTCTGTGCGTGCTTAGTGATATTACTTCATGTCCCCATTTGTTAGAATGATCTATTTTACCCCAGGGTGCAGGGCTGGGACATTCCTGGCTTTAAACAACAACAACAGATTTCTGGCTGGATCAACAGTGTGTGTTTATGGATTATATTTTGCGTGTCCTGCAAAGCCCAGACTCTTTCCGAGAGCAATTAGGCACCTTGGCAAAAACAACCTCCTCCGTCACTCCTGTCAAGTTCTTATCATTTCACAGACACCACTCTCTCTGCTTTCCCTAACTATTCCTGCAAGTGAATTAATGCACTGAATTCCACACATAGCAAGTCCAGTTTTGCTGGAATGAATGGCACTCAAAGGGGAACTCCACCCAAAATACTTTTTTTTAATTTTGCACAATGAAACAAAAATGGATTCTAAACAACTTTCTGACTGACTGTTTATATTCTGACTGGTTCTGACTCCTGAAACGATATAGCAGAAGCCAGGGACACTGATTTCAATAGCTCTGATAGGCCATTGCATTTTGTTTTTTGTTATAGTTTTATATTGAATGCATTTAGTTATCAGCCTACAGCGGTTTCTGTAGCGCCACACAATAGGGGCCCCTGTTTGTACTAGAGGGCAAGCTCTGCTGGCTGCTATTGTGAGCAGTTTGTACAGCAGGATGTTCCCCAGCCCCGCAGTGCTTCCCAGCAACCCTCCATTGTGGGATTCTGGCAACTCATCTGATTCTGAGAACAGAGGAGACTGTGGGCCCAACGCAGCCCCCATTGAAATTTTATGGCCCCAGAGCTCAATTTGGTGAACACTGTTTTTTGCAGGGAAAATAGAGGAGATACATACTCCCCATATGCCTTATCCATTGATAAAGCCTTAAATACTCTCCCATAATAATCATCAGTGAAAGTGCAATTTATCAGTGATATGCACGCTAAACTTGTTACTGCAATGTATAATTATAAGGGCATGGAAATAACCAGAGGCGCTACTAACCTGCCCCAGTGGAGCTTACAATCTAAGGTATAAATCACATAAACACCTGCTTGTATGTGTTGGAGTGTGGCAGGAAACCAGAATATCTGGATGAAACCGATGCAGGAACGCTGGCCCGGACTGGGATTATAAGTACACAGGGGCCCTAACAGCCCCCCCAGCCCAATAAATAGTGACTGTCTATGCAGCAGTCCCTCTGGCATTTGCCAGAACCCACAAATTGACACTCTGGGCCTACAGGAACAGGCAAAAAATACACTCCTTGCAATTCTACCCATTGCACCAACCATGCTGAGTGTCTCAACTTGCCTATATGTCTCTTTTCATCTAGAAAAGGGCCATATGATTTAGGGATATTTAAACTGCCTAGACCATACTCATAATATTCTTAACAACCCTTGTTTATGTGCACAACTCTGGCACGCTGCAAGTTATAGTTGCACTATCTATCTCCCTTGCTAATGGTTCCATGTAAACTCTCATAACAGAGATAAAATGACTTATTAACAAGCTTCGCCTTTCCATTCTTATCAGTGCGTATGTCAGGCCGAGGACTTATAATGGGACAGATAGGAGAATATCCGCTCCCTGGTGGGTAGTTTGGGGGGGGGGGTTCAGCACACTTATCCTGTGCTGAAGATGTCACTGTAAACAGAGGGAGGTGGTGACAGATTTTCTACGTAATGCCTGATTAGCGAGGGAAGGAAACAACGTTCCAAAGAATGTTAGTGTCTGCCAGAGATAAACATGGATGTCTGGGTAGGGTGTTATGGCCATTAACTGATCAGTACACATTAGTGCTCTCGTTTGCACTTTATATTCTGATAATTACTCCCCTAAAGTGAATTGTACCCATAGTTTTTTTTTGTGTATAATAAAATAATTATATATATATATATATATATAACTTTCTAATATACATTCATTACACATTCTTTTACAGTTATTTCTCCATGTAGTTGCTATTGAAAGCAGAGTTTGTTCTCTGGTTCTGACTCTTGAAACCAGTTTCCAGCTTTCAAATAGGGGTCACTGACCCCAGGCAGCCAAGCATTGAAGTAACAAAAACAATAATAAAAGTTACAATAACAATAGAATTGTAGCCTCACAGAGTGTTCCTATTTATGGGGGACAGTACCCTAAAAGTAGAGATGATTATTTGCTTGGTAAATATAAGTGCATGTTTTCTGTTTGTAAATGACCCTCATCCCCTAAACTGATTGGCTACTCCAGTTCCTAACTGTGTCTCCATTTCACTCTTTTTTGCAGTGTTCGAGAGCAGAGATAAGATAATCATTGTCATGGAGTACGCCAGCAACGGGGAGCTCTACGACTTCATCAATAATAAGCATCAGATTCCAGAAAATGACGCTCGGAGATTCTTCCGTCAGATTGTTTCTGCCGTGCACTACTGCCACAAGGTAAGGGATCATCTGCTAACCTGGGGACTAAACCCTAGACATGAATATGGTTAAAAATGCCATACTTTATATGCTGAACTTACTGCACCAGCCTAAAGTTTTAGCATCTCAATAACCGCAATGATCCATGACTGTTTGGGGGCACAGATCTTCCCTGCTAAAGGGCTGTGGGTGCCTTGGGCTGGTACAGAAACCCACAACATAATACAGTATCTAGAAGAATTAAGTCTAAAACAACTGGACTTTTCTGAGTTTTTCTTGAAAACGTTTCACCACTCATCCGAGTGGCTTCTTCAGTTCAAATGACTGGTAGGGAAATCCCCGCTATTTAAACTCTTGATGGTAGTACAGTCACAGACATCCAATCATAATGGTTCCATTGAACTTGTTCAGTTAGGTGTTAGCTGAAACTGAAGCCACTCGGATGAGTGGTGAAACGTATTCAAGAAAAACTCAGAAAAGTCCAGTTGTTTTAGACTTAATTCTTCTAGATACTGTATATCATGACCTGGATGAATGAGAATCTTCATAGACATACCACAACATAATGTAAAACATTTCTGTCCTGCTTTAGTTCTCCTTTGAAACACTGCTATCATTGTGTTGTTACTGAGAAGGATTTGGGTCAGTAAGGTCATACCTGAACACTTCGTTATCATAATCCGGCGCTACAAACAAAGGTGTCTATAGTAACAATTTGGCAGTTTCTCATCTCTGACACATTGGCCCTTCGGGGTATGTCTTGGGTTGATAAGAAGCCTTTGTTTTCCAGTTATAGTTACTTTTTTTCCTATGAGCAGATAATACAAGGTTAGTGTGCAAATGATATACAATACTACAACGACTGCACTATGCTGCTGCATCACTTTTGACCCTCAAAGTGGGCACCAAAATGCGAGTAACTGCCCTCTATGGGAGAGGCCTATGTTCTAGTATCTGCCACAAAACTCAACTCATTAGGCATTGGAAAGATACAACCAGACCAGTATGTACAATACAACAATAAAATAATGGATCAGTAGTTGTACAGATATAGGATCTATAATCCAGAATGCTAGGGACTTAGGGTTTTCCAGATAAGGGGTCTTTCCGTTATTAGGATACCCACACCCTAAATCTACTAAAAAGTAATTCATTTAAAAATTAAATAAACCCAATAGGATTGTATTGCCTTTATTAAGGATTAATTATATCTTAGTTGGGATCAAGTACATGTACTGTTTTATTATTACAGAGAAAAGGGAATCATTTAACCATTAAATAAACCCAATAGGGCTGTTCTGCCCCCAATAAGGGGTAATTATATCTTAGTTGGGATCAAGTACATGTACTGTTTTATTATTACAGAGAAAAGGGAATCATTTAATCATTAAATAAACCCAATAGGGCTGTTCTGCCCCCAATAAGGGGTAATTATATCTTAGTTGGGATCAAGTACAGGTACTGTTTTATTATTACAGAGAAAAGGGAATCATTTAACCATTAAATAAACCCAATAGGGCTGTTCTGCCCCAATAAGGGGTAATTATATCTTAGTTGGGATCAAGTACAGGTACTGTTTTATTATTACAGAGAAAAGGGAATAATTTAACCATTAAATAAACCCAATAGGGCTGTTCTGCCCCCAATAAGGGGTAATTATAGCTTAGTTGGGATCAAGTACAGGTACTGTTTTATTATTACAGAGAAAAGGGAATCATTTAACCATTAAATAAACCCAATAGGGCTGTTCTGCCCCCAATAAGGGGTAATTATATCTTAGTTGGGATCAAGTACAGGTACTGTTTTATTATTACAGAGAAAATGTAAATCATTTTAAAAAAATTTTAATTATTTGATTAAAATTGAGTCTATGGGAGATGATCTTCCCATAATTTGGAACTTTGTGGATAATGAATCCCATACCTGTACATTAGAAAATGCACAGCACCTTTCTCCCCTTGTAATGCACTTGTTTCCCAGTAAATGGGAATGCTGCGGTTTCCTTCCACGGCTCAGAGAGTTTAATCAAGGAAAGATTTAGTAGCAGTGTTTCTGACTCTGTGCCACATTCCCCAAGGCTTATTCTTTGCAGACCGGCAGTCTCTACCGCCTGCTTGTTGTCTCGAGAAACATTATTTTGGTTTCCCGGGTAACTCGGAGCGCACAATATCAGTCTGTTTATGTCTCTGTTGGGAGACTTCAAACCTCTCCTTCCAATCAATAAACTGTTATTACTGGCAGGGGCTGCTGGAAACGACTCCCGTAAATAACGCAGCCCTAATTATGCCTATTAATCACCCGTGACCCCTATAACAAGAGATTTGTTTAATGCATTGGAATACACCCTCTCAAATTCTTTAAGGGAACAAAACCACCTGCTGTAGGAAACAAACTGCTGCGGAATCCCAAAGTCACACCTACCTACAGGTCGGAGTGCATGGGTGGCCAAATCAGGGAAAGATCTGCCCACCATTTTGTATGTAAACCCAGCTTAACTATTCAAGGAAAGGTCATTTAGGATTGCAAAGTGCAACTTCCTACGCAGATCACTTTGTTTATTACCTACAATGCGGCACTTTCCCTTGAAAGGGAGTGTTGTTAGTGAATTAGGTGCAAGTTGCGGCTAAAATTTATAGCTTGGTCATATCACTTTCAGTTCTAAAAGGGTATTAGTGGCCAGGACCTCTGGAATACCAGTTTCTTTTATCTAGTAGCAACACTTAATCCCAAATACCAGACTGTTCCATTACAGAGCCAACAAGAACCCAGGGCTCCACTTGGAAACGTATTCTAGCTATTCTTTACTGTGGCTATTAGAACAATAATGACCACAAGTGCCTACAGGTTTCCAGAAGGAATAGAATCATCACCTATTCATTTCATGTTGCATATTGCTGTTCTCTATCCCCACTCCCTGCATCGTGGAGCTGGCAGCAGGCCTTGTTATCTGGAACTCGGGGTGCTGCTGCTTGCAGTACTCTCTGGGCTCGGAGACTAAAAGCAATGGTAGTAAGAAAATGACAGGAATATCCAATTGCTAATATTAGCGCTAACTGTAGGGGTTGCCACAGGGCATTGCCCTTATGGTCCTAAAAATACAAAGTCCTCTGGGATCACCATTTTGAATGAATTCTGCGTTTTGAGCCAAGGACGTTACGCTGCTACTTTGAAATATAAATTGACAAATGGAAAACAAAGTAGTAGAAAGAGCACGACAGGTTTTACTTTGGATGACATTTTCCTTTAGATCCAATAACCCAACAGGTTGCCCCTAAATATGATGCACAGCAATCTTGAAAAGGGGATTTAAACCCTCCATAAAATATTTAGTAATAGTGCTGCTCTTCTGAGAACTTCCGCAATCGACATTCAGTTTCATGTTTTGTTTTCATTATATTAGCAGTTTTACACTGCCCCTTAAATTGTATTTCTTTCTTTCTAGAAAGGGATTGTACACCGGGATATTAAACTGGAGAACATTCTTTTGGATGACAACTTGAATGTAAAGGTAAGGAGCACCCATTTGCAGACAGGCATTCTATTCGGGGCTACAGTAATCTTAAGGTCTTCGGTTAGTTTTGTGCATGTATAATGTGAATATTAGGGATGCACCGAATCCCTGATTCGGTTCGGGATTCGGCTAAGTCATGGGTTTTTTTTAAGAATTCAGTTTTGGCTAAATAGCATTCGTAAAGGGTTAAATAGTCAGGTGAAATTTTTTTTTGCTGTATTACCGTATGTTAATTAAGATTTGGATTCCTGCAAATACTTCAGAGTGGGTTCAGGGTTCGGCCAAACCCAAAAAAGTGGGTTTGGTGCATCCCTAGTGAATATATGTATGTCATATATAAATAAAAACAAACAAAATGGTAGTAACGCACTCCCAATATAGGGGAAAATGGCCTTGCTGTGTCACAGAGAAACCAATACCCACATGAAAAAAAATGAAACACTCATGGGACTTACAAGTGAAAAAATTTGTATTAGTTCGTCAGTGTTTTAGTTCTGCTAAGAGGACCTTTCTCAAGACACGTTGACAAACTCCTAAAAATGTTTTCACTTATTTGTCCCATGAGTGGGGATTAGTTGGAGTGATTGCTATAATGCTAACCAAGCTTTCTGACCTTGATGAGGAAATCCAAATGTGGAAACTAAAACATGTGAAATAAGTTATTTCCATGGGCTTTAGTGCCTTCGTTCTAAGGGCAATGGCACTTGGGTGTTGAGTGCCACTACTGCTGCCCCCTGTTGGGGATGATACTGATGTGAATGGGACGTGCCGCTGGGTGCTCTGAACCCAAGATAATGATGTGGCTCTTTCTACTGATGTCAGTGGGACAGGATCGGCAGCGGAATGGGATCGGCAGCACATGGCTAGTGTTTCATTTGCCTTTGCTATTTGGTTCCAAAGTGCCACCCCTGAGCCATGCACCCGCTGGGGCACTAGACGGTACCAAAATGTTGCTGTTTTGCTTTCTGCAGACTGCTCCGTTTTGGCAGCAAGAGAATGGCTTTTGAGACAGAAATTTTTCCAGCTGCACGAGACACATGTGCAGTCTCAGTAATAGAGTGTGGGAACAGTTCAACCGAGCCAACTCCCAACATCATGTCATGTATCCACCAGCTGAAGTGCAGCGGGGCAGAAATAGCCCCGAGATTCATAGGGTTTCTAAAAATAACCCCAAGCATGATTGAGCAGTCTCCTGCTGTTCCCTTCGCCTTTTAAGGAGGGCACCACAGGTCTGGCATTGTGTAGAAGAATGCTGGGAATGTCTGTGTTTTGGTATCACACCAAAAAAACACACTTTTTTTTTTAATTGGATCTTTCTCCGCCGATACATTGAATTCCCAACAACTGGCAGGATGCATTAACATTCTTGGAATATTTCCCTCAAGGAAACAATTCCCTTGTGTATTCTTTGTCTTATGGTGAACAAAGAAGGTGTATATAGAACATGGGATGGGTGACCTCAAAAACTGCTGGAAGAAAAAGAGAAACATTGGCAGCTACTAGCGGATTCTTTGATTTTGCAGAATAAAAATTCCTAAAACAGGGTTAGTATTAGGGTCAGGCAGAAAGGGCAGTTTCCCTGGGACCCCAGCACCACAGGGTTCCTCCGGGGGAAAATATTGATAAAGCTCAAAAGATTTATTTGAATGAATATAAAACGCTAACATTTGGTATACATTATAATATGTCTTTTGAACTTTCATTAAACATTTTTCCCAAAGGCATGCTGTAATGCTGGGAAGCCAGAGTTGTTTTTAGTATATACATGAATAATATCCAGCCAGTGCAGGGTTATGAGAAGGACAACCATGAATTACTTGCATTTCTCCACTTAGCTGGGGGGTCCCACTTCTGCAGTGCTTGGCGCCCCCATTTCTTAAACACTGTCCCTCTAACCACAACACCTACAGCTAACAGTACCGTAGCACTTAGTAAAATTGCACCCATTAATGGGTTAATCAATGCTTGCCAAAGGTAAATTAGGCCTATATTTTATAAAAGAAGCCCATTATATATTCCTTTCTTTCTTTTAGCTTGCAGATTTTGGGCTATCAAATCATTTCCAAAAACACCAAGTCTTGGAAACGTACTGTGGCAGTCCTCTCTATGCATCCCCTGAGATTGTGAAAGGATTGCCCTACCAAGGACCAGAAGTGAGTTGTTTTCTTTTAATCCTTTCTACGCTGTTTTTCTAAAACTTTGATTTTTTGAAAATGATCCTAAATAAAAAGCTGAAAACAACTGAACTGAAAAAAAAGTTTGGAAGGTGAACTTCCCCTTTAACATGGAGTAAAGTTGAAGAATAAAGTCATCTGTGAAATGAAGTCATTTGGGAGTCATCTGTGCATTAAAAGAGCTTTGGGGGGGGGGACAATACCATCTGCTTCCTGTTGTTTTTATGGGGAGCAGAGGAAATAGCTCGAAGCTGTTACCCGAAAACAGACACTGGTGCAATTTTGTGCAATATCCACTGGCCATGGGACAGTATTTGACTGAAAAAGGAGCCAAATTATTACTGATTACACAAAGATTATAAATAAATTGGCATGATTCCCATAACAGCAACAGTAGTAATGGAACAGCTTCCAGCATCCTTACACAGTAATATTGCTTGGGTGACAGGAAATAAATCAACCACCTTAAACAAAACACACCGGTATATGAATGATATATTCCAATGTTTTTACACGATACAGCCCTCCGTAGCCATTGGCTGGTGCAGTATGGTGTGAGCTCTATGATAACAATAGGTAAAATGAAGCTAGGTCTTTACTCCATGTCTGACCATTCAGATGTAAAGTGATTGCATTTTCAATTCTATGGCAAGCTCAGCTCTGCGGATGGAGCTCAGATGGAAGTGAGATGCCACATTCCAAATGCACTGTGTAATAACATCTTTCTCTGGCGTCACTAGCAGAAAATGTGGTGGGCTGGTGGGCCAAGACTATACTGTACGACCAACTTGTTTCACTCTTGGGCCAAGACTATATTGTAGGTCCAACTTGTTTCACTCTTGGGCCAAGACTATACTGTACGACCAACTTGTTTCACTCTTGGGCCAAGACTATATTGTAGGTCCAACTTGTTTCACTCTTGGGCCAAGACTATACTGTATGACCAACTTGTTTCACTCTTGGGCCTAGACTATACTATAAGACCAACTTGTTTCACTCTTGGGCCAAGACTATTCTGTATGACCAACTTGTTTCACTCTTGGGCCAAGACTATATTGTAGGTCCAACTTGTTTCACTCTTGGGCCAAGACTATACTGTATGACCAACTTGTTTCACTCTTGGGCCTAGACTATACTATAAGACCAACTTGTTTCACTCTTGGGCCAAGACTATACTGTACGACCACGTAGTTTCACTCTTGGGCCTAGACTATACTGTATGACCAACTTGTTTCACTCTTGGGCCAAGACTATTCTGTATGACCAACTTGTTTCACACTTGGGCCAAGACTATACTGTACTACCAGTTTGTTTCACACTTGGGCCAAGACCAACCAACGTGTGCTAGATTGTGTAAAGACTAAAGTGCATAACCATCTTGTTTCACACTTGTGCCAAAATTGTACTCACCATTTTTATTCTATTCTTTTCCTTTACAGGTTGATTGCTGGGCCCTGGGTGTACTACTTTATGCTCTGGTTTATGGAATTATGCCATTTGAAAACAGTAACTACAAGTCCCTTGCTGAACAGATAAGCCGTGGCCAGTACAGGGAGCCTCCACATCTCTCAGGTTATTGAGTTTTCTCATTTATCTCTATATCAGTACTGTTTTTATCCATGACCCTATATTATCACCTTTGTAAAGTCTTGTTTAACCTAATTATAATTAGGCAACGACAACAGTGAGAGAAACTAATACGGCACATTGAATTAAATAAATCTGATAACCATGTTGTTTTTTTAAAATTAGGTGCATTTGGACTGGTTGACTGGATGCTCACAGTGAATACATCAAGCAGAGCCACCATAGAAGACATTGCCAACCACTGGTGGGTCAACTGGGGATATGACACAGTGGTGTGTGACTGTGAATTGGCGCCTGAATGTCATTCCCCTCTATTAGCCCGGTATATAGAGTGCCAGAACACACAAGGTTTCCAAATGACAACGATGGAACATCAGCAAGATGAGCTAAGAAAAGAAGAGGAGTATGAAGTTTGCCTTAGGAAATCTAAGAAGGAAAATGATATTATTCAGTCCCAGCAAGAAATTGACTTGAATAATACAATCCAAATACCCAAAGGAATCCTTAAGAAAAGAAGCAGTTTTGACAGCGCATTTTTGACCTCTTCTAATCTGTCCGAAGAGCGGCCTCAAAACTGTACCCAGGTAAATAAAGACTCGCAAAGCCCACCCTTGTACAGTACAGTCAGTCCCATAAATACTGAAGCTATTTTTAAGATGCCAAAGAAAGGAATACTTAAAAAAACATCATACGAAAGGGAATCTGGTTATTCGTCTTCCCCGGAAAGGATCATGTCAACAGAATGTCCAAAAACATCTCACCAAGTTCTACAAAATAAAAGGAGGTCAGAGAACGAGTTCAAGAGAAAAAAAGGTATTCTGAAAACAACTGGCCGGTTTTCAGGCACTTTAGACGCCGCAGGGGATGGTTCAGTGAATAGTCTCTCTGGTTCCTTGGAAGACTTGTTCCTTTCCAATGAAGGACCTGCTAAAGGCCCAAGTCGGCCATCGAGTGTCATTAGCGATGACAGCTTTCTCTCTAGTGATTCATTTGACCTGGTTGATGTGACTTCTGAGAAAAAAAGTCAGTTTTTTTCCTACAGTCCCCAAAGCAACTTTTCCAGTTCTGAGGAAGAAGATGGCTTGTCAAGCAAGATTACTGGGGTTCACTAACTGAAAAGACCTTTTTTTTATATATACCTAAGTGCCTTATGAAAAGCTGAAATCTTGTGTAGATATATGGTGGACACTGGCCTTAGCTGCAATGATGTATGATAGTCCAATAGAACTCCTGGAATTCAGTGAGGAACCTGAATCATTTTAGACGCTATCCCAGAGTTCTAATGTACAGGTTTTCGTTAGGTATAATTTCACAGTTAAAAGGAAGTTGGCAGTCCCATGACTACATTGGGTGTATAGGGATCCCTTCACTTGATCTTTTTATTAAAATGCTCTTCAACCATCTGCTGGATTTCGCCAACATATAGAGAAGCGTCATCTCTGATTGTAGGCTCCATCAGTCAGTTACCCATACCCACTGTTCATCCCTCTGCTTTATAATGCAGTCCAGGTAATATAGGCTCCTGCAAAGTAATTGGTGCCAATGAGATTTATGCTTTGGTAAATTGACCACAAGCTGCATTCAAGTTGTGCTTCCCTCAGTAGGATTTGCAGAGTCATTTCTGGTGCAATGATGCTTGCTTTCCAACAATTCATTAGGTGAAATAAATATGAGCCCAGGAAGTAAGGAGACAGTGGTGTAGGTGAAAGCTATTTTGCTTCTTTGTGTTATTTCTAAGCTGTCCATTCCCATAATCCTTGATCATGATCCATTTATTATAAATGAAACCTCACCCTAATATCTGTAGCCCCTAGTTTCTGCTTGATCTTTTATTTACCATTCATTTTAAAGCTTTTCATCCCATTTCATTAAAAAGTATAACATGTCCCATAAGATTGTGATATGGGTAAAAATTACTAAAATACCAGAAACAAAAGAAAAAAAATCCCCTCTGTGAAGGAAATACCAGAGACGGTATTTAATTACATTTACATAAGATTCAGAGCCAAAGAAAGTATTGTAAGAAAATGCGGAAATGCCAGAGCATTCCGTAGAAGAGTGATTGGCTCGGTGAACTCAGACAAAGGGCTGCCTGCTACTGAACTCTCCTCTATTCCCATGTCGGTTCTTTGGGATTTTGGGAAAGTCAACTATTTTTGTAATAACGTTTGCTTTCTCCAATCTTGCAGTATAGACTATGTAATGCATACTGGGATTATTGCCAGGAATCATCAACAGCCCTTCTGAGGGGTTATTTCAGAAGGTTCATGCATTGTTTTAGGGATGTAGCCAATGAAATGACTGTACACTGCAGGGAATCATACTCACTTCACTGAGGTTTTGATACTTCATTCTAAAGTTCTATTTTATGATTAAATGTATGGGAAGAAAGACATGATACTTTATGTTTCTGAATGTATAAGAGATTATGCTGGATTAAACTGCTGAGAGAAGCATTATGGCTTTAGGCTTATATCACATGGGGCAGTTTCTTGGTGAAGAAAAATGCCCATACCATGTCCATTGACTTTAATAGTAGACGTCTGACGCTGCTGGTAGCCTTCAGCACTCAAAATCCATTTTAAAGCACTGTCTGTGCCAGTGGAGTCAAACAGATTCTGTTAGGTCAAAAGGAGGAAACCCAGATTCTGAAAGTCCATATAGGGGTTGCCAAATAGCCAATTTCAGCCCTTATTTGGCACCTCCGGGAACATTTTTTATGCTTGTGTTGCTCCCCAAATACTTTTACATTTGACTGTGATTTATGGGTTAAAAAGCCCCATGTGACTTTACCTTATTGCTGTATGGTGGTTGTACCCCTCTCCTGCCAAGACAATGGTGTTGGAATGGAAGTAATCTGAAAAAGATTTCCCAAATATACATTTCTCTGGTGGTTTTATGTAAGAATTAGAAATCTTACCGTATGTAGCAACTTCTTGCCAAGGCCCTATAAGCCAACAACATCTGCAAGCAACAGAGATGCATCATTAAAAAGTCATTAAGCTCAACCGTGCTATTATCATCCAATTCCCAGGGGCTCTTCCAATAAATGCCAGTAACTAATTTTAAACGTAGGATTAAAAAAGGAAAACCTCCAAGCTAAAATACCTATCTGTGAAAGCCAGCAAACATTTCCTGGTTGTGCTGCTAGAATATTTATTATATGTGTTTACTAATGTCTGAACCTTCAGCTGTTTAATGTCATACAGACAATGGATGCTGTGAAATGTCTCGCCATACTTACTTACCGGTTAAATTAATTTCATAAATGAGTCCAGAAGTGGAAAATGCGTTCTGTAATAAACCCGACAAATTCTTTTCATGGGATTTCTATGTTAACAAATGGCTATTATTAAATAGCTATGCAGCCTTTATCAAATGAAATACAGATTAATGTTTTAAAGAGTCTATAATTGTGTATTTGTTTTTGTTCCATCATGCACTACGATGTATATAAACGCTACAATCTACGGTCATATACAGCAAAAACTATTGGTGCCATTAGGTGCTGGTGTGGGGCAGATACCTGTCTCATATATACAGCAAAAATAATCATGAGTGATGTCAGCACTTCATTCACAAGTCTATATAAAAGAAACCACTTTATTACTTGTAATACCTACTGTATGTAACAGGTTTTTGGACATGGAAGTAGCTTCATTATTACCCCAGTTGGTATACCTTAGTCAGGTTGGGCTCAGCTTCCCATAAGGTTTTAGATGCGACTCTTCTCTCTCTCAGGTCTCGCTGTACTGTTGGAGGAAGGGTTAACCAAACTATTCCACCATAAAACATTCCTTCAAATCACTCGGGTGCGAGTGAAATCTCTGTATTGGGCAGTTGGTACACAATTAAGGTTGGTGGGTGCTGATTTAGAGGATTTAGAGCAAATCAGTAAATGCTTTGGGTACTTTCTCCATTAGTTGTTACTCACACGATCCCAGCTGTAGTGTTCCCAGCACCCAGATGGGGCACTCACTGCCTTGATGAAAGAATGCCCAGTGCTAGGAGAAGCTCCCAGTGGGTGTTACTCTAGGAATCTGCAGAATCTATTCCTGAGCTGACTACTTCAGTCTCTAAACTGGTAGCATTGACACTGCAGGCTACTAACCCTCCTCGTAGGAGCCACCTTTTTTGTGATGTAAGAGTGAAGACACACGGAGCTACTTGTCACGGCTACTGAATGCCAGAAAATACCCTGCCATAGACACTGAATATTGCCTCTGCTAAAACACACTTAAGCTGGCCATACACGCACGTTATTGTTGGATGAAACAAGGTTTTCATATGATATTCAGTGCATGTATGGTGGATTGCCGAGGCGACTTCTTTGATCGGGCAGGACAGAAAGTTATGATCGGGCACCGTTGAAGGTGCCCAAGCAAAGGCAATCATTTAGGGCTGAATCGTCAGGGGTAGAATTCCTATTGCTTCTACCTCCATATCTGACGATTCTGCCCTAAACGTTAGAGGAGCGATATATTGGTCGCAGGAAAGATCATAATTGTAACGTGTATTGCCACCTTTAAAGAAAATTATCAGTTAATTATCAGCATTGTCTATTTCTGTAGCCACAACAAGTAGCTGCTACTTGTGGCTAGACTCCCAGCACGTTTTAGACTACTGTCACTTAATTCACAATACAATAAACCGTATATACACAAAAATACAAATCATGCTATAAATCTTTTTCTCTATTGAGAAATAATCCAGATCTACATTACATGGCAGAATTGAAACCAATGCACTCTTTATCACTAGGATAAATGTAATCTCACTCTCTGCTTATGGTTTGATGATTTCTTACGGCCCCTAAGCTTAACAGCCAGAACACACTGAGCATATGCGGTGCCTCTGACACACAAAATCAGAAGAAGGGGAGCGACATTGTGGACTGCTTTGATGGTCTGGATCATAACTGTTATAGGGCTGCTGCACCTCTGGGCTGATACAGCAGGTCTCATTTACTAAGTGCATGTCATAGTGCAAATTGCAAAAAAAATCACATTATATACCAGTTCCTAATGCGTCTCTGCTCATTTTTATAGCTCCAGTAAGAGATACACCTGAGCAGAGAACCATCAGCTGATATCTCCTGAATCAATACCTTAAGCTTCTGGAATTCAGTCCAACAGGGTGCTCCTGTTTTTTATGATGATTTTAGCAGTGTAAAACTGCTAATATTATAAAACCAAAATAAAAAAAATAATGTAAAGTGCTCAGAAGAAAACTCAGCCATAGGCTGAAGATCACTGTGGCAGGAGAAGAGCAGAATATTTGTACCATGATGGCATAATGCTCACTATTACACTATTATATATAATTAAATATGTAAAATGTATATTATATAGATGCCGAGATAGAGTCACAGCTTTATAAAAAACCAACATAAGATATAATACATTGCAATATTGGTATAGCTATAAGACTTTCACATGGGATGGTTAAATCAACTTTTAGGATAAACCAAGAAGTGCTCAAAAAATCATCTGATGATCCCAATTAAAAAGTGAATCATGGGAGATGCAGCAGGAGAGATGTCACGATTTGGCTGTGAAAGAAAATCAGACACAGTAGAGACCTAATTAAAATGAAAGTCATCTAAAAATAAAATTGCTGAGCCACTGCTTAGTGAGATCGACTACAGCCAAGTTACCCACAATGCCTTGCTGTGTAGCAGCACTTTAGCATTTCAAGTTTTGTTGTGGAGGCAAGCAGAATATTGTGGCAAATTCAGCTAGCACAATAAACACACAACAAATGAAAAATAAAGACCAGTGGAAAGTTCTTTTAGAATATTACAGTCGACATATTAATCATTCCTCTTAAAAGAAAAAGAAATACAGGTATGGGATCCCTTATCCGGAAACCTGTTACCCAGAAAGCTCCAAATTACGGAAAGCCTGTCTCCCATGGACTCCATTTTAATCAAATAATTCAGAATTTTAAAACTGATTTCCTTTTTCTCTGTAGTAATACTTGATCCCAACTAAGATATAATTACCCCTTATTGGGGGCAGAACAGCCCTATTGGGTTTATTTAATGGTTAAATGATTCCCTTTTCTCTGTAATAATAAAACAGTACCTGTACTTGATCCCAACTAAGATATAATTACCCCTTATTGGGGGCAGATCAGCCCTATTGGGTTTATTTAATGGTTAAATGATTCCCTTTTCTCTGTAATAATAAAACAGTACCTGTACTTGATCCCAACTAAGATATAAATACCCTTTATTGGGGGCAGAACAGCCCTATTGGGTTTATTTAATGGTTAAATGATTCCCTTTTCTCTGTAATAATAAAACAGTACCTGTACTTGATCCCAACTAAGATATAATTACCCCTTATTGGGGGCAGAACAGCCCTATTGGGTTTATTTAATGGTTAAATGATTCCCTTTTCTCTGTAATAATAAAACAGTACCTGTACTTGATCCCAACTAAGATATAAATACCCTTTATTGGGGGCAGAACAATCATATTGGGTTTAATTAATGTTTTACTGATTTTTTAGTAGACTTAAGGTATGGAGATCCAAATTACGGAAAGACCCCTTATCCGGAATACCCTTGGTCCTGAGCATTCTGCATTACGGGTCCTATAGTAGGATTCAAGTAAGAATCTCAAAACTAATTGACGTAAAATTTCTCAGAGCTCTTTTCTGAGCACTTTTAGTTTTAACAATTAAAATATTTTTTTCTAGTTTTCAAGATATTGGCAGTTTTTACACTGCTACTAGTTTGAATTTAAAACATCAGCGCCACCAGCTGTTCATTTCAGCCAACTGGTCACAGATAGCATAAAAAATTTTGTGAAAGGAGGAAAGTTGTGCTGAAAAGCAGAGTTTATGTCTGATTCCCACACCTTGGGGCACATTTACTAAGCCACGAACGGGCCGAATGCGTCCGATTGCGTTTTTTTCGTAATGATCGGTATTTTGCGATTTTTTCGGAAAAATGTTGCGACTTTTTCGTTACTAATACGATTTGTGCAAAAAAACGCGAGCAAAAAGTTGCGCTTTTTTCGTAGCGTTAAAACTTGCGCGAAACGTCGCACCTTTTAAATTTTAACGCTACGAAAAAGGCGCAACTTTTCGCGCAAGTTTTAACGCTACGAAAAAATCGGGCGATTTTGCTCAACTTTCGTAATGGCTACGAAAAACTCGTGTTTTTTCGCGCAAATCGTATTGGTAACGAAAAAGTCGCGACAATTTCCGAAAAGTCGTAAAGACGCCGAAAAAATCGCAAAAAATACAAAAAAGTCGCAAAATGTTCGTTTTCAAGTCGGAATTTTTCCAATTCAGTTCAGATTCGTGTCTTAGTAAATGTGCCCCCTTGTGTCTCAAGCCTTTCTCCTTGTAGATTGTAAGCTCTTTTGGGCAGGACTCTCTTCACCTCTTGTATCGGATATTGGTTGCTTTATATGTTACTCTGTATGTCCAATGTATGTAACCCACTTATTGTACAGCGCTGTGGGATATGTGGGCGCTTTATAAATAAATGTCAAAAATGATAATCAGTGCCAGAAAGTGATAGCTAAAGGGATTGCAACGGCACAGACAGGTATTCTGCTGCTTCTCCCCAGTGCCTGGCAAAAGAGAGGATAAAATATGTTTCTGTTATGCAAACTTGATCACAGATTACACATGTACAGTTTTTATTAAGCACCACAGGCTAACTTAATGGTATCCAACTGCACAAAAACATTACACAAAATATAATTTTCACGAATAAAAAGGAATGACCACAACTCCATAGATTTGGCACGTAGTCATGAAACTACTTATAAGCTTCTGTTCTGCAGAACTGGTTCATCTGCATGTCTAAGAATAACAGCAATTATTAATATTATCAACCTAAATATGGAAACCTAGGATTATATGTAATTGCCAAGACAGATGCAAACAACTGCCCTTCTATAAAATTCTTCAGCTCAAGCTGATAGACAAACATGACATTTTAAAGGCAACATACCCCTGTGTTCAACATTAGAAAACAGGGCTGCTTAAACTGTAATTGCCTATTGTTTAAAGTAAAACAATCATAATAATAGCAGTATTTATCTGTTGTACTAACTAAAGGATGATACTATTATAAGCTACAAACATTGCCCAGATTTGGTCAGGTAGTTGGACTGATTTTGCCCCTATAGAACAAGTCAGCAGGGTATTGGTCCATTTATTGGGCCAAAGGAAATCCCGCAGGAATTAATTTTACACAAGAATAGGTCAGATATCTATCAGGCAGTTGGTTCTAGCCCTGAAAATATAACTCTACAAATAGGACCAGTATAGGGAGGGGGGGGGGGGTTGTAGGGAATTATTCACAAGTGAGACCAACAGGGAGAAGTAGTACTGGCCTGGTTCTGATGGACATTGGCCCATGTATGGGGGCCCTTCTGATGATTGGGTCAGATATCCATCAAGCAGTTGGCTCTAGCCCAGAAAAAAAGTCCTACAAATAGAACTTTAGACTTTAGTATGCCTTTAAAGGATAAGTAAACATTTGAAATAAGTTGATGTAAAATTGATGAGAGTGCTGTTCTATTTCAATTTACATTTATTATTTTTAATTCTTTGGTATTAAGGGTTAAAAGTACTGTTAATATGAATGAATTTTATTACAACAGCGCCACCTGCTGATCAGTTTCCGACCCATAAGTAGTTGAGGACAAGTTGTTGAGGAAGTTGTCAGGGCTGGTCTAATGTTTTACTGGTTAGTAAAGATGTGAGAAAAGTAATCTGAAGTTTCTAACCAGGAGAACATCAGACCAGTACTTTTTCTTTTTCCTGAAAGAAACTGACCAGCAGGTGGTGCTGTTGTAACAAAATTCATTCATATTAACTGTACATACTCCCCTTAATATCTTGGAATCTAAATAAAAAAAATATGAATGTAAAATGCAAAAGTGCTTAGAATAACACTCTTATCAATTTTACATCAACTTATTTGAAAGGTTTCCTTCTCCTTCTAAGTTCTTTCTGTGATATTTAGACAGAATCCTCACTGCTGTCAAAGCACAGAGAAAAAGTCTTTTGCTTTGTTTGTAAAAGGGGCTGATTTAACCCATTCTCAAACAAAGGTCTTAAAGGGGAAACCCAGGTCATGTCGCTTTCACTTGTATTGCTATAATGTAGATGATTGCTGTTCTCCGAGGCGAAATCCCAACATGTGAGCTTTTGTTCTGTCGTAGAGACTCCAACCTTCTCACCTACACACACATCTGGCAGCTGTTTCTGTCTCTTGTCAGAGCAAAGAAGGGGAAGCTTCTTTACATTTTTTCCACTTGTCTTTCTTATTGGCACAGGAACGATAGGTAATGAGGGCACAGCACTCTCGGAATGAAAAGTGACACAATCCTCAGTTGACTCTTTGACTGCGCGACCAAATTCCCAGGAGATATTTTCTGATTCATCTTGTGAACTTTCAGCTAGAGCTCTGGAAACTTTATCTGTATTATATTCTAAAGGACAATGGCTTCTTTTTCTCCGCGTGGGTCTTTTGCGCTTTTTGCCTTTCTTCCCTTTGACTTTTTTACCTATTCTTCGAGACATTTTTTCCTCAACATTTTCATGATCACTACATGTATTCGCCATTCCAGATAAATACGTTTCCTTGCAATTACTATTTATTGGCAATTGCCTGATTTGTGAAATCTGGGTAGATTTTATTGAAGGGTTCCCTAAAGTTCTTTGATACCAATCAAAAGTGTTAGAGTCTGACATCTTGGGAAACATCCTAGATTCGAAACCACAAAAGGGAGCCCTACAGAAATCCCTGTGTGCTGCATGAGAAGACTCTCTACGTGTATCTTCCTTAACATGGCAACTTGCGCAGAAGTTTTTAGCAAATCTATCATCTGATAAATTAGATCTCATTGGCAA
Source organism: Xenopus tropicalis (assembly GCF_000004195.4). Classification (NCBI taxonomy): domain Eukaryota; kingdom Metazoa; phylum Chordata; class Amphibia; order Anura; family Pipidae; genus Xenopus; species Xenopus tropicalis. The sequence continues at coordinate 137,950,652 of NC_030680.2, read as the reverse complement.
GTTCGACTGAGACAAGGGTGAATCTTCTTCATCACGTTTTACTGTTCCCAGCTGAGATTTGGAATGTTCTCCAAGAGACTTATCTGGAACACTTTCTGGAGAGGTTTGGGAACTGTTGTCTTTTAAGTGAAGTGTTAACTTGGGAACTGAACTCATTTTCTGGAGCTCACATAATATACTGTTTTCCATTGTCTTTAAATAATCTGAGAACCATGTTAACTTCTTCGATGTTTCCTCACGCTCTTCACATTTATGTGATTTTAATGCATCGAGGCATGTTAAAAGTAACTGCACGTCGCATTTTAGCTGAGCTGTTTCTCCAGCATTCTGAAGGGAAAAAAGACGTAGTTTTGATAAACAATAGTTTTTATCAGTAGTGTAAAAGTAGATAAAATGGACAAAAATAGTCAGGGACTGATTTACAATCTGCTCAACAGCTGGACTGTGTGCAAGTTTTTCCAAAGGACATTTGCAAACCTTTGCAAGTTTAATATGTCAAATACAACGTTTCGGGGGCACTCCTGTTTTGGGGCATCCACGAAATGCTGGACTTGATGTAATAAACTAACAGGGGCTTCATGCTGCTTGTACTTGCCATGTGTGCAGGTGGAACTCTTAAGTAGTGATGAGCGAATTTGCCCCGAAAATTGTTGCGTGCACCAAAAAAAATGATGCTCATGACAATTTTTTTTGACGTGATGCATTTTTCGACACACATCATTTTTGTTGACTTTTTTTTGCCGCAACAGTGAATTTTTCCGGGGCCCAGGGGGGGCTGCATCGCTAGTGTAGAGAGCACAATTGTGCTTTCTGCACTAGCAGAGCAGGAGTGGCTTTTTGCTGCCCCTGGTAACCTTGGGGGGGCTGCCGTCTGAGGCGGGTTTCTCAACTCCCCTCATGGTAGCAGTGCCCCCAATCCCATACCTGTAGTAACCTCAACATAGACAAAGGGTCAGCCTGTGATTAAGAATGAAGGACAATCGTATTCTGCCACTGTGCTAAGCATTTGAAGATGGCTGTGCATTTAATGGTGTATCCTGGGGTTGTCACATTCCCACTTTCTAAATTGTGACCCTTAATTTAAGATGGCAGTCTATGTAAAAAAAAAAATCTTCCTAGATCAGTTTACTGTTCCTAATTATTGTAACACTGAATACTGTACTTATAACAGTAATTAGCTAGGCTCAGCCTACTGCAAAGTTAGGCAATCAAAGGAAATGTTGGATTGGTTGCTATGATTCAGTGCAATGCAATTTAGTATATTTTTTGAGTCACAGACTGCAATATTGTGTTTGACTACTAATGCTCTCTTTCACTGAGTGAATGTTCCCAAGCTGCTGACATATACCAGTATAGAATAGAACATCTATACACAGGGCACAGCAGTTGGGCTTATATAGAAAAGGTGCAGAAACAGATCTGAACTGGCAGAGATAAATATAAATATATATTTTTTTACACAGACATTACTGATTCCACAGATGGAAGGGAAGCCTTGATACTCTATCCCTGTATATAGGGACCAGTTCCACACCCCCACAGATCTTTTGGCTCAAGGGCCAAATGATCAGATCAAAGTGACGGGAAGCAGGCCCTCAATGTGATTTTTAAACCTGCCCAATCGATTTTCGGGCAGATAATGGTTGGTAGGCCCTTCAGAGGGACATACACAGGCTAATAAGCTGCAGCTTTTATTGGCCCGTATGCGGGCACTTAAAGAGAAGAGAAATGGTTTGTCAAAGTGACATAGCTTTAAATCTGTGGAATCAAGTGTATCTGTTAAAAATACACTTATTTTTGGCAGTTTACATTGTGTTTATGCACCTTTTTTTACATAATCCCAACGCAATAGACTCATGTCAAAATGAGGTTATATTTTCCCTTTAATTTTAATGGGAAGATGGTTGTGGCTTTGTGTTCTAAGTGCATCAGTTAAGCCTCATTCTTTTGCCAGTCTGAAACTGTGTTGTCTCAAAAGAAAACATATTTTTTTTGTTAAAAGAATACTGTCATGGGAAAAACCCATCAGGTAATAGAGCTTCTCCATCAGAATCCTGCATTGTAATCTGTTTTTGAAAAACACAAACAGATTTCTTTATATTTTATTTTGAAATTTCACATGGAGCTAGCCATATTCTTCATTTCCCAGGGTGCCACAGCCATGTGATCTGTGCTCTAATAAACTTCAGTCACACTTTAATGCTGCGCTGCAAGTTGGAGTGATATCCCCCCCCCACCCCCAGCAGCCGATCAGCAGAACAATGGAAAAGGAGCAGTAGGTATCAGAATAGCATTCAATAGTGAGAAATCCAAGTCTGACTTGGGACTCCTCCAGTTACATGGGAGTAGGAGAAACAATAGGCTAGCTAAAAGCAGTTCTAATGTGTAGCCCTGGCTCCTTCTGAAAGCTCAGACTCAGGCACAATGCACTGAGATGGCGCCTACACACCAATATTACAGCTAAATATACATTTGTTGGTTCCAGAATAAAATTTTAAATGGTCGAGTGAATTATCTGCTATGTACACAGTGAAATGTAGAAATAAAAAGTATACCATAAAATCATGACAGTATCCCTTTAATAATGATTTTTAACTTAGAGTTGTTGTGGTGCATCATGTAGGTTCCATGCCTATAACAGTGATCATATGACTTGCTTTTCTACTTACATTATCAACTTTTTTCTCTAGGTCCAACATAAATTGTTCCACGCTACTTTTAGCAGACAGGGCTTGTAGCAGTGTTTCATGTTGTGATGCAGTCAGGCCCTGCACTGTTGAAAAGAAAATGATAGGCATACTGTATCTCGTTGTCTCCTTTTGGAAAATTGTGGTTATCGTTCTGGCTACTGGGATTTCCTTATATGGGATATATAGACTCTCTTTGCACACTGTCAGTATTGTTTTTGGGCAAAACCTACAGCAAATGCAGGGACCCTTGATAAATACAGCATATGCTAGTTGTAAGCATCTTAGCAATGCAGATATTAATCAACATCCACATTGGTAAATCATGTTGCAATCGCCTTTTGCTGCTGTTAATGGGGATGAACATGGTAACAGAGATTATTTTAGCATGCAATTCATTAGGTGCAAGTGTTAATTCCAGGGCTCCCATGCATCCATACATACGATACTTTGCATTGCAGATCTTATGCAGCAAAGCAGAAACAACCAACATACAGTATATGTCTCAAGTATAGAAGGGCATGTAGAAAAGTACCTTCATAAGTACCGTTCAAATACATTTGTAAGTGAGCCCTCAAACATATGAATATTTGTGCAATTGGACATGCACATATTATTAAACATATACTCTTTAAACATATAACCTTTACCTTTCATTTCTCTTCAGCCCAAATTAAATTTTTTCCAAAATACTCCATTTCACAACCATAATATGTGCACACACTTTGCAGGCATGGGTATTTGGCACAGCAGCATTAAATGGCAGATTGGCAGAGGTAGTGCATATGTGACCGAGAATAAGGGATAAATGGAGAGACTGACAGTGGTTGGGTGCTCAGGTATAAGAATAGAAGCCCAAACAACAAACAGAGAATTGGGGAGGTTTGTGTATCCAATCATTTCATACTTGTCTGCCTTATTAAGGTACTACAACAAGATTTCCTTGTTTAATTTAATTGAGCTGTGGTTGGTATATTGTGTTTCTTTAATAAACTTTAATAGTGTATGTGAACTCTATAGGGACCTTAGAGTATAAGCTCACCCAGAACAGGGACTGAATGATATATTGGCACTATACAAAGAATAATATTAACTGTGAAGTATAATATCCTCAAGGAAATGAACAATAAGTGGCATATATATTTAGGGGCTTTTCCCCTATTTAACGCCACAGGAAAGATGTCTGTTTATGAGAGCTGCCTTATTCTGCCATAGAAATAGTTCTGTACAAATTGCAGTTTACAGGTGCCCTCTTCTGGCAAATACACACAAATCCTATAGGCAGCAGCCGTATCACACTCACTTGCATTTGAAGCCGTTTCCACTGCCTCCATTATAGATTTGTAACTCAAATTTGTATTCTCATCAACTTGACCGATTAACTTTTTCAGCTACAAAAAAAAAACAGAAATAAAAATTTACAAATACTACAGATAAAAGCCATTGATCAATTAATCAAACCTTGAAACAGGACCTTGCAAATACAGAAACCAAAAGCCATTGCTTAGGTCATGATCCTTTACAACAGTGCTGTCCAATTGGAGTCTCTTTAGGGAATTTTTAGAATCCCCAATCTGTTACATAGAATTCCATAGGCTGCTTTATATATCAGGTTGGAATTTCAGCAGCTGTCTGGTTGCTAGGGTTACAATTTAACCTAGCAACCAGGCAGCAATTTCAAAGAGAGATAGGAATATGAATAGAGGAGAGCATAAATAGAAAGATAAGTAATACAGTGTAACAGCGATAAAATTGTAGCCTCACAGAACAATATTTTTTTGGCTGCTGGGGTCAGTGACCCCCATTTGTTGGAAGGAATGGAAGAGGAAGATAAATAATTCAAAAGCCTAGTTGAAAAGCTGCTAACAAAAAGACATTCTGTAACATACTAAAAGTTAAACTAAACCATCCCTTTAATAGATTGCTCAATAGTTTCCATATAAATCACTTTTTGTGCACTCTGAAATGTAGTCTTTCTTGCCACTTATTTCTTCATAAAAGTAGCTGGAAAATCATGTTGAGCCGCTACCTCCTGTGGACATATTTGGCACCCCTGCATGGTTACAGAAACCCAGGAAATCATATAGACCTCTGGCCAGATATCTATCATGCAGGTTTTAAATCCCGTTGGACAAGGACCGTATTGATGCATTGATTTGGTTCTTGATAGGGCTGCTGTATAATCCGATCGTTGGCCCTGGTCAGCCCAATTTGGCCAAGGATGTGGGTGGACTGATTGGACTGATACACGCTCATTTGGCAGCCTCACCAAACAAGTGGATCTCAGTTTTGTTAGCTGATGCATTTTGTAAATATGTTTCCCCATGGCAGAATCCCTTTAAAGGAGAAGGAAAGCCATTTTGGCATTTCACTGCCAATAGATTTGCCACATTAGTGCCACCTAGAACAATATATGTATCCTTCAGAAATCATTACCATAACTGAGCTTTAGAATCTTTCTCCATTTGCTTAAGACAGCAGCTGCCATTTTAAGTAGCTTCCTGCTGCAGCTCTAGCTGTTATAGCTTAGATCACACATTACTAAGGGAAGGGGGAGGGAGTTCTTAGCATTCTTGTGGGAGGGGGGACCAGGAGAGAACTGTGCAGACTCTGGCCACAGGAATTAAGGAGTTTTCTGAGAGAGGAAGTCAGACACCCGAACGTCATGTTTACAAAAAAGGAGACAAGAAATCCTGTGTTTCTTTTGATAGAGGACTCAGTGCAGCATTACTGTAAGTGCTTATGGCTGTATTTACATAAACCTTTCTGATAAAGCTTACTTAGTTTCTACCTTTCCCACACAGTCCCCTATATATTTAGAAAATGATACCAAATTCCTGCTGTAGCTGCATGTCAATAAGGACTGTCTAAATGCACACACTGCTGCCTACAATGCATTGGATACTTACCTCTTCAACAGTAACTTGAATGTTGTAAATCACACTCTTTAGCTGATCACTAAAACAAATAAAGAGTAAGTCTGAATTTGAAGCAGGCTAGAGCACATTCTTTAAGGAATTTGTATGATATAAGTAGCACCATATAAATAAAACTATACAGACTTATTTACTGGTTTCTTTGCTCCAATACAGCATGCTATATTCCATATTGGTGGATTATAATGTTATTATATATATATTTATAAGGGATGCACTGAACCCACTTTTTTGGGTTGGGCTGAACCCCCGAACCCACCCCGACGGATTCTGCCAAATCCTGAACCGAATCCTAATTAGCATATGCTAATTAGGATTGTAAGGGGTTAAAATTTTCCCCCTCGACCATTGAACCCTTTCCGAATGCTAATTAGCATATGCTAATTTATGCTAATTGGGATTCGGATTCTGTTCAGCCTGGACCGTGGATTCGGCCAAAACCAACTCCTTCAAAAAAAGCCTGGATTCGGCCCGAATCCCGAACCGAATCCGGGATTCGGCACATCCCTAATATTTATAGGCTTAAACATATACACACATATACATAAGCTTTATGCATTTTGCCCTCCATGGCATTTAATCATGGGCTGGATTTTTTAAAGGCATAGAAATGAATCTAAAGGTACAACAACTAATCACAAATAGACAGAAACAAACAAAAGAACCTTGACTTGACAAGGTGATGTTCTGATTTCTGAGGCACAACATGAATAAGCCTTTTAACTGCCATTTGGATTTATGAGTGAGTTCCTTGCTATAAAGTTCTGACTTTGTCCTCGAGCTAAAAGTCAGGGGAAATGAGTACCCAGAGCGCATGTTATATTGCTAAACTACTGGGCATTTGTCTCATATCTATATGCATTAATAACCTTTTTGTTTTGGCAAAGCAGTGCTGCTGTTAACTAAAAGGGTTTCACCATGTCAGGATATTGAGCTTTTTTCCAATCACCTTGTTAATGTATTTCATTTTACTTTATTGTAATGCGGCGGCTGGACCACCGCTCAGAAACGCTTGCTTAGAAATAATGGACATGTCAATTCCAATTCATTATTTTAATTTGCTTTGTGAAGCTTGACCTTTAATCTGTCAGCATTTTACAGAAATGCTCCCTAATTGCTGACAACCAGGAGCAAGAAAGATTTGAATCAAAGAAATCAATCAAGATTAAGTTCTCTGTAATATGAAAGGAGCAGTGCAAGAACACTACTGTTCATTGTTTAATCTATTTAAATTACCAATTGACTTACTTCTCCCCTATGTATATTCAGCTTCCTTCAATAAAATTACCACCTAGTGTAGAGCCATAGCCCCCATCTTCTTATGTTGTCTCTCTCTCTCTGTTGACTATATAACTATATCCAATACCTTTAGCTACAAAAAAATTATATAAACAGTAATTAAATCCAATAGGATTGTTTTGGCTCCAATAAGGATTAATTATATCTTGGTTGGAATCAAGTACAGGTACTGTTTTATTATTACAGAGAAAAGGGAATCATTTAACCATTAAATAAACCCAATAGGGCTGTTCTGCCCCCAATAAGGGGTAATTATATCTTAGTTGGGATCAAGTACAGGTACTGTTTTATTATTACAGAGAAAAGGGAATCATTTAACCATTAAATAAACCCAATAGGGCTGTTCTGCCCCCAATAAGGGGTAATTATATCTTGGTTGGAATCAAGTACAAGGTACTGTTTTATTATTACAAAGAAAAAGAAAACCATTATTAAAAATGTGAATTATTTGATTATAATGGAGGCTATGGGAGATGGCCTTTTCGGAACTTTCTGGATAATGGATTTCTGGATAAGGTGTCCGATACCTGTATATATATTTATTTGTATATATAGAAACAAATATGTGTGTGTGTTACAAATAAACATTTAATTTGTCATCTATCAAACCAAAAACAATAGTTGCACTTATTATGTGACAGGTATTGCCATACTTATCATATTTTTCTTTTGCTTTTCTTTTGGTTTCTTCAAACTGCTCCAGAATCCCTCTGGGCTTTCCAATGCCACATGTCTGAAATGTACCCCTGTCTTTGTAGTCGCTATGATATAACGGGGGTTTGCTTTGGTATTTCACTGACATGCTAGGGTCACTCTGTTGGAGTTTTAAAACAGAAAAAAAGAAAAAAGAAGAAGAAAGAAGAAAATCATAATGTGCAAAATAACAAGAAAGTGCAAATTTACCTTAGGTCAGTAGGCAGCCTATATGGGCTATAAACTGAACACCTGTGTGCCAGGACAGCACTGAAAGTAGTATGCAGGACAAATCAGGAGCTTTCTCAGGATTTGTATTTAATAGTTGTTGATTGATTTGTTGTTTTAAAGCAGGGGTGGGGGCTCAGGGGCCACATTGACTTACCGACGGGCCGGGCCAGGGTTACGCCATTTCCACTCGACAGTCCCCAGACGCCAAGTCTTGCATGATGAGACTTGCGGAGTGGGTGGGCCGGATTAAACAGACCAAGGGACCAGACGTGGCCCACAGTCCGTAGTTTGCCCACCCCTGTTTTAAAGTTACCTTCGTCAGAATTACTTTTCTTGTCTTGATGAAGCTCCCTGTATTGTTCCAAAACACTGGGGGTCATTTATAAAGTTTTCGCAAATGGTTTTTCCCTAAACGCTTAATTTTTGCAATGTTTTGCCCATCTCTCCTTTGTTTACAAATCCCAGTGAAAAATTAGATTGCAGTTTGGGCTGGGAATAAGCTGGGAATAAGTCAGAATTAAAAGGTTCTAAGTTCATTATGTAAACATTTTGTTTTCTTTTAACCTTTCTTTTGTAAACACCTAACAATAATAAGCAGTGAGGAACATACAGTACATGCAATAAACAAAGTAAACTGCAGATGGAGCTATAAAGCCAGATACTGAGAAGCAGAAACTGATTTCTGGTTATGAGCTCATTAATTACACCAACTACAGCTGTGGTACATTTTAGTTCTGGGAATTTAATATTTTGTTAGAGAGCTGGGGAACTAATGGAAAACAAAGATAAACTAAATTAAATTTAGATTCAAGTAGAAGCAGCTGAAGATTTGCAATAAAGGCACTAACAATGTCTATTCCTACACATAAATAAAAAAGCCTTAACTTATTTGAAAGTAAGAATATCTTCTGTAGGATGGGATAGAGGGGGAAAAAATATACATTCAACCCTTATACAGTAAATGACCTGTCGTAAGCTTGGAATTTTCATAGTAATGTAAGACAGAGCTCTCTGATACAGTTTTATAGAAAATTAATAATAAAGGTTTCCAGTACAGGTATGGGACCTGTTATCAAGAACATTAAGGGGTCTTTCCTTAATTTGGATCTCCATACCTTAACTCTACTAACAACATTAAATAAACCCAATATGATTGTTTGCCTTCAGTAAGAATTAATTATATTTTAGTTGGGATCAAATACAAGGTTCTCTTTTATTATTACAGAGAAAAGGGAATCATTTAACCATTAAATAAACCCAATAGGGCTGTTCTGCCCCCAATAAGGGGTAATTATATTTTAGTTGGGATTAAATACAAGGTTCTCTTTTATTATTACAGAGAAAAAGGAAACCATTTTTAAAAATGTGACTTGTTAAATTATTAGGTGACATCTCTGGGGGGCCCATTTACTAAAGGTTGTGTTTTTTTTTTTTTTTAAAACACAATTTTTTTGTCATTTATTGTGTATCAAAACTGTGAACGTAAAAATCCACCATCTAAAAGCTGTCAAAGTTATGAAGAAATCAATGGTAGCTGTCTGGTTTCAATTGGCTAATCTTTCTTTGCTTCATAGTTTCAGAGGTTGTTGGGTTTTTTTTAATCTTTTTATGACAAAACAAAAAATTCAGGGGTTTTCTGCATTTTTTTAATAAAACATTTGCCATATGTAGTATTAGAGAAAATGAGTTTATACGTGGTTGCTAAAACCTCTAAAACGACGAAAATGAGACACCTCTAGGTGTCTTGCACAGATAATGGGAGGCATCTGAGCAGTAAGACTGAGATGAAATGTTACTAAAGTGATATTCTTATATTTCTCTTTTTTTCACTATATCTTTCTATCTCATGGGAAGTTACATTTATTTGTGTTCATTTGTGTTGTGCTTACAAAATAGTACGTATGTGCAGAGTAATGCAACACACTGTTGCTTTTGGAAATACAAAACAAGATATAATTACATATTCACCACAAACACAGACAAATCAAAAGTACTTACATCCTGGGAGTTATACTGTGAATTCCTTTGCTGTTTGGATGGTATGGTGTATTCCTGGGATGCTCGCTGTGATATATCCGGGCCACACTGTGAGCCAAACAAAATCTGTGAATCTGTCAGGCTTGAGTGGTCACTGGAAGAGGTACTCTTGGAAGAAGCTTTATTTGCTCTGCGAAAAGACATATGATTAAATTAAAAGCAAACAAAATATGCAGAATTATCAAGGTCTAAAAAGATTCACAGTTTTAATGCATTCAGCATTGATCTGTGTTGCTGTGGATACAGGCTCATTGCAGGGCTGGAACTAGGTGTTCTGATCAACCCAGGCAAACCTATCAATTGCATCCCCAGCCCTGTGTGTTTATCCTTTGCCAGAAAAAGTACATAAAAATTGTGGTTTTCCATTTTTCAGGTAAACTATCACCTCGTTTAACATATATTTTTCTACCAATTACATGTTATCTTCTCAAATCTTTTTTGCTTCTGTTTTTCCTTACTTTCCTTTTCTATTCCGTCCTGTTTTACTATTTTATCTTCACTACTTTGTCCTATATCTATGACTTTCTCCAATTTTCTGTATGTGGCATCATAATATTTTGTTTAATGACTGATAACCTATTACCAAACAAAGGGGTACACCCTTGAAACCTTGTATGTAGCTTGACATGTTCAGTGCCGGACTGGGAACCCAGGGGGCCACCAGAAATCCTTAGCCCATAGGCCTGCTTTCCAAACAATGTTTCCTCCTTTTCTCACCAACCTCCTTATTCTCCTAGTCTCTTTTATTTACATGCTAGCATCTATTCTTCCATCTATTTCTCCTCTTTGTTCCCATTCAGAAATAGGGAATGACCATGAAGCAGGCCTAATGGTCAGGAGCAGAAGGGCCCACCGGGAGTTTTTCTGGTATCCTGGTGGGCCAGTCCGACACTGGACATGTTTAATAATCCCATGAACAGTAAACTTTATATGGGAGCAGATGTGGTTGGGAGGACTTTGCCTTTTCTCAACTTGTGTAGAAAACATAGAAGTAGAAAAGTTAATGAATCTACCTTTAAAAATGATGTTAGAATTCTATGCTGCTCCTACTGATTCATTCTAACATTTAGTGGAGATAAGCGATAAATAAACCTCCCATTAAAGAGAATATACACCATTTATTACTGTGCACATAATGATATAAACAACAACTTGCAATTCCTTATTTATTGTTGTGATTTTTTGTCCATTTGGTAAGTATATAATTCAGGCAGTAAATGGCAGGACAAAATGGAAGATAAAAGTAAAGGGCCTAAATAGAATCATCATCATCATCATCATCATTTATATAGCAAGTTACACATCACTTTACATTTATTTATTACAAACAGGGTTCTTACAGTAATTTAACAAACAAGGGCTACAGAGTAGAAATAGAATGATAAGGAATATAAAAATAAGACAAACAATAAAGTAGAGAGTAACAGTCAGTCTGCTGATTAGCTGGTGATCCCAAGAAAATACTTACCCTGCTCCTGGAGGAACACTGAACATATCTTTGAAGTTCCACACATTGACCTTCATCTTTAGACTAAGAAGAGAAGTATATCTCTGGTAGAATATTCAAGGAGACAATATCAGGAGCTGTGTTCACCAAGGCTGGAAAGCCAGTACAGGTGTTGAGTCATTACCTGAGAAACAGGGGGGGGGGGATGTCATTGCACCAGTCTGTTCTGGAATTCAGAAGAATACGAAAGATAACTGTGTAAAATTGAAATGTTTTGTTTTGTAGAAATCCCTGTTGTAAATAAAACATAGCTGAATACCTGGTTGTAGTGTCGCTTTTACTATTTAAATGAATTCTCACAGTTTATATCAAATTATAGAGCATTATCGCCAAATTAGTGTTTACAAGTAACCAACCCCTACATGAGTGATCCTACAATATCTTGATGCCTTTTTTATTATTTTGCAGCTAGACAACTGCTGTTTAGTTTCTGGCTTCCGATGTGAGACTAGAAACAGTCATCATTCCATGTGACAAAAAAGATCATGGGTTTGAGAGTGAAAATGTCAACTAAATCCCACTACATTTACCCCTCCTAACAGTAAATATTATTGTTAGTGCAAATATACCCACAGCATATTAAATCTTTGCACAAGCATTAATAATAATATGAGAAAAGGGAAGCCAACGCCCTAAAGAAACAGCTGGTTTAGTTTCACTTGATTTAATCTCATTTTCCCATCTTTCAAATAATGAAGGATTCTAAGCAGCACGTTGCTTGCATCTGGAGTGTTACACAAATTCTTCCTAGCTATGTTTAGTTACTATACACCAGGATGTGACAGGCAATATATCATTCTGCTCAAGTGAAATAACATATTGCAGTGAGGAACAGTGTCAATCAAAGGTAAAACTGTATGATGAGCAGTAAAGAGTAATTTACTGTCAGAAGAATCTGGTTCAGCACTTACTGAGCATGCTCCATCACCTGCAGCCTTAACTTAAAGGACACTATACCCCAAACAATGTATTGCATAAACCAGCTCATATGTAAAACCCTGCTTCATCTAAATAAACCATTTTCATAAAAATATACTTTTTTAGTAGTATGTGCTATTGGGTAATCCTAAATAGAAAATTGCCATTTTAAGAATTAAGGGCCGCCCCCCTGGGATCATAGGACTCACAGAGCACACAAACAAGCCAAGGCACACATACATGCTAGGCCCCATCAGCCAATGAATGGTCAGAGTTCTGCCTTTTGCTCCCACACTACTTCCTGTTACAGTTAGAGCTGCATTATTTCCTGTCAGCTGATCTCTGAGGGAGCACACAGCCCATCACTAAATGGTGGCTCAAGGGAAAGGATGTAAAAGGGCAATATTTACTGATATATATATTCCAGTTTGACGAGATTCTTTAATAGGTCACTTAACATAATATAAACTATCTGTTGGTTAAGTATTCATTCTGGGGGTAAAGATTTCCTTTAAAGCAGATGTAAAGGTAAAATCACTAGGGGGTTGCCAAAAATCAGGCACCCCTAACTCGCCTCATGGCAGCAGCCCCTCTGTCCGGTGCAAAGAAGGAAGAAGGTGCTCACTCAAATGTACCCTGGCCCATTGCAGTGTTCTACTTACAGGAGCACCAGCCTGGGGTATTAAGAAAGTGATTATAAACACTGGCGGGGAGGCATGGCCCTATTTATATATAGGCACCTGAGGGCCTCTGCCTAGGGCAGCAGCTACCAGACACTACCTGTGCAGAGAAAGTGACGTCCCACACATGCATGTGCATTCAGGGGGGTGCAGTTTAGTGCCTAGGGTGTACCGGTCCTAAATACAACACTGGGGGAATGGGGTGCCTACATTTGACATACCCAGTGATTTCACATTTCCTTCTCCTTGAAGTCTGTTATAGCGCAACTGCTCTAATTTGATACATTAGTTGCTGGTATTTCTCAGCAGCAACTTGTTCCTCCCCTATTGAGTATGCTGCATATCCTGAAGCTTTCATTTATATTCGTTCCAGATCAACTGTTACAATCTGATACATAAGTTACAGCATTTTCTCAGTGTCTCTTAGTGTTTCCACTAAATCATACTTCATCTGCCCAAAGTCTCTAATTTGGTCGTTGACCGACCCAGTAGCAGTGCTAATCTAGAACCCATTTGGGATCTACTTGTTCAGCTTGCAGTCCAAATAAGAAGACCAGGACACTTTGCTCATCTACTTCCATTGCTAAATCATATATGATCTGCTGCAATATATCATTATTTGAGCTATCAGGTCATGCACGGGCCAACTAAACATGATAGCTGACTGACTGGGTTGGGGGCCAAACTGAGGGACCATAAACATTTATTGCCCACCTCTATATTGTTCTGGCTAACCACCCAAATGAGGTGAAGACACAAACAATATTCTAGGGAGAGTACAATATAGTCTAATGTAGCAAATTTCACTATAGCAAATTGCCATAACCAGGAAGGATATACAATGTCATTCTACATAAATTTGCTAAAGGAGAATGTTTAGTTCATGATCACACAAACAAAAGGAACTAGGTCAGCTTCTCTGCATAACCGTGCTGAAAATCACCTCTGATTAAAATAAATGTTTTGCTTTCTGGAGAAATATTGCAATATCTGGAGGCCTCATTAGAAAACAGAGCATACAATCTATCTTTAAAATTAAACCATTAATCTATATTTCAGCTGTGAGAATGCTGACAATCCTTTTGTTGACTACTGGTAATTATTCATGTTGTAGAGTCTGCACCAAAACAAAACTCATATATATATAAAAGCAATAAGCACAAAAGCAATGGTTTTGTGAATTATTGGAATAATATGAAAGTAACAAGCTACTGCATCACTGAATGCCCTCTAGTGTAACTTTCTGTAATGCCGGCCAAACCATGGCCGAACACAAGCATATAGGTCTGCACATTACTGCAATGTGGGCACACATGTTTGTAGTCAAATTGCACTGATCCATATATTTATACCTAAATTACCTTAGCAGCCTGGAAGCAGACGGAAGTCAGGGCAGAAGATAAATGGCAGACAGTCTAAAAAGAAAAAATAAGCAACATAAATAACAATAACAATAAAATCGAATTATTGTACTATCTTTGTTTTTATTGTTCATGAGCCCAACATCTAACGGAAATAAGCAGAATAGTAAACCTAATAATTTAAATAAAAAAGAGGAAAATAAATAATGAAGACCAAGTGAAAAGTGGCTTATAATAGGTCCATGTCTATATATAACATGCTAAAAATGATTTAAAGACAAACTTCCCCTTTAGTAAGTTAAGCTGTAGGTTTAAAAGTTGTTAAATGTCCTAGTCCTGGGGCATTACAATTACCATCCAACAGTTCTTCTACTATTATTAACATTCATTTATAAAGCGCCAACATATGCCGCAGCGCTGTACAATAAGTGGGTTTCATACATTGGACATACAGAGTAACATATAAAGCAATCGATAACGGATACAAGTGGTGAAGAGAGCCCTGCCCAAAAGAGCTTACAATCTACAAGATACTGAAGTGGCAAGCCTCCATCCTCTCTGACTTATGGCAGCACCTATCACTCCCCAGGTAGGCATGTCAAGTGTTATGGCCCCTTTTAGAGTACTTTTTGCCTAGTGAAAACGTCCAACAGTGCTGATATAATTGCACATATACACATATTTAACTTACACCTAAATGACTAATTAGCATGAAGCAGACTGCAGGGAAATAAGTTCTGCCAAGCAGAATGCATAGGTTAATTACATAGAAAGTCAGAATAGAAAGTCTGCACTGATTGGATTTTATTCAAATACAATAAGGGCTTTTAAACAGTGTGGTTTTTTTTTGTACGTTTGACACAAATTTTGCACATTCAAAGGTAGGGTATAAATGCAATATATACATTTTTACACGCTCAGTATGCCTTTGTAAAGGCACAAAAAAAGCCTTGGATTTATTAGAAGTGTCCCTGATGTTTTAAATTATCTCATAATTTCAGTGTTCTGGCACACAGGGCATTTTCTCCACTATAATATCTCAGAAGCCACCCCTGCCACACCCTATTCACTTCAACTATAACCACCCACTATGCAACCCCTGATGTTTGAACCCCTTGGCTGACAAATATCTCCCTCACTATCATGTATTTATACATCTCACTGTAAGAGCACATTGCCAACACACCCTATAACTCCCCTTATATATACCCACTTAGTGTTGTGTGGATTTCTACTTGACAGCTAGATAAATGTACTTGATGCATATATATTTAATTTTCCTTTGATATTATGTAGTATTTTTTAGTGTGGTTTTATCAGTATGTGTATGACCAGCTTTAAATTACCAGGCTTTTGAGTTGAAGGCCTGCTACTGCCAGTCAGAAATTGCTAAAAACTCAGAAACCACTAAAAAGACAAAATGAATGTAAATTGCAAAAGTGCTCAGGTGCACCCTGAATAATTTTACATCAAACAATTTTGAGGGTTTAATGATGTGCCTTGATTAAGTGGCTTCTAGCAGCTATAGCAGAGAGTGACATATACACATTCACTAAACAGGGTCGGACAGGTCTGTGTTTAATTTACATCCTTGTAGCTTTTATGGCAGTGAAATATAAAGACATGACAATCAATCTGCTGGGCTCAAATACATGTTTGGACATCCCTGCTGCAGGTATAAAAACAACATTTATTCTAGTGAATGAGAATCAGGAAAGGCTTAGAGTGGCTACACCCTTCTAGTCTGATTACTTGGCAACTAAGTCAACAGCACCCCGGCAACAAATCACAAATGTGAAAAGGACAGAAAAGCAAAGGGAACCACCGGTGCCTCCAGCGTAGCAGATTATAGGACTGAATGGTGCTTTGGCCATAATAGTGATGCCAGGGGTTGCCTCCGGATCCTGGGTAAGCCAATGTTTCGGCATGATGCGCCCCTTTCCTAATGCCAATGTAGTTTCTAAGCAGCTTTCTAATATATACTGATTCATTCAATCCAGTGGCTTGAAATTGCTATTTAAAGCAGTAATCTGTTTTAATTCTCTGCATTGCTGGGTCTGAATTTCTGACACGCTGTAGCAGAAACAGATGATTAACAAAGTATTTACAAATAAGTTTTTGTTTGGCAGCTCTCCAGCTATCTGATTGCTAGGGTGCAATTTAACCTAGCAACCAGGCAGTGGTTTGAAAGATAGTCAGGAATATAAATAGAGGAGAGCCTAAATAGTAAGATAAGTAATAAAAGGTAACAATAACATATTGTAGCCTCGGAGAGCAATGGTTTTTTTGGCTGCTGGGGCCATTTGAAAACTGGAAAAGTAAGAAGGAGAAGTCCAATGGAAAAGCTACTAAAACTTAACCTGAAGGTGAACCACCCTTTTAAAAATGTATGTTGTGGGAACCCTGGAATTATGGATTCACTGTGATAAATATATACATACAGTATATTTTATACAGACATTCAATGATTCAACATACTAAAAGGAAACCAAAATAGTCTACCTCTGATTTGCTGGGGCCCACCCCTCTTTTGTCTGGCAGCCCCACCTTACCTTGCCACAGTTGATGGATCCTGGGATGGGTGGGGCAGGGCTTCAAGTCCCAGAATCCATCTCTTCAACATCGAAGATGGTAAGGGAGGTGGAATGACTCTGGCATAGAGGGTAAGAAAATGGTGTCTATGAATCACACTCAGACTATCATGGTTTTCTCTCCGTCTGTGAATCAGGTATGTATTTATTTTTGGCAATTCAATTAGTGTTTATGAATATATTTAACATAAGTGAATAAGCTTCTAAAAAAGGTGGGTCGTTTTCACCTTCAAGTGATGGATCAAGATTCTGAATTTGAAGATATTACAAAATAGAGAACATTTCTATAAAAATAATAGTGTTTTTTAACAGGCTGTGCTAGTGTATTGGTGCTGTAGCTTTTTTCTGTATGTGCACTTTGCTTCAGTAAACCTTGAACCATTGCAATTACAGTACATGAATAATCAATTTTAATCTCCTTTGGGAATTAAGTCAGTGAATTACATGACACACAGTTCTATTAATAATTTTGTAAAGAATAAATGAACATTTGTTGCTCAGAGGCTTTAAGCTGTTTCCTTTAGCCTTACGCATAAAGTGGCACGAGCAGGCGCTCAGAAATGCATTTTCACTTTGTAGATAAAATATCAAGGAAATAAAAGGATTAATGGACAAGGGAAATTGACTTGTTTCTCATCAAATGTTATTTTAATTTTTTTGGGCAACTGCCCAATAGGCAGTACTAATTACGAGGAAATGCTTTTACCCAATTTTAGAACTTAAAAAGGAAAAGAATGAGGGGGATATTTAACAGGACGTCATGGAAAACTCATCTGTTTCTCTATCTGGTGTATTCTTCACCAACAACTGTCCACTAAAATACTGTCTCACCCATAAAGAGCTTCTTAGAGGCATCTATCTGTTTGTCTTTTAGAAACAAAATTCTAGAAATGAAGTACAGGTATGGGACCCGTTATCAAGAATGCTATGGGACCTGGGGTTTTCCAGATAAGGGGTCTTTCCGTAATTCGGATCCCCTACTTTGTCTGCTAATAAAATTATTTAAACAGTAATTAATCCCAATAGCATTGTTTTGCCTCCAAAAAGGATTAATTATATCTTAGCTGGGATCAAGAACAGGTACTGTTTTATTATTACAGAGAAAAGGGGATCATTTAACCATGAAATAAACCCAAAAGGGCTGTTCTGCCCCCAATAAGGGGTAATTATATCTTAGTTGGGATCAAGAACAGGTACTGTTTTATTATTACAGAGAAAAGGGAATCATTTAACCATTAAATAAACCCAATAGGGCTGTTCTGCCCCCAATAAGGGGTAATTATATCTTAGTTGGGATCAAGTACAGGTACTGTTTATTATTACAGAGAAAAGGGAATCATTTAACCATGAAATAAACCCAATAGGACTGTTCTGCCCCCAATAAAGGGTAATTATATCTTAGTTGGGATCAAGTACAGGTACTGTTTTATTATTACAGAGAAAAGGGAATCATTTAACCATGAAATAAACCCAATAGGATTGTTCTGCCCCAGTAAGGATTAATTATATCTTAGTTGGGATCAAGTACAGGTATTGTTTTATTATTACAGAGAAAGAGGAAATCATTTTTAAAAATGTGAATTATTTGATTAAAATGGAGCCTATGGCAGATGGCCTTTCCGTAATTCAGAACTTTCTGGAGAATGGGTTTCTTGATAAGGGGTGCAATACCTGTATATGATTTCTTGCAGGTCTTGTTTTGTTTTATAAACTAAAAAAGATCAAAACCTGAATATAATTGATGGTAGCTGAATTGTAAATTGCCCTGAATTCCACCCCTCCTACATGGTCATCTAGATAATGAATCCCTCTACTACCCTCTTAAAGTTGCTTAGTACCCTTGATCCTAACAGTCATTTTAGGAGCTCTGGACTCAGCATCATATTCAGCTCCCCCCATGCAAAGAATCTTGGTAGGGGTTGGTATTGGTAGGCATTGCAAACTACACGCTTTCCCCTACGTGCCCACTCATATTTTCTCCATAGAAATGTGGCTACAGAGGAAGCTGAGCCTGTGTGTCCCCTGAGCCCCCCCCCAGTGATCTTGGGTTCTGCTTCTTCTATTGTTACGCCACTGGTCTGTATTCTTATTTGGAGCCCATGTAAACTATTCTGTCTCTAGGCTCTAGAATGCCAAGTTTTTTTGAGTAGAGATTCTTCCAATTATTTATTGAGTAGAGATTCTTTTTGGCTGCAATTCATTGACTTAATTTGGGTCCCCCTGATAAACAGGATGAGAAAATACTTGACTGGGAGAATAGAAATATAAACAAAAGGTTTCTACTGTAAATTATACAAGAAGTAACAAAGGAAGAAGTGCTAATGTGCAATAGAATACTGATTCTTCACTGATAACAGATCCTCCATTCCCTTTAGGGTGAAGACTTAGTAGCAGCTACTTGTCACGACTACTAAACCCCAGAAAATCCCCTGCCATAGACAATACTGAGAATTGCCTCTGTTAAAACACATATAGAGACAATTATCAGTAAATGATCAGCATTGTCTATTTTAGTAGCAGTGACAAGTACAGTAGCTGCTAATAGTAGCTCCGTGTGTCTTCTCCCTTAGTAACTGAATTGTTTATATATTATCTGAATGTTTTAGTGTCCTTTTTGTGTATATATACACAATATATATGATTTTAACCTGTGCCATGGAATTGTTTGCAACAGTATACAAACTGAAATTCAGTTGCCCTAACTATTCTACTATCCTAATAAAGCAGAGCTTTTCTATCTGCCCATACAGCTCTCATTCTTAGTTCTCCCTTATATTATCACTTGCCTGTTTTGGAAGTCCACTGTGTCTTTCTTATTGAATCAGTCCTAGGTAATAAAAATAACACCAAAATAAAGTGGATAAGGATAAGTAAACTTTTAAAATAAGTGAATGTAGAGATTGCTTTTCTAAGAACTTTTGTAATATACATTCATACATTATATTTTACCTGTTGGTCAGTTTCCGACCATGATCCGGTTGTCGAAAGAGAGTTCGATGTCTGATGTTCATCTGGTTAAGAAAAACATTAGAAACCTCATATAAGTTTTTCTCAATTTCTATTTAAATTGAAAATATGATTACAATAACACTTGTATGTATGTATATCTTTATTTATAAAGCGCTACTTATGTATGCAGCACTGTTATCAGTTTTATATTCATTTACTTTACTCATCCTTTTACGATATTTGCAGATTATGAATTCCTTATTATTGGAACACAGTGAATTCACATTCAGTTGTATAACTACATTGTGGTTCAGCAATAGCTTTTAAGGGCCACCTTTTGTCCCCAATAACTGCACATCGGTCAGACACCCCACCAACCCTCTATAGAGTATATCTGGCTACTTACAAGCCAAAGGCTCTGCTGCTTTGCTATCTAAGTATGAGATTGCCTAGAATTAAATTCTAGCTTCCATTAGATGATCCTCTTAATTAAAATCACATCAGTGTATGTAAACATTTGCAGATTAGGCAGTGTAAAAGAAGCATATTGATATGACCAAAGCAAACAACAGTTGAATTTCTATTATCCATTTCATTTTTTGCTCTCAGTTCCCTACTGGCTTTCATGGACACTTCAGAAGTCACATGCGAAATGACATTTATCAGGAGTATCGCAGAGAAGCCAGGCCTGAGCCGCCACATGTATTTGAGAAAAGAATAAAAGTGAGTGGTGTTGCAAATGCTTAAATAAAGATCTTGTTTTATGGAAATTCTCTCCAGTGAGCTAAAAGAAATATTGGTATTTAAATGTTAATGTACTCTCAGAGACAGAATGCTCAAGATATTTAAAAGATTTTATCTTAAGCACTGGCTGTTTTTTTCGTCTACTTACTAGTTATTTGTTACCTGAGTGTCAGACTGGGGTGCCTGGGGCCCACCAGAGAGCCTCACCCCAGGGGCAGTAAGATTACTGCATAAATGGATGAGCACTCCATTAACCCCAGGCATGCCAGTTTGCTCACTGCAGAAATGGATTAGCGCTTCATTAACCCCTGACATGCCAGTAAGTTTAATAGAGAAATGGATGAGTGCTCCATTAACCCCTGACATGCCAGTAAGTTCAATACAGAAATGGATGAGTGCTCCATTAACCCCTGACATGCCAGTAAATTCACTATTGAAATGGATGAGCACTCTGTTAACCCCTAGCATGCTAGTAAAATTGATGCAGAAATGGATGAGCAGCTCCATTAACAGCAGACATGCCAGTAAGATCACTGTAGATCAAAACTATTAACTGACCTACACATGCACAAGTAGAATACCAAATACAAATGTTTTTTCCAGTGCTGCTATGCTGCTTGCCTTGTGCTTCCTTCCTCCTACATATTGTAATACTCCTGTAAAAAAAATTAAAAGATTGCCCTGAGTTCCACAGTGGAAAGCATGGCCATTATTATTTTTTTCCTCTTGTTACAGGAGTTTTGGTTGGGCAGCATAGCTCAGAAAGTAGGGTAGATGGGCAATGGGGCCCACCATGGTGCCAGACGTGCTCTGTTAGCAGGCCCAGTAGGATGGCAGTGGTGTTTAGCAGGACCAATTTGGGGGGTGGCGGTAATGTTTGGAGGGGTCCAGCAGGGGGTGATCAGCAGAGCCCAGCGCATTAGCGAGCAGTCAGTTGGGCCCAGCACAATAGCAATCAGTCAGTGGGGCCCAGCACAATAACAAGCAGTCAGTGGGGCCCTGCACAATAGCGAGCAGTCAGTGGGGCCCAGCACAATAGCAATTAGTCAGTGGGGCCCAGCACAATAACAAGCAGTCAGTGGGGCCCAGCACAATAGCAATTAGTCAGTGGGGCCCAGCACAATAGCGAGCAGTCAGTGGTGCCCAGCACAATAGCAATCAGTCAGTGGGGCCCAGCACAATAACAAGCAGTCAGTGGGGCCCAGCACAATAGCGAGCAGTCAGTGGGGCCCAGCACAATAACAAGCAGTCAGTGGGGCCCAGCACAATAGCAATCAGTCAGTGGGGCCCAGCACAATAGCAATCAGTCAGTGGGGCCCAGCACAATAACAATCAGTCAGTGGGGCCCAGCACAATAACAAGCAGTCAGTGGGGCCCAGCACAATAGCGATCAGTCAGTGGGGCCCAGCACAATAGCGATCAGTCAGTGGGGCCCAGCACAATAGCAATCAGTCAGTGGGGCCCAGCACAATAACAAGCAGTCAGTGGGGCCCAGCACAATAGCAAGCAGTCAGTGGGGCCCAGCACAATAGCAATCAGTCAGTGGGGCCCAGCACAATAGCAATCAGTCAGTGGGGCCCAGCACAATAGCAAGCAGTCAGTGGGGCCCAGCACAATAACAAGCAATCAGTGGGGCCCGGCACAATAGCAAACAGTTAGTGGGGCCCAGCACAATAGCGAGCAGCCAGTGGGGCCCAGCACAATAGCGATCAGTCAGTGGGGCCCAGCACAATAGCGAGCAGTCAGTGGGGCCCAGCACAATAGCGATCAGTCAGTGGGGCCCAGCACAATAGCGAGCAGTCAGTGGGGCCCAGCACAATAGCGAGCAGTCAGTGGGGCCCAGCACAATAGCAAGCAGTCAGTGGGGCCCAGCACAATAGCGAGCAGTCAGTGGGGCCCAGCACAATAGCGAGCAGTCAGTGGGGCCCAGCACAATAGCGAACAGTCAGTGGGGCCCAGCACAATAGCGAACAGTCAGTGGGGCCCAGCACAATAGCGACCAGTCAGTGGGGCCCAGCACAATAGTGATCAGTCAGTGGGGCCCAGCACAATAGCGAGCAGTCAGTGGGGCCCAGCACAATAGCGAGCAGTCAGTGGAGCCCAGCACAATAGCAAGCAGTCAGTGGGGCCCTGCACAATAGCGAGCAGTCAGTGGGGCCCTGCACAATAGCGAGCAGTCAGTGGGGCCCAGCACAATAGCGAGCAGTCAGTGGGGCCCAGCACAATAGCGATCAGTCAGTGGGGCTCAGCACAATAGTGAGAAGTCAGTGGGGCCCTGCACAATAGCGAGCAGTCAGTGGGGCCCCGCACAATAGCGATCAGTCAGTGGGGCTCAGCACAATAGCGATCAGTCAGTGGGGCCCAACACAATAGCGATCAGTCAGTGGGGCTCAGCACAATAGTGAGAAGTCAGTGGGGCCCTGCACAATAGCGAGCAGTCAGTGGGGCCCTGCACAATAGCGAGCAGTCAGTGGGGCCCAGCACAATAGCGAGCAGTCAGTGGGGCCCAGCACAATAGCGATCAGTCAGTGGGGCTCAGCACAATAGCGAACAGTCAGTGGGGCCCAGCACAATAGCGAGCAGTCAGTGGGGCCCAGCAAAATAGCAAGCAGTCAGTGGGGCCCAGCACAGTAGCGAGCAGTGAGTGGGGCCCATCACAATAGCGAGCAGTCAGTGGGGCCCAGCACAATAGTGAGCAGTCAGTGGGGCCCAGCACAATAGCGATCAGTCAGTGGGGTCCAGCACAATAGCGATCAGTCAGTGGGGTCCAGCACAATAACAAGCAGTCAGTGGGGCCCAGCACAATAGCAAACAGTCAGTGGGGCCCAGCACAAAAGTGAGCAGTCAGTGGGGCCCTGCAGGGCTGGGGTCCTAAATTCCTAAATTTCAGTCACCAGCAATACCAATACAGGTATGGGACCTGTTATCCAGAATGCTTGGGACCTGGGACTTTCCGGATAAGGGGTCTTTCCATAATTTGGATCTCCATACCTTAAATCTACTTAAGCCCAATAGGATTGTTTTGCCTCCAATAAGGATTAATTATATCTAGTTTGGATCAAATACAAGGTACAGTTTTATTATTACAGAGAAAAATTGAATACTTTTTTTAAATTAATTATTTGATTACAATGGAGCCTATGATGGCCTTCTCATAACTTACTAAATAATTCTGGGATTTTGGATAACGAATCCCATTCCTGTACTATTATACAAGAAGGCTTACAGTGGTTGGCTTCACTTTCAAGCACCACAATACACACAAGTCAGCTCAATGTTAGCAAGTAAACTAGACTATAATAAGGCAGGCCTTAAAAAAAAGACTTGTAAAAAAACACTCTGCCATACTGTATTACCTTCCTCATTTTCCTGTCTAATTAATGCTTGTAAGTACAGGAATGGGATCTGTTATCTAGAAACTCGTTATCCAGACAGTTCAAAATTATGGCAAGACCATCTCCCACAGAGTCTATTTTAGTCAAAAAATGTAAAAATTATTAAAATAAAACTGTACCTTGTACTTGATCCCAACTAAGATATAATTATCCCTTATTGGGGCAGAACAGCCCTATTGGGTTAATTTCATGGTTAAATGATTCCCTTTTCTCTGTAATAATAAAACAGTACCTGTACTTGATCCCAACTAATATATAATTACCCCTTATTGGGGGCAGAACAGCCCTATTGGGTTTATTTAATGGTTAAATGATTCCCTTTTCTCTGTAATAATAAAACAGTACCTGTACTTGATCCCAACTAAGATATAATTACCCCTTATTGGGGCAGAACAATCCTATTGGGTTTATTTAATGGTTAAATGATTCCCTTTTCTCTGTAATAATAAAACAGTACCTGTACTTGATCCCAACTAAGATATAATTACCCCTTATTGGGGCAGAACAATCCTATTGGGTTTATTTAATGGTTAAATGATTCCCTTTTCTCTGTAATAATAAAACAGTACCTGTACTTGATCCCAACTAAGATATAATTACCCCTTATTGGGGCAGAACAGTCCTATTGGGTTTATTTCATGGTTAAATGATTCCCTTTTCTCTGTAATAATAAAACAGTACCTGTACTTGATACCAACTAAGATATAATTACCCCTTATTGGGGGCAGAACAGTCCTATTGGGTTTATTTCATGGTTAAATGATTCCCTTTTCTCTGTAATAATAAAACAGTACCTGTACTTGATCCCAACTAAGATATAATTACCCCTTATTGGGGGCAGAACAGCCCTATTGGGTTTATTTAATGGTTAAATGATTCCCTTTTCTCTGTAATAATAAAACAGTACCTGTACTTGATCCCAACTAAGGTAGAATTAAGCCTTATTGGAGGCAGAACAATCCCACTGGGTACATTTAACGTTTAAATGAGTTTTTTAGTAAACAAAGTATGGAGATACAAAATGATGGAAAGATCTGTTAAACGGAAAACCCCAGTTCCTGAGCATTTTGGATAACAGGTCCCATATCTGTATAATAATTTGTAATAATTTTGTCTCCGAATTTTCTTATTATACCATGAGTATCTGCTTTATTTAATTTTGGTTGGCAGATTCTGATTCCTAAATGGTTGCTATGGGTTTATAAACCAGGGCAAATGTTGTTGTTGCTACCTCATCGCTACCTTTTTCTTCTTCTGTATTTAACATTGAGCTGACTTATCATCATTATTAACACATAATTATAAAATATCACCATATTTCACAGCGTTGTACAGGTATGGGATCCCTTATCCGGAAACCCGTTAACCAGAAAGTTCCGAATTACGGAAAGGCCGTCTCCCATAGACTCCATTATAAACAAATAAAACAGTACCTGTACTGATCCCAGCTAAGATATAACTAATCCTTATTGGGGGCAAAACAAGCCTATTGGGATAATTTAATATTGAAATAATTTTTAGCAGACTTAAGTTATGGAGATCCAAATTATGTAAAGACCCCTTATCCGGAAAATCCCAGGTCCCAAGAATTCTGGATAACAGGTCCCATACCTGTACAATAAATGGATGTATACATAAAACATAAAAGAAAACATACAAAACAACCAAAACCAATACAAGAAGTAAAAGCGGCCTCTGTCCAAAGGAGCTTACAATCTAAATTTGTAAATGACCTTACCCTTGGTTAATAACCAGAATTAATTTTCCACCCATATGTTTCAAAATGCTCATTTGAAGGTTCCATTGACAGCCCATGCATAAATGAACATGATATGAAATAGTAAAGCCTACACATTCTATTTAGGTTAGCAAGCTACGGCAGCAGCATCTGTTTTCTTAGTAAACGAGTTTTTTTAGGATCTGTCAGTTACAAAAAAAGGCTTTGTCAGTTCTGCTTGGTTGCAAGTGATGATTAAACCACCTGTAAAAAAATAAACATGAAATATTAGCATGTTCTGTGGGGCTGTTTGAGCAAATAGACAATTCTGTCTCATTCATTAACCTGCAGTGCATGAAACGCATGCTAAGTAATACTCTCAAAGGGACTCGTTTTGTGAGGGCTCTTAATTTTCCATGCCTGGAGCTTACTGTGAATGCTCTGTTGAATTATCAATGATTATTTGTATTACATTTAAAATAATTTAGTGTCAACTAGCGAGCAAAAGGTATATCATGCAGTTTATTGACTGACTAATATGTGCCCACTGGTGCACTGTTCATTTAGTGATAAAAAGTGGAAGCCCTAGGACAGGTAGGGTCCTGAATTAGGTAGACAAGTGGAGACACAATGAGCCCTAAGGTGCCCATACACCTTAAGACATCACCAAGCGAGTGGATCTTCTCCTGATATCCCCCACCTATGGGTGGGGGATATCGGAAAAATCCAGGCTAATTCGATCGTGGGGGCCAAACGATCGAATTATAATGACGGGCATAGGCAAAGTTGGCCCGGGGAGCGCATCAGCTAGTTGATCCGACTAGATTTTTAAACCTGTCTGATCGAGATCTGGCCTATTTCAGGCCAGATATCGGTCGGACAGGCCCCTCGTTAGTGCCCATACACGGGCTGATTAGCTGCCGAATCGGTCTAAGGGACTGATATTGGCAGCTAGAATCGGCCCGTGTATAGATAACCAATGTCCAAAGAGCTAGGTTAAATTAGACCTTGAGCTGACTGTTCTTTCTGTCACCTAGTCACCATAGCCTGTTTCTTGACCTCAGTGTCTCTTGTCATGATTAGGTTCCAGCCGACCAAAGGACCAAGAACAAAGGTGGCTGTTGTAGGTGGGACAGAATTGCACACCATGGGTTTGGATGGTTCCATGCAACTGTTACTGACATTACTGCCTCCTTTATTAGGATATTATGGTCTTGTGAAATGTTAGTGTCCCCTAAAGCTGCTACTCTGGTGGCCCACACAAAGTAGAGCCTTGGGCATTTATTACTATTTATGTAGCTGTCCCTCAGGCAGATTTGTCTGGGCATAAAAATACCTTCCAAGAAATATCTGCATAATCCCTGATTAGGTATGAACTGAGCAGACTGTACTTTTAGCCCCATACGCACACCAATACCCTGCTGGCTTAAGATGGCCATACACGTTCAGATTTTAGTCTTCTTTCAACAAACATTAGGATATTACCTGTACGTTTAGGGTGAAGACACACAGAGCTACTAAGTAGCAGCTACTTATGGCTACAATGATCAGCATTGTCTGTTTTTGTATCCGTGACAAGTAGCTACTACTAGTAGCCCTGTGTGTCTTCACCCTTAAATGCAAAAATCTAGAACTAACGTTCAGATTCAAATTGTAGGATAAAGTACTAAAAATAACAAATCAGAGGATGACCTGAACATAAAATAATTGGCAGACACCAATCCTATGAAAGTGACATCCGCGAATTGTATTGCAATACATGTGCAAATTCTATTGTTATCCGACTGAAGTTTTCTAAGCAGTCCGATCCACTAAACGACCATTTGCCATGGTATGAAAATTATCAGGACAATAATTTGGAGCCCACACACAACCCAATCTTACAATTATATCGGTTATATTGGTGTGTGTATGGCCATCTTTAGTCTAAAGTGGCAGCAGCCAATGCTGCCCAGTGTACAACCAGCTTTAGATTATACTGCAGCTCTGATCATGGTATCATATCCTTACCATAAAGCAAGACAGAGTTGCTGTGTTTTAAGCAAAAAAGAGAGACAGTAACATGATATAAGAGAGACTGCTGTACACAAGTCAGAATATTTAAGAAGCCTAAGGATAGTTTCTATTATTTTCAAAATGGGTTTTTCTTTGGCCATTTCTACCTATTTATTCAATATTAAAGCTAATATTCCTATTAAGCCTGTTACATAGTTAGTTACATAGTTACATAGTTACATAGGGTTGAAAAAAGACCTGTGTCCATCAAGTTCAACCCATCCAAGTAAACCCAGCACACCTAACCCACACCTACCAATCTATACACTCACATACATAAACTATAAATACAACCACTAGTACTAACTGTAGATATTAGTATCACAATAGCCTTGGATATTCTGATTGATCAAGAACTCATCCAGGCCCCTCTTAAAGGCATTAACAGAATCTGCCATTACCACATCACTAGGAAGGGCATTCCATAACCTCACTGCCCTCACCGTGAAAAACCACCTACGCTGCTTCAAATGGAAGCTCCGTTCCTCTAATCTAAAGGGGTGACCTCTGGTGCGTTGATTGTTTTTATGGGGAAAAAAGAACATCCCCCAACTGCCTATAATCCCCTCTAATGTACTTGTACAGAGTAATCATGTCCCCTCGCAAACGCCTCTTTTCCAGAGAAAACAACCCCAACCTCGACAGTCTCACCTCATAGTTTAAATCTTCCATCCCCTTAACCAGTTTAGTTGCAGTCTCTGCACTCTCTCCAGCTCATTAATATCCTTCTTAAGGACTGGAGCCCAAAACTGCACTGCATACTCAAGGTGAGGCCTTACCAGGGACCTATAAAGGGGCAAAATTATGTTCTCATCCCTTGAGTCAATGCCCTTTTTTATACAAGACAGCACTTTATTTGCTTTAGTAGCCACAGAATGACACTGCCTGGAATTAGACAACTTGTTATCAACAAAAACCCCTAGATCCTTCTCCATTAAGGATACCCCCAACACACTACCATTCAGTAGATAGTTTGCGTTTATATTATTTCTACCAAAGTGCATAACTTTGCACTTATCAACATTGAACCTCATTTTCCAGTTTGCTGCCCAGTTATCTAATTTTGTCAAATCGCTCTGCAAAGCGGCAGCATCCTGCATGGAACTTATAGTTTTGCACAATTTAGTGTCATCAGCAAAAATAGAAACAGTACTGTCTATGCCCACCTCCAGGTCATTAATAAACAAGTTAAACAGCAAAGGCCCAAGGACTGACCCCTGCGGTACTCCACTAACCACACTGGTCCAATTAGAAAATGTTCCATTTACAACCACTCTTTGTACTCTATCCTTCAGCCAGTTCTCTATCCAATTACAAATATTATGTTCTAGGCCAATATTCCTTAATTTGATCATTAACCTTCTGTGAGGTACTGTATCAAACGCTTTAGCAAAGTCCAAGTAGATGACATCAACTGCCATTCCAGCATCAAGGTTCCTGCTCACCTCCTCATAAAAGGCAACTAAATTAGTCTGGCAAGATCTGTTACGCATAAAACCATGCTGGCACAAACTAATAGTATTGTGAACTGCAATGTATTCAAGTACCCTATCCCTTATTACCCCTTCCAAAAGTTTTCCTACTACTGATGTCAGACTAACAGGCCTATAGTTTTCAGGCTGAGAACGGGATCCCTTTTTAAATAACGGCACCACATTAGCAATCCGCCAGTCTCTTGGCACCATGCCAAACCTCAACGAATCCTGAAAAATTAAGTGAAGAGGTTTGGCAATCACAGCGCTCAGCTCATTTAATACCCTGGGATGAATCCCATCCGGCCCTGGACCTTTGTTTACCTTTACATGTTCAAGTCTCTTTTGAATTTCCTCCCGAGTGACCCATGCGTCAGTAGCTAAATTACTAGAACTGGGCATATTACAAGGGAAGCCTTCATTATCTGGCTCCTCAGATGTATAGACAGATTTTCCTGTCTTGGTTTTTAGATTAATAAATTGAGTTTTCCATTATGCTATGCAACTTTGCAATAGCACTACAAACCGAAGTAAAGTAAAAGCAATTAGGAACTAGAAATATCAATGTACACGAGGACAGTAAAGTGTGAAGTATGATACTATGTGTACACACTTTTTGATGGCCATAGAAATACTGTATTCCATCAGCTATTCAGCTCAGTGAGGGACAATTTTGTTGCAGCTAAGGTAACAATTTCTTTTCTTCAGTAGAAGCAGACTTTGTGTGACCTCTCTTATTGATTCTCAACTATAGACGGGGATCATTGCGCTCTGCTGAATGAGGGACAATACAGAGAAAAGAATTGTACAGTAGAAATTCCAGATTTTCTTTTGTGAAAAGATAAAGAAATGTTTTACTGCTGTAGATTTTTTTCTCCTTTTATAACAGTTGGGGAAAGTACACAACAAAAACGGGAACAGGAGAGATGGACAACTAAAGGTGCCCATACACGTAAAGATCTGCTCGCCTGGCAAGGTCACCAAGCGAGCGGATCTTCTCCCGATATCCCCACCTATGGGTGGACGATATCAGGGGAATTTAGGCTAATTCGGACGTTTGTGGCACAGACGGTTCGGGGACTGCATCAACGTGCCAATGCGGCCCCCGTTGAATTTTTTAACCTGCCCAATCGATATCTGGCCAATTTCAGGCCAGATATCGGTCGGGCAGGCCCGTCATTGCTACCCCTACACGGGCCGTTAAGCTACTGAATCAGTCTAAGGGACCAATATCGGCAGATAGAATCGGCCCGTGTATGGCCACCTTAACTCGGAACAGGCCATGCATTTATCAACACTGGCAGTAACCCAAGGCAACCAATCAAATTGTTGCATTCATTGTTCAACCTGCAGCAGGCTGAAAAGGCAATCACTGATTGGTTGCTATAGGTTACTGCCCAGTGTAAATGAGTCCTTACAGACTTCAGCCTGGGGGGATGACAATTTGGGGAGGGGGGGGGGAGACTGCAGTGCTTGCAGGAGGCCAGGGGGAGGTAACATTTTTCTCGTCACACTTCAGTCACACTTTACTGCTGCGCTGCACGTTAGGGTGAAAACTCACGGAGCTACTTAGTAGCAGCTACTTGTGTCTTCACCCTTAGGGCTCTGGCACACGGGGAGATTAGTCGCCCGAGACAAATCTCCCTGTTCGCGGGCGACTAATCTCCCCGAATTGCCATCCCACCGGCAAAAATGTAAGTCATCGGTGGGATGGCACACGCTGCGCAGGCGATTTCGGCAAATCGTCGAAGTTGCCTCGTGAGGCATTTTCGCCGATTTGCCGAAATCGCACCACCGCGTGTGCCATCCCACCAGGGACTTACATTTTCACCGGTGGGATGGCAACTCGGGGAGATTAGTCGCCCGCGAACAGGGAGATTTGTCGCGGGCGACTAATCTCCCCGTGTGCCAAAACTTATGGAGCAAGTTATGCCACTTAGATCTCTGCTACCACGGGTGACTAACCGTTCCAAAATGCCTTTCCACCGGCAACAACAGGAGTTGCCCCTATGCATTGCATCAGCTTTCTGAAGTCATGCAAAGTTTCCCCTTGCAGGCAGCTTCACGCGACTTCGGAAAGCCGAAGCGATACAGTGTTTCTCTGCACCAACTCTAAGTAACCTTCAGCTAAAAAAATATAATTTTTTTTCCACACAACTATACTCCCAGGACTGACAGCCCCAAGATTCCAATAACACCTTGAAATAAATCAGCAGTAGCTGCCCAACTGCAACAAGGAAGCTGTAATACAAAAAAGCTGTTGTTGGTGTTAAGAAAACATTGAACATAATAAGTGAATCTCACAGGCTTTCCCCTCAGTTTCTCCTCTGTATCATCTACCCTCTTTTCTCTCAGCACAACATTTGGTTCCGCCTCCTGCAGGGAAGCCATGTGACCAGCTCACCAGCTTCAGATTGGCCAGTTAGCTCATTGCAAGCATCAGTGCACTGGTAACAAATTTTCAGTCAGAGAGGGATGACCAGCTCTGTATTTACATTAATGATACTCGTTATTTAAATGAGAATTATATGTCCTGTAACTAACAGATAATATAGGCCCTAATAAGAAACATGCTTATGAATCAATAAATATTTCTATTTTATGTATTTTGAGCCACCATTTTGTGATGTTCTGAATCTGCTAAAGATCTGATGATAATAGGGTTTATCAAGTGAGGAACACCTGTTAGATATCTGACCAATCAACAATCAAACATTTGGCTAGCCATCAGTTTGCACCCAATCATAAGCTGTCAGCTCAGCAAACTGGGCCTCATCTATAAACACTGGGCAATTTGCACCTGGCAAAAAACCATAGCAATCAGTGTGTCCTGTCCCCAGTGCTCCGTATGTGGGGGGGGGGGAATCTGGCCTTGGTTCTGGCTGAAGTAACTGAGACTCTGCTAAAGTAATGGCTCTATCTATCAACATTATCTATGACTGAAGAATCTTTTTCTAAAAGTGTTTCTAACTAGAGAAATGTTTGGTCTAAAGTGAATATTCAACTTAAAATTTAGAAAGGCCTTAAGGTGGCCATACACGCACCGATATTATCGTACGAAACCTCGTTTCGTACGATAATCGGTGCGTGTATGGTATGTCAGCGAGCCGACCGATGTCGCAGGAAGCTGCTGAAATCGGTCGGCTCGTCGATCGGCCAGGTTAGAAAATTTTGATCGGGCGCCATAGAAGGCGCCTGACCAAAATTCTCCCTTCAGAGCTGAATCGGCAGAAGGAGGTAGAAATCCTATTGTTTCTACCTCCTTACCTGCCGATTCAGCCCTGAATGGTGTGTGGCGGATCTGACGATGTTTCGTGCGACCGATGGTCGTACGAAACATCGTCGGATCGCCACGTGTATGGCCAGCTTTAGGGCCGTGGCAGACGGGGAGATTAGTCGCCCGCGACAAATCTCCCTTGTCGCGGGTGACTAATCTCCCCGAAATGCCATCCCACCAGCAAGAATGTAAATCGCCGGTGGGATGGCATACACGGCGCCGCGATTTCCCTGAAATCGCTGAAGTTGCCCTCAAGGAAACTTCATATGGCACCGCGTATGCCATCCCACCAATGATTTTCACTCTCGTCGGTGGGATGGCATTTCGGGGAGATTAGTCGCATTTCGGGGAGATTTGTCACGGGAGACTAATCTCCCCATCTGCCACAGGCCTTAGGGCGAAGACACACAGAGCTACTAAGTAGCAGCTACTCGCCACAGCTACTAAACACCAAAAAATACCCTGCCATAGACAATACTGAGAATTGCCTCTGCTAAAACACACATAGAGACAATTATCAGTAAATGATCAGCATTGTCTATTGCTGTAGCTGTGACAAGTAGCTGCTACTAGTAGCTCTGTTTGCCTTAAGGGCATCATTTGCCTTGGGAGAATAGAAACAGGGGAGATTGCCCTGGATTATGCACGCAGTGGGGCCCTTTCCAGATTGTATGGATAACTGAGCATACAATCTCTGGCCGGTAACAATGTCTTATATTCAGTTAATTAGTGTTAGAAATGGGTTATATTATGTTCTAAAAATATATAGCTATCCATTTATTCATTTGGGTATTAGATTGGTAGTGATTTCATAGGTTTTGCCACCTGTGTAATTAATATTTCTTTGGGTGGGCGGGCAGGCAGCAAGACTCTTGTAATCATCCCTATTGAACTAGAATTGCTGGAATTGCAGGTGTACTTCCTCTGATATGTTGCCTGTCATGTTTTGGAGTGACAATTGCCTGACAAGTAAGTGCTTATGCAGGCGATGCTTGGAGGTGGTTGTGTGCATTTTGTTCCTGCCCATGAAAGTAGTCATTGCCCAGGTGACATTGCACTTAATAAAGGTTAAGCTAAGCATATTGTTTTTCTGCCTACAGTAAAATTGATTTAACATATTGCAGCAGACTAAAGCTGTGGAAAACCGCAAGTTATAAATGGGGTAGATTTATCAAAATGTGAGGTTACAGCTCACCACAGAAAAATTCACCCCCTTTCTATTCATTCCTGTGGGATTTTTAATAAACGTGGCTTCTAAAAATCCCATAAAAATGAATAGAAAGTGGGTGACTTTTTCTTTGGTTCGCTCTAACCTCATAAATCTGCCCCATAGTTATGCATACTCTCCTCTAAAATGTTTTTTTTCCAGGAGCAGCCAACAAATCATATATTTTCAAGGCATGATAATCGTCACATTTTTCCAAGCTCTGTCTATGTTTTTGAAAATGTAAGTATTCTTAGTATCCATTCAACTAAATATAATTCTCCTTTGTGTTTATTCAAAGGAAGGCATGACATTCATTTATGCTATCTGAAATTCCAGTAGCTAATAGGTTGCATACTTTTGATTGGGGGATATTTTTCTGGCCACAAATAGTCAGATTTGCTCAGTTGACTCAAATGGCAAAATTAGTAGATCATTAGTTAGTCTTGTAACAAGCTTTGCTAACCAAACTAATCAATAAAGGCCCAAGTCTGGTGTTGTGACAGCTTGAATCACCTTGGGATCTGATGATTGCTTTCATGTGTTGATATAGCCATTAGCCAATCAATTAGCCAATCAAGGCTAATTTGGTCAAAATTGCTTAAACTGTTCAATATGTACATCTACCTGCCTATATATGGCCAGCTTAGGTCTTAAGGTATATTTGCCATTGCTTTTTTCCTATGGAAGTCCAAAGATGGGCCATGGTTAAAAATGAGCATGGTCTTGGTGGATAGGGGTTTCATTTTGAAGACTTGAATATGCATTATCTAAGTCTGAATCAATGCTAAATGAGTTCTTGACTGTAGAAACTTTTAATATACATTTTGTGTGACATTAAACTGATATAAATTTAAAATCCAGCAGCAGCTGAAATTCCAATTACTTCCAAATGTATATAATCCTAGTAATAAACCATTACATTACTTTTCACTCCAATCCAAAAAGACTGAAATTTCCCCATACAAAAAAAAGAACAATTAAGGGTGGGTGCAATGAGGGTTCTTTTTCTTCTAAAATGATTCATATGATAATTAGTTTTTACTACTGTTAGAAACTGTATGGTATATGGTTTAAGAGCTGAGAAATAATAAGGGTTGTGGAGATAAGGAATAGCAGATTCTTGCAAATTATTTGTGAGATGAGATGATAATTACTGTAATGATTATATTCAGCTTTAGAAAAGAAAGGATTTTCACACATGGGTGGTTCATTTACTGTAAATATAATGTAGCAAACGAATGTGTCTAAAAACAGTGTATTTGTTTGTCATTAAGGGCATGGGCAAGAAGAAAATGCTTAATGCTAGGGAGTCCTACAATGTTCTCCGTTGGGTGCCTCTGGAAAAGAACCTTGAGATGCAAACACCTCTTCTCAGCACCTACAGGATGGATTTCTGGGAACATGGCCCCACAACAGAGAAGATGCCTCAGCTCATTGTACCAAGGTTGTCATCCACCTCGTATCCCGGGATAAAAATCAATAGACAGTTATTTTGGAGTCCACAGTCTAGACAAAACCTTGCCATAGACCGTACTCATAGTAAAGTTCCTGAGCAGCCAACACTGAAGGACAGTATTCCAAAGACTGCCCATTCTAGGACATCAAGCTCTTCATTGCGGAGAATTGTATCTTCTCCTTGTAAAAGACTGACAGTGTCTGACTGCCTTAATTGGCATTCCCAAGAAAATATAAATCAGAAAAATATAGAAAAGGAGTAGCAGACTGATGTTTAATTGGGCGCTCCTTTCAGTGACATAGTTTTGAGCCACAACAATGTAATATATTTGGGTGTCTCTTGCCACAAGGGGTTTGAAATTGCTAACTAGTCAGCCTGTTGACTGTTTTCCTGGATCCTTCTTGTATCCTCTACTTGAGTTAACTGTTCTTGGTGGTCTTTTTCCCTATATACCTTACACAAGCTAATTATACATAGTATTTGAACACCAAAATGGGTTCAATCAGTTAATATACTAAAATTATTTTTATATGTATCTATATACAGATTTCATGTACTGTCCATATGAAAATATATATTTTTTGCTTATGATATTTGTGCTGTATGATATTTGTGACACACAAAGCTGTTGTCATACACATTTTTAGTGAAAATGCTTACCAGAGCTAGTGTTTTCCTATTGACTAAGGGTGCCCATACATGGGCAGATTTAAGCTGCGGATTCAGGTCCTTGAGACCGATTAGGCAGCTTATCTGCCATTATTTGGGGTCCTCCAACAGGCCTGAAATCGGGCAGATGTCGATATGGCAGGCTTGATTTTTTCATTGGATCGAGAACCACATAAGCTCATTCATGCAGTCCTCGCTCTGATCTTTTTGTTTCCCCTTCACTGTAATGCAATAAAAGTAATGCAATTGTTGGCCAGTCAGTTACATGTATTATATGTGTGGAATGCTTGGTAAGATAGTGGCGATTTCATGTATAATAACCTCAAAACACATGGCAGGATGAATGCAGTGCCACTTTCATGTATAATACCTACATCCAGGTTATTGTAGGAAATTCAGTGGTGTTGGCTTTGGCAGGTTTAGCTTCCACAAGCCTTTATAAAAATCCACCCATGAAGGCTGGATGTTGCAGTCCAACACAGTGTCTAAGTATAGTCTACATTTTTTACATCAATAATCTCTCTGGTCAAATGGTATCTCTTCATTGTACCACATATATTTTAAAGGGGAACTTCACCCAAACACAACTTTAGCATTTTTAAAAAAGTAAACATAATTTCAAGCAACTTTGCAATAAACATCAATAAAATATATGCAGTCTTTCATGTTTTTAATGTAATAATATGGTTTGTAACAGTTCCCTAAGCCCCGCCCCCTGTTCCCCTGCTGATCTGGCTGACTACTTTGAGACTCAAATAAAATGTAACAGTAGTCGACTGACCTAACTTTTAAAGGTGTTTTTTTTTTTTTAGCTTTTAATACCTTATGTGACTTATAAGAGAAGGAAAGGCATTTTGGCATTTTATTGCCAACAGATTAGTCACAATTGTGCAAGCTAGAAAGCTATATTTATTCTGTAGAAAGTTTTATCATACCTGAGTAAACAGCCCTAGAAGCTTACTCTGTTTGTTTAAAGGAGAAGGAAAGGCTAATAAAGAGTTAATCTCAAGCTGCAGGCATACCTTCAGTTGTCTCAATAGTACCCTTAAGTCTCCCCATATTTCTTCTGTTCAGATGATCAGAAGCCAAACAGGAAGAAAAAACACTGAGCTGTGTAAAGAAAGTTTCCATAATGCCTCACTCCTGCACCAATGGCAAGACCAGTGTACATGCTCAGTTAGTTAGACTATGAGTCAGCTTCCTGCTGATTGGCTCAGATCCACATTCCTAAGGGGGGGGGGGAGTGAGTTCTTAGCATTCTTGAGGGAGGGGGGAGCACAAGCGGGGAGAGAGCAGAGAGCTGCATGTCTCTGGCAGAGGAAAACAGACACAACAAATCTTTTGACAGAGGACTCAGTGCAGTGTTTCTGTGAGTGCTTATGTCTGTATTTACATACACCTTTCTGATAAAGCTTACTTAGTTTTTACCTTTCTTTCTCCTTTAAGATAGCAGCTGCCATTTTAGCTTGGTCTCGGTAACTTCTGTGCTGTAGCTCTGGCTGCAGGTAGCTCAAATTTTACAGCACAGTTGGGAGGGGGAGTAAGAGATGATGGGGGTGGAGGAGGAGGAGAAGGGAGGGGGAGTGTAACGTAACGATACTTGGTGGTCTAGTGGGGCGATGGGGATGCCCCGTGCATGTCTTTTCATTCGCATGCAATGTCTGACGCCACTTTTGGTGCAAAATTTTAATATTTAAAGATCCCACGACCCTGTGCTCATTGCCCAATGTAGGTCAATTCTAGATTGTTCTTGGGTGCGCTCCTGTTCTGATTTCTTGTGCCATACTGCTGCCTGAACCGACCTTTGCCTGTTTCAACTACTTTTCGCCTGCTGATTCTGTACCATGCTGTCTGTTGGTTATTGACCCTGGCCTGTCCTTTGACTACGCTTGGTTCCCTTGCCCGCTCAGGACTCTCGCCTTGGGTCTCTCACTATAAGTCCTGGCAGCATCCAAGTAATGAAGGGCTCCTCCCGTCATTAAAGGTGGCTGTTATAGGCAGAAGCGTGAGTCGTGACCAGATCCTTGGTGTCTGTTCTGAGTTTTGGACTACCAATCGTGACAGGGAGCGAGGAGATAGGGGCAAACTAAGTAGACTCTTGCTGTGCCCTGAAGGATTTTTCTGAGAGCAGGAAGTCTGACACAGAAGAACGTGTACACAAAAGAAGAAAAGAAATCCTGTGTTTCTTTTGATAGAGGACTCAGTGCAGCATTGCTGTGATAGTTAATGGCAGTATTTACATAGATCTTTCTGATAAAGCTTACTTAGTTTTTACCTTTCCTTATCCTTTTTTAAGAAAAATGTAGGACCAAGTCATGTGAAGCTAAGGAACGTATGGTTTATGCCTGACCAAACACTGCTTATTATCATTCTAAAATGAAGGCTGGATTTAGCACACTTGTAGATGCGCCGAGGCAAGTAATTGTGCTGCTGCAGTGTACAATTATCTAAGTGCTGCCTTGACAGTGTTCTCACAGACATGAAAGCAGAATTTCATAAAAGAGATACCTCTAATTATTTCTGACAATGAAAATCTACAATGAAATGACTCTGCTGCTATCAGTGATTTTTCTCTTGTTAGAAAAATAAAAATATTTTTACAGTTTAAATTGTTCAAAAAACACCAATAATAGTATTTTGATGTTGAGGTATGAATAGAGCACACTTTATTTTGACCTCTGGCACAAACCTTTATTTTCTGCGGAAATTACTGGTGTGCCGATTGCACAGTGGGAGTCAAAAGAGGAGGTAAAGTGCTACATCTGTCAAGAAAGGGAATGACTCAGATGTTTATGTACTATGTTTTGTTTATAACCTATTGGTATGTATTATATACATATATATGTACAGCTAATATCCAGAATGCTCAGGACCTGGGGATATCCAGATAAAGGGTTAGTTTCCATTAAAGTCAATAGGATTGTTTTGCCTCCAGTAAGAATTAATTACAGTACAGGTATGGGATCCCTGGAGACCCATTATCCAGAAAGCTCCTAATAAAACAGTACCTTGTAATTGATCCCAACTAAGATATAAATAATCCTTATTGGATGGAAAACAATCCTATTGGGTTTAATTAATGTTTTATTAATTTTTCAGTAGACTTAAAGGGAAAAGAAAGTCAAAGTCACTTGGGGGTGCCAAAATGTTAGGCACCCCCAAGTGACTTTGACCACCTACCTTTTACCCCGGGCTGGTGCCCCTGTGAGGAGGGAACAGCACCAGCCTGGGGTAGCTGCCGGCGCTTCCTTCCTCTTGTTTCGCTGCGCGCGCATGCGCAGTAGAGAGAAAAGCCGAACTTAAACATTAAAGTCGGCTTTTCACTCTACTGCGCATGCGCCCACCGCTGGCATTCAGGAAGAGGAAGCCAGAACACGGAAGCGCTGCGCTCCAGGTGCCCCGGGCTGGTGCTGTTTTCTCCCAACAGGGGCACCAGCCCGGGGTACGAGGTAAGCGGTTAAAGTCACTTGGGGGTGCCTAACATTTTGGCACCCCCAAGTGACTTTACCTTTCGTTTCCCTTTAAGGAATGGAAATTCTAAATTACGGAAAGATCCCTTATCCAGAATACCCTTGGTCCTGGGCATTCTGGATAACGGGTCCTATACCTTTATATCTTAGTTAGTAATAAGTGCAAGGTATTGTTTTATAACTAAAAGAAAAAAGAAATATATCATATTTTTAAAAATGTCAATTATATGATTAAAATGGAGTCAACAGGAGATAGCCTTCCCATAATTTGGTCTTCTGGGTAACGTATCCCATATTTGTACTGATATATATTTTGAACTGTTTCTATAGGGATATCAGACAAGCATTTAAGAAGTAAAAACCATAGGTCTTTGAATGGATAAAGGACGTGGAAATGCATTCTGGCACTTCTTTGAAAGATCTGGAGACTTCTTTAATTTTTGCAGCATATTTGTGATTCCAAAAGTTTATATAGACGTGATAGTTGGGCCTCAGTAACAAGTCCTCCGCCCATGTTGTGCCAAGTACAAGAGGGATGAAGATTACCGAGGGCCTGTAGCTTCTGACCAGAGAACTAACTTGCATAAGGATTATATCCTGGGCTGGGGGATATTTAGATCATTTTGTCTTCAAAAATGATTGAATTTAAACAAATAGAATTTGTGGGATGACTTTATGCCTCTATACATATTTCATTTTAATCCCGTTTGTGGCAGTGTAATCTGTGATGATACCTCCATAGATAAGTGGTACAATTGTATTGACCCAATGGCTCCTTGTTTGGGGTCCTTGTTGAAAGTTTAATCAGAATCAACTAAGTCTGATGTCATTTAGACATGTGGTTAACTCTGGTTAGCCAGTGATCCTGTTGGCCAAGGTTGCATGGGTCCCAGGAGTGGTCTGGTTCCTCGGTTGATAATGTATTTACATTATCAACCGAGGAACCAGACCACTCATGGGAGGTAACACTCAATTCACCAATGACTAGATATAAGTAAAACTAAAGCTTTTCCTAAAAGACCCAATACCAGATCAATAAATGAATAGATATACTGCTCTGCAAACAAAAGACACATGGGTATGATAAAAGGAAACCACTTTCTATACAGAACATTTGCATTAACAAACCATATAAAGCTTCAAAATTGTAGTGCATTGGGGCATGGGAGAATATCCATTGCTTCAGACAACAATCTCTGGTATTCTCCCATGCAACAATATTCACTTATTGGCTTGATATTTGAGCCACAACCCTTTCCTGGCTAGTTTGACCCACCACATGGGTACCCATATTGACCATAGGTCTTCATGCTGTCTAGTTTTAGAAACCTAATATTGTGATTTTCTCATTTCCACTCATTTTATCATTTCACTTCAAACATACAGAAAATTAGAGGCAATCAGATTTCAATCCTGACAACCACCCATTTCAGCACACTTCTTCCTATAAAGCCCTTTCAATAGAGTAGGGTCAGGGCAGCTTCATTCGTCATTTGGAACTCTTTGAATATGGTGTGTATGCAACATTGCTATTCTTTAAGTTTACCATTTGTAATGAAGCTCGAAACAACATTAAATAAGGAAAGCAGACAAAGGCAAGAGAATAAAACACTTTAATTATTGAAAGAGGTGTTTTGTGAACCTCATAGGCACTCAAGCACAGGGTACCCACCGAAACAAACTAGCACTTGGTTTCACAGCCACAAGTGAGCACAGACAGACTGTAACTAAACAACACAGGTACTCCCACAGAATTACCTGTATCATTGCTTGGAAACCCTTTCACCATCGGAACACAGATTGTATATATGTCATTTATACCCCTTGTACAAAATCAGGTGGGCGGTTTTGTTTCAGAAACATTTTCTCAACAGATCTTCACCACCCTAACAAATAATCCAGTGTGGGATGGTAGAGATGGCAAATGGCACTGCCTAATTAGCAATTAAAGGGGAACTCCACCCAAATACAACAAACTTTTTGATAAGTAAATATAATTTTCAGCAACTTTGCAATATATATCAATTAAAAAATATGCAGCCTTTTCATGATTTTTAATGTAATAATATGGTTTGGAACAGTTACCTAAGCCCCGCCCCCTGTTCCCCTGCTGATCTGGCTGGCTACTTTGTGACTCAAATAAAATGTAACAGTAGTCGCCTGTCCCCGGCCTGCCTTCAGCCTGCATCCTCCCAATCCCACAATTCCCTGCACACATGATGTCAATAAGGAAAGGAACATCACAGTGCAATGCATTGTGGGTTATGTAGTTCCTGCATGCTGTCTGTAAGCTGTGGAGAAGTTGTTACAATTTGTAACATCAATGTTTTAGTCCCTCCTCCCATGCCAGGATTTCAAATGATGCAGAAAGAGAAGAACTGTTTTGCAGCTGGATTTCAGCATATAAAAATGGTATTTATTCCTACTGTTTGAAGGAACAGATTACAGGGATAGGGATATTAGGGGTTTCTGTGTTGTGTGGGGCTCTTTAATAAATTTTGGTTCGGAAGCCGGAGTTCCTCTTTAAGGTGCAAACCTGGAGTTGTTGCTCATTTCGACAACAGTCGTACTGAATATGTTAGAAGGTCTTGTGGCTTTTTGTCCAATCCAGCTTAGCACAGTGTGTTTGTCATAGCTTCCTGCAGGGTTTAGGTTAATGCCAAAGTCTGTTAGGCTTCAGGGGAGCTCTGTCTTTTCTGCACTGTCTGTATAAATATATGCGATACATCAGTTATATTTTCCCTTTAGCTACGGTCAGACAAAATAGCTTCCCACCGAACACTCCATTTTGCTTTCCTGATGTAATTGTGTGCACGGAAGCAGCTGATCTGAGCAGAACGATCATTTATTTTTGGCACTCCTGTATATTAAAGGTCCGTTGTGCCATTCTGCTGTAGAACTCAATTTGGCCTTGAGCATTAGTGACAGCTGAAAACACTCTAACATGACTTCTGAAACCTCCAGCATTAAGAAACCTTGTGAACATCAGAAAATGCTCCAACGTGACTTCTGAAACCTTACGCATTAGGAAACCTCGGGCAGAATGAATCCCCCAAGGGCTGTTTAAGATTTTGTTTTCTTTCCAAGATGGCAAGGCTGTGTCACAGTTGGCAGCTAGTCTACTTTTCAGAATATCAGTGTTTTTTTCCAGAGATTTTTCTAATACTCTAATATTTTTGAAGGCACTACGAACTCCTGCAATCCATTATCCTTGTTATAAAGTAACCCATCTTTTCGAAAGACAGAACGATCACGTCAACCCAGATCAGCCGAGAGACAG
This sequence comes from Xenopus tropicalis, assembly GCF_000004195.4. Taxonomy (NCBI): domain Eukaryota; kingdom Metazoa; phylum Chordata; class Amphibia; order Anura; family Pipidae; genus Xenopus; species Xenopus tropicalis. The sequence continues at coordinate 137,908,021 of NC_030680.2, read as the reverse complement.
ATTGATGAGCAAACATGATTTTTTTTGCTTTGTGATGTTTTATTCATTACATATTTTTTTAAAAAAAGCTATTGTAATTCCTCAATATATATATAAATATATATATATGACCAGAGAGTTGAATAAAGACTATACCCTAGGGCTCCTACATAGCTTTATACATATAACAAAGTGCCATTAAATGTCATTGGGGGGGAAAAGTCTTACTGTATAAAAACAGAGGATCTATTAAAATATTCAAAAGAATTGTAAAAAAAAATGCTGTCCTGAAAATGTGTTTTGCTTATAATTTGAAACCCAACTTTAGCAATATTTGGCTCCTGATGAAACTGAACCTGGTGCATGTTTGTGGGTGAAGGATAGATTATAAACTGCCATATGACAGGGTTCAATGCCAATGATGAACAATATCTTAATTATTTGCTTTAATCAATTGAACAAAGAAGTTCATTTTGGAGAAGTCTTTAATTTCTCTCTTTATTCCACCTCTTTGGTTGCACCCTACACCCATTAAAGAATTAGCCTGAGACATGGTAGCATGGAGAGGGCTTTAGGAAGGTATCATTAGCCAGAGCCCATTCTTTCTCATTATTTCAATTGCTAAGGGGAAATAAGGATATAGGGACAAACCTCACCCCATTCCTGCCTGGTTCCCAATAGCTGCTGTATGGTAGTTCCCCCTTACTGCAGGTGAAAAGCAGGCATCAGCCTGCTTTTCACCTGCAGTAAGGGGGAACTACCATACAGCAGACCCCACAATTCGTGCCCCCGTGGCCCCCTTACAACTGCAGGCTCTGCTGTATGGTAACAAACCATGGTCTGCCTAATTCTTACCTTTATTTATTCCAACTATAGAAAGTGGGCCGAAAATGGTTGCACTGTTTTTCTTCTTTATATTAGCAGCATAAAAACTGCTAATTTCTTGAAAACTAGAATAAAAATTGCAAATATCTTGAAAACTAGAATAAAAATAACTAATGTAATAATTAATGAAAAAGTGCTTGGGAGAGCAATCTATGCAATTTTATATTAATTTGTTTAGGGGCTTACATATCCATTAATAGATATTATAGATAATAATAATAATTAACAGCATAAATAGAAAACCAGACACATTCTATTTATATGGTTCCTAGTGAACATAGATTTATGGTTTCCATTTAATAAGAGGACAATAAGTCCCTGTTCATGTAATGTCATAGATTTACAGAGAGGGAGACTTTTTGGAATAGCTTACATATATGTTAGTGGTGAGTGATTATTTTCGGCAGACATGGATTCACAGAGAATTTCCGCATTTCGCGAAACTTCTGTGAAAATTCGCCACAGAAAAAAAAAGATGCGACCGCATAACAAAAATGTCCGTGGTCATAAGATGTAGGCGACAAAAAAATTGCACAATTTTTCGCTGTTTCATGAATTTTCTTGTCGTTGCGCTTGTTATGGCGAAGTGAGACGGGACCAATTCGCTCATCACTATCTGTATATATCTGTATAAATGCAGGCTTTGAGAGGGACCTGGCAGACTTCTAAACATTAATTTTAATACCTAGGGGGCCATTTACTAACCATCTGATCTTTATTTTCCGATTTGGATTTTTAGCACTAAAAGTTGTGGATTCAAGAATCACTATGCAACCAAATGTCTATAAATTCGAATCTGACAATATGCCAGCTAAAACTTGCCAAGATTATGTAAAAGTCCTGAAAGATCCTTCTTATGCCTCGAAACTTTAGAGGTTTCGGATTTTTGATGCTGGTTTTTGTGCAGCAATTCGAAAAATTCGAGTTTTGAAGACAGTTTCTTGCAACTTTTTCCCATGCAGACTTTTTCAGACATTTGTGGAAGTGAGTTTAGTCGAATTTTTAAAAATAAAAATATGAGAAATGTTAGAGTTTTAGTAAATAGTGAGAATAACACAGTTCTACACTGCCAAAAACATCTTGCTCTGGGGCAGATTTATCTAAAGGCAGAGCTGAAGAGAAAGGCTCAAAATACAGCTTGGAACTATTTAATATGAGGCACTACTGATAGCGGAACTATTCCCACCTTTCCCATTTATTTGTAAGGATAGCCATATTGTGGCCCTCCAGCTGCTGATGAACTACAACTTACTTTGCATGGAGGGCTTTGGTTTGGGAGTTGCAGTTTAACCAACTGCAGGTTTGATGATGATAGATATTGAGATATTGAGACAGCTGGAGGCCAGCCATTGGAACATCCCTGCTTCCTGCTGTAAGCACAAAAATATCTAACAGTTAGTACACAGTGTAATAAATTGTCCTTTATATTTACCCAAGGCCATGTGATGCATCATGTGCTCTTAGTAGCAATTCCTCTTTCCTAATGAATATCTGATCTGGACCTGGAGGGTACACTGTACCATACAGCACGTGGGACATGTAGCAAACATTGTTCACTGGAGGGAATTGTCTTTTTGAACAGCAGAAACGTAACAGCTAGAACATTTTTGGTGAATAAATACTACACCACCTTCCTGCACATGAAACCATAACATTCAACCTTTGTTGGTTAGACCATATAGTGAAACCAAGTACACATCGTACATACATACTATTGTCTTTGACCAGGTGACTACCTATTTGAAAACCTTCCTTCAGTTCAACTAAATGCTGAAATAATCCCTTAAACATAAGCACATGGTGTGCCCAATGATCCGTTCACCTGTAGGTTTTGACTTTCTCCAGCATTTTGGCTGGCCCTCTGCTTAACAAGAGATGCTCAGGCACTTATCTTACAGCCAGGGCCATTTTTTTGTCACTTCATATTGGTAGAAATGTCCTTCAGACGTCTTCTAAAACACAAAGAGCTTCCACTGCACTGCTGGGTCCCTGTGCCACACCTCCAATCACAAAAAGTATATTGTTCGACTGAAGACTTGAACATGAACAGCGGCCTGTTGGCATGGATGGCAAAGTCTCCCATCTTTTCTTTACTGGGTTGTAGCCTTCAACTGAACTCAAAGGAGATGGCTGGTTTCCTGAAAAAGTAAAACAAGATATTGTTTAGAAGCAACTTTGCACAGACAAATGTCTGATTGGTTGCTATGAGCCTCTGGACTGAGGAAATATTTCCCACCTTAAAAATCAGATGACCATTTAGAACTGTACATTAAAAACTCACAATGACCACCCTATTGCTTTAGGTTTATAGTGTGCCTCATCATAAGTGGTTCAGATAATTGATTAATGGTTAAGACTGTGGGAGGGATACACAATTTACTAAGACAATTGATACAACTACAGGTTACAGAGCCTTGGACAAGGAAAATAATTTATTACAAAGCTTAGCTCACTGTTTTATAATTGTTGGAATTCTGGAAGAAGATAGACATCCTGGTGTCCACCTCTTCTGGCAAGTTCTAGGTTCTAAGCCAGTCTAGAGCCATTGAACTTATTGAGGCCTAGCTATCATTCCTCCCAATGACTTCTGTGTCAACTCCTTGCAGCATTGGGCAACTGTTGGAAATATAAAGAAGAGGTGACTATACATCATACTCCTAATTCTAATTCTCCCCTAGCATCTGTAAATGCAGTCCCAGCTCACCTTGCAATTTTAGTCTTCTACAAGCTGCCTTTTCACTTTCCATAATCCTTTAACCCTTCTATTGTGTTATAACCACCTACAGGAAATAGTAGGGGGCAATACTTGGTGGCACAGGGGATATATATATATATATATATATACAGTACGTTCTGGAGCACTGTGCCACTGGGTAATCCTAAATCCTAAAGCATGGATTTGTGGCAGATTCATTTGTGAAACGGGCAACAAAATTTGCAGCGGACCATGTGTCCAAAAATTGTTGCCCGCGTCAAAAGAATGGTCGCGCATCAAAAAAATAATTGTCTCACTCGTCAAACGTATTGTCGCGCACGTCAAAAGAATTGTCTCTCTCATCAAAAGAATTGTCTCTCGCGTCAAAAAGAATTGTCTCTCGCGTCAAATAGAATTGTCTCTCATCAAAAGAATTGTCTCTCGCGTCAAAAAGAATTGTCTCTCATCAAAAGAACTGTCGCGCGCGACATGCAACATTTTCCCCGATTCACAAATGTTTCGGCGAAACGGGACAGATTTGCTCATCACTAATCCTAAATAGAAAAAGTAAGGGACGCTTTAGTGGGATCATTTGATTCGCAGTGCACACAAATATACCAGGGTCACACAAACATGTTAGGTAACTTGGGCCAATTATTGGCTTTACTCCCACACTACTTCCTGTTACAGTCAGAGCTGCATTATTTCCTGTCAGCTGATCTCTGAGGAAGCACACAGCCCATCACTAAATGGTGGCTCAAGGGAAACAATGTAAAAGAGCAATATTTACTGATATATATTTTCAAGTTTGATGATATTTTTTTCATACATGATAACATTGGTTACGTATTTATTCTGGGGGTATAGTTTTCCTTTGAGTCTACTAAAATCATTTAAACATTTAATAAAACCAACAGAATTGTTTTGCCCCCAATAAGGATATTGGGATCAAGTACAGGTACTGTTTTTTTTTGTTTTTTTTTTTAAACTTTGTTTTTATTTTGCGTCATCATACATATCAGTTACAATTTTGTTATCGTTTTTGTCTTACATTTGCGTCTTATAATCAATATGTATTAATGGATAATATCTGGTTTAACATTTGTAATACATTTTTGAACTTTAACTTTCAGCTCATACCTTATATTTTCCTGGGCCTTGTGGGAATAGATTTTCATTGATAACATGTTGCCAGCATTCTGTTTGTTTGTTGACTCCTGGGGGATCCGTAGTTTTGTTGGTCAAGTTCCTGGTTTTGTATATTTTGGAGATATTGGGATGCTTCAACTATAAGTGGGTGTTCTCTAAGTGTTTCCATATCATACCATGTGGTTTGTCTAAATGTGTTGACTATGAGGTGTCTGATTGTTTGGGATAAGGAGGATATATAAACAGGTACTGTTTTATTATTACAGAGAAAAGGGAATCATGTAACCATTAAATAAACCCAATAGGACTGTTCTGCCCCCAATAAGGGGTAATTATATCTTAGTTGGGATCAAGTACAGGTACTGTTTTATTATTACAGAGAAAAGGGAATCATTTAACCATTAAATAAACCCAATAGGGCTGTTCTGCCCCAATAAGGGGTAATTATATCTTAGTTGGGATCAAGTACAGGTACTGTTTTATTATTACAGAGAAAAGGGAATCATTTAACCATTAAATAAACCCAATAGGGCTGTTCTGCCCCCAATAAGGGGTAATTATATCTTAGTTGGGATCAAGTACAGGTACTGTTTTATTATTACAGAGAAAAGGGAATCATTTAACCATGAAATAAACCCAATAGGACTGTTCTGCCCCCAATAAGGGGTAATTATATCTTAGTTGGGATCAAGTACAGGTACTGTTTTATTATTACAGAGAAAAGGGAATCATTTAACCATGAAATAAACCCAATAGGGCTGTTCTGCCCCCAAAAAGGGGTATTTATATCTTAGTTGGGATCAAGTACACGTACTGTTTTATTATTACAGAGAAAAGGGCAATTATTTTTAAAAATCTGATTTATTTGATTAAAAAGGAGTCTATGGGAGCCCTTCCGAGCTTTCTGGATAGCAGGTTTCCAGATAAAGGATCCAATACTTGTATATAAAAATAGGACGCTGCAAATCTTGAATAAAGTATCAAAGTTTTATTTAAAGCCCAATGAATATAAATAAAATAATAGATTCTGGTGGTGTTGGCTGTCAATTAAAATATTGTGTTAGTTAAAATATACTAGACACGGGGATCCTTTCAAAGAACTGAAATTCCTTTCAATATCATGTGTCCCTGGAGATTTAGAAGTAAAAGCAGCTCACAAACAGAAATAAACCCTCATTGTATGAGAAAGGTCACATCTTTTAGTGTATAAACGGGGCCCTCTTTCTCTCTCTTGTGATGCACTCAACTCCCCCAGCCGAGGTAGCTTTTCAGACAATCACTGTTGCTATGGAAATCCATAGGACCAGCGTTTATTATTCAATAATCCAATTTAATTCATGTTTTCCCTGACAATGTTCACTTGAGAGGCTTTAAATGAATTTCTACCAACGTCAGTATGTTATAATAGCATATTTGTGTTCCTATTTTTATCTCGGTGAAAAGGGTTGACAAATAACAATGCCTTTTATTACTGTATTTCTATCACATTTCTACCTGCGGCTGTACACACCAGTAAGCCACCTCCTCCCCTTTCTACTAGGAACCTTGCCTCCATTACTGCCACTAACTGACAGGAGTAACCTTTCCCTGCCACAGTGCTACAGATCACTCGAACAGAGATAAAAGGATCATTACAGAGCAGTCCCTGAGACTTCTGTTGACCCCACAGATTTTGTCTTTCTGTGGTTCCCAAGCAAGGTTCAACAATAATTAGTTCTTCTGCACACCACTTACATAATTCCATAGGGTGCATTCAACTCCTCAGCCAAATTCATAGACCTCCGTACAAGGAAGAAGCACATCAGCGTACCGGCAAATGCCTTTTCGAGGAATAACCCCTTCTTCAGGTGCAATAATAATAAGAAGGGGGTATTCCCCGAAAGCTTGTGCCACATCTTTATGCAATAAATGTGTTAAAGGCATTTGCAAGTATGATGGTGTGCTTCTTCCTTGTACGGAGTTCCCAAGCAAGGGCCACTGCTTTGGGCAGTAGTTATAGGAAGGAAAATGAGAATCCAGTAAAGCACCATGTATTCCCCAAAATGTAGAATCTGTAGTGGTGGGAATAAAAGCCTCTTTATTGTGTAAACAGCAACACAGGGCCCATATTCACCCCTGGAAAGAGACTGTGGCTGTTGGATAGCAGGTATAGTAGGGAGAGATGGTGCCTATAGTAGCAGTGGGGGGATAATAGCCTCTGGGAAGGGACTGGGGCTGTGGGATAGCAGGTATAGTAGGGAGAGATGGTGCCTATAGTAGCAGTGGGGGGATAATAGCCTCTGGGAAGGGACAGTGGCTGTGGGATAGCAGGTATAGTAGGGAGAGATGGTGCCTATAGTAGCAGTGGGGGGATAATAGCCTCTGGGAAGGGACTGGGGCTGTGGGATAGCAGGTATAGTAGGGAGAGATGGTGCCTATAGTAGCAGTGGGGGGATAATAGCCTCTGGGAAGGGACTGGGGCTGTGGGATAGCAGGTATAGTAGGGAGAGATGGTGCCTATAGTAGCAGTGGGGGATAATAGCCTCTGGGAAGGGACTGTGGCTGTGGGATAGCAGGTATAGTAGGGAGAGATGGTGCCTATAGTAGCAGTGGGGGGATAATAGCCTCTGGGAAGGGACTGGGGCTGTGGGATAGCAGGTATAGTAGGGAGAGATGGTGCCTATAGTAGAAGTGGGGGGATAATAGCCTCTGGGAAGGGACTGTGGCTGTGGGATAGCAGGTATAGTAGGGAGAGATGGTGCCTATAGTAGCAGTGGGGGGATAATAGCCTCTGGGAAGGGACTGTGGCTGTGGGATAGCAGGTATAGTAGGGAGAGATGGTGCCTATAGTAGCAGTGGGGGGATAATAGCCTCTGGGAAGGGACTGGGGCTGTGGGATAGCAGGTATAGTAGGGAGAGATGGTGCCTATAGTAGCAGTGGGGGGATAATAGCCTCTGGGAAGGGACTGGGGCTGTGGGATAGCAGGTATAGTAGGGAGAGATGGTGCCTATAGTAGCAGTGGGGGGATAATAGCCTCTGGGAAGGGACTGGGGCTGTGGGATAGCAGGTATAGTAGGGAGAGATGGTGCCTATAGTAGCAGTGGGGGGATAATAGCCTCTGGGAAGGGACTGGGGCTGTGGGATAGCAGGTATAGTAGGGAGAGATGGTGCCTATAGTAGCAGTGGGGGGGATAATAGCCTCTGGGAAGGGACTGGGGCTGTGGGATAGCAGGTATAGTAGGGAGAGAATTTTATTAAAATATATTAAATACAATTAAACAATAATTACATTTCAATCAAGCAAAAAAAAAAACAAAAACAAACATATAAATCAATATCACATCAAAAAAACAAAGCGTACCTCCTTCCAAAGCATCTTATTTCTTACAGATCATTATAAAACACATATCAAGAGGCATCTTTATGTTTCTTTTTTTGAAAATTGTCCAAACATTTCCCAGCAGACCGTTTAACCTGTACCCGCACACCTGCCCCCTGACTCTCCATCACATCTTGCTCCCCCAACTCCCCTTCCTCCAGTGACTCCTTTTCTGCCCCCTGAGACTGAAAAGCCCCTTCTCTTTTGCTCTTCTTCCTGCTGGAGATGATATCAGATGAGAGACTTTTCCTTTTCTCCCTCTCCTCCTCCCCCTCCTCCATTCTCTCCAACTCTACCTGTTCATCTGCTAAATCCCCCCACGACTTCCCTCCTGGCAAAACAAACCTATTTTCAGTTGGGAGGGTAATTACACCCGGGCACTGAGCCTCCTTAGCTTTATTAGATTTGCTGCCCACCACTATCCAACCATCCCCTCCACCTCCCTCCTCTTGGGCTGCCTGTACCTTTGCCTGTTTGTTCTCTCTCTCCTTCCCTCTGACCTCTGTTGGGCGCCCCCTGTCTGTCTCTTTTGCCCCACCTGCCCTCTCCTCCCCCCTTCCCTCAGTCTGTGGCAAGTTCTCCCCTGGCATTGGGGTACTCATTACTTTTTCCAGATTGGGACAAGCCTTCCTAATGTTGCGCCAGGCGTCAGGGCAGGCCCTATAAGCATGGCCGGATTGCATACACAGGTTACACTTTATGGCCTTTACACACTCCTTGCTTGGGTGCCCAGTCTCCCCACACAAAGCACATTTCTGTATGTTACACTTTACAGCATAATGCCTGTTGGACCCACATTTATAGCATAGCCTGGGCTGGCCCACATAGAAACAGACACCCCTTGCTTTCCCAATGAAAAAGGAATTTGGGAGATGTTTCTGAACATTCTGATCCACATGCAGTTTCACTTGGACTTTATACCCCCCTACCCAGAATCCCTCCTCATCAAACACCGGCTCCAGGGGGGATAGGACAGTGCACTGGCGCCGGAGCCATATGAGGATGTCCTGCTCATGCACTGTCTCTCTCTTCATGATAATGGTAACCAGTTTGGTTTCTGGTTTGGACACAGGGATTACCCTAAACCCCTCCCACTCCTTGGCCCCTTTACTTGGATGGTACCGCCTCCAGAACTCCTCTAACCCTTGGGATAACTTATAGCTTAAATCAAACTCTGTGTCTGTGACACTCAGCAAGGCATAAACATCCTGTGGGGTAAAACCCAGCAACTGTTTAATGATGTTTCTGGCCACAAACCTGCGCCCCGGGAAATCCTCCCTCCCTTTCTCCCACTTAATTTTCACAACATTCTTCCTCTTATCAAACTCATCATCAAACTCATCATCCTGCTCACGTGCAAAGAATCTCCTTCCCTCCCAAACACTGCCCCCCGCAGCCCCAGCAACACTCTCAGTCCCCCCTTGCACATTGCTTTCCCCAGCAGAATAAACGACATTTTTTCCTTCCCCTCCCCCCTCCGTCACACACGTTGCATTACCTGCAATCACCTGCACCTCAGCTGCACCACTCCCAGCCGCTTGCACCTCAGCTGCCCCAACACTCACTGCCCCTCCCCCCTCACTCACACACATTGCATTACCTGCAATCACCTGCACCTCAGCCCTCATCCCACTCACGGCAGCTGCACACACACCATCAGTATTGGAAAGACCGTTACTATGCACAGTATCAGTAGCAACGCTACATTCTGCAACAGTTTTTGAAACCTCAGTCTCTTTGAGCAGTTCAACGACTTTAAGCAGTCTCTCAGTAGTCACATTGCCTTCTTTCATCTGCTCAAACCTCTGCTTGTTGCCATACAGCTCCCTCCATGGCTCTATAACAGCCAGAATGTCTTTAATGTAGATCTCAGTCTCTTCCAGCTCCTTATTGAGGAAAGTCACCTCTCTGATAAACCGAGTTCTCCTCTCTCCTTTCAGCGAATCCTCACTCTTTATCAGTCTGTCAATGTCTCTGTTTAACTTACTTTGTTTTTCCTCCAAACACCGCAGCTCTTTCAAAGCATTAATAATGGTGTCATACTGTATAACAGTCTCAGTACCTTTGTGCACTTCCCCAGCCTTCCCCAGGGGGCCGGCAGCCATTACCTGCTCACTCTCCAGGGCCACACGGTTTCCATGCACCTCACAAGCAGCAGCCATTTCCTGGTCACTCAGAGCACTCTCTGCAACCTCCAGGGCCACACAGCTTCCATGTTCCCCATTGGCAGCAGCCATCTCCTGGTTGGTCAGAACACTTTCTGCAACCACCATTGCCATATGGCTTCCATACCCCTCACTGCCAGCAGCCATTTTGCAGCCATCAAACTCTCCTCTCACCTCCTGGTCTGCCTCTGCTGTAGCTCCGCAGCTCCCTGCAGTTACTCCAACACCGGCGCCCAGGTCCTCAGAGTCACTCTCCATGCCACTTTGGGAACAGCTTTTGCTTTTCTTTTCCTTTCCTTTATCAGAGCAGGAAACATTGCCCTCTGCAGTGCGCTCCACTGTCACCATGATGTTGGACTCAGTGGCCTTCCTGCTGCTTCTCAAACGGGTCTCAACTACCCGGCCAAATGGTTTCGCCTTCTTCCCCATTGAGTAGGGAAAAACAGTAAAAAACAGAGAAAAAGTACCCACAAAACTAACCCCCAGACCCAGCCGGGCCTGGGAGAAAGTCACAACTCCACAGAGCACTCAGAGCACCTCCACTCAGTAGCAACAGCAATGAGCAAATGGCCTCTGGGAAGGGGGTGTGGCTGTGGGATAGCAGGTATAGTAGGGAGAGATGGTGCCTATAGTAGCAGTGGGATATTAGCCTCTGGGAAGGGACTGGGGCTGTGGGATAGCAGGTATAGTAGGGAGAGATGGTGCCTATAGTAGCAGTGGGGGGATAATAGCCTCTGGGAAGGGACTGGGGCTGTGGGATAGCAGGCATAGTAGGGAGAGATGGTGCCTATAGTAGCAGTGGGATAATAGCCTCTGGGAAGGGACTGGGGCTGTGGGATAGCAGGTATAGTAGGGAGAGATGGTGCCTATAGTAGCAGTGGGGGGATAATAGCCTCTGGGAAGGGACTGGGGCTGTGGGATAGCAGGTATAGTAGGGAGAGATGGTGCCTATAGTAGCAGTGGGGGGATAATAGCCTCTGGGAAGGGACTGGGGCTGTGGGATAGTAGGTATAGTAGGGAGAGATGGTGCCTATAGTAGCAGTGGGGGGATAATAGCCTCTGGGAAGGGACTGGGGCTGTGGGATAGCAGGTATAGTAGGGAGAGATGGTGCCTATAGTAGCAGTGGGGGGATAATAGCCTCTGGGAAGGGACTGGGGCTGTGGGATAGCAGGTATAGTAGGGAGAGATGGTGCCTATAGTAGCAGTGGGGGGATAATAGCCTCTGGGAAGGGACTGGGGCTGTGGGATAGCAGGTATAGTAGGGAGAGATGGTGCCTATAGTAGCAGTGGGTGGATAATAGCCTCTGGGAAGGGACTGGGGCTGTGGGATAGCAGGTATAGTAGGGAGAGATGGTGCCTATAGTAGCAGTGGGGGGATAATAGCCTCTGGGAAGGGACTGGGGCTGTGGGATAGCAGGTATAGTAGGGAGAGATGGTGCCTATAGTAGCAGTGGGGGGATAATAGCTTCTGGGAAGGGACTGTGGCTGTGGAATAGCAGGTATAGTAGGGAGAGATGGTGCCTGATATGTCCGGCTGCAATGTATTGTGTCATTCAGTAGTTGAAAAGATAAAATTAACAATATGATGTTCCATAACCCTGCCACAAAAGCTGTGCCCTAGATAGCGGTTGGGAGAAATTGACAATATGACAACTTGACAAAATAATAATACAAGGTACTAAATGATGTTAAATATAGCATCTTGTGTTCACCTCTGCCATACACTGGAAAATCTGTGGTCCAAATGAGTAATTCAGGGTTTGTAGCAAGCTAGCTTGGCAGTCTCTCTTGAATTCCCTCTGACCCACACTGGCCTGAACCCCAACTGTACCCCAATTACCCTCTAGACTTTAAAATTCAAACCTAAATGATAACACACAAATATGGAGTGTACCAAAAATTATCTTCATACACCAATGACTACTTGCTCTGCCCCACCCAATGTGCTAGGGAAGGGATTTGGCTGAAAGGGAAAGTGTTTATACAGAATCCTGGCAATTCAATTCACAGATAAAGAACTACAGGAGCAAAAGACTGAAATATAGTCCTAGGGGGAGATTTACTAATCCACGAATTGGAATCCCGAAAGGGAAAAAAATCGGATTGGAAACGAAAAATTTGCGTCTTTTTCGCCGCCGTTGCGATTTTTTTGTATTTCTCGCGACTTTTTCGTCGCCGCTGCGACTTTATCGTATTTTGCGCGACTATTTCATTGCCGCCGCAATTTTTTCTTATTGAGCGATTGTAAACTGCGGAAAAACCAATCCGATTTTTTGACGACGGCGACGAAAAAGTCGCGGAAAATATACCAAAAAGTCGCAACGGCAACGAAAAAGTTGCGGAACATACGAAAAACACATTAGGACGCCTTCGGACGGTTCGTGGATTAGTAAATCTCCCCCCTAGTGTTACCCTTAACACAGGGTTAATGGCAGTGCTGTAGAATTATAATTAGGGCTGTTTCGGTGGGATCCAAACTGACACACATAGCAGAGGTTCAGCAAGCTCACCGAAAATCCTGTTGACAGGAAGCTGAGCTGGGGGCTCCAGGCAAATGGAATCAAACTGCTAAAGATTCTTCCATATCCCAATGCTGAGTAAACAGAAGATAGTACCATCTATCAAGTAGCTGACATATAAGTGCAGTCAGAATAATGCCGGAGAAGTATTACAAAGTCCATAGTATTCTTTATCGGATGACCTGACAAAAGCTCTATGGCTTGTGCAAAAGGACTGCAAGCAGCATTCCATACCTGCATGTCTGGGCTGAGATTCTAAATTGGCCCCAGCATTTCAAGTGCACAAAAACCCAAGCAGCTCCCAAATATAAAACATGGGTCTATGACAGCCTACAACAGCCCCTTGTGCATAACGAGGGACAGGAAGAAGGAAATGGAAATAACTCATCATTATATATTGATTGCTGGGCTTAGTAGTAAAGCAGAAAACAAAGTGACAGAAACCTGTATCTCTCTGTAGACAGTAGGGTTGCACCCAGTTGGTATTTGACAGAGCTAGCCAGTAAATCACCAGCTAGGGCCAGTGGGGGTACTCTCTCTGTGGCTAATAACCCCCTTTTAAATAGAGGCCAGCCTCTGCCCCACCCATTTCCCCTGCCTAGGCCATTCATTTCTATACCCCGTGACATCACTGTCCCAGCCAAATGATGTCACTGACCAGCCCCAACCCGAAGGCTGGTGTCCAAAGCAAAAAAAGGTGGCAACCCTAGTAGAGATATTCTAGAACAATTTAAACAGTACATATAAATAGAGAAAAATTGAGGAAAGGAACTGTATTAGTACAGGTATAGGATCTGTATTCCAGAATGCTTGGGTTTGCCTAATAAGGGGTGTTTCCATAATTTGGGTCACTAAAAAAATCATTTACTGGGATGTTTTGCCACCGATTATGATTCATGCAGCTTAGTTAGGATCATATACAAAGTACTTTTTATTATACAGAGAATTATGAAATAAAGTAAAGCAGACTAAAGGGTTTTGAAATAAAAATCGCTAATTTGCCCAGGAGCAGTAACCCATAGCAACCAATCTGCAGGTCACCTGTTTCAAAGCAAACATCTTATTGGTTCCTATGGGTTACTGCTCCTGGGCAAACATATTACATATGGAGAAATGCCTTTCAGCCCTTATCCCTGTAATTGCTCAACCCATTACACCTTTTTCCATAAAACCACCCCTCCTGCCAGTTACCAGTGATTATTAGTAATTAGTATGTTTATTTTTATGCAAATTTGTCAAACTATATTTGTACAATTTTTGTGCATGTAGCCAATAAGGTATTAGCGAAAACACTGTTTCAGAGCAAGTTCATTTCAAAGTGCATTGGCCTTTTAAATACGTTTGGTGTATATTCATCCCTGAACTGTTCTGTCCCTGCAAAATTGATGTAAATTTTTCCATAAATGTCCCTGGTTTCAGAGCTGACCCTCAAAAGCACTTGGCGCAAGTGTGTGACATTTTGCCTGCAGCGAGGATGGCCTCTCCTAATGTATATTGCTGTCAGCACTTTATGTATTATTGATGGTGATGATAAAACCATTTCCCTTTCTTGGTTAGCAGGAGTGCTGGAAATTGGCAGACGTAGGAGCCTTCAATGACAAAGTGAGAAAGGACATTTCATAAATAGATTTCTGCGTTACCGTTTCCGGGAATTTACCTTTTTACTTACCAAAGAGCTGGAGCACAATGTGCTTTTTTTGTAATGAAATGAGCGTAATGTGTTTAGAACAGTCCCATATCATATATTATTCAACAAAACCCTTTTTAACTAGTATTTTATTTAAAAATGTGACTATACATGTCAAGTACTTGAGTCCTGCCCAGCGCCTGGTACTTTACCACCCCCACCCAGTTTTGCACCCCGCCTTCTGTGCATGACCTGTATATCTGGGCCCCCCTTGCACCCAATAATTATATTGTGCCTATGGAACATCCTCAAAGAGGTTGATATTCAGTCAGGAAAAGGCTACTGATCCAAGTGTGCAGATGGCTAATGACTAGGTGCTTGTAGCAAGTAAGTTTAGAAGGAGAAGTTTGCAGTAAATTAGATTCATTAATGGGTTTAGAATTCCTGAAGTCTGGGGCTACACTTATGCTGGCCTAAACCATGAGCAGATTTATGGAGTTGCTCCTTCAGCAGACATACCCGTAGATTACTTTCAACTAGCAATTTGCTCAAATACATCAAGTCATGTCCTTCACTAGCTGATTGTGAGGTGATTATTTTGCTACTTGTGGTGATTCAGACATTTCTGGTCACAGAACCCAAGAAAATGAAGCTGTTATCAGTGTTAGAGTGGGGGGTCTAGGGGCCTTCAGAACTTGATCCAGCCTACACCTAACCCTCCCTTGGTTTGGAGCAGCAGACACGCCTCAGTGGGGGCCACAAATGCTGGGGCGTACAGGGTTTTTCCCGGTATCCCGCAAGTCTAGTCCGACCCTGGCTATTACACAACACTTTGATAAAAGCTAGTGAAAACAAAACCCGGAACAGATTATTTTAAAGTAAAAGTTCTGTTTCAGAAAACCAATGTTATATGACTCTTTAATGAAAGTGGGCTATACTGAATAATGGACTACACCAAGCACCATCCTCTTCATAGAACACCAGGTTAATTCACTTATCCAATGGCACAAAAGTCTTTAGCTGACAAAATAAGTATATACAAGTGGCGTGACATCAATCCAAGAGGTTAAGCGCCCAGTAAGACACAAGGATGTGAGCTCTGTAATCCTCTCTAAATCCCCTTTCTGATTGTTTTGCACATAACAGATTCCTGCAGTACATAAAAGTCAATGACAGCTGAATGCATGTTTAGTCTGAATTCTTTGTTTTCAAAAATATTTACTGAAAAGTACCCATCCCATAGTGCAACTGCATGTGACATTTTCCATCTGAATGATGCATACGTTTAACATAAATGGCCCAAAGTATGTGGGCACCAGGCTGTCCAACGTCTCATTCCCAAACCGAAGGTATTAATATGAAGTTGCTCCCCCAATTGCTGGTATCACAGCCTCTATTCTTCTGGGAAGGTTCCACTGGATTGTTGGTGGAAGTTGCTTCCATTTAGCCACAAGAACATTTGTGAAGTTGGACAGTGATGTTGGGGATCAGGCCTACAGTTAGGGTTGCAATCAATTCCACAGGGGGCCAGGGCACTGTTCAGGCCACTCAAGTTCACCACTTGCATCTCAGCAATGCCTTTCTTGTCCATGGGGGGATTATTGTGCTGAAAAGGAATGAACCTTCCCCAAGCTGTTATAGAAATGTAGGAAATGTCATTTACCATGTAGCTGTAAGGTTTGCTTTTAGATGTAGAAATCATATAGGATAATGGAGGACACCTGACAATGCAGGGCTTTGCTGCAAACTAGTGTTTATTAGTGTGCTCCACTACATGTTTCAAGCAAAGCCCTGTGGTTGTCTGGTTCCTTTACTGTTAACTAAAATTCCAACTGAGGAACTTAGGATCCCCTATGGGATGTTCAAATGTAGCCACTGCCCGGAGCCCTAACACCCACCCCTGAACCATTGAAATAGGGGTAAAGGACCTGTTATATAGAATGCTTGGGACCTGGGGTTTTCCAGATAAGGACTCCATAATTTGGATTAATTATATCTTAGTTGGGATCAAGTACAAGGTGCTGTTTTATTATTACAGAGAAAAGGGAATCATTTAACCATTAAATAAACCCAATAGGGCTGTTCTGCCCCCAATAAGGGGTAATAATATCTTTGTTGGGATCAAGTACAGGTTCTGTTTTATTATTACAGAGAAAAGGGAATCATTTAACCATTAAATAAACCCAATAGGGCTGTTCTGCCCCCAATAAGGGGTAATTATATATTAGTTGGGATCAAGTACAGGTACTGTTTTATTATTACAGAGAAAAGGGAATCATTTAACCATTAAATAAACCCAATAGGGCTGTTCTGCCCCCAATAAGGGGTAATTATATATTAGTTGGGATCAAGTACAGGTACTGTTTTATTATTACAGAGAAAAGGGAATCATTTAACCATTAAATAAACCCAATAGGACTGTTCTGCCCCCAATAAGGGGTAATTATATCTTAGTTGGGATCAAGTACAGGTACTGTTTTATTATTACAGAGAAAAGGGAATCATTTAACCATTAAATAAACCCAATAGGACTGTTCTGCCCCCAATAAGGGGTAATTATATCTTAGTTGGGATCAAGTACAGGTACTGTTTTATTATTACAGAGAAAAGGGAATCATTTAACCATGAAATAAACCCAATAGGGCTGTTCTGCCCCCAATAAGGGGTAATTATATCTTAGTTGGGATCAAGTACAGGTACTGTTTTATTATTACAGAGAAAAGGGAATCATTTAACCATTAAATAAACCCAATAGGGCTGTTCTGCCCCAATAAGGGGTAATTATATATTAGTTGGGATCAAGTACAGGTACTGTTTTATTATCAGAGAGAAAAGGGAATCATTTTTTAATAGGTGAATTATTTGCTTATAGTGGAGTCTATGGCAGATGACCTTCCCATAATTCAGAGATGTCTGGATAACAGGTTTCCGGATAAAAGGGCCTATACCTGTGTTGAGAATTCAGACTTTTTTTCCCACACTAGAACAAAATTGTTAAATCTGAAATGAATGAAATATTGATCATTTGTAAACCAGTCCTTATTTAGCTGGTGAGCCCTTCTTCATCCCGCAGAATCATTTTCACAAATTTACCAGCTCTAAACCTACAAAGGCAATTGATTTTTCTTTTTCAGAACTTGAATCTACATGAAAAAGAGATTGTTTTTTTTCTTCCTCATCTGTTTCAAAATAAAGCCATTCTCTGCGCTCCCACAAAAAACAAGACCCATTTAGTGATGTGATTGATAGAGGACCTGCTTTGAACACCTGCGCAAACAGTTTTTTGCTGTGTTGAGAAAATGAGAAATCAGGCATTTGAGGCCGCTCCAAATCCTGCATATATACATCTCATTTCCTGAGCCAGTGGGCATATCGCAGCTTGATCATTTACCCATGTAGGTTATGTCTATAAATATGCTAAATCCGCTGCAGCCACAGGCATTTCCTCCTTACCGGTAACTAATCTATTTTTAAGATAGTCAACCAAGGACATGTATGTCAGCATGGCACCCTGGCACATCAACATGACAAATCAGGTCAGGATCAGGTGGTTTTTCAGAACAATGGGTGAAATGCGTCAAATTATAGAGATGAATTCAACCATCGATATCCATAAATGGCCGTCTCATACTGATCAATGTTTTGCCAATTGCAGCTTTGAAATAAGCTTTAGGAAAGAGGCCCAGGGCAATAGAGATGTATTTGAATAAATTAGGACTATTTGCTTTATGTCCCTTGGGCTGCTGTTTGTGAGTAAATAAAGTATTACTGCCGCCATCTTTGGTCCCGGATTTGTGGGAAGGCCACAAAGGCCCTGGTCTATAATAGTAGAATTCTAGGGGCAGCAAGCTATGCAGGATATACCTGAAGTATTGCCAGTTGTGTGCAAGTTGTATACAGAAGAGGATGGGGGGGGTGCAAGGTGTGAGCAGTGGGAAGTGGCTGGGCCTAATGGTGCCACACCACCCTAAACATCTTCTTCGACAGTTGCCATATTGTCCTTCTGTCAATATCCTCCTCTTTCATTCCCTTACTCTTTGTAGGTTGAAAAAAGACACAGCCATTGAGTTTGCCCATCTTGTCTAAATTAAATCTGCCAAACTGCCGTTAAATGGGAAGCTATTATGTTGAAGACCCTAGGCCAGTGATCCCCAACCAGTGGCTCGGGGGCAACATGTTGCTCTCCAACCCCATGGATGTTGCTCTCAGTGCCCCCAAACCAGGGAGTTATTTTTGAATTTCTGACTTGGGGGCAAGTTTTGGTTGAATAAAAACAAGATTTATTACCAAATAAAGCCCCTGTAAGCTGATAGGGTGCATAGAGGCCCCTAATAGCCAATCTTAGCCCTTATTTGGCACCTCCATGAGCTTTTATGATGCTTGTGTTGCTCTCCAAGCCTTTTTACATCGTGTGGCTCACGAGTAAGAAAGGTTGGGGTTGGGGTTGGGGGAAAGCTCTTGCACAATGAGATAAGAGCTGGCCTATGGAAAAGGTCCCAAAGTCTTTGTGTTTTTACTACTCTGTAATGGGTCTTTCCACCGATTTTTATGACTTACCTACCTACTGTATATATTGTTGTCAAGGAAAGTTTGTTGCAAAGGTCAGGCCACTGTACCTGGTTTTGTGGTTTTTCGTGTCAGCAGGTGAATTTGTAAAACAAAGGGGAGAAGAAGGGAGTTTGCAGTATGGTGAACATGTAGTAGTGAGCAGAGCTACCGTAATTGTTTATATCCTTCATGTTTGTATCAGACAAAACTGCTCACATTTTAATACATCAGGGCCACAGGAATCTTTGCAATGTGCTGCTGGCATTGGGATCATGTGGTTGGAATAAGCAAACAGTTGATCTATGCTAGTCCAAGTGATCCCTCCCTTAATTGAATATGCAATGGTTATAATGTTAATTGTAGGTGTCTTGCTTGGTCCCTATTACTGTTACTTGAGTCTGGGAACAAGCCCTTAGCTTGGAAATCTACTACACGCAAGTTATTATTCTATCCATAAATTGTTGGCAGAGGCATTTTCCAAATGGAGTTCCTTAGCTGGGCAAGACATAATGCAAAAATAAGAATTAGATGGGGCACCTTTACTAAATACTTGTAAAGGATAACATTAAAATATTTTGGGAAATGTCAGGTTTAGTATTCAGCCCCCCAAAAAATCTGTGTTTAGGGCCAGGAGGCTGGAGTACTTCTATTGACGTGGCCTGCAGAGGTGCCAGTAGCTCTAGGGTTCCCCTGGGTCAATAGGTGCACAAGGAGGCGCATGAGGAGACGGGTGGCTGGACACACTGGTGTTAAATGCAATTACAGGGAAGAACAAGGAGTGTTTGGGGGCCTTTAAAGGAGAACTAAAGCTTAACTTAAGACGTAGGCAATGTACCCGTAAAAGGCAACCACAGGAATGATCTGTGCCTTCAGCGATGCTCATCACATACTCTGTGCTGTCACTTACCTAAGTTTAGTGACCCATCACATTATACTGTACATACAATAGGGCTGATTCACTAAAGGTCGATCATTTTTATTGCACTTTTTTTGCGTTAAAATTGACGCGAAAAAACCTGCGCGATTCGCCAAAGTATTATCACGTGCGTTAAGTCGCATATCGCATGCGTTAAAAGTCATGATATAAAGCTAATTGGTAATTAATTCAGACTCACATTACACCGCAACTCAGAAATCAGTGCAGTTACTATGAGAATTTAATAATCAGCCCTGTACCATCATCTGAGACAGGAGAACCTGATTTTTTCTTGATGATTAGTGGTGACCCCTAAGTTTATCTTCACAACAGCTACTCCAGAGCACACTGAGCATGTGCAGTGCCATTGACACTCCTAACAGAATACAAGATGGTGAGATCCTGTGACAACTGTCCTGGATAATTACTTCTATCAAGATGCTAAACCTTTAGGCCGAGGACTAACTTCAGTATATAAAATATATCATTTATAAGGTTAGGGTTTAACGAATGACATCAATGATTGTGTCCATTTTTCTGCATCTGCAATTGTGGCTTAACCCTAAGGTAAATTCACACTTACTAGACCCAAAGAAGCCAGAGGCCTTGCACCACCAGATGTGTTCCTTTTCTTGTTAGCATCCAACTTATTCAAGTAAGTGCCTCCTAAGACACAAGATCAATTGCTACCAAGCCTATGGGCAACAACCTACACCACTGCCAGCGCTGGTGCATACAAGGCTCACTCTAGGCCATTTCCAAAGTCACTAAATGATACATTATGGTAATAAAATGAAAAACAAAAATACAACAATCGTTCCATGAAATCCATAATCTCTGCAAAACATAATATCTAAGACTATCAATAGGTTTATTAGGAACATCCCAAGCATTGTATTGGCATTAGAAGGTGGGCTGGGGGCTATTGTGCCTATGCTCAGCAGCCAAGGCAAGGAATTTTGGCTTTGACAATCAAGATTTGTCAGAACTGTGAGCAATGAGAATGTTAAAAATAGATTGGTTTGCGTATTATTTATGCTCCAGAACACACTACATTTTTGCAGCCCTGATAATACATTCCCTTTAAACGTATTAATTAATCCTGAAGGATTTAGCCCGCAGATTAGCATATTTATGGAAGTATTTAAATCAAAGGATTATTATTGCATTTATTTCAGATGTGTCTTTTTCTTTCTCCTGTAGAAGTAGAATGTTTTTCTTTCTACAGATACATGAACATAGAATTCAAATCAGGTTTCACCAAGATAGAATCATTTCCGGCCCAGTTAAATGTTATTATAGATATAGAAATGTATTTCCTACTAAACACATAATGTTTATAATCACTAACCTCACAATAGTTCTGTGGCCAATAGAATAGTACTTTGCGCCAAAATTGTGTCTCTGAAAGTAGAGAATTTACTATAAAGTCGGCATTTTCCTTATTATGGTGCCATTGGTCCCAAAAACATTTGTGACAGAGTTAACCTCAAACAGGTGAACTTGATTTCTAATAAGCAATTGTAGGGACCCATAGGGTTAAGCTCCCTATGGCTTTACTTCCCTCCCTCTTCTTATCTGTACTGTTATTGGGCAGAGCCCTCTACACTCAGGTTACAGTTCTTAAGCTATCCTTAATAGGTTTAGCCCTGGTTGACCACTCCCCCTGCAGACTATATAGTGTCTTGTAAGGAGGAGTGTCTTCCTCTTTTGGCTGCATGCTGTGTCCTGGGCAGAGCTCTAACTGAGCCTGGACTGGACATAGGCCCAGAAGCCATTTTGTACCCTAGGGGACCTCATACCCTAGTGAAAGTTGGGGACAGGGCCCCATGAACGAGAATAAGCCAGCACAGTCAGTTCTATTTCATAGCACCCTCTAGAAGTGGTGAGCACAGTTAGTCTATTTAGCAAGGGCAGTCATTAGCCCCATCAAGGGAGTTGTTAAAGGGTTTAGCCTACCCCGGCTCTGTTTGCCTTTCTAAGGGACCAGTAGACACAGGATTCAGGTTAGTACTTTGCCTCTGAACCACCGTCTCTGGAGGAATCCGTTATAGAAAAGGTATTCACCTCGGGTATCCAGTTAATGCTCTGCATCTTCTCCAAGTTGGGCTATACTGTTTTCTTTAAGGTCACACCTGCTATTATCCATTGTGACCATATCTATATCTGCTGTGTCTGTGAGTATAATACCCTGCCTGCACTGTTCTATATGTGTATTGGAAATAAACCTGTATTATAGTTTATCATAAGAATCCTCTGGCGTCCATTTCTATTTATTGCACCACACTACCTCAGATAGTTGTAGTTAAACTACACCCTCAGCTCCATTATCTATCTTCCATTTAGCGGAGGCCCACTCCTTTGTATTAAGGTCGCATGTAACACATGCTCTATACCAATTACTAGCCTGGGTTTTGCCATATCCTAGCCAAACAAGTGTTACACAATAAAGAAACGGTCCGTGCTTACTGAAGAACACGTCCAGGTTCCCCATTCCGGATCAATAGCTATGAAAGTGGTTAAACCATATTAAAACTACAAGAAAAAGAAGAAATTCTCCACAAATATAAATCATGTTTTTATTATAAAGATCCAGTAGGGACATATGTTCCAATAGAAAACTAATAACAGGAAAAAAGAGGCTGATTAAATAAGGGGTCTGACAGTTCTGTGGGATGTTTCAGTAAAATGTTATACCAGGCAAGTTCTTTTGCCCATTTATTAAAATGGCCCTGGTTACAACTGTGCCAGAGCAGGTTAGGGCCTTCAAATACATTTTTGGGACATTGCCACCTGTTTTTATGCTTTACCAGCTGATGATGTAAGTAGGAAGGGGCGAGTTATGGCATCACAAGGGCAGAGTTATGATGTTGCAGGGCTGGGTTTGGGGTCATAGTTGCCAGTAAATTTGCAATACCACCCTTGGCTTTGGCTGGTATTTTACTGGCTCGGTTGGTGCAATGTTGGCCAGGTAGCAACATTATCTTCCCACTAAAGGGCATAGGAGCATGGCAAATCACCCAGTTTCAGATCTAGGAAAAATTGTGCCTCTATAAGGTAAATGAGAGGACAAGGGGCCTGGTGGTGATAAAATGTGGTGCAAATATCTTTTTTTTTATTCTTTTATAACAAACCGTGGGAAGTAGTAGTGGGCGAAATTATTCGGCAGGCATGGATTTGCTGCGAATTTCTGTGTTTCGCCATTGGCGGATTGTTTCGCGAAACGGGTGTCCAAATTCGCCTGGGAAAAATTTACAATGACAACAAAATTGTCATCTTCGTCAAAAAAAGTCGTCTGTGTCACAAAAAAAGCGCTGCAGTTTTTTTTGATGCGCAACATTTTTGCTGTTTTGCTAATTTTTCACCAGACAGAAAAATTAGCTCATCCCTAGTGGGATGGATTTGTGGGCAGGCCACAATGGCCCAGGCCTAGGGCAGCAAAGATCTGGGGGTGGCATCAGGCCCAGACTGGCAATCTGTGGGTTCTGGCAAATGCCAGAGGGGCTGCTGTAAGATGCCATAGACACTCACTTTTTATTGGGCTAGTGGGGGGGCTGTTTGGGCCTCTGTGTACTTGAAATGCCAGGGGCTATTTTGAAGCACACTTCAGACCTGTGTGGCATACCTCCCAATGGCTGCATCTACACCGGGGACTGAGTTTTTGACAGCTGTCAGAATTGACCCCCACCCAGTTGCCAGTGCAGCAGTAGCAAGGAGGTAAGGGCGAGCAGCAGCAAGGATGGGGTGCGAGAAGGTTCTCCAACCTTGGGGCCACCAGCTTTAAATCCGCCCCATGGGAAGAGCCCCAGTAGAACATTTAAGCCAGGGCCCATAAGTTCCTAGTTATATCACTATTTACAAAAGGCATGATAATGGCATCCTTCCACCATTGTTTTTGCTTGGATTAAACTACTACAATCTTATTCATTGTCATTTATTTTCCACTCTCTCATAATAACTCTTTTGTGTGGGAGGCTGCGACATGGCAAGCGTGACCCCTTCAAGGTGCGTTTTACAGGCGCAATCTCAATAAAGATGAAAAGCCGAGACGGAGAGATGAGTTTAATAAATGTCATTAAATTCAGCGTGCAAGTTAAAAATGGATATGTTGGTCCCATGATAAATTAGAAGATAATTGCGTAAATTGAATCGGATACACTGTTATTTTTATCCAAGAGACAAGTATTCATTATGCCATTTAGCAAGCCCAGAGCACTCCGTTAGGCAGGCCCAGAATCGCTGCTGCATATTTTAGGTTTCAGTGTGGATTTTAGAACCATTCTCAAGAGGTGTTGCTCGTGCAATATTGTTTCTAAATTGACTAGCAATAACAAAAACATCTTCCAAGGGATCGCCTTATTTTGGGGGTGGTTGCAGGAATACAGAGGGCTTGGTGGGGTGCAGACTGATGCACAGTTTATAGGTACAGGTATAGGACCCGTTATCCAGAATGCTCGGGACCAAGGTTATTCCGGAAAAGGGGTCTTTCCGTAATTCGGATCTCCATACCTTGTCTACTAAAAAATCAATAAAACATTAATTAAACCCAATAGGACTGTTCTGCCCCAATAAGGGGTAATTATATCTTAGTTGGGATCAAGTACAGGTACTGTTTTATTATTACAGAGAAAAGGGAATCATTTAACCATTAAATAAACCCAATAGGACTGTTCTGCCCCCAATAATGGGTAATTATATCTTACTTGGGATCAAGTACAGTATGGTTATATTCATGTTAGAAGTAAGTTTTAGATTTTTTTTTACCTTTCTCTTCTGCCCCTTTCCAGCCTTTAAAGGAGTGTCACTCACCCCAGCAGCCAACATATATTGCCTGCTGAGGCTACAATTTGATTGTTATATTTAAACAGGTATCCAGAATGCTTGGGACCTGTGGATTTCCGGATAAGGGGTCTTTCTATAATTTGGATCTCTATACCTAAAGTCTATTGAAAAAAAATATTTACCGGTAAATATTAATTAAACCCAATTGGATTGTTTTGCCTCCAATGGGGATTAATTATATCTTAGTTGGGATCAAGTACAGGTACTGTTTTATTATTACAGAGAAAAGGGAATCATTTAACCATTAAATAAACCCAATAGGGCTGTTCTGCCCCAATAAGGGGTAATTATATCTTAGTTGGGATCAAGTACAGGTACTGTTTTATTATTACAGAGAAAAGGGAATCATTTAACCATTAATTAAACCCAATAGGATTGTTCTGCCCCAATAAGGGGTAATTATATCTTAGTTGGGATCAAGTACAGGTACTGTTTTATTATTACAGAGAAAAGGGAATCATTTAACCATTAATTAAACCCAATAGGATTGTTCTGCCCCAATAAGGGGTAATTATATCTTAGTTGGGATCAAGTACAGGTACTGTTTTATTATTACAGAGAAAAGGGAATCATTTAACCATTAATTAAACCCAATAGGATTGTTCTGCCCCAATAAGGGGTAATTATATCTTAGTTGGGATCAAGTACAGGTACTGTTTTATTATTACAGAGAAAAGGGAATCATTTAACCATTAATTAAACCCAATAGGATTGTTCTGCCCCAATAAGGGGTAATTATATCTTAGTTGGGATCAAGTACAGGTACTGTTTTATTATTACAGAGAAAAAGGAATCATTTAACCATTAAATAAACCCAATAGGGCTGTTCTGCCCCCAATAAGGGGTAATTATATCTTAGTTGGGATCAAGTACAGGTACTGTTTTATTATTACAGAGAAAAGGGAATCATTTAACCATTAAATAAACCCAATAGGGCTGTTCTGCCCCCAATAAGGGGTAATTATATCTTAGTTGGGATCAAGTACAGGTACTGTTTTATTATTACAGAGAAAAGGGAATCATTTAACCATTAATTAAACCCAATAGGATTGTTCTGCCCCAATAAGGGGTAATTATATCTTAGTTGGGATCAAGTACAGGTGCTGTTTTATTATTACAGAGAAAAGGGAATCATTTAACCATTAATTAAACCCAATAGGATTGTTCTGCCCCAATAAGGGGTAATTATATCTTAGTTGGGATCAAGTACAGGTACTGTTTTATTATTACAGAGAAAAAGGGAATCATTTAACCATTAAATAAACCCAATAGGGCTGTTCTGCCCCCAATAAGGGGTAATTATATCTTAGTTGGGATCAAGTACAGGTACTGTTTTATTATTACAGAGAAAAGGGAATCATTTAACCATTAATTAAACCCAATAGGATTGTTCTGCCCCAATAAGGGGTAATTATATCTTAGTTGGGATCAAGTACAGGTACTGTTTTATTATTACAGAGAAAAGGGAATCATTTAACCATTAATTAAACCCAATAGGATTGTTCTGCCCCAATAAGGG
This sequence comes from Xenopus tropicalis, assembly GCF_000004195.4. Classification (NCBI taxonomy): domain Eukaryota; kingdom Metazoa; phylum Chordata; class Amphibia; order Anura; family Pipidae; genus Xenopus; species Xenopus tropicalis. The sequence goes on along the minus strand of NC_030680.2, from coordinate 137,881,817 downwards.
GTAATTATATCTTAGTTGGGATCAAGTACAGGTACTGTTTTATTATTACAGAGAAAAGGGAATCATTTAACCATTAAATAAACCCAATAGGGCTGTTCTGCCCCCAATAAGGGGTAATTATATCTTAGTTGGGATCAAGTACAGGTACTGTTTTATTATTACAGAGAAAAGGGAATCATTTAACCATTAAATAAACCCAATAGGGCTGTTCTGCCCCCAATAAGGGGTAATTATATCTTAGTTGGGATCAAGTACAGGTACTGTTTTATTATTACAGAGAAAAGGGAATCATTTAACCATTAAATAAACCCAATAGGACTGTTCTGCCCCCAATAAGGAGTAATTATATCTTAGTTGGGATCAAGTACAGGTACTGTTTTATTATTACAGAGAAAAGGGAATCATTTAACCATTAAATAAACCCAATAGGGCTGTTCTGCCCCCAATAAGGGGTAATTATATCTTAGTTGGGATCAAGTACAGGTACTGTTTTATTATTACAGAGAAAAGGGAATCATTTAACCATTAAATAAACCCAATAGGGCTGTTCTGCCCCAATAAGGGGTAATTATATCTTAGTTGGGATCAAGTACAGGTACTGTTTTATTATTACAGAGAAAAGGGAATCATTTAACCATTAAATAAACCCAATAGGACTGTTCTGCCCCCAATGGGGATTAATTATATCTTAGTTGGGATCAAGTACAAGGTAGTATTCTATTTTAAATCAGAAAAAGGAAATTGTTTTTAAAGATTAGAATTATTTGCTTATAATGGAGTCTATAGGGATGGCCTTTCTGTAATTTTAATGATTTAGCTTTCCTTTAACAGAAAATAAAAGCACTTTAAACTGATTTACAGTTCAACATATGAGCCAACCTGATTAATCAATAACACCACATAATCTTTTTTATCACAGAATAATAGAGAACAGAGCTATGTAGAACAGACAGACAGATACAGGACGTACCTAGTCCTCCAGCTGCCACCACTCGTCCTCCTAAGTAACCGCTTACAAAGTCAGCTCTCTTTTCTCTCATTCTCATAGAGCGACCTGGTTTAGTCCAGATACCTGAAAGAAATAAAAAGAGAATGTTCATATCCTGTTGTCTTTTAAACTCACGGGATAAACCTTGTCCTTACCACCTGCCTAAGGGTAAATGGATAAGTAAACCTTTAAATTAAGTGCATATAAAATGAATGAGAGTTCTATTCTACGCACTTTTTCAATTTACATCCTTTATTTTGTTTTTAGATTCCAAGATATTGAGATAAATAAGTACTCTTAATATGAATGAATTTTGTTACAACGGCGCCACCTGCTGGGCAGTTTCTGACCATGATCCAGTCCAGGAGTTGTCAGGAGAAAGAAAGAGGGCTGGTCTGATGTTCTTCTAGTTAGGAACGATGTGAAAAGTATATTGAGGTTTCTAATGTGTTTCCCAACCAGAAGAACATCAGCCCAACCCTCTTTCTTTCTCCTGACGACTTCCTCGACTGGATCACGGTCAGAAACTGACCAGCAGGTGGCGCTGTTGTAACAAAATTCATTCATATTAACAGTACATATTTCCCTTAATATTCTGTAATTTAAAACAAAAAATAATGATTGTAAAATACAAAGAGGCTTAGAATTCTCAATTTTACCATCACTTGTTTTAAAGGTTTACTTACCCTTTATAGGAGAGCTCTACCCCAACACTGCTTTAGCACAGTGAAAGAAAATGTAGCTCTAAGGAGCTTTCCAATATATATTCATTTTCACTGATCTGTAAGTTATCCGTAGGCTGAGAATCTGCCCCGTGTGGCTGGGCCCTAGGCATCAATGTCCTATGTTGGAGCAACAGAGATACTGAGCTCCTTATCTGGGCCAGCTTTTGACTCCCTAGATCCCTATGTAACCCAGATGACTGTGCTGCCACTATCAAAGTAAATTCCTCTAGTCCTGAAAGATCAATGAGTTCCACGAACGACCTACCAAGCGGTGGGAGAGATATGCCAAGGCATCAATAGCCGAGTGTGCTTATCTCAAGGGCCCTCGGGAAGAACTAGCTCTAATCCCCTCTGCAGTGAGTCCAATTCAATCAACTGCCTTGGACTATGAAGTCCTCCTGTCAGTTGTCATGGAAATGGCAGCAATCGCTTTCTACCAGCTGTGAACACTGGCATAATCCCCCCCTCCCACTGCCTAACTTCAGGGTTTAGAGCTCTACCCTGTGGCTATGGGAGGGGGTCATAGAAATGTGGAGAAGGAAGGGCGGTGGCATCTGGACTCTGTGGATCACTTTCAAAAATTGCCACGCGGCTATTTCGTTATCACCCGGGCTGCAGACAGCGACTGAATGACACCAATAAACTGTCTGCCAGATTTGAAATGGAAGCTTTAAACGCTTCACTCGACCCTTTTCTGCCAAGTGACAATATGGCGAACATCTGCCATTGTATTGCGTTGCACTGTATTGATCCATTTATAGGCAGCCCGTCCTTCACCCAAAAAGTGCTTCAAGCATGATTAAAATGTAATTGTAAGCAATGTTTTAATGTAGCAGAAACCAGCTGACCTGGAGGGGAACAGACGTCTGCTACATTGCTTCAAGAGTCAGAACCAGGATGTGACATAATGCAAAATAAAAGTTTTTCATTAACTTTGTAACATGTTTGTGTGCCCCCAACAATACTCCATACTACATATTGAGAATTAGCAAGATCAACTCATCATAAATACATGGCAGCTGGACTATTGCTGTAGATCACAGGGCAAGACATTTTTTGGCTCTGACTGATGCCCCAAAAAGAAGTCAGAGAAGGAATCGAATAAAAATGTTGTCCACCTTTGCATTAACTTTTAGTTTGATGTATTTGGTCTTCATTTTTTATTATCTGAAGTTTTTTTCACTTATTTCACTTTTTGTTCAGTGGCTTTCCAATCTGGTGTTTCAGCAGCTCTGGTTTCTAGGGTCCAAATTACCTTAGCAACCAGGGAGTGGTTTGAAGGAGAGATTGGTATATAAATAGGAGAAGACCTGAATAGAAATAAAAGTAATAAAATGTAACAATAAAATTGGAGCCTCGAGTACAGGTATGGGACCTGTTATCCAGAATGCTCTGGGACCTGGGGTTTTCCGGATAAGGGATATTTCTGTAATTTGGATCTCCATAACTTAAGTCTGTTAAAAAATATTTAAATATTGAATTAACCCAATAGGACAGTTCTGCCCCCAATAAGGGGTAATTATATCTTAGTTGGGATCAAGTACAGGTACTGTTTTATTATTACAGAGAAAAGGGAATCATTTAACCATTAAATAAACCCAATAGGGCTGTTCTGCCCCAATAAGGGGTAATTATATCTTAGTTGGGATCAAGTACAGATACTGTTTTATTATTACAGAGAAAAGGGAATCATTTAACCATTAAATAAACCCAATAGGGCTGTTCTGCCCCCAATAAGGGGTAATTATATCTTAGTTGGGATCAAGTACAGGTACTGTTTTATTATTACAGAGAAAAGGGAATCATTTAACCATTAAATAAACCCAATAGGGCTGTTCTGCCCCCAATAAGGGGTAATTATATCTTAGTTGGGATCAAGTACAGATACTGTTTTATTATTACAGAGAAAAGGGAATCATTTAACCATGAAATAAACCCAATAGGGCTGTTCTGCCCCCAATAAGGGGTAATTATATCTTAGTTGGGATCAAGTACAGATACTGTTTTATTATTACAGAGAAAAGGGAATCATTTAACCATGAAATAAACCCAATAGGGCTGTTCTGCCCCAATAAGGGGTAATTATATCTTAGTTGGGATCAAGTACAGGTACTGTTTTATTATTACAGAGAAAAGGGAATCATTTAACCATGAAATAAACCCAATAGGGCTGTTCTGCCCCCAATAAGGGGTAATTATATCTTAGTTGGGATCAAGTACAGGTACTGTTTTATTATTACAGAGAAAAGGGAATCATTTAACCATTAAATAAACCCAATAGGGCTGTTCTGCCCCCAATAAGGGGTAATTATATCTTAGTTGGGATCAAGTACAGGTACTGTTTTATTATTACAGAGAAAAAGGAAATCCGTTTTAAAATTCTGAATTATTTGATTAAAATGCAGTCTATGGGAGACAGTCTTTCGGTAATTCGGAACTTTCTGGATAACGGGTTTCCGGATTAGGGATCCCATACCTGTAATAATAGTTTTTTGACTGTTGGGGTCAGTGACCCCCATTTAAACATTTGAAAAAATCAAAAGAAGAAGGCAAATTATTAAATAGCTATAATAAAATAATAATGAAGACCAAAGCCAAAATAAGAAGCCAGAGGCCGAATTTACACTGTTGTAGTAGATACCAATGGACTGGGCACTTTTTTGGAGCCCACTGAGCTAAAAAATATCTCTTTAATTTCTGGGCCACTTAACTGATTCTGCCCACTTGCCACTGGGTGCAAGTAATATAGTTTTATGGTTATATTGTAAAGGTGCCCATACATGTTAAGAATCACTTGCTTGGCGAGATCGCCAAGCGAGCGGATCTTCACCCAATATCCCCACCTACGTGTGGGCAATATCGGGGAGCATGTAGGCTAATTCGGTCATTTGGCCCTGGGGCCAAAACGCTCGGTTGGGGGACCACATCAAGGAGCCGATGCGGTCCCCGATCCGACTAGATTTTCTAACCTGCCCAATCGAGATCTGGCCGATTTCAGGCCAGATGCCGGTCGGTAGTGCCCATACACGGGCCGATTAGCTGCCGAATCGCTCTAAGGGCCCGAGATCGGCAGCTAGAATCGGCCCGTGTATGGGGATTAGGTTTCTCCAACCCCCAAGAACAAGATCGCTTAGAGCAGTGCTTGTCAACTGGGGTGTTTCAAGAGGGATATGTAATAACAGCACCAAGATTTGCTACAGTTCTAGTAACCCATAGCAACCATTCAGTAGTTACTATTTATTGGTCGCCCGTTTGAAAGCAAACACTCAATTGGTACTAAACGCAATGCATACACTGTAGGCCTGACACAGAAACGTCTCTCCCTATCTGCCAAGTTGCCAAGCAAAAAGGGCCCCAGGGCCCACCCCTCCTTTTCTTTTACCCATTTCTATTGACTCAGCCCCCACCAGGGCACAATGACTAAACAGTTCTATGGAAACAGACAGCACAAACCCAGGGAACAATAACAGTAATACATTTCACTCAATAAGAACATAACTAAAAACTCAACAAAGGCAACTAACCCACAGTGCTGTGTAATATTACAGGGAGTATATGAATAATATTTGCAGAGTATACCCCAGCCTGGCAAGGCATCAGGGTTATAGGATTTTACACAGTAGGAGGTTAGGAAAGATGATATTGTTAGAGAATAATGCTCAGCTACAATGGCTCCAGATTCTAAATCTTCAGCTCTCGTCTAACGTCTACTCTTATATCTCACACTATTGCCCTAGTAATAAATATTATGATCGCTGTTTATTTCTTTCTACTAAATTGTTAGCTGCATCCCTGGCTTCCCATTTAAGTATTATTAATTATATCTCAAAATAATGCATGATGTGATCTAAAGAGCGCACTAGAAAGAAACTATAACCATTTTGCTAAAAGGTTGCTTTTAAAAAAATAGTAACCCCCCTCCCCCAAAATAAATGAATGTGTTTTAAAGTAATTCAAATATAATGTACTGTTTCCCTACACTGGTTGTGAGTTGTGTGTTTGCTTCAGAAACCCTACAATGGTTTTATATAAATAAGCTGCTGTGTAGCCATGGGGGCAGCCATTCAAGCTCAAAAGAAGGAGAAAACGCACTAATAAATAGCAGATAATAGATAAGCTCTGCATGATACAATGGTGTTTTACAGAGTTTATGTTATCTGCTATGTAACCTGTGCCATTTAGCCCAATTTCACTTTAAATAGCAACTCCCACGGTTACACAGCAGCTTAATTATATAAAATATAGTAGGGTTTCTAAAACAAACACACATTATTTGCCAGTGCAGGGCAACAGTACATTATATATTTATTTACTTTGATACATTCTCTTTTTTGCCATTAGTCTTACTTAATGATTCTCCAGAACCTCCACAGTGCAACATATGGGCAACAATATCCAGCTGGGCCCCAAGGACAGAGGTGTGAAATGCAGACGGAGGTGCAGTAGCGGATTCAGACCCATCCAGCAGTTTGGAGACAAATGATACAGTACTTATTGCTCTTTAAGTTCCAATGAGGTTTTTGAGAGGCAGATCCCTCAGCAGCCCTTCTCAACAGCACTTTCTTCTGAACAGCAAGTTTCTTCCGTATTTAAAACTGCCTTCATTGGCACAGTCAGATCATACACAGACAGATAAGCTGCCAAATTGGTCTAAAGGGCCTGAGTCAGCAGTTTAAATCTGCCCCTGTATATGGCCATATTTACTCCTCTGTGGTAAATGTGGTCTACAGGCAGAACAAAGATCCTCTGATTTATTAGGGGATCTAAAGCTGGCCATACATTGAAAGATCCGGACTGTTCTGTCCCCAATAAGGGGTAATTATATCTTAGTTGGGATCAAGTAAAGGTACTGTTTTATTATTACAGAGAAAAGGGAATCATTTAACCATTAAATAAACCCAATAGGGCTGTTCTGCCCCCAATAAGGGGTAATTATATCTTAGTTGGGATCAAGTACAGGTACTGTTTTATTATTACAGAGAAAAGGGAATCATTTAACCATTAAATAAACCCAATAGGGCTGTTCTGCCCCCAATAAGGGGTAATTATATCTTAGTTGGGATCAAGTACAGGTACTGTTTTATTATTACAGAGAAAAGGGAATTATTTAACCATTAAATAAACCCAATAGGGCTGTTCTGCCCCCAATAAGGGGTAATTATATCTTAGTTGGGATCAAGTACAGGTACTGTTTTATTATTACAGAGAAAAGGGAATCATTTAACCATTAAATAAACCCAATAGGGCTGTTCTGCCCCCAATAAGGGGTAATAATATCTTAGTTGGGATCAAGTACAGGTACTGTTTTATTATTACAGAGAAAAGGGAATTATTTAACCATTAAATAAACCCAATAGGGCTGTTCTGCCCCCAATAAGGGGTAATTATATCTTAGTTGGGATCAAGTACAGGTACTGTTTTATTATTACAGAGAAAAGGGAATCATTTAACCATTAAATAAACCCAATAGGGCTGTTCTGCCCCCAATAAGGGGTAATTATATCTTAGTTGGGATCAAGTACAGGTACTGTTTTATTATTACAGAGAAAAGGGAATCATTTAACCATTAAATAAACCCAATAGGGCTGTTCTGCCCCCAATAAGGGGTAATTATATCTTAGTTGGGATCAAGTACAGGTACTGTTTTATTATTACAGAGAAAAGGGAATCATTTAACCATTAAATAAACCCAATAGGGCTGTTCTGCCCCCAATAAGGGGTAATTATATCTTAGTTGGGATCAAGTACAGGTACTGTTTTATTATTACAGAGAAATAGATTTTAAAAATTAAAATTTTAATTATTTGCTGATAATGGTCTATGGGAGATGGCCTTCCCATAATTCAGAGCCTTCTGGATAACAGGTTTCTGGATCCAATACCTGTACTGTAATAACCACCAGTTCTACCAACTCCATGCAAAATTGTAGCCCTATCAACCTAGTGCTGCTATGGCATCTTAACTTAGCACTACAGCATACATGGATACTGGATTTTATGGGGTGTTTTGGGGGTTAAATATCCTTCTCGGCCTGCACTTCCATCTCATTTTATTGTATTGGAAAGATGCAACTTTTTGCAGGAGCTATTTCTGTCTTGGAATGGCCCATCGGGATACCAGGAGAACTCTGCGGTGTAAGTGTGATTACCAAATATAATTTGGTAGAGCAATGCTCCCTGGACAAAATACTCTGATGGGAGAGTAATGATTAATTGCAGTAGATACAATGCAATTAACTGCACTAAACTGGGCAAGCAGGGGTTAACAGTAACTACACACGATTTTAATGCCCCCTTATATTTCATTGGGTTAATATAATGAGTTCCCCCAACATCTAGCAAAGTGAAAGTAAAGTATACTTAATAACAGGGTGTGTGTCCCCTTTAATTCCTTGGTGCTCTCTCCTTTATGATATGGTTGAGTGTGATTTTTATTGACTCGCGGTAACTTTATAGAAAGATATAAATATAAATCTCCTCCTGTAAGAAGCCTTGCTAAGCCCGCCACATCATGATGGTTCGCCTAATATAAATCAAACACCATTATTCTCCCTCTGTATCAGCACAAAGTACTGATCTGCGCTCAGGACGGCACCGAGCCACTTTGAAGATGGATTCTGTCCATGATATTTATTCAGAGCGGCGGTGAGGAGCTGACAGCTGGTGAATGGCAGGGAGAACGGGGGAGAAATATGGAAATGATATTCAAATGTTAGCTGATTATCACAGAATCAATCAGATTCCCGTGTCCTCCTAGGGATGATTTCCAGCTGCAATAATTCAAATTATAAGGCAAGGATGATAAGTGTCATAATAACTATAGGAGAGTTTTATTTGGTGCTTAGAATAAGGCAGTTGAGGGCAGAACTATTCAACATTATACTTTCATATCAGTCCCTGTCCTACAGAGCTAACACTCTAGTCTCCTATTGCACATACTAATGCCATGCATATAAAGGCTCATTGGTAAAGCAAAGAGAGGCATTATTTTTGCACACCTTGCACTTCCATTTGCCTATTCTTTACATTAGGAAATATCTATGGTTTCTGTTATTTCTGGCACTAAACAAAAATATGAAGCCAGTTTCACTTTAGTAACTTCCTGTCACCTCCTGATCCCAACGAACTGTAAAGGAACTGATAAGACTAATTACCAGTCCACTGCGAAGCCCCTAATAATGAGCTGCTCAAAGGCGCCTGCTTAGGTAAGATAAAGCTTTATTTGTTCAAAGGTAGATAGGGAGCTCTGAACAAATTACCCTGCTTATAAAGGAAGGGGAACACGGGTTCAGTGAACATATCGCAAGTTTTAAATGAGTGCTTTATAATGGCAAAGAAATAGGGAAATAAGGATTCTTTAAAATGAAAACAATAGCTAGAATGTAATTTCAACACAAGTCCTATTTATTGGGTTCATTTTTAGCAAAGCTGTTTTTATTAGGTGTACACTGTCCCTTTAACTAGGACACACACACACACACACACACACAATATATCAAGTGAGTCAGGACACTTCAGTAGAGGTAGAGCAAGCCTATTGTTGGGGGTCTCCATGGTGAATTTGGGCAGAGGGAAGGTTATCTAATAGAGAAAACATTTTGGTGCTGGGGCCTAGCAACAGAAGGGCATTAGAAAAGTTGTTGTGACTTATCACCACGTGTGTTCGCCCTAAGGTAATAGTTCATCACTGCTTTATGTAATGCCCTTGCATTACATAAAGGGCATTACATAAACCAGTGATGAACTATTACCTAAGGGCGAAGACCGCAAAGTCACAACAACTTTTATAATAACCTATGGCAGGAAAGTCGCCGAAACCGACTTTTTAAAAAGTTACAGCGATTATTCGCTTTGTGTGTCTTTGCCCTAATAATTACTCTTAATAATGGTTACACAATATAATATGCACTTTGTATAACAGGGAAGAATTGTGATACAAAGTGCATATAATATTGTGTAGCTATTACACTGTGATACTTATGGTCCAGGTTGAATGTCCTTTCTCCATTTTTCCCACCTACTAGTGAAGCGCAGGTCAGGAAAAACTCAACCTTAACCTGCAAAACCTTAACCCTCACCTGACTCACAAGATGTACCGTATCCATGTCTACCTGCTCTGTATGCACTGAGTGCACCTCCATGAGAGAGAATCTTCTGGAGGGGAGTAGGGGTGTACTTGCCCAGTCTGACCTGCACCCGAATATGCAATGGTTGCTCAAATTTCAATCCAAACCCGACCTGTGGGTACCATGGGTTTGGGGGTCAACCCACACATCCCTACTACCCTTTGTAGGGTGCAAACATACCAGCCACACGTGTAATGCGTAAGGCCTTTTCCCCAATCTGCCCCTAGCAGGCTGCAAACTTCCCAGCTACAAAAAGGTTTTACATTGCAGAAGCCTATAATGTTCTGCCTTCCCTGCTCAGCAGTTCTGTTTCTAGGGAGAGCAATACCGAGATATGTGCACTGCTTTATAGCTGGAAGCCTACTGTATCTGATAAACAGGCAGGTTTTAATGTTTGTGATAAAACTAAAAAAAAAATCTAAATGTTGTTAGAGCTGCTGGTGGAACATGATATGACTCACGGCTCAGGAGGTATTTAAACGAGAAAGAAACTCATGCATTAACCATAGTGCCCCCTCTCCCCATCTATACCAATGAGACTCCCTGGAATGGCTATGTTATACCTGTACTGGTTTTCTGGGCCCCACAAAGCAGATAGTTCTTCATATGTCAGAAGAAGATAATGTCATGGCACAAAGGTCACATGCTGATCTTGAAGAAACCCCTGAGATTACAGGAACATTCTTTAATATGATGATGATGGTGTATTGATATAACAGAGGCACAACTGTTGCCCCATAGGGACACCTCTTCTGCCTACTGCTAGTTCTGGCCATGCACAGGGTGTTTAGGGAGCTACCCCCTTGTCTGGAGGTCCAGGGTTTCTCTGTGTCAATAAGTGCAACTGTTCTCAGGCCCGGATTTGTGGCGAGGCCGCAAAGGCCCGGGCCTAGAGCGGCACAAATTTAGGGGCGTCTGGGTTTGATATCTGGTGCTGACTGTTCTGGATTCTAAATGGGAGTCTGGAAGGACTGAGTGGTGCCAAGTACAACTATACAAAAATGCAAGTAAGTTTAATGAATGGGGTTTTATGTGCTTTGTGGGACTGCAAGCGCACTTGCGGCTGTAAATGAGCCCTATAATATACAGGGTTGTCCTACAGGCAGGTTAGGGGCTACTGAGAGCCATTGCTCACCCTTATTGTTACCACATAGCATCTGTTATTGATATTATATTCGAGTGCATATTGACAGATCAATTGGAAAGTGTAATTTCGGATTTACGTACATCTCCTCACCCCAGCCCCTTGCCTGCGTTGGTTGCTTCCGTCATGCCCAGTGTCCGACACCAGCAATTATGAAAATCCATCTCCGGCGTTTTTCTTCCAAGATTGCCACAGCCGCACACATACTGTACATCCGATATCTCAGTCACTGTCAGTGATTGATCTGCACATTTGAGGTCTCGCAGCCGGAGAGATAATTGCTATTTCCCGCTCTGCCCTGGGTCTCCGAACATCAAATTACACCGAGAGCTTGTGAGCCCACAACTTGTTATTAAGGAACAACAGTTTTGCCTTCTAATAGAAACACCGCGCAATATAATTCCGATAATAGAAGATGAAATATACAACTTACAAAATGAATTCTGCTTCCATGTATCTTTTTTTCTCTGTAGAGTCAATAAACCACCAAACAGCGGGATGAAGAGATAGCAATCGGTGTCGGTAAATTACCTCGTCTTCTGAGATTATCAAAGCCAGCCAATCATCAGAAAATAAATTGGTTCTTTGGAAGAAGCCTTGGATGGGGGTTTGTATGGGGCAACCTATGTGAAGCAGACCAAGCATGTACTCCCTGTATAACAAGGAATGTATAATGAGTTGGGGGGGGGGGGGTCCATATGTGATAGTAGAATTATGTATTGTATAGTAACCTGCTGAGTTTGACATGGGGTGGATGAATACTACTCCTTTATGCTTCTCCTATTTCATTTGGCGCTGGTGGCACAATGGTTATCATTACTGGGGTCCTGGGTTCCATTCCAGCTCTATCTGCAAGGAATTTGTATGTTCTCTTGTGCCTTTGTGGGTTTCCTCTAGATATTTTGACTTCCTTCCGCACTCCAAAAATATGCACCGTGGTGATCTGTTTCCTGATAGAAGTGACCCTAGTGGGAGTGAATGCGATAGGGATCTTAGATTGTTAGATTGTCCACTGGGGCAGGTACTGATGAGAATAATATATAATCTCTGCAGAGGAAAAGGGGCATCACAACAGTGTGCTGGGCCCCTGCAAAAAAATCTTTGTAGGGGCCCGGCTTGAACAGCAGCCCCTGCACAGCCCTTCCTCCGCCTGCTTGTGCCCCCAGTCCTCCAAAGAGGGGTAGGTAAGAGAGCAACTGGGAATTGGGGATTTTTAAGAACTATAGAGGAAGCAGAACCCGCAGTCCACCCCCCCTGCCACCGTGACCATGGGGTCTGTTGGTGTTGAATGATGGATGGGGTGTGTGGTACTGCAAGGGGAGGGGTACTTTTGCAGTGGCTGGTGAGATGGGTAAGGTTGGTGGCAAAATACTAATATACATGAAAGAACATATGCTCATAAGTCAAAGTCCATTTGATTCTCACCCATAGTGTAGATGGGCCCGGGTGCTCATGCCCCAGACCTTCAGTTTGAGGGAGCCATTTAGGAAATCCAAAATATAGAAAGGCAGGCACTCCGGAAATAAATGAAAAAAGTATTCAGCAGTAGCTCAGAAAATAATGTAAAATCAACATAATGCTACCAAGCCTGTGTTGGTGGCAACCAGGACAGTGGACCCTTCAGATCTTTGGTGGTACCCCAGATCGACACTGCTTATATACACATGTACACACAGAGCACATAAAATGATTACAATAGGCCAGGGCTACCTATAACATAAGGTCCCCATACATGGGCCGATTGTAGCTGCTGATATCGGTCCCTTGGACCGATTTGGCAGCTTATCGGACTGTGTAGGGACAGGAACGAGGGACATGTCCGACCGATATCTGGCCTGAAATTGGGCAGATATTGATTGGGCAGGTTAAAACATTTAGTCGGAACCAACTGCCCCATTGCCTACATGTTCTCCGATATCGGCCACACGTAGGCCTCGCCTCGCCAAGCAAGCGGATCTTCACGTGTATGGGCACCTTTAGCTAGCTACACATTAATTCTATCAATTGGCCTGGGCTGCCACTTCAGAAGATTTTATCAGTTTTACATTTTTTAGATCAACAACAGATATCTCCCCAAAAATACTGATTTTATCTCTCTGGAGATCCAGGGGGGGGGGGGTCCCTGTTTAGTGCACCCCATTGCCTTATGTAGGCTTCGGAAGACATTGTTTCTGGCAAACTGGTTAATGCTTGATATGCAACAGTGATTGGTTGAAGGGAGACAGGACACACAGATGAATTCTGAAGTGCTGTCCACTAATTGGTTGGGTATGCTTGCTAAAATATATGCACTAAAACAATAAAAGAAGCTCAGGTATAGGCAGCTACGGTACATTATAATATCAAACAGTGAAAATGTTCTTGGTGATGAGGAATCTGTGATAAGAAAAAATTGTTCCACTTAGTTCAGAATTGCATGGAAAGCAGTCACATTGAAAAGTATCATTTAATTGGTGCCAGAGTTAACCTTGTCTCCTTGCCACTCACACAAAAGCCCCTAACCAGCCGAGAGCCTGACCTGACTGTGAGATAGAAACATTCCAAGCGAGAGACGGAACAACCACCGGCGCTGTAGTATCTGCAAGGAATTACACTAGACATTTCCCCAAATTTTAGAAATAATTATATTCTGCCTCGTGTAGTTTTGGCAGAGAAAGTGCTAAAATGGTCTCATCCCATGTGATCTGACAAGTACTTTTTAAGGAAATTCTCAAGATTTTTTTTTTGGTAAGCCACATAAGCATGAAAAAAGTTCTTTGGGGATGCCAAATAAGGGCTGTGATTGGCTATTTGGTAGCCCCATGTGAACAGCTAGCCTGCAGGAGGCTCTGCTTGGAGTAAAACTGTTTCTCTGTGCTACCAAAAATGCCAGAAATGTAAAAATGGGCACCTACTTTGGGGCCTCTGGGGGCAACATCAAAGGGGTTGGTGAGTAACATGTTGCCCCCGAGCCACTGGTTGGGGATCACTGGTCTAGAGAAACAGAAATTGTAATGACTGGTGGTCCTTTATGCACATCTAAATGCCATAGCAAGACAGTTCTCCCCCAGGTCTGTGATCCTGTGGGCTGATTAACTGGAGTACAGTACAGGCATCACGAATGGGCACCTTAAGCAATATGACTGTATGATAGTATTTACATGTATGTGCAGAGATGGATACATTTCCTACAGGTAACACTACATAGTAGTTGTATGCAGGCTTGCAGTGGGTCGCAGGTGGGCCGGGCGTTGGATATAACTATTTCCAGAGCCTTCCCTTCTGGTGGTTTCAACCCTTCAGGTGGCCCGGTCCCCCAACCCCTCCAAAAGAGGGTCCTATCCTGTTCATCTTTGTTTTCAAGGGAGGTGGTGGGTTTAAATCTTGGGAGAACAGTATGTCAAGTAGGGTATGGGCTGGGAAAGGATGGGTAAGGGTTGAGTACGGGTCATGAAATTGCCCACCTACGCATCACTGCTACCAAGCTTGCAATAAGCCATGTAAGTGCATGAGTGAGAATGAAGAAATCTATTTAATTAAACAACAGATACAGTATAAGTACTGTACATACCCCAATTTATACTCTCAGCTATCTACAAAGGAATTTATAGAGTGGGAATATAAGGTACTTATATATATTACTTACCTTATATTTCCACTCTATAAATTCCTTCTTCAATTGCTGCTTCCAGCTGGCAGTCAGGGCATTAGGTTTGTTGTACCAAGGTGCCTGATTAATAGCCCTGTTCTTCTGATTAAACGTTATGTTAGTTCTGATTGAACTATGATTTCAAATGATCGTTGCTATAAATAATGTAATGATGGGAGATGTTTGCTCCAAGGCAAGCTCTACGCTCGGTGGCATCTACAGACAAATGATCTTTTTTCCTTCACTCAGAATAAGAATCAACTCTTATTGGTGGCACTAATAGAACAACATGACTATTTCATAGCCACCCTGGGCAACAAACACATCCGGTCTGCATAAATACCATTTGTAACGATATGGCACATGTGTATAAACTGGGCAGCTCTAATAGATGCTCTAAGACAGATGTTTATCTGTTCAATATTCAACTTTAATGGAACACTGCCATGAAATACACATTTATGTGTATATGTAAAGCTTTACTACCATCGGGTGCATTTGTATAGTGCAATATAAGGGTTGTACTTGCTGTTAGAAAACTA
Source organism: Xenopus tropicalis (assembly GCF_000004195.4). NCBI lineage: Eukaryota > Metazoa > Chordata > Amphibia > Anura > Pipidae > Xenopus > Xenopus tropicalis. Next base: position 137,866,665 of record NC_030680.2, on the reverse strand, counting down.
ATCCAGGGGCAGATTTCAATAGGGTGCACCCCTAGGCACACTTGTATCTCCAACCCCCACCCGTAACTACTGGTCTCACCCAACCTGCCACTCATGCCATCAATTTCCCTCTTCTAAACCAATCCCTTGCTCCCCAATGCAGATACAGCCAGTGGGTGGCATGCCATCTCTAAACATTTGCTGCCCCAGGTCCAGGCCTTTGTGGCCTTCTTACAAGCCCTGGTCTGAGCAAGCCTTCTGGTATATCAAAAATACTTAACCTAATGCTCAGAACCCAAAGTCAAGATGAATTTCTCCAAAATTCTGTTTTATTTTTTTTTGTCGTAGACAGCAATAAGCATAATAAGGTACTTAAATTGTTCCATATCAATTTGTAGGTCACCAGCCTGACCCTCATTCTTAATCTGGGTCCCCTGGGAAAAAGAACAATGTGGCTTGTGCTAAGTACCAGGATGCCTTGAGCCTTATTGAACCTTATACATCCAAGCTGAAGTTATTGGGTTCATGGTTATTCATGGTCTGGGATCTGGCTGGGACCTCCTTAGCTCATCACGAGGTTACATAATAAATTAGCCCGAAATCTATCTCGATAGCTATAGTAAAACTCATGATACTTTGCCATACTGCTCATGTAGCACTTATTCCTGGGCCTGACGTGGTGATTATGTATTTATCAGGGTACATAAATGTCTTTTTGGCTATGGTCCTTCAACGGATTTTTATGGCCCCCAGTGTGCTCAGAGGCTCCATAGACTTCACAATATGATATCAACTTTTTAACTGAATCTGGCCCAACATGCTGTATGAGAAATAATTGGCCCACTACATGTAATAAGTTGGACAGCACTGCTATAAAGCAAAGAATTCCAACCAGGGGCTCACAAACAACCAGTTTCCCACCATCCCCATTGATGTTGCTTACAGTGGCTAAAAGCAAGTCTCATTTTTTGATTATTTTGGCTTAAACGCACACAGACATAACAATATTGTCAAATAGGGGCTGCTACAGGCTGATAGTGGACATGTGATTAACAAATGGCCAACCACAACCATGGTTTGGCAAATTCTAAGAATGTTTATCACCCTTGCCTCTCCAACATATTCTTAATTTAAATCTAGTTCAGAGTTGCAAAACTTTGGGTATTTGGTCTTCTTCATTTGTTCAATAGACATTTAATGCGTCTACCAACCAGATAATGCAACTGCGAGCAATTTCCATGCAATGTTCGATGACTGTTATCCCTTGTGCAACTGGTTGGATCTGGCCAAATATTCTGCAAGGAGCTCTTTCAATCAAATGACAGTACATAGACCCATCGTGTGACCCCCAATAGGAATGCATCGACAGGGATGCCAATTTAGTTAAATGCAGCTAAATGGGTAAATATATGAGAAGGTTATATATGAAACAGAAGCATTAAGCCCCCCCTACCTATATGATATTAATTAAGGTTGCAGATCTGGTGTTATAGGCAGATGATATAACCCTATTGTTGCCTAAGCTCTATAGTTGCTTAAGCTTATTATATATAAATATATCAGTTTGACAGGCCAATGCTAGTATTAGGAACAGGGGACAATTACCTAAGAAAGTCAAGTTTGAGCCTTTGGGGTTGGTAAGACTTTTGATCAACATAATACCAGGAATTGTCTTGTTGTTATAATTCCCATTACAGATTAATGGAACCATTAAGCAACATAAGCGTTGGATTTTTCAACCTGAGTTATTTCCAGATGTGGCTACAAAATGTCATGCCTACATTGCGCTATAAAGGCATTTGCATCAGGCTTTGCATCACTGGTTTGAGAAACTTACTCTGCTCCGAGTCGAACATCTCTACCGTGCTGACAAAATGAGGTCGGGAGTAGAAATTGTGGGGTCCGGGCTGCTGCAGGCCACCGAGGCTGAAAAAACAGTTGTCAGTCATAGTGCAGCTGGCAAAGGCACGCCGGCTTGGGATGCTGGGATATCGAGTCCAGCTCTTCATCTCCAGGTCCAAGGCTTCAAATGCCGTTACAGGAAGTTTTCCCTGACGTCCTCCTATCAAGGGAAGGGACATGGGTACAATTCAGCTCAGGTGCTTGGAGACATACTAACACATTAAATACTACAGAGAAATATTTACATTTACCTTCAAAAACTCTGGGTTTTCCTTTTGGCCATTTGGCACCTTACCCTGGGCTCCAACACCACTGGTGTTTTGCCTTTATTCAATAGCACAGGGAGCTAACCAGTCTCCCTTTAATGCAAGAGTAAGGACTTGGCTGATACACAGTGATCACAGAAAACCAATATATCTATTACTGTAATCTGTTCCTTCAATAAGTATGAATAAATACCATTTTTATATGCTGAAATGCAGCTTCAAAACAGTTCTTCTCTATCAGCAATATTTGAAATACTGGCAGGGGAGGAGGGACTAAAGCATTGATGTTACAAATTGTAACAACTTCTCCACAGCTTACAGACAGCAAGCAGGAACTACATAATCCACAATGCATTGCACTGGGATGTTCCTTTCCTTATTGACATCACTAGTACAGGGAATTGTGGGATTGGGAGGATGCAGGCTGAAGGCAGGCTGGGGACAGGCGACTACTGTTACATTTTACTTGAGTCAAAAAGTAGTCAGCCAGATCAGCTTAGGAAACTATTGCAAACCATATTCTTACATTAGGAATAAAAAAAAGTCTTTCGTTTTACATTTTTAAAAAGAAGAATGCTCTTTTGGGGGTGTTCTGTTGAGCTACTTATTTACTTTCTAAACCTTATTCTTTATGCTCTAGCACCTGAACCACGCTAGAGGATGTTACTCTGGAACACTATCTTGCGTCCATGGACCCTAAATCAAAATCTCCATAAAGTTTTGGCCAAAAGATTCCATAAGGAACTAAACCCTGAGTGCTTTAACCTTTAATCCCAGTTTTCCATCTTGTCATCCCTAAAAAGGACCTTGCATGCTCTGCTGTTCAGCGGATTAACACGATCACCCAGGAGACTCCTTAATTCTGACTCGAACGTTAAAGTTTAATTGGTTGGAGCTGCTCTGCGCAGCCCTGAGTGTGCCGTGGGGCTCGAGGGTGAAAATTGCCTTCAGCAGCATAGGGAGAGAAGGAAGGAGCTGGCACAGAGGGAATCGGGACTCGCTATTAAATAATAAAATCTGTCTGAGCTTCAGGCACAGAGGAGTCAAGGCTGATGTTTCAGTCTAAATTTTAACTTTGTAAACTAGCACTTGAAGTACTTAGTCTTAATTAACCCCACAGGAGCAGCTATATCTTTGACATGTATTAGGCTTTCACAGCATGAGTTAAAGATACTGGTTACCTTGGCACTCCAGCCTATCAAGCACATTGTCTGCCCCCAAAACTGGCACCATTGATTCAGCAGCAATAAAAGAAGACATATTATGTTGGCACTTTACAAATATGTGGCGATAATTATAATAATAATAATGAAGATGTTGTAAATCTACACCTTTAGTTGCTGCATGGTATGAAATGATCATAGGGCTAAGGTAAAGCTTAGACACAAAATGAATGTCAATAGGGAGTAGCCTTAGACAGGCACCTAATATAAAGGAAGGGAGGCAGAAGAAGATAGGTATAGGTACCTAATATAAAGGGATGAAGACAGAAAAAATATTAGAAGGGTTAATGCCTGTTCTGTTTTTATTTGCCCTGCAGAAAATCATCAAATGCAATACAAATCATGCAAAGTCTTTGGAATATTTCATTAAATAAATATCTTGGATTTATTTGGCAGCTGTTTTATATGTTGTTTGGTGTGCACGTCTGTGTTTTGTATATACAGTATACCTGCTAGGCATTCAATGGCTCTGCGGGGGCAGAAACTAGAGGAAGGTGAAAAAAAGGGGTTACTGCCTCATCTACCTTTACCTACAGGAATAGGGCAAGGTCCTCAAGATATACAGACTCCTTTTATTCCCCGTGTACAAACAGGGATTGGTAACACTAAATAGGTGCCTTATCTATAGGGACTAAGAGAATAGAAAAATGTCTTGAAAGGGTTACTGCCTGCCCTCTGGTTTCCCCGACATTTTCCCTATGAAATTAGGATTGGTAGGGGGAGATATGAAGGGTTTCTCATTTATAACGGTGGCACTTGCATAGACACTAATGACTAGTGATCAGGGGACCAGGGGATATGGATTGATCAATCTCTCTCTCTTTTGTATGTTTATACTACATTTGGGAATGACATTTGGAAGCAGTGGCAAAGTGGCTGGAGAATAGTTTGGTAAAGATTTGGAAAGAATACCGATTTGCCCTTCTCGACACAACTAAAAAGTCAAGCTTGAAGGTCAGCTAGTGTGAGATTTGGGTTCAAAACCTATTTTCCATTCTCTATATCCTTGTAACTTTGTCTGAATGATGGATACACTAATCCATTGATCCCCAACCAGTGGCTCGGGGGCAACATGCTGCTCCCCAAACCCTTGGATGTTGCTCTCAGTGCCCCAAAACCAGGTAGTTATTTTTGAATTCCTGACTTGGGGGCAAGTTTTGGTTGAATAAAAACAAGATTTCCTACCAAATAAAGCCCCTGTAAGCTGATAGTGTGCATGGAGGCCCCTAATAGCAAATCTTAGCCCTTATTTGGCTCCTCCATGAACTTTTATGGTGCTTGTGTTGTTCCCCAAGTCTTTTTATATTTGACTGTTGCTCACAAGTAAGAAAGGTTGGGGATCCCTGCACTAATCTATTCCAACGCCTTGTTAGGTGCTTAGGGGACCCTGACCAATGGTTGGACCTCTAAGGGAACTTGTATTGAAAAAGCCCAACAACCACTGCATTGTAAGGACAGAGACAGTGCTGGAAGGGATACTCCCTCCTCTGCATTCTTTTCTCCTACAGAAATAGTGGGTCCTTTTCCCTAATACTCTGTAAGTGCTGTAATATTATTTCTCCATACAATAACAGTATGTTGTGCTACATAGTGAGAAAGGCAGCATAATCATTCCTAGAAATAAAATCTATACAGCTCTAATCAACTTTATTGTACCCAGTGGGAAACATGGAACACGATAGGCTTATTGTGAGCAACTACAAAGGCTTATTATTAGCTTTGCAGCATCAGTACTAACCCTTTTTTGCTGGCTTATTTAAACAAAGTGACCATGTTTTCATTATTTATATTTTTTAATTTAAATTTCCCATCACCTGCTCTCAAAAGAGAGATATGCTATTCGCCTTCGGTACCTCGGCTGTTTCAAGTCAGATGCACGTGTCCGTAAGCTAGGACTTTAATATCGGGAACACATAGATTACATTGATGCTTTCTCATGAGAAACACACTGAACAGGAATAGTTGTTCTTTAAAATAATGAAAAAATAAACATTAAAAATGTTTAAAGCAGTAATCAAGGCAAAAACTAGGAACTGATTGCTACACATGCGAACATCAATCCCCCAAAAATCTTTATCAACAATAAAAGGATGAGGGAATATAATGCAGTCTGTTCAAATGGAAATAGTTTGGTTACAAAGAAAACAGAAGAGTCAGATGTGCTCAGTGATTTAGTGTAGTGTAACTTGCATTTATATTATTATTACCAAAATACAAAACTTGCATTTATCAACATTGAACCTCATTTACCACTTCGCTGCCCAGTTTTCTAGTTTAGTCGAATTGCTCTGCAAATTTCCCGTACATTGGTTGGTGGGATAGTTTATCAGTTTATAAAATGTAGTGGGAAACTGACCACCATTTATGTTCTCTTATTTACTGAACAATGGACAGGTATGTATGCTTATGCATAGACATCATCTTCCTTTTAAGAATGCAACATTTTCATTTTTAAAAGGAAAGGGAAAAACTAAGTAAGCTTTATCAGAAAGGTCTATGTAAATACAGCCATAAGCACTCCATAAGAATCCTCTATCAAAAGAAACACAGGATTTCTTGTCTTCTTTTTTGTAAACAATGTCGGACTGGCCCACCAGTATACCAGGAAAACTCCCAGTGGGCCCAGGGGTCAGTGGGCCCTCCTGCTCCTGACCATTAGGCCTGCTTCATGGTCATTCCCTATTTCTGAATGGGAAGGAAAAGTAGAAATAGATGGAAGAATAGATGCTAGCCTGTAAATAAAAGAGACTAAGAAAATTAAGAGGTTGGGCGAGGAAAGGAGGAAAAATAGTTTGGAAAGCGTGCCTAGGGTTTAAGGTTTTCTGGTGGGTCCCTGGGTTCCCAGTCCGACACTGTTTGTAAATATGTTGTTCAGGCGTCTGACTTCCTCTCTCAGAAAAATCCTTAATTCCCTGGGCCAGAGTCTGTGCAGTTCTCTCCTCTCCTGCTCCCCCTTTCCATAAGAATTCATAAAACTCACTACCACCACCCATAGGAATGTGTAATCTGAGCTATAATGGCTAGAGCTGCAGCAAGCTATGAAGACCAAGCTAAAATGGCAGCTGCAATCTTAAGCAAACAGAGAAACCTTCTAGGACTGTTTACTCAGGTATGGTAAAGCTTTTTGCAGAATAAATATAGTGTTCTAGGTGGCACTAATATGGCAAATCTAATGGCAGTAAAATGCCAAAATGACTTTCCTTCTCCTTTAATGTACTATATCCCTCCTCATAGGACTTGAATACCATTCTGGCTTCTCTATTTCTTTGGGTGCACAGTCTGCTATCCTTCATTCTTAATTCCCCCATTAATCATATGACATTATGTGAGGCCTTTACGTTATGCTATAAAACAAAATAGTCTTGGAGAACACTTATGATTCACATTTTTTCCGACATTCTACATCATGACAACATAATTATTGCCTGGAGCTCAGATAAGTAATTCCCCAAAGATTATACGTGAAGTGATCTGTGACTACGGGCTTAGACATTTTAATAGAAGTAGCAATCCCACAGCAATGAGCTTAGATGTACACTCAGCGGGATTCTGTGTCAATCTATGTTAATAAAGTTACTGAATGTCTGTGATTTTTAGACGGAAATTCTGTTTGAGGCTACTGATTGGATTAAAAGAGAAGTCAACGAGGAACCTTGTTTCTCGTTTACGTCTTACCAGTTAGTAAAAAGTTATGGAGAGAGTGTATTTAATTAATGAAGAAACGCTGAACATTCTCTAAATATGCTATTTAATAATCAATCTTTAAATCAGTGTGGGAGAAATTGTAAGTTACACTTGTACGGAGGCCCAAAGGGTTTATTGCCTACTGGCTTGTGAAGCCCTGGTGTCTGCAAACTATGCCCCAGGGAGGGATGTGTTCCCATAGGGCCAGGGGTAGAGTGAGTAGTTACTATTCATAGTTTGATCACATGACTCTTCATCTTTGGCCACTACCTGTTGTGGGGGGTGGGGGCGGGTGAACCTTCTGGGGAGCCTGATGCATATGACCCCATTAGAAAGGGAGATCAACTCCTTAGAGAAGAACAGGGACCCAGTAAATGAAGTTTATAGCACATTTCAATCTAGCACTCTCTAGAAGTTGTGGGCTACAGTAGATAGGGCAGTTAGCCTCAAAGTCAAGGGACATAGCTGGAGAGAGACTAGATCCCTGAGAGGCTTTTACTGGAGAGGATCTAGACCCTTTGGGAAGGTATAGTTGGTCATCGCTAGTCATTACTGGAGTGTTTAAGAGGAGGGTTATATCATGACTGACAGCTTTCAGCATCAGTCAACAGTCTAAGCTGAAGCTGTAGCTGAATTGCAACAGGCTAGAGTAAAGAGGGTGGCCTCTCAAGCCTTTCATCCTTCCACTGAGCTTGTAGCTATAGGACTCCCACTATTCAAGGCTTAATTTTAGAGACTGCTTTACAATCTGATCCCGTCTTATTGCCTCTGGATAAAATGAGAATGAGACATAAAGAGGAACAGTGAAATTAGCAATCGCCGGCCCATTGCTCCTAGTCATTGAATTTGCTGAGAAAATGAGCTGACTCAGCTCTTCAAGAAGGACAACAGCATGATCCTCTGACTGTAATTCCTGCTAACTAGCACTTTCCTCCGTACCATGCTGTTCCTTCTTGATCCACTGCATACTGTGTATGAGTTGGTTGCACCAGCTTAGAAACTGGAGGTTAAAAAGAAATAAAAATATAACCTAGCATAACATGTCCTTTCTATTAAAGCAACAGGAATGGGGGAAAATGGTCATTAACATAAAACAAGCTCATCAGATCTATAACTCAGAATGTCTTAAGCTGGCCATGCACAAAAAGATCTTTTTGTTATCGTAGGACCAAGCTTATCCTGAAACAATTGTTTAAAAGTACGATTTGTCCATCAATGAAAATGACCATTTCAAGCGATATTGTAAGGGTCTGCTGGGGTCTGATCCCAGGACCTCCTGGTTGTTGGCTGCTCTCCCTAACCATTGAGCTAGGAGAGCAGCTGGTAAGAGGTGATTGCCTTGTGTTTCCTTTCACCTGTGTCCTGGGCTTGGTTACATCACCCCAGCAGCCTTATTGGCTAGGTGGGATCAGCCAATCAGGGCTGACTCTGCCCTATTTAAGCCCAGCCTTCATCACACTAGTGGCCTGAACACTGGTTAACATTAAGCACTGTGGCCTGTCCCTAGTTTGTGTTTCCTGTTCTGGCTCCTTGTCTTGCTTCTTTGCTCCTCTGCTCCTTCATCTTGCTCCTTTGCCTTGTTTCCTTGCTCCCTTTGCTCCTTAGTTCCTTTGTCTTGTTCCTTTCTCCTCACTCCTGATCTTGCCTTTGTCCGCTCTGTCCCGTCCTGTCTAATCTACGCCTGCTCTGTCCCGCTCCATCCTGTTCTGTCTGGTCTACACCTCCTCCGTCCTGTTCTGTCTGGTCTACACCTCCTCCGTCCTGTCCCTTCTGGTCTATGCCTGCTCTGTCCTGTCCTGTCTGGTCCCATCTGGTCTACGCCTGCTCCGTCCTGTCTGGTCTACTCCTGCTCTGTCCTGTCTGGTCCCATCTGGTCTACTCCCGCTCTGTCCTGTCTGGCCTACGCCTACTCTGTCCTGTCCTGTCCTGTCTGGTCCTGTCTGGTCTATGCCCTGTCCTGTCTAGTCTAGGCCTGCTCCGTCCTGTCCTGTCTGGTCTACGCCCCCATCATCCTGTAACAGCCCCTGCCTGAAGGACTCGCCTTCCCATCTCCCACTCATAACAGATATCATGTAGTTGAAGCTAAGAAAACCTGCTTGGTCCTGCAAATATTTGGAGAATGGGCAAGTTTAATTGCTAATGACAAAATGGTGAAAAATAACCAGATGTGCCATCGTTTGGTGCCCACTATCCCGGATTTGTCGAATCGCACTGAAATTAGTCGCTAGGGAGAGAAAAAGATTAACGTGTATGGCCACCTTTAGGCTTTCAGTTGACTCATACCCTTATCCCAGCTTATTTTATACATTTTTTTGTGCTTCAAACAACCATGTAATCCTATTATTCCACGATGTGGCAACTTACCCAAGACATAGATTTTGTTCCCACGCAAGAAGGTGGAGGCCCCATAGCGCGGCGTAGGCATGGAGGGGAGCTGCAGCCATATGTCTTTTGCTGGCTCGTAGACTCTAACCAAAGCCTGAGGGGATGTGTCGGCAGCCATTCCTCCGAGTGCATAAATCTTCCCTTCTGCAAGTGAGCAAAGCGTATGAATAAACAGAATCTGACAGTTGCTTAAAATAGGCATGGACTACCTAGATGGACACAAACTAATGAACTTTACTAAACAACAGAGAATATATCTTGCTACAGACGAGTTCACCATTTTTTCAGTTGCGAAGACAAGAGCTATGCGGGTGTAGCTGAAGCTTTTTGCAACCACAGGGGACCTCCTTGATTGAGGTTCTTGTAAGATGGTGTTCTGTTTTATTGATGCCTATGGCTTGTACAAGGCTAACAATATGGCAGCCTTTGCTCAAATAAAAATATGCATTTCACTGGTCATAAAATAAGCTATGACATCATTTCTTGGCGCATTTCATTGTAGAAGATCCCAGAGTCGTCACAAAAATAAGAACATAAAAGGCAATAATGAAAATCCCAGGCTGGAGATACATGGTGAGATCAAGTAAATGCCATTTTATAAATCATCAGTGTTGGGCCACATTGGTTGGGCCACTTTTTACAGATGAAATCAATCATCAAGGAGCTGGGGTCCGTAAACAGGGTACCCCCTTCCTTAGCTAACCCTTACCTACAAGATGGGTGTTTCCTAGGGTGGCAGCATTACATTTCTGCTCTGTCAAATGTTATGGCATCCAAAAGGTGAATAATAGGAAAGAAAGTGCACTAAATCTTCCTCTTGCACCCACCTTATTGTTATTGTTGGATATGTGTACCAAACCCAAAAGTAGGTAGGCCCCAGGCACAATTTAAGTTGGGTCAGGTTTCTTTTTGAATAATGATTACCCTGTGCAATTCAGAATTCAAATATTACTTTGCTTTTAGGTGTATCTTAGTAGCAGAATGTCATATCGTTATAGCCGCAAATCAATATCATATATTGGCAATCTTAGTAGATTATAAAACACAAACTTTCTGGACTCATTAGTTCCCTGCTACCATGTATGGGGTATCATTCAAAAGAATAATAACTTAGCAGGGACCTAAGTATTCCCTAAAGCTTTCATTTTATAAAATACTAAATTAGCCAATTAAAGGTATCACCTACTGTAGGGTTTCTAGTTCGGACTACCAGGAGTTAGGGCTAGGTAAGCAAGCAGTGTGAACTCCATCTTGGATTTGTTTGTGGGATAAGCATCTTGGTGGCAGAGCTGTGCTGGCAGGTCCACAGTTAGCATCTCTTGTGAGTACTATTTTATGTATGCACTATTTTATCTGCTGATATCAGCTGATGTGGTGTCTGTTGATAAAGAGACATCCCATGTTTAAGAACCACTGGTGCCCAATATGTATGTGTTGTAGGAGTTAGGTGTACCCCAAACTGTTCAATACAACATCTGCATCCTTTACTGTATTCGGGGTTCCATGTCCACCCTAAACATAAAGGGGTCCTCAGTGTAATTCTTGCTCTGACTAAAGTTGGCTTCTGGTAATTGTGCTATGTTTCCAATAGCATTACATTAAAGGGGAACTCTGGATTCCCAACCAAAATGTGTTAAAGAGCCCCACACAACACAGAAACCCCTAATATACCTATCCCTGTAATCTGTTCCTTCAAAAAGTAGGAATAAATACCATTTTTATATGCTGAAATCCAGCTGCAAAACAGATCTTCTCTCTCTGCATCATTTGAAATCCTGGCAGGGGAGGAGGGACTAAAACATTGATGTTACAAATTGTAACAACTTCTCCACAGCTTACAGACAGCATGCAGGAACTACATAACCCACAATGCATTGCACTGGGATGTTCCTTTCCTTATTGACATCACGTGTGCAGGGAATTGTGGGATTGGGAGGATGCAGGCTGAAGGCTGGGGACAGGCGACTACTGTTACATTTTATTTGAGTCACAAAGTAGCCAGCCAAACCAGCAGGGGAACAGGGGGCGGGGCTTAGGGAACTGTTCCAAACCATATTATTACATCAAAAATCATGAAAAGGCGGCATATTTTTTAATTGATGTATATGGCAAAGTTGCTTGAAATTATGTTTACTTTTTGAAAAGTTAGTGGTGTTTGGGTGGAGTTCTCCTTTAATATTAGGGCCCCCAAATTATGGGTTGGTCAACAAATTTAGCATTGTGCGTGTATAAATAGATGAATTGCATGTTTACCAAAACTTCAAGAAAAATAAGGAGCATTTCAGTTTTGCTTAGAAAATGTGGGGATAACAAATTGTATTGTTTCCTGCTTGTAATTAAAGCTCGGAGTATGAAAGGCAATACTAATAACCAGCTTGGCTGAACTATCTTATTTAGATTTAATTACTAAAACCATGCATGCAGACGTAATTAGCATTTACTTCCACTCGGCATTCTATCTATGGAACAAATAGATCTGGGAACTGACAGGCTTTTATATCAACCTCTTCCAAAAATACCCAATGCAATTGACTTTCTCACACTCCAGTTCTCTTAACATTTGGCCTCTTCAGCTGCCTTTAATACTGTATGAGATAAACCATAACATGCAAATTATCCATCAGTCCATTTAATGGTTTAAATAATTGATAGACATTGGAGGAATGGACAACCGCCATTTCTTTTTCTCGATCACTAGCAAGTTTACAGCAAACTCAAATCCAAAAAATACATTTTATTATTTGCAATAATATGGCTGCTGGCACAGGTACACGGGGCAATAATATGGCTGCTGGCACAGGTACACGGAGCAATAATATGGCTGCTGGCACAGGTACACGGGGCAATAATATGGCTGCTGGCACAGGTACACAGAGCAATAATATGGCTGCTGGCACAGGTACACGGGGCAATAATATGGCTGCTGGCACAGGTACACGGGGCAATAATATGGCTGCTGGCACAGGTACACGGGGCAATATGATGGCTGCTGGCACAGGTACACGGGGCAATATGATGGCTGCTGGCACAGGTACACGGGGCAATATGATGGCTGCTGGCACAGGTACACGGGGCAATATGATGGCTGCTGGCACAGGTACACGGGGCAATATGATGGCTGCTGGCACAGGTACACGGTAGCAATATGATGGCTGCTGGCACAGGTACACGGGGCAATATGATGGCTGCTGGCACAGGTACACGGTAGCAATATGATGGCTGCTGGCACAGGTACACGGTAGCAATATGATGGCTGCTGGCACAGGTACACGGGGCAATATGATGGCTGCTGGCACAGGTACATGGGGCAATAATATGGCTGCTGGCACAGGTACATGGGGCAATAATATGGCTGCTGGCACAGGTACATGGGGCAATAATATGGCTGCTGGCACAGGTACATGTTCGGCCCTCGACCTAAAGTGTGTTTTGAATTTTGGCCCCCCGTGCAATTGAGTTTGACACCCCTGCTTTAGATGATCGAGATTATTTGAAATTGAGAAATTCAATTAGGAAAACTTACAGACAGCATTTTTTTTAGGAATACACCGAACCTAGTTCAGAATCGGTTCAGTATTCGGCCAAGATTTGGCCTTTTCCAGTAGGATTTGGATTCTACTGAATCCACGGTCCTGGCCAAACCGGATCCTAAAAATCACGTGACTCTTTTTGTCACATAAACACGGAAGTTGAAATTTTTTTCAGCCCTTCCAAAACCTAATTAGCAGATGCTGATTAGGATTTGGATTCAGTTTGGTATTTGGCCAAATCCTTTACGAAGGAATGGGGGATTTGGCCGAATCCAACAAAGTGGATTTGGTGCATCCCTAATTTTTTTTGCTGTAATTTTCTCAAAAAAAAAAACTATTGAATTTGAATAAATTTGCCCCTTTAGGGTTCAGCCAAAGCCAAATAAATGCAAAATGTACTAGATTTGGCCAAATCCTAACCTGAATGTTCAGTGTGATGCATTCCTACATGTTATAGGTGAGACCTCATCTTGAATATTCTGTTCAGTTTTATTTGTAGAATTTAGAATAAATCTACCTCCCTCCTACAAACAGTCCATTTGATATCATATTAACCTGTTTCTTTTTTTTCTTCGCTTGTTGCCGGGAAAGTTTTCGCTACAGAACATTCAATACCTGAATTTTTATGTCCTGAGTGAATTATTTTGCATTCATTTCCCATTTTTGTAGTTTTATACCTGTAAACAATTGTTCTCTTTTGATTTTTTCCCTTACGGCTTTTTAATATAAAGAAAAATCAGCAACGTGTTTATTAAATGGAGAATGCGGTACATTTGCATGGGGAATGACAACACCTTTGATATTTTTACCTTCGCATGGGAAGGAACTGGGTACATTCGCATTATTACTGGCGCTACAGAACATAAATGCACTCTTCCTTAGACACCATAGATCTCACAGGCACAATCACTATTCTTCTCTTCTTTAATACACATTTTTAATTTGAGTTTTAAGACCTCGTACAATAAACACAGCCCAGAATCCCAAAAAAACAATGTATAACAGGTATATAAATACATAGAGAGGTCTATAACTCAGTGGGATTTTGGAGGCTGGGTTACAACTGGGAAATATAGGGTGTGCAGCAAAGCAAGACTTATATGATAAAGCATTATTGTGTACTCCCCCAGCATTTACTATTATTGGTACAAATGAAACAGAATGTTACATGCTATGGTGGTACTCATTACTGATATTTGGATACCCTTTCAGCCACCATTAAATGCCAATCTGCAATCAGATGTTATTAAAGTGATACTGACACGAAAAAACTACTTTTCAAAATATGAATCTACATAAAAAGTTCCCTATAGGTTGTGTTGACGGTTTTTCGCTGACAGGTTTGGTTTTGCATGTAATTGTTACTTGAAGTACCTAAACCTGACTGTTTTGCCAACCTGACCCTGGTACAAAAAGATAAAAAAGAAAAAAAACTAGGAAAATATAGGTTGAGTGAAAAGTGTGTAACCCTTTCTTGGCACACTCACTAAATTTTGGGCTGTTTATAGGCTTAGAACAAAAGAATTGGGTTCCCTTTGCAGATGAAAGGTACTGGGACTGGGATTTTAGCGCAGTGCCTCCACCTAGTGGACACTGAGCAGCACACCTCAGGGGGATTTCCACTAGGAAATAATCACACACAAGTTGCAGCAAATATCAACTTTATAAAATCAGTTCAGTTTCCCCAGGTAGCGCTACCTGCCCCAAAGTCCCTTCCCCAGAGCTCTTTCAGTTTCCCCAGGTAGCGCTACCTGCCCCAAAGTCCCTTCCCCAGAGCTCTTTCAGTTTCCCCAGGTAGCGCTACCTGCCCCAATGTCCCTTCCCCAGAGCTCTTTCAGTTTCCCCAGGTAGCGCTACCTGCCCCAATGTCCCTTCCCCAGAGCTCTTTCAGTTTCCCCAGGTAGCGCTACCTGCCCCAAAGTCCCTTCCCCAGAGCTCTTTCAGTTTCCCCAGGTAGCGCTACCTGCCCCAATGTCCCTTCCCCAGAGCTCTTTCAGTTTCCCCAGGTAGCGCTACCTGCCCCAAAGTCCCTTCCCCAGAGCTCTTTCAGTTTCCCCAGGTAGCGCTACCTTCCCCAATGTCCCTTCCCCAGAGCTCTTTCAGTTTCCCCAGGTAGCGCTACCTTCCCCAATGTCCCTTCCCCAGAGCTCTTTCAGTTTCCCCAGGTAGCGCTACCTGCCCCAATGTCCCTTCCCCAGAGCTCTTTCAGTTTCCCCAGGTAGCGCTACCTGCCCCAATGTCCCTTCCCCAGAGCTCTTTCAGTTTCCCCAGGTAGCGCTACCTGCCCCAATGTCCCTTCCCCAGAGCTCTTTCAGTTTCCCCAGGTAGCGCTACCTGCCCCAAAGTCCCTTCCCCAGAGCTCTTTCAGTTTCCCCAGGTAGCGCTACCTTCCCCAATGTCCCTTCCCCAGAGCTCTTTCAGTTTCCCCAGGTAGTGCTACCTGCCCCAAAGTCCCTTCCCCAGAGCTGTTTCAGTTTCCCCAGGTAGCGCTACCTGCCCCAAAGTACCTCTCCCTTTGGAATGGCAATTGCTCCCACGTAGCAGGCACACGGAAAACACCTGTCCTCACCAGCGGACACACACACAGGAGACCTTCAATACCTTTCCTCAGGTGGATTAATCAATCACTTTGAGATCCCAGGATTTAGGCATCTAAACGCAGGGCAGCAGATCTCTCCTTAAAGATGGAACAGCCGTTACAGCCACTGCTCACTCGATTTCAGTCTCAACTGCTTGCAAACAGGGGATTCCTTTTCCCCAACTTCACTGGGCCTGGGCCCATGGCCTGGGCTCACCGCACACATCCACCCTGTTCATCAGATGGAAGCAAACAGGAAGGTGCCACTCCTTTCCCAGCACTATACCAAAAGTGAGGCAGGAAGTGGTCACCATACCTTTTAATTAATAAGACACAGAGGCAAACTCTAAACTGATTCATGGGTCCTTGCCCAGTAACCACACAAACCAATGAAACTTGCAGGGTTTAAAGCCATAGGGACCATGTTAACCCTATGGATCCCTACAAGTGGATGAAAAATAGTTTGAAGTGTGGGGCCACGGGCCCCTGGCATCCCAGTCTGACACTGCATACGTGCTTTTTCTCCATCAGAGCTTTTTGCCCATTCACTTACCCAGACATAGGGGGCACATTTACTTATCCATGAACGTCCGAAAAGCGTCCGAATGTGTTTTTTCCGTAATGATGGGTATTTTCGCATTTTTTTCATCACCGTCGGCGCCGTCAAAACTTTTTCGCAAATTGTCGCAACTTTTTCGTTGTCGTCGCAAAAAAATCGGATTGGTTTTTCCGCCGTTTACAATTGCTCAATACGAAAAAATTGGGACGGTGACAAAAAAGTTGTGCAAAATACAATAAAGTCGTGACGGTGACAAAAAAAATCACGCAAAATACGAAAAAAACGCGAGACACGGAAAAGTCGCAAAATTTTTGTTTCCAATCAGATTTTTTCCCATTCGGGATTCAGATTCGTGGATTAGTAAATGTGCCCCATAGTGTGCAAAGTACAATTTAGATGCAGTTGGTGATGTTTTGCCCCACAGTGCACTATTTTTTTCACAGAATTCATGAGTCATCAATGTCAGACTCTGGTGTCTGGGGCCCACCGGGGCTGTAGCCGTGGGACCTCCCTCCCCAGCCAGGAGTTGCTATACTCCAGGGGGGGCCAATACGTCGACCGCGGTCCACCAGTCGATCCCCCGAAGATTCCTGGTAGACCGCGATCAAGCGGGGGATGCGGAAGTGCTCCATGAATGCGCACATACTGTACGTATGCACGCACGCCGCACTTCCGTGTCGGTCTGGTCGATCGTGACCAGACCGAGTTTGGCCACCCCTCCTATACTCAATGTCAACCCCCCACCTTCATACCACACTTGCTCCTTGCAGCTACAGTTCACCTTGGGGGGGGGGGGGAGCAGGGGCGCTTCTGCCATTAGGCGAGTTGAGAAACTCGCCTCAGGCGGCAGAAGCGCCCCAGTTACCAGGGGCGGCAAAAAGCTGCTCCTGGTAACTTTAAGAGCCGAATTTCCGTTTTTTAAACCGGAAATTCAGCTGTTCTAGTGCAGAGAGCGCAATTGCGCTCTCTGCACTAGCGATCTCACTGCCCCCGGACCCGCTCCTGCGCTCAGAAGGTAAGCACTGGGGAGCGGGGGCGGCATCCAGGAGCCGCCTCAGGCGGCGATATGTCCAGAATTGCCCCTGGGGGGGAGGGAAGCAGGCTTGGGTTGGTGGGGGCCATGGGGTCCACTGGATTTTTTCCTGGTGCCCCACTGGCCAAGTCTGAACTTTGTGTCATTGCGGGCGCTAAATCAGACGCAAATGCGCTTCATCTAACTCAGTTGTGTTGCATTTGGCACAACAAGTCACCAATATGGACACAACTGTGCATTAGAGATGTAGCGAACTGTTCGCCGGCGAACTAATTCGCGCGAACATCGGGTGTTCGCAAGTCCGCAAATTCGCGAACTTTTCGTGATGTTCGCAATTTGGGTTCGCCGGCACCGAAAAAATCGCAAAACTTACGATAACGGTACGAATGCTCCGAAAAAGTCGCAAAACTTACGATAACTTTACGAATGCTCCGAAAAAGTCGCAAAACTTACGATAACGTTACGAATGCTCCGAAAAAGTCGCAAAACTTACGATAACGTTAAGAATGATCCGAAAAAGTCGCAAAACTTACGATAACGTTACGAATGATCCGAAAAAGTCGCAAAACTTACGATAACGTTACGAATGATCCGAAAAAGTCGCAAAACTTACGATAACGTTACGAATGATCCGAAAAAGTCGCAAAACTTACGATAACGTTACGAATGATCCGAAAAAGTCGCAAAACTTACGATAACGTTACGAAAGCTCCGAAAAAGTCGCAAAACTTACGATAACTTTACGAAAGCGCCGGAAAATACGAAAAAGTGGCAAAATTACCGATCATTTCGAAAAACGGCGTGTGTCAATTTTTCAGAGGTTTTTGCCCTTGATCCCCCTCCTGCATGTCACTGTCCAGGTCGTGGCACCCTTTAAACAACTTTAAAATCAGTTTTCTGGGCAGAAATGGCTTTTCTAGGTTTTAAAGTTCGCCTTCCCATTGAAGTCTATGGGGTTCGCAAAGTTCGCGAATATTCGCAATTTTCGGCGGAAGTTCGCGAACAGGTTCGCGAACTTTTTTTTTGAGGTTCGCTACATCCCTACTGTGCATGAGCTTTGTTGCATAAGTGGTTTTAGTTTCAACTCACTGCAGGGAAAAGCACAAGTTGTAGATGAGCCGATAGATCTAAAGCCATCTTATTCTACATACAGTGGAGTAACTACACCACCGGTGGGGGTTCTGGGTCTACTTCTTCTGTAGGGGAGCCCGGGGTGACCCATGATTTTAGCCAGGGAGCCTGGGCCCTTATAGTTGCGCCACTGTCTCCATAGCTTATCTGTTAACTGATATGTGACTATGGACCCTACTGACTGTGCAGCCCCCACGCCTACACAGCAGCTTATTTATACAATCTGTAGTTATTTATACAATCTGTAGTTGTGCCTGTGAAACAAACAACAGCGCAGGGTAACAGTCCGTTGGTAAAAACATACAAATCCCTTTAATTATCTGGTGTCACCGGGCTTTTAAAAATCAAGGGAGAACCTCTGGCTGCTGTGACGCAGGAGCCGAACTGCGTCGCCGTTTCCCGGACCTCTTGTCCTTTTGTCTCGCTAATAAAGTAACGCTTTTCACATCGAACATAATTAAAAGCCGTTTTAAGTTTAGATGAGATCCCGCTGGGAACCGGGGTTTGCTCATTTGCCGTGACAAGCCGCGACAAGCCGCACCACTATGGCGAGATATAGATTTTCAGCAATGGCTTCATGATTGGCCCCTTGTTTATTACACTTTCTGTCAGCAGATATGTAGATCCTCACACAGAGCGTAAAACTTTTATTCCGCTGTCAATGATTTTGATGCTTTTCCAACCTGTGGGAAATATGCACAATATGAGCCTTTATTCTCCGTTTGGATCTCGTGGAAACCTTGTCAGGCCGACATGAAAGGGAAGTACTAATTAGAATTGATTTTCCAGTCCAGGCTCCAATGAAAAGCACAATGCATGCATGCTATATGGCCGAGTCCCTTTTATATAATTATAAACCTGCTTTTAAAGGAAAACTATACCTCCAGAATGAACACTTAACCAACAGTGGGCTATTAAAGAATATATATCAGTAAATATTGCCCTTTTACATTGTTTATCTTGAGCCGTCAGAGCCCTCAGAGATCACATGACCAGAAATAATGCAGCTCTAACTGTGACAGGAAGTAGTGTGGGAGCAAAAGGCAGAACTCTGTCCATTCATTGGCTGATGGGGCCTAGCATGTATGCGTGCCCTTGGTTTGTTTGAGGGGGGACAACTGTGTGTTCCCATTCCTGCCCCTCAACAATTATTATATAAATCCTCTAGGTTGAGCACTCCAATCATATTGTACTGTTTGACCCACACTGCCTAGGGCACTGATCCCCAACCAGTGGCTCGGGGGCACCATGTTCCTCCCCAACCCCTTGGATTTTGCTCCCAGTGGCCACAAAGCAGGTGCTTATTCCTGGCTTGAAGGCAAGTTTTAGCTGCATCCAAATCACAAGTTCTGCCACATAAATGGGCTGATTCACTAAAGTGCGTTCATTTCTATCGCACACTTTTTTACGTTAAAATAGATGCGAAAAATTAACACGCAATTCACTACAGTATTACGTTAAGTCGCACATCGTATGCGTTAATTCAGGCACCGATATAACACTAACGCATGATTCACAAACACTTTCCGCAAGTATTGGCATGTATGGCTAACATGGCGTGCGTTTATTCGCACAACTATTTATATGCTGCTACTATTTATATGCGGCGACTATTTATATGAGGCGACTGTTTATACGCAACTAAAATAACGCATGCAGTATCGCGCGTAAATTAACACAAGTATGCTTTTAGTGAATCGTGCATTAAGTCGCGAAAAATTAGACGCGATAAAATTTTTACTGCATGCTATAAATAGCGCTCGTTTTAACGCACTTTAGTGAATCGGCCCTAAAGCCTCTTGTGACAGTCCACTTTGAGGATATGAATAGCCAATCACAGCCCATATTTGGCACCCCTGCAGTCACCAGTGTATTCATAATACATAATGCTAGAAAGGCAGAACACAGGGGGCAAAGTACAAAACATGGCAGACTGCGTCCTTTTTTGCACCTTGCTCACTGCGTTCTTAATGGTAAAACCCTTTGATGGTTGGGACAAGATCAGACAGTATTAAGCACACACACCCAGCTGGGTTGGGGACAAAAGGGACACCGCTATGCTTTGGGATGGCCCCCGGGGGAAGCTTAGCATGGGTAGATATACAGTGAGTCCCTGTTTAGCTGTGGGCCTTACAGTAAGAACTCAAGGACAACCTTACAGTCTAATCCCGAGATGCCAACCTTATTGATGAACAGCTGACTCTCTTGCCCACTTCTTGCCATCCCATGTCCATCCTCTTCCTGTGATGTCACTCAATGTTAATGGCCATTTTTGTGATGGATTACAGACCCTGTGCAACTGTTAAAACTTATCTTAAAAAAGTCTCAGAGGAAAGGCTTCGATATGAAGGAAAAGGTCTATTACTATAGCAACAGAAGCTTTGCTCTAATGAAGATACTGCATTTTAGATTTTTACATAATGTAACATTTACTATGATCTTTAGTTCACTGCCAATTATTGCTGTTCCCTCTGTTGATGAGGTCAAATGCTTGGGATTCAGGTCCCTCTTGTGATCCAAAATTCTGTCCAGCCCCCTCTTCAATTAGACATCACTGCTCTATGGCCCCTTCTTCCATGATCTGATACCTAATCTGTGGTAATTACTTCCATTTGGCCCTGCAGTTGAGGTTACTATCAGTCCTCGTTTCAGGGGGACTGACCCAATTTCAGATTCCCTGTCCCCAGCAACTGTCCTCCTCCCCTCTGAAAGCTGTCCTTGGAGGTCTTTGTGACAAAAGAGCTGCCCCCCCCAGCCAATCATTGCTATTCCAGGACAGGAGAAAGCAAGGTGTGATCTTCCATCACCTGACCCCCTTCTCTCCTCGTGCGTCCTTCAAACTTCCCATACTAACTTTTCTATTGCCTGGAATTTTATTCTTATCTACCTCCATGAAGAGCTGCCCCCAATATCATGACTGGTAAGAACATGTTCTACCACCTGGAGCAGGTATTCCCAACCTTTTTGTACTTATGAGCCAAACTCAGCTGTAAAAAGTGTTGGTGAGTTACAGAAGCTTGATAAAAGTTCCTTAGGGATGCCAAATAAGGGCTGTGATTGGCTATTTGGTAGCCCCATGGGGACTGCTGGCCTGGAGTAGGACTGTGTCTCTGTGCTTTCAAAACTTGCCTCCAACTACTTTGGAGCAACATCAAAGATGGTGGTGAGTAACATGTTGCCCCCGAGCCACTGGTTGGGGATCACTACTCTAGAGTAAGAGCACATCTTCTGTTTTAATCATTCTGCCAAATGAGCGGATCTTTCCCTCGACATGCCCAGCTTAGGTGGCCCTAGGGAAGGAAATACAGACCATTGGAGCAAGTTGCTGGTGATCTGCTGGTAAAATCAAGCCTTCCCATTTGACATCTACTGGATTTTTTACCAGATATCGGTTGGGTAGGCCTGTCAGATGGCCCAATATACAGACAAATAAGATGCTGAATCGGTCTACAGGGCCCAAATCAGCAGCTTAGATCTGCCCGTGTATGTCCTGCTTTACACTACTATATTCTAACAATTCTAGGCTTTTCTATCTCTCTTTTATTTGGGGTCAGCAGCTGCCTGATGGTCTGGAAAGCTATAGCTCTCAGCTTACATAAATACATTGAAAAGTGCAATGGTTTTATTACTCTCATGATTAATATTCTCCTTCCCACATACTAGCAGGGATGTATTTGTTTAGCTGCTTTAGCTGTAAATCATGGACCATCAGGATCAGTGATGCAGTTCTGGGTTCTGGCAGTTGTTGGTCTGGTTGGATTGAAAAAAGCCCTCATTGATTTTCTAACTCCAGCGCCCCCCATTACCACAGCACCCCCAGATATTATTCATGCTCCTGTCATTTTATTATTGCAAAGAAAAGGACAATCATTTTTAAAAATGAGAATAATTGGTTTATAGTGGGCTCCATGGGAGGTGACCTTCCTGTAATTTGGAGCTTTCTTGATAACAGGTTTCCAGATTACACATCCCCTACCTGTATCTCTATATATAAGCAGTAATAACACTGCGGATATGTGCCCCCCACATCTTTACAAGCCAAGCATTAGATTAGAGCCCAGAGCCTGCGGCTGGAGGCAAATACCCGGAAGACTGCAATTAAAATCCTCATATTAAAAGCTAATTACACAGCACACCAGCCACATGCGCTTCCACAAACACATTCACAATGTTGCATGTTAATAAAAAGAGATATCTTACGCTATGCGGCGGAATCTAATAAAGATTGTGAAATGAAAAGTTCAGCTGCACAGGATGGCGGTGAGGTTTAATCCAGTGATTAAGTGCAGGGATTCCCAGGCAGATATACAGGGGCAAATACACGGGGGCAGATACAAGGGGTAAACACATGGGGCAGATACAAAGGGCAGACACACGGGGCAGATACACAAGGCAGACACACTAAGGTGGGGGTAATTAGGGCAGACACATGGGGCAGATACACAAGGCAGACACACTAAGGGGGGGTAATTAGGGCAGGCACACGGGGCAGATACACAAGGCAGACACACTAAGGGGGGGTAATTAGGGCAGACACACGGGGCAGATACACAAGGCAGACACACTAAGGGGGGGTAATTAGGGCAGACACACGGGCAGATACACAAGGCAGACACACTAAGGGGGAGTAATTAGGGCAGACACACTGGGCAGATACACAAGGCAGACACACTAAGGGGGAGTAATTAGGGCAGACACACTGGGCAGATACACAAGGTAGACACACTAAGGGGGGGTAATTAGGGCAGACACATGGGGCAGATACAAGGGGTAGATACATAGGGCAGATACAAGGTGTAGACACACGGGGGAGATACACATGGCAGACACATGGGGCAGATACTTGGGGCAGACAGATGGGGCAGATACACATGGGCGGATAATTAGGGCAGACACATGAGGCAGATAGTTGGGGCAGACACATGGGGGAGATACAAGGGGTAGACACATGGGGCAGATACCAGGGGTAGACACATGGGGGAGATACACATGGCAGACACATGGGGCAGATACATGGGGCAGACACATGGGGCAGACACATGGGGCAGATACACAGGGCAGACACATGGAGCAGATACACAGGGGCAGATACATGGGGCAGACACATAGGGCAGATACACAGGGGCAGATACAAGGGGCAGATACATGGGGCAGATACACAGGGGCAGATACACAGGGGCTCAGAAATCAGTGCAGTTTGCATCTGAATTAATAATCAGCCCTGTAGCATCAGCTTATATAACAGAACAACCTCATTTCTGACTTTATAATTAACAAGACCCCTAAGCTTCTCAACAGCCGCTCAGAGCCCACTGAGCATGTCCATGTCACAGACACCAGTATGGTGACCCCCTGTGACAACTTTGAAGGCTACAGAGATGCTGAACATTTAGACTGGTGCAGTAAGCTCAGTATATAAGGTATGGCATTTCTAAACCATATTCATTTTTTAGATTTATTTCTCCCTTAAGAGTAGGGGTTTTAAATGGGAAATGGCGGCATGAAAAGCACAATGGATACAGCCCGCACCCCTGTTTCGATCCTGCAGACTGCACAGTTTTGGAGGAGAGAAAGAAACCCGTTAATTTCCATTACGGTTTGCGCTGTGGGTGCTTGACTGTGTGCCAGGCAGTACTGCTCTCCGGTAGATGGCTCAGCAGAAACAGCAAGAAGATTGATGAAACTGCACTGAGGAAAGGCAGTAATTGAACTTTTGTAGCGTTTAAATCCCCTGCCCTCAAATGGACTGAACAACATTTGATTTGACATCAGTTGACATCAAGCGCTTTCTCTGCTCATATCAGTGAGCATTTCATGCCTGGGATACAAGGGGTACAAATGTATTGGGTACCACTGGGCACCATCATTCCTGTATGAAAAGTACCAGTGTAAGGTAATCAATTCCCCACTAGGGGTATAAGCATGGGGCAAATATAGGGCTCCCTGTGTTACACTGTGCCCAGAAGAAGGGGCTCCTAACGATGCAATAGTGATTATGGGGGGGTGAAGCGGGGTGCTGGCGAGTTCCAGTTTACCTAGAGGGCTGCAGGTTGGACTTGGACAAGGTCTCGGACTGGGTTGGCAGGACACCAAGAAAAATCAAGTGGGCCCTGGTACTCATTGGCCCTGCCAACCAAGACCCATTCCGGAAACTATGGGCGCTCTCCTTGACCTCCCTCTGGTCACGTCCAAACATGACCAGAGATGGGGGTCCCTAAGGGCATATGGGGGCCCCTGAGGTGGCACTGGCAATCCCAGTGGGCCCTGGACACCCCAGTCTCTCATGCCCTATCATCCCTATCCTGATGCCCTATCATCCCTACCCTCATGTCCTCTCTTCCCTACCCTCATGTCCTCTCTTCCCTACCCTCATGTCCTCTCTTCCCTACCCTCATGTCCTCTCTTCCCTACCCTCATGCCCTCTCTTCCCTACCCTCATGCCTTCTCTTCCCTACCCTCATGCCTTCTCTTCCCTACCCTCATGTCCTCTCTTCCCTACCCTCATGTCCTCTCTTCCCTACCCTCATGCCTTCTCTTCCCTACCCTCATGCCTTCTCTTCCCTACCCTCATGCCTTCTCTTCCCTACCCTCATGCCTTCTCTTTCCTACCCTCATGCCCTCTCTTCCCTACCCTCATGTCCTCTCTTCCCTACCCTCATGCCCTCTCTTCCCTACCCTCATGCCTTCTCTTCCCTACCCTCATGCCTTCTCTTCCCTACCCTCATGCCCTCTCTTCCCTACCCTCATGTCCTCTCTTCCCTACCCTCATGCCTTCTCTTCCCTACCCTCATGCCTTCTCTTCCCTACCCTCATGTCCTCTCTTCCCTACCCTCATGCCTTCTCTTCCCTACCCTCATGTCCTCTCTTCCCTACCCTCATGCCTTCTCTTCCCTACCCTCATGTCCTCTCTTCCCTACCCTCATGCCTTCTCTTCCCTACCCTCATGTCCTCTCTTCCCTACCCTCATGCCTTCTCTTCCCTACCCTCATGCCCTCTCTTCCCTACCCTCATGCCTTCTCTTCCTTAACCTCATGCCTTCTCTTCCCTACCCTCATGCCTTCTCTTCCCTACCCTCATGCCCTCTCTTCCCTACCCTCATGTCCTCTCTTCCCTAACCTCATGCCTTCTCTTCCCTACCCTCATGCCTTCTCTTCCCTACCCTCATGTCCTCTCTTCCCTACCCTCATGTCCTCTCTTCCCTACCCTCATGCCTTCTCTTCCCTACCCTCATGCCTTCTCTTCCCTACCCTCATGCCTTCTCTTCCCTACCCTCATGCCCTCTCTTCCCTACCCTCATGCCTTCTCTTCCCTACCCTCATGCCTTCTCTTCCCTACCCTCATGCCTTCTCTTCCCTACCCTCATGCCTTCTCTTCCCTACCCTCATGCCTTCTCTTCCCTACCCTCATGCCCTCTCTTCCCTACCCTCATGCCCTCTCTTCCCTACCCTCATGTCCTCTCTTCCCTACCCTCATGCCTTCTCTTCCCTACCCTCATGCCCTCTCTTCCCTACCCTCATGCCCTCTCTTCCCTACCCTCATGCCTTCTCTTCCCTACCCTCATGCCCTCTGTTCCCTACCCTCATGCCTTCTCTTCCCTACCCTCATGCCCTCTGTTCCCTACCCTCATGCCTTCTCTTCCCTACCCTCATGCCCTCTGTTCCCTACCCTCATGCCCCCTCTTCCCTATTCCTATTATCACAGTGTCACCTGGAGCATTTCTAGCAAACTATTGTGTGACCTCCCTCTACTATATGAGATGTCTGTGCCCCGGGACAGGCCCCAGCCTAGTGTTTGACTGAGTAACCGGACGCTGAGAGAGAAGAGCCTTAATTCTCACATGCTGGGTGTACAAACACGCCTGTAAGACTCAGCGCAGTTCATTTTTATTGGGAATCGCTCCCGAGGGGCCTATTTAGTCAGATGCTAATGGCTTGCCTTTTCAATAACACGTTGGCATTACCCCGCCTCCTGTGTATTATAGAGGAAAAAATTCAGTGCCAGCTGCTTCTGCCCATAAGGCTGTCATGTGGCAGTTAGGGGGTAGCTGGTAGTTGCAGTTTACCCACAGCAGGAGACCCACAAGTTGCACATTCATGGCATCTATAGTAATAGTATCAGTTATTACATAATGTGTCATTATTATGTACTTTGAATGGTGACATTTTCCAGAAGTGCCCTCTCTGCCAGCCCCTGTGTCTAGCCCTGTGGCCTTTATATACTTATATTAAATACCTTTATGCACCTTTGTTCTCCAAGAGCACAATACATAGGACTGAAAATATAATCTGTCTATTCTTTAATTAGAAAAAAAACAAACATTTTCTTTCTTTCATTCTGTTACAAAGCACTAATGGATTCTTTTAACTGCCCCTAGTGTGTGTGAAAGTGTTAGGGGCCACAGAGTGTAAGCTCCACTGGGGCAGGGGCTGATGTGAATGATGAGCGAGGGTTATACAGGGCTGCTGTATATCCCTGAGTTATATAAATAGGATAATAATAACAATTATTTTGATTCTACTTTCATCACTTCCCATTCTCTCCCCTTGTAATGAAAAGAATTGGTTTCAAAAGAGACAAGGAGCTCTGCACAAACACTGTCTCAGGCTTACAGATAAGGAGGGGTTCTCTGTAACTGGTTTTAGCTGTGGATATTTGATTAACTGCCTTCTCCCCCTCCCGCAATTGCTCTCAAGATCCAGCAAGTTGCAAAATGAAAGTGCTCAGTTTTACTGTTTAGTTAAGTAAAACAAAAGACAAGTATTGTCAGCACAAGCCCTAGTGACTGAACTCATAGTAAATAATGGTGTATACTGGTGCTTTAACTGCACCCATTTTTGGGGAGGGTGCAATTAGTCAGATATTAGAGACCAGCAAAGGCAGCAAAGAATTTTACCATGTTAGCCATGGTTCATAATCATGATACTGTCAGACTTGTTAAAGGAGAAAGAAAGGTAAAAACTAAGTAAGCTTTATCAGAAAGGTCTGTGTAAATACAGCCATAAGCACTCATGGAAACGCTGAAAGATTTCTTGTGTCTGTAATTCATGTGCCAGAGACACACAGCTCTCTCCTCTCTCCCCTCTCCTGCTCCCCCCTCCCTCAAGAATGCTAAGAACTCCCTCCACCCCCCTTAGGAATGTGGATCTGAGCCAATCAACAGGAAGCTGACTCTAAGGGGCTGATTTACTAATCCACAAATCCGAATGAGAAAAATTCGGATTGGAAAACGAACATTTTGCGACTTTTTCGTATTTTTTGCGATTTTTCGTCGCCGTTACAACTTTTTCGTAACCGTTACGACTTGCGCGACTTTTCCATTGGCATTATGACTTTCGTGAATTGTCGCGACTTTCGTATTGAGAGCTCGAAAAAGTCGCGACAATTCGCGAAAAAGTCGCAAAATACCGATCATTACGAAAAAACCGCATTCAGACGCTTTTCGGACGTTCGTGGATTAGTAAATGTGCCCCATAGTCTTACTAACTGAGCATTTTCACTTGGTCTGGGTGCCTGTGCAGGAGCGAGGCATTATGGGAACTTTCTTTACACAGCTCAGCGTTTCTTCTTCCTGTGAGGCTTCTGATCATCTGAACAGGAGAAATATGGGGAGACTTAAGGGCACTATTGAGAGAACTGAAGGTATGCCTGCATCTTGAGATTAACTCTTTAGTAGCCTTTCCTTTTCCTTTAACCCTTTTCTGGAGCCCCCTGTATTAATGCTCAGCAGGGGCGAAGGTGGGAGAGAATGGTTTGGGCAGAACTGGCATGGTCTGGGTGGCATGGTGCATGTCATGTATAGGTCTGGGGAGTTAAAGTCGCTCTACTATGTATTCACCACCCATAATATAATAAGATTAGTACAATGACTGAAGATGGCTGGTTGCTATGGGTTACTAGAACTGGAATTTATTTTGCACCTGATACTATATTGCCCCCTTTGTCTGTGGCAGTGAGATTGGTGCCTTTACTCCAAAGCAAATAGCAATGGAAATGATAGGATGCTGCATCTTTGGCCCCCTCCCAAGCCATCAGAGCAGCAGCCGGGCCCCTATCCATGCCATACCCATTAATCTCGTATCCATGCAAGTGGGTACTTACATCAGCATGGTTCTTGCAACGAAAACTGACTAAAAATTATCAGTTATTATTATTATTATTATCATCATTCTTTATTTTTATAGCTCCAGAGACTATACATCATTTACTCTCTCCCTGCCCCAATGGAGCTTACAATCCCTATCACATTCAAACATAGTATGGGTAATTCCCTGACCTGTTTTACTGGACCTGCAGCCTTGTGCCTTTACATGGTCACAGAACCCCTCAGTGACTGCTAATATCCTTATCATTTACAGTAGGGGGTACATTATCCCTTATAATACATGAGTGATACTCAGAGTTCCCTGTATAACTCAGCCTGCAGCCTTGTGCCTTTATATGGGCACAGAACCCCTCAGTGACTGCTAATATCCTTATCATTTACAGTAGGGGGTACATTATCCCTTATAATACATGAGTGATACTCAGAGTTCCCTGTATAACTCAGCCTGCAGCCTTGTGCCTTTATATGGGCACAGAACCCCTCAGTGACTGCTAATATCCTTATCATTTACAGTAGGGGGTACATTATCCCTTATAATACATGAGTGATACTCAGAGTTCCCTGTATAACTCAGCCTGCAGCCTTGTGCCTTTATATGGGCACAGAACCCCTCAGTGACTTCTAATATCCTTATAATTTACAGTAGGGGGTACATTATCCCTTATAATACATGAGTGATACTCAGAGTTCCCTGTATAACTCAGCCTGCAGCCTTGTGCCTTTATATGGTCACATAACCATATCCTTATCATTTATAGTAGGGGGTACATTATCCCTTATAATACATGAGTGATACTCAGCCTTGTGCCTTTACCCCTCAGTGACTTATCACATGTTTTACAATAAGGAATACATTATTGGTCACAACCATAACCCTTGTGAGATCATTGCTATATCCCCCCCAGCCATTTAAATGAGATTGAAAACATTAATTAATGTAAGTTTACGCTGAGTGACCCCCAGTTTAGCACTCCGACTTCCAATTCCAGAGCTCTCTTTGAGGGTTAGAGTGCCAGCGACCCTCACTCTGCTCTTTCTAAACAGTTAGTTAACACAAGGGTTGCTGACTGAGCTGCCAAAAGCCCAATGTTAATGGTTTCAATCACTTATACAGATTTCTCTTTCTATCTCCATAATAAAGATACCAAGAGTTTCCATTGCCAGGCAGCTCATATACACCGTAGCCAGGCTAGGGAATAACATTGACACATCTGTACAGTGTAACATTAGGCTCCAATGAATGTCACCTTACCCCATACAGAGCAGTGGGTTATTGTCTCTCATAAATAAACTCATTATAAGGAGCGGAACCCTCTTCCCCTTTCCTTTGCTCCTAGCCCCCATGTAAATACTACAAACAGAACAGAAGAAGATTGGATCTAATTTTAATCACTTGTCTCCCTGGAGACTCCATAGCAACGTGACTATGCATTAAACAGGATTGCCATGAGCGCTTGTCTTGTATCCTTGTACTGCTTATAGTGGGATAACCCTCTGTATTGTGAGCCGAGCGGCTCACCTGAATCCCACTCTTGATGGGGAAGAGGCAGGTAAGGAGTTGTGATGAATCGATAAGCTAGGGAGTCTGGGGAAGAACTGCAACTCCCAGATCCTCTGTTAGCTATGTTCATGGGCAGATAGACATATTCACAGGCTGGAAAGCTTTCCATGGGTTAGGAAATGCTGGTGGCTTTCCTTGGTTGAACTCACAGCACAGCTGCAATTACCCTGTAAATATGGAGAAAAAGCCGCATTATGGGTAAAAAAAGACATTGTCCGGAAAAGGCACTTTGCACTTGTGTTCAAAAATGACCCCAATATGTGCTTCAAGAGTGTAAGAAGTCTGATGACAGCAACATTCAAAGTTGAATTCACTGGTCACTAACATTGCAACTATGCGACACTGGGCCCCCCGGCAAAAAATCTTCAGAGGGGCCCGGCATGCACAGCCAACCCGGGGCTCGCATCCCCCAATTCCAGGGTGTAGGACAGTGGCTGGGGCGGGTGGGTTTCTATACTATAGAGGAAGCAGACCCTGCTGTCCGGGCCCCCCCTTGTCTCTTGGTCCCCCCTAAGGGCTCTGTTACTCTATAGTTTCTCTACTGATGGTCACTTTCCAACATTATCCTGGACTAAACTATTGTGGGAAGACCCTCTCTACAACAGAAGTCAGATGAGTTCCCTTCCTTCCATTGGCCACCCCCTGTGACCAATCAGGGCAATCTGTGACTGACCAATAAAAGTGAGTCTGCCCAGCTTGATGAAAGGGGTTTATGGCACTGATATGGCTATGGTTAGCCTTTGCAATGGATGTCTGTTTTATTACTGGCCAACTTTTTAACGTTGGGCAGCTATAGACTATTAACCTTTTGCGTTTTGGCACAGAGCAATAAACCAGATCTGATGCTCTACTGTTTCTGCCTGGGACTTTGTAGGCATCAGACACAATTCTTCTCGCAATTAATTCTCATGACTATAGGAAGCGAATACTTTTGAGGATTCATGTTACGTTTGTAAGACAGTTTGTACAAACATCTGATCCTGCAAATCAGCGCAATATTAAAAGAAGCACGACTTTGCTTTATCTGCCGAATTTGCAGCCTGCTGCTGAGAGTACGTTACAGGCAGAGAGAGAAATATATATATTGAAATGACTGGGTTTTGTCTGGAATCCCATTGTCCTGCATGATTATTGCTCCTGCCTCACATAATGACTTTCTCTCAGCCAAAGGATTTGATTCGGAGATTCCAGCTGAGCCCGTGGAACTTAATTGCACTTAGAACCTTATTGAAGAAAAGCTGAGATGGGCAGGATTGGGCGCTTGCTGGATCAACATAGAACACATGTGACCCGGTATAAAACTGACTGGGAAGGAGACTATAAAGGTGGCCATACATGGGAATATTCTGTTGTTTGGCAAGGTCGCCAGGCGAGCGGTTCTTCTCCCGATATGCCCACCTAAAGGTGGGTGATATCAGGCTAATTAGATCTAATTATGACCGGCATAGGCGTCGTCGGATCGGGGGTTGAGCTGATGCAGCCCCTGATCCGACTCAAAATCAAACCTGTCCTGCCTAAAATTGCCTAAAACTGGTGTGTGTGTCCACACCCAGGCAGATAAACTGCCAAATCAGTCTAAAGGACCCAAATCAGCTGCTAAAATCTGCCCGTGTATGGCCACCTGAAGAGCAGAGGAAAAAAACCTACACAATTCAATGAAAAAAAGAAAAAATTGGGGAAAAAAACACCAACTGACTCCAATGTAAAGTCCTATGCAGGTCCAAATTTTGAAACCCAACCCAGACCCAAAACCTTGAACCTGTTTAGACCCACTAACTGCCCCAGCCTGCAACTGCCTTATCCAGAACCTGACCCACAACCACCAAGTACTGTTGGTGCAACCAGACGTGACTTCATTAAAAGTGGGCGGAGGAAAAAAAGCATTTTAAAATGTTTAAAAGGGTACAATAAAGATAATATAGATTATATAATATATAATAAGCTATACTGGCATCAGAAAACCCTATCCACTACCCGCAGGTTTCCCGACCTGTTGCAGGACTCTCCCAACACCCATTTACTCCATTTACACCATTCTGTGAATTTTTCTGCATTCACATGTTTTCGGGGAAGCAAAACAGAGCAATTTTGCCCGTCACTGGTCATGGAAGTACAAAACTTTTATTCTATAGCACATCATATAGGAAACCTGCACAAATCTGCCAGTAAAGGACTGGTTACCTGCAATACCATAATCCTATTTCTTATTGTTCCGTTAGAGGAAAAGCAAAGCCGGGATTAACATGACATCAACAAAATCTCTGTTAGACTGAAATAAAATTCATCACCTTCCTTTGGCTGCCAGACTGGCGTTATATCGGGGCTATGTACGGACGGCTACCAATAATAATGCAGGAAATCTAATTAGCAACATCGTTAGCTGATGCCATCTGCCTGTCTCCATATCTTTGGGTTATTTGAGCCTTCTTAAGACGTTTGTTTTGATAACATTTTCAGAGTACAGTATGTCAATGTAATGCCGGAGGCGCTGGCTTTTTAGTGCAAACGTGGTATTTCTGACTCCCGCATGTACCATTCCAAGAGACAGCGCTTGACTCTCAGACAGAGGCGTGACTGCTTCCTTACCCGTGGTGCTTACTCATTGCCTTCTGCCTGCCCACCCCGCACTGTCCTTATTTATTCTGACATTTTGCTCTGAGAAATGAAAGTGCCCTATATTTCCCTTGACATACACAAGGCAAAGAGCCTCTCTGGCTGGGAAGACATATATACAGTGATGGTGGAAGCACATAGAGACTATCTAGAGACATAATTAGGTTGATGGCCAGTAGTCTGCTGGGGGATAATTCATTAAAAGATAATAAAGCTAGTGATAATTGTGGCCAGATGACGTGATTATCTGTGGATGCTTCCAGTGATTAATGACATCAAGGAGAACCATCGCTAACATGGAACATAGCCAAAGCCAACCAACTGGATTTAGCCAGAGGAAATGTTTTAGACATGGCCTTTACTACATCATTGCTTAGTCAACAGCAGCAAAAAACTGAAGGAACTGTCTAGATCTAGTGTGCCATCAGGGTCAGGCTGATAATACACATGGAGACCAGGGCAACCTATCTGATTATCTGTAGGCCAGCAGAATGGTGCAGGTGAACAGTTGTGCTCTGGTATAATTGCATTAGAACGGGGGACTCAGATCACAGTTGGCTTATGATCCCCAGCTTCAAATGTCTGGAGTCACAGGGCAAGCAGGAATAGAATTGGGCTGACCTACCTTAGTGATCTTGCTTTAGTCTGATGGACAGGTTTAGATAAAACTGTCAAGCAAAAAATATAAGATGAAAGTGTGACACATAGTAAAGAAAAGAAAAAAGTAAATAAAGTGCATTTTTCTTTGGCCTACCTAATAAAGGCATGCCTCTTTCCCAGTGTCCCTGCATCTAACCCTATTCTCCATGGCCTTCATACCTGGTCAATGCTCCTCTATCTTGACCGTTGGCATTACTGGCTTCTCACCAGTCTTCTCATTGAGAAGACTTCTCTAGAGCTGCAAAGCCTTTCCATCACAAGGGCATAGATGGCGGCCCATTGGAGGGATGCTTCCTTGAAGGTCCCCCAGGAACATAGAACATCCTACACATTATTACTCTTTAGTGGTCTTTACAGACTCTGATCCCTACACAGCCTAGCTTCTGTTCCTTTCTTCTCTAATGCACACCCCTTAATTTTCCATTTCATCATAATAATGCCCCAATTGAGGATGCAAGAAGGGCTCCACTACATCCTTAAGTTAGTTTGGAATGCTTTGGGGAGTAGTTGGGGGTGGTGGGGCTCAGTTTGGCCATCAGATACATTGGGAGGTATAATAATGAAAAATGATAGCAGCCACCCACCAACTTATCCAAACTACCCCATACCTATCACATACCAGATTGCTCACTGTTTACCGCCCCCCAGACCATAAGAGTCATTTATGGCAACAAGGGCAGTATGCAAAATGTAATTATGGCTGCAATTTGCCAAGTTTATTACCCAGAATGCAGACATTTTCCTACGATTCCAGCATAATTTCAGTCTTGAGGAAAAGTTGCGTCCAATGCAATTGAAAGTGAAATTAATTAGATGCAAGTTTAGATGCCGGTAGTCTACGTCAAAATGACTTTAGCAACTGATTCATAGAAAGCTGCGAGTATTGATGCTGGATGCTGTGCGAGCCCTGGAGCTCCTGGAAACTTGAAAGTGGCGGTAGCTTGAGGGTTTCCCTACATCAATAGACTCACTTGTGTGCTGAGTGGAACAGGAGGTGGGATGGAGGGGCTGTTCTACCTGCAAACAGCAGCTTTGGACGTGGTTGGGGTCATAAATGAGCTCTTGTAAGCAAGGCTGGAACTAGAAGTAGGCAGAAGAGGCAGGTGCCTAGGGTGTAATGGAGGGGGCACTAGGGCCTCTTGTGATGCCTACCCCTAGTCCTAGTGCCCTGGGATAATTACTTCTCAGCATTTGCTTTCTTTTTTTGTCTGAACATGAATGATTCTAAATCTTCTGATCTTGTGTCTTTGTTACCAATGAGAACTTCTTCCTCAGATCTCGTAATAGGCCCCATTCAAACTCATTTTCTAATTTTGTGCTAAAATGCAGAGGTCAATATAATGCAGGACATGTAGCATTTATAAGACGCGCTGTAAGCATAATGTCTCCAAGCAGTTCAGTGCCAAGCACCTTCAGTGAAATCATGATCCTATTGTTTAACACATCCATCTTGATGGAAAGGAGCAGCACTGGGATTCAGGGCCTTGTGTGCACAGGACAATAACGTGGTCACCGGGGGAGCAAGGCTGTTTTTTCATATTACCAAAGAAATAATTGGGTTCATGTTTGTAAATATCAATTTCAATTTCCTGTTGGTCCTGTTCAGCACAATATACTATATGTTCATATTTTATTTATTTTTTGCACAGTTCATGGTCAAAACTTGAATTTTTCATGGAAAAATGTTGTGACAAATTCGAAAGAAAAAAATACGCCATAAGCTGCTGAGGTTACGTAGAAGTCAGTAGGCCGCCGGCCTGTTTCCAGTAGGATGATCTTCTTTAGCTTCATGGTATTAGAGCTATTTGGATTTTTCCTTTTTCCCTTTTTTGCTGAAAAATGCAAAATATTCATGCACCACGGGGGATGGGTTTACTAAAGTGCATTAATCTCTGTAGCTGGTTACGAATGTAGAGAAGTGTTGCGTGGTTGGCGGGCTGAAGATGGTGTCCACCAACCCTATTACACGTCTTTGCATTTCTAACCAGTTAGAAAGAATGAAGCAGTTTAGTGCGCCCCCTGTGGTGAGTTTGGGAGTGGGCAGTGAGGCCTTTGGAGGGGGCCCTAGGGTTATACTTTTGTTCATCTTTTAGACTGTAGGGAAGGAGAATGGACTTCCAACAAAGGGTCAGTTCTTTACTGGAAAGACTGTCAGGCTATGGAATTGTGCACCCAAAAAGGTTATAATGAGTAATTATTTATAATTCATTAGTGGTGGTCAAAATGGGTTGGATGCCTTTCTAGTAGTGATGAGCGAATCTGTTGCGGGCGTCAAAAGAATAGTCGCGGGCGACAATTTTTTTTCCATGCAGCATTTTTGCTGTTTCACTAATTTTTCGCCATTTCGTGAATCTTTTGAAAGATTCCCGAATTTTTTGGCAAAGCGAAATGGCCAAAAATTTGTGAAACGGCAAAAATGCTGCACGGAAAAAGAAATGTCGCCCTCGACTATTCTTTTGACGTGCGACTATTCTTGTTACAATTTTTGGACGCGCGGCTATTCTTTTGATGTCCACGACTATTCTTGCAACAATGTTTGGACGCGCGGCTATTCTTTTGATGTCCACGACTATTCTTGCAACAATGTTTGGACGCGCAGCTATTCTTTTGACGCCCGCGACTATTCTTGTGACAATTTTTGGATGCACCACTATTCTTACTACAATTTTTGGACGCGTGGTGAATTTTTTCATCTGTTTCGCGACATAATCCGCCAATTGCGAAACGCGGAAATTCGCTGCGAATCCATGCCTGGCGAAACATTTCACTCATCACTACTTTCTAGTAATAAATGGAATGCAGAGTTATATCACTGTCTCAAATATGGGTATATGGCAGAACCGGCTATAGCTGCTCAGCACTGATTTTTATCCATATTTACTCAAGAAAAACCTTCAGTCAGACAGGGGAATTTACACTAAAGATGTTCCTTTACATTAGACATACCCAAAGAGCCAGAAAAACTACAGGTTGACTGAATCAAGGCCACAAACCTTGGATACTGACAAATTCCTGATACTGATATCACCCTGCCCTATAAAACTAAGCATTTATAGCAAAAACCAGTGAATGTAAACTATTATAAATTTAGTATATGAAAAAAAACATTGTAGAAGAATCATCCAGGACAAAGCCAATCCTGGCCAAGCCCTACCTATACAGCATTGTATGAGAGTAAATCATTTCAGCCAGTAATATAGGCACAGAGTGGCCCAAACACACAGAGTGAGGCTGGCATTCTCTGCCTATAATTAAAATACACAAATCACTGTGTACGGTGCTTCATGGCAAGACTGTATCCCCATGAAATAAGTGTCAGGAGAAGTCTCTCTAAGGAACAGATGAACCTTATAACTAATGAAAAAATGCTTGTTGGTCGCAGTCATATTCCTGCGCTGTGCTGAGACCTCAGGGAAAGGGAATTAGTAGCTATGGAAGGGCACTGCACATATTAATGGATCTAGGGTTATCTGAGCCAGTATGCCGCCCAAGGACTTAGAGTCTGGCCACCCCTTGCCTAGGCACCAATCACTGCCCATTATGTCTACAGAGAGTCATCTCCTTCTGTAGAAAAGCTGAAATTTATGTTAAACTAGGAAATTTGGCTCTTAAAGAAGCACATACTCCAGGGTTTGATAGGTCTAAAGAGGGCCCGAAGTGGCTAATGATACTAAATACATGTTCATAGTTTGCATTCACATGTGGAGCGCTGCTAAGATTATAATAATCATTTCAATATAAGCACAGGGCATGTAGGTCCCACATTACTATCTCAATTTAGAAATTGCTACAGTTGGCTATGTCTAGCACTTGCTTTAGCTTAGCAATGGATATTACCACCTTATTAAAGGAACAGTAACACCAAAAAATGAAAGAGCTTTAAAGTAATAAAAATATAATGCACTGTTGCCCTGCACTGGTAAAACTGGTGTGTTTGCTACAGTAACACTACTATAATTTATATAATAAGCTGCTGTGTAGCCATGGGGGCAGCCATTCAAGCTGGAAAAAAGGAGAAAAGGCACAGGTTACATAGCAGATAACAGACATGTTCTGTAGAATACAATAGTGTTTTATCTGTTATCTGCTATGTGCCTGTGCCGTTTCTCCTTTGAATGGCTGCATCCATGGCTACATAGCAGCTTATTTATATAAATTATAGTAGACTTTCTGAAGTAAACACACAACTTTTACCAGTGCAGGGCAGCAGCACATTATATTTTAGTTACTTTTATACACTTTCATTTTTTGGTGTTACTGTTCCTTTAAATATAATGTACCGTATTCCGTAAGCAATCAGCTTGGCTGGCACCCAATGAAGTATTAAAAATGTACATTACAGTACTGGAGACTCTCAGAGGTTTGGGAATTGTGGAATGGAACTTCTCAAAAGTAACAATTCTCAGACAGGAGACTGCAGACCAGCAAGCTTGACACATACAGTTACAAGTGGAGAAACCCTTGCAAAGGTTATTAAAAGATTATAAAGTGCTTCAATGCCACTCAGTTTGGATATTTTTTGGCATAAAGGGGGGAATCTATTCCATTCCATAATAAAAAGATATAGGCCCCTAATAAACTGTGTGTGTTAATGAGAGGGACTATAAGAGAGATGGCAAGCTCCACTGGGGCAGGAACTGATGCAAAAGTTCTATAACCTCTGTGGAATATGTCTGCGCTATATAAACTATTGAAATGAAAACCCTGTGGACCAAAATAGTCAAAGGGGATATAAACCCATAGATAAAAATTTGCAAAGAAGTGTAGAGAATAGCAAGGGACAGACAGATACTGCTTTTAGTAGTAATTACATTTACAAATAACATAACCACTGAAAATGTGTAATAATTTTAATATTATTTATATTAGTTATATTAAACGTTGCTTAGAATTCCATTTTCTCTCAGGAAGAATTTTGTTTTTGGGTTTACATTCCCTTTATATCTCTATAATAGTCTCTGGTTTTCTAGTTTATATACTTAAATTATGAAGCCATACTGATAATGTTCCCCTGCTACTGCCTCTCGCGCTCGACTGCTCTTTGTTTGTACCTATATGACAGGTTCTCAGGCGTACAGTAGCAAGGTCTTAGCATGTTGTCCAATTAAAGTCAATTGAAAAGAATAAAACCGCTCTGTAATTGGTTGGTTGGGAATTGCTCCTTGATCTGTAGGGTTTGT
Organism: Xenopus tropicalis; assembly: GCF_000004195.4. Lineage (NCBI taxonomy): Eukaryota > Metazoa > Chordata > Amphibia > Anura > Pipidae > Xenopus > Xenopus tropicalis. The sequence continues at coordinate 137,828,279 of NC_030680.2, read as the reverse complement.
TCGGTAACAGAGTAACATGGGATGAAAAAAGACTCACGTCTATTAAATTCAACTTCTTATGCCTATATAAAACTTGTCTAACTGCTAGTTGAGGCAAAAACCTCATCTGAAGCCTTTCTGATTTGCCGCAGAGGGGGATAAAATTTCATCCTGACTCCAAGATGACCATCCAACCAGTTGAAAGGACCTACTGGAAAGAGTCTTGTTATAACATTTTGAACATCAAAATTGTTGGCCAGAGCTGGTCTCCCGAGCTTATAACCGCAGATCATGGACCTTCCCTGGGGTTTGATTGAGTGTGGAACTTTTTTATATGATTAAGGAATCTAGGTTCTTGGTATATTGGCTCAGTGTAACTCAGTTTGGCGTTGATAGCCAGGTAGGTAACAGGTGAGCACCATCTAGTGTCAGAGTATGATACTGGAGGCAGTAGGGTAGCACCATCCAATAATAGCTTTGTAGGGATCCCCATAGATCAGGGGTCCCCAACCTTTCTTACTCGTGAGCCACAGTCAAATGTAAAAAGACTTGGGGAGCAACACAAGCACCATAAAAGTTCATGGAGGAGCCAAATAAGGGCTGTGATTGGCTATTAGGGGCCTCTATGCACACTATCAGCTTACAGGGGCTTTATTTGGTAGGAAATCTTGTTTTTATTCAACCAAAACTTGCCCCCAAGTCAGGAATTCAAAAATAACTCCCTGGTTTGGGGGCACTGAGAGCAACATCCAAGGGGTTGGTGAGCAATATGTTACCCCCCGAGCCACTGGTTGGGGATCACTGCCATAGATAGATGTGGGCAAGAAACTTGAGCTGGCAATACATTTAAAGATGGCCGATATTGGGCTGAACCAATCGTTTGGCCCTCAGGCTGATACAATATCAATCTATGTGCAAGTCGGAAGGGGCCCTTGGCAATGCTGGAAGCTAAGGGCATCTGTTTGATTAATATTATTTTTCAATATAATAAATCCTTTTTACTTTTAACTATGTTTCTGCCAAAAGCAGAACCATATTCCCCCCATCCTAAGCTGAACCAGTCCTGCCATGGACTCTTTAGAGAATCTAAGCAAACCCAAGTGAGTGAAGAGCCCCCGTGCATTCATAAAATGCCCCTTTGCCAGTTATCTGAGTGACAGTATAAGCAAGACTACCATAATATCATCTCTACCTGGAAGGACCCTCACTTTTTATAATAATTAAAAGGGAAGAAGCTGCTGGGTATTTAAGGGAGATCCAACAAGACTGACCCATCTGTACCCCATTTGGGAGGTTAATAAGACACCTGACATCCAGACTCATTATACTATAAGTCAGGGTCAGTGTAATTCAGTGCTGAAATCTCCATAGCAACCATCAATTATGTTGCCATAGAGACCATCCAGATCTGTTTATATTTTGATATAATCATCAAGTGCCCTTTGCACACCTGCTTGGCTTCCTTGCCCCCGCCACTTCCATCGCTTTATATTTTACGGTCAGTGCATCGGTACATAAATTATAGTTCATTCTGGATCCAAGCGAAAAACCTGCAGTCTATGGAGAGTTAGCAATCCGGTAATGTGTTTGGGTTGGAAAGCCGTATTCAGCGTGTCTGGGTTTAGCAGTAATCAGTGCTGCGTCGCTGGATAGTATAGTATAAAGATCACTACATAGTATAATATGAAGACCACTGCATAGTATAGTATAAAGACCACTACATAGTATAGTATAAAGACCACTACATAGTATAGTATAAAGACCACTGCATAGTATAGTATAAAGACCACTGCATAGTATAGTATAAAGACCACTACATAGTATAGTATAAAGACCACTACATAGTATAGTATAAAGACCACTACATAGTATAGTATAAAGACCACTACATAGTATAGTATAAAGACCACTACATAGTATAATATGAAGACCACTGCATAGTATAGTATAAAGACCACTACATAGTATTATATGAAGACCACTGCATAGTATAGTATAAAGACCACTACATAGTATAGTATAAAGACCACTGCATAGTATAGTATAAAGACCACTGCATAGTATAGTATAAAGACCACTACATAGTATAGTATAAAGACCACTACATAGTATAGTATAAAGACCACTGCATAGTATAGTATAAAGACCACTGCATAGTATAGTATGAAGACCACTACATAGTATAGTATGAAGATCACTACATAGACATAGTATAGTATAAAGACCACTGCATAGTATAGTATAAAGACCACTGCATAGTATAGTATGAAGACCACTACATAGTATAGTATAAAGACCACTACATAGTATAGTATAAAGACCACTGCATAGTATAGTATAAAGACCACTGCATAGTATAGTATAAAGACCACTACATAGTATAGTATAAAGACCACTACATAGTATAGTATAAAGACCACTGCATAGTATAGTATAAAGACCACTGCATAGTATAGTATAAAGACCACTACATAGTATAGTATAAAGACCACTACATAGTATAGTATAAAGACCACTGCATAGTATAGTATAAAGACCACTGCATAGTATAGTATGAAGACCACTACATAGTATAGTATGAAGATCACTACATAGTATAGTATAAAGACCACTACATAGACATAGTATAGTATAAAGACCACTGCATAGTATAGTATAAAGACCACTACATAGTATAGTATAAAGATCACTGCATAGTATAGTATAAAGACCACTACATAGTATAGTATAAAGACCACTACATAGTATAGTATGAAGACCACTACATAGTATAGTATGAAGACCACTACATAGTATAGTATGAAGACCACTACATAGTATAGTATGAAGATCACTACATAGTATAGTATGAAGACCACTACATAGTATAGTATGAAGATCACTACATAGTATAGTATAAAGACCACTACATAGACATAGTATAGTATAAAGACCACTGCATAGTATAGTATAAAGACCACTACATAGTATAGTATAAAGACCACTACATAGTATAGTATAAAGACCACTACATAGTATAGTATAAAGACCACTGCATAGTATAGTATGAAGACCACTACATAGTATAGTATAAAGACCACTACATAGTATAGTATAAAGACCACTACATAGTATAGTATAAAGACCACTACATAGTATAGTATGAAGACCACTACATAGTATAGTATGAAGACCACTACATAGTATAGTATGAAGACCACTGCATAGTATAGTATGAAGACCACTACATAGTATAGTATGAAGACCACTACATAGTATAGTATAAAGACCACTACATAGTATAGTATGAAGACCACTGCATAGTATAGTATGAAGACCACTACATAGTATAGTATGAAGACCACTACATAGTATAGTATAAAGACCACTACATAGTATAGTATAAAGACCACTACATAGTATAGTATAAAGACCACTACATAGTATAGTATAAAGACCACTACATAGTATAGTATGAAGACCACTACATAGTATAGTATGAAGACCACTACATAGTATAGTATAAAGACCACTACATAGTATAGTATAAAGACCACTACATAGTATAGTATAAAGACCACTACATAGTATAGTATGAAGACCACTACATAGTATAGTATGAAGACCACTACATAGTATAGTATAAAGACCACTACATAGTATAGTATAAAGACCACTACATAGTATAGTATAAAGACCACTACATAGTATAGTATGAAGACCACTACATAGTATAGTATGAAGACCACTACATAGTATAGTATGAAGACTACTACATAGTATTTGGGAATGGGAGTGAGGGCCACACAGTACGAGCCCTCCATGGAGCGGGGTCCATTCCTGGAGTGGTTAAAGCAGAACCCTTTACAAACCCAAAATTTGTGTGGAAATCTTAAAGGGGAACTCGAGCTTCAGTACCATAATTTGTTAATGGGCTCCACATAACGCAAAAACCATGGGGGTGCTTTTTGGTAATTTATCATTTCCACTACTTTTCTTGGCCACTTCCTTTCCGCCATTTATAAAGAACTGACAACCATCAGGCAATGTTATACATACCGCCCAACTGTTCCGATTGTCGCGGGACAGTCTCGATTTTAACAGTTCAGCCTGCAGTCCTGGACTCTTATTGAAAAGTCCTTCATTTCCCTTTGATCTCCTGCACTGAATACTAAAAAAGATACAAAGTTTCTCAAACTTAATTAGATAAGTAGCTTTTGGCAGAGCCCAGAATACTCACCCCCTGCACTGAGATACAATTGTAACTAATAAGCTAAACAGGTCTCTTGGGAGAACTGAGACTCGCAGCTTAAAGGGCAATTTCAGCTTGATTAGCAAAACTGTAATAACACATAAAACAAGGCCCCAAAAATATATTCAATTTGGCATAACCTGCCAAATTTAGTAAAATATGAGTATTTAGGGGATGTGGTCACAAAAATAGGCTTGGCCAAAAATTCACCCTCTCTAGGTTTTTCAAATGTTGGGAGGTACAGGTATGGGACCTGTTATCCAGAATGCTCAGGACCTTGGGTTTTCCGGATAAGGGATCTTTCCGTAATTTGGATCTCCATACCTTAAGTCTGCTAAAAATCATTTAAATATTGAATAAACCCAATAGGGCTGTTCTGCCCCCAATAAGGGGTAATTATATCTTAGTTGGGATCAAGTACAGGTACTGTTTTATTACTACAGAGAAAAGGGAATCATTTAACCATTAAATAAACCCAATAGGGCTGTTCTGCCCCCAATAAGGGGTAATTATATCTTAGTTGGGATCAAGTACAGGTACTGTTTTATTATTACAGAGAAAAGGGAATCATTTAACCATTAAATAAACCCAATAGGGCTGTTCTGCCCCCAATAAGGGGTAATTATATCTTAGTTGGGATCAAGTACAGGTACTGTTTTATTATTACAGAGAAAAGGGAATCATTTAACCATTAAATAAACCCAATAGGGCTGTTCTGCCCCCAATAAGGGGTAATTATATCTTAGTTGGGATCAAGTACAGGTACTGTTTTATTATTACAGAGAAAAGGGAATCATTTAACCATGAAATAAACCCAATAGGGCTGTTCTGCCCCCAATAAGGGGTAATTATATCTTAGTTGGGATCAAGTACAGGTACTGTTTTATTATTACAGAGAAAAGGGAATCATTTAACCATGAAATAAACCCAATAGGGCTGTTCTGCCCCCAATAAGGGGTAATTATATCTTAGTTGGGATCAAGTACAGGTACTGTTTTATTATTACAGAGAAAAGGGAATCATTTAACCATTAAATAAACCCAATAGGGCTGTTCTGCCCCCAAGAATTATTTGCTTATAATGGAGTCTATGGGAGATGGCCTTCCTGTAATTCGGAACTCGGAACTTTGGATAAGGGGTTTCCGGATATGGGATCCCATACCTGTATATAGTTTATTATGGTGTGTCCAAATGAGCACAATCCAGCTCACCAATTACTTTATTTTTCTTTCTAACACTGGGTCTAATATTTTTGACATTAAACATTTATAAATAATATTAATTGCATGTATTAAAGTCAAGGGGCTTGTTAACTCATGTTTTGTGGGTGTGAAATCTAACGGGGGGTTCCCTAGAGACCACTTTGTTAATACAATCATGTTCCCACCCCAAATCCTATTCTCCTTGCGCATTATGGCTAGTGTAAAACCATTTAGGGGGTTTATAACTCCCCCTCACATGCAGGCAGGATTACATACACATAAATCCACTTTTACAGTTAGAAATTGACATATATATATTATTAATAAAATTCTACATAGATGTCCTTGGCATGACTGCTAAACAAGCTGTTACTAAGCAACAGTGCCTAACTTGGTTTAAATTAAAATTAAATCTGCCTTCCGTATATTTCTACTAAGCACATCAGGAGCACAACAGGGAAGCATTCACTTTAAGTGTGTTGGTGATATGAATAATTGCCTGTCAAAAAGAGTAAAAACATACTTATTTATACAACAAATATGACACACGTTGGTGATGTCACACTCAGCTAATGACATCATTCCTTCTCAGGCCTTTCCCACCCCCTACTTTTTTATTTCCATTGAGTCCAATGCATTAAAATCCAACGTCAAAAGCAATTTAAAAAGCCCTTGGGTACAAACCCCACTGCCCATCTCTAGCAATAATGAACAGGAAATTCTCTTTGCACGGTATAATGTTGTTTAACAGTCACATGTGGCTTTTGTCAGGTCTGGTGGAAGGTTACGTGTTGTTTTCAGTAGTAGAAGTGGTAAAAGTGTTACACTATAAGCCAACGGTCCTCAAACTACGGCCCCCGGACCGGATCCCCCTGCTACGTCCTCTCCCCTGGCAGCAGAGAGAGAGGACTCAGCGGGGAGCGCGACGGGGGAGGACTCAGTGGGAATGAACGGAGCACTGGGGGGGGGAAATGCGACCAGTTTGGGCCACAGTTTGACGACGACGACAACAACGGCGACGATGGGGGTGCGGGGAATGGAGTGGAATGCGACCAGTTTGCCGACGGGGGGGGTGTTGGTGATGGTGGTCCGGCCCCCCAACTGTCTGAGGGGCCCTTGATACGGCCCCTTGGTTCAGAAGTTTGAGGACCCCTGCTATAAGCTTTAAAATGCACTATTTTTATTATGGGGGATGAGACGTTCATGTAGCACAACCAATTACCAGCCTGTGCTGCATGGGTCCTGTGATTCGAGAAGATGTAGTCCCAGAACCTGTTATAGATCAGGACTTTTTTATTTTATTGTCTATTCGTCACAGTTACAGAGTCGATGAGGTTGAGAGAGGACATGCATCTTTAAAGTTCAACCTTTTCCTCTAATAAATTCAACATCATTCGGGGGGAAAGTAACTGTCGCCAATTCACCCAAAAATCCTTCCTCACTCTAAAATAGAAAATATTATATAGCACCACTTAAGCATAAACGATCCCATTGTGGCCAATCTGTCTTCATAAATGGCATCCCCCATTCCCTTAATTGGATTTGTACACTCATTATATTATTGTCACAGCTGGAAAGAAGAGCGGCTGTTATGGATTCCACATACTCCTTTGGGAATAGAGTATAGAGAGCAAAGCTCAAGGATACATGACAACGGAACTCTAAGGTCAAACTCTCAGTTCAATCCCCCATTGAGAGGCTGACCTTTTGGTCAGAGCATTTATGAAATGAGTAAAGATGTAGGAAAACAATCATATTTTCAAGAATATCTGGACAACACCCCAAATCTCACCCTAAATGACCTACAAGCTAGGCTTTCAGATGTTCAGAAGACGGCCTTCGGGATGAGCCCGCCTATAACTGCTCCAGGCCCCACCGGGGAAGGCAGCACTTCAGTTTGGGAACCAGTGCCCTAAGGCCTTGTGTACATCTGAGCAGTGGACTTGCATTTAGAGTGCAGGTATAAGTGAGGCCTACGAGCATACACATACATACAATTCTTACCATTCTCGATTGCACTGATTCCCATAGATGGCTGGCAGAGTGAATCTTTCTTTTCCCATTTGCCTTCGTCGCTGTTGTAAATTTCTACTGTTGCCAAAGGGCACTGCTCCGAGTTCATACCACCAATTACCAAGAGCTGCTTACCGAGAGCAACCGCGGCAGCTCCGGCCCGGGCAGTGGGCAGTGGTGGTAGCACAGTCCAGGTTTGTGAGACCACATCCAACATTTCCACTGCGTCCAAGGGAAGGCCTGTCTTGCTGCAGCCTCCCATGACATAAAGGTGCCCATCTTGGTAGGCTGGAGTGCAGTAGACGCGGCAAGTGGGCATTGGAGGGAAGACTTCCCAGTAGAGGGACATGACGCTATCAGAGGCCATGATGGAAACCGGCATTGTCTGTCAGTAGAGAGGAACCAGGGGCAGATCTCCCATCTATGTCCAACTGTAGTTCCCAAGGACTTTAGTATAGTCCTCAACATCTGTTTCAATTAACTGGGCCTCAAAGCAACATGGCACTTGCAGTGTTAGCAGTATTGTACTTTATTTCCTGTCACTATACGGATCCTCGAGAGTCATCGTTTAGAACAAGCCGCAAACGAGCAGTGACAGGTACATTTCTCTGAGTTACGTGCTCTGAATCCAACTCAGCCAGGATGGCAGGTAGGACAGGTGGCTGGGCATCTGCTTCTGGCCGCCGACTTTGCCTATGGGGACACAAGGGAAGAGAGTGGTGTGTCATAATCAGAATAATATAAAGTGCAACGTTAGTACTGAAGCAAAACAAAAAGTAACCAAGACCTTCATTATACTCTAGAAATAGCCGTTTGCTCAAAAGGAAATGAACCTTATTTACAAATATATGTTAGTCGCCTGCTTAAAGCATTTGACCTATCCCCACTCATGTCTCGTCATCAAAATGCCCCAAACACCACCAGTGGCCCCATAAAATAATAGGAAACACATGAAAATTCCATGATAGGTGAGTTATTGTGGAAGATAAATGAGCTTTAAGCTCATCCCACTGATAGCAATAGGGGGGGTTGGTGGCATCTAGTGATGAGCGAATCTGTTGCCATAAAATTCGCGAAACGGCAAGAAAACCCGCAAACCGGCGAAAAATTAATAATCCGGTTTGGAACAGTTCCCTAAGCCCCGCCCCCTGTTCCCCTGCTGGTCTGGCTGACTACTTTGTGTACTTTTCAGCCTGCATCCTCCCAATCCCACAATTCCCGGCACACGTGATGTCAATGAGGAAAGGAGCATCCCAGTGCAATGCATTGTGGGTTATGTAGTTCCTGCATGCTGTCTGTAAGCTGTGGAGAAGTTGTTACAACTCGTAACATCAATGTTTTAGTCCCTCCTCCCCTGCCAGGATTTCGAATGATGCAGAAAGAGCAGAACTGTTTTGCAGCTGGATTTCAGCTTATAAGAGAAGTTGTTACAACTCGTAACATCAGTGTTTTAGTCCCTCCTCCCCTGTCAGGATTTCAAATGATGCAGAAAGAGGAGAACTGTTTTGCAGCTGGATTTCAGCATATAAAAATGATATTTATTCCTACTTTTTGAAGGAACAGATTACAGGGATAGGGATATTAGGGGTTTCTGTGTTGTGTGGGGCTCTTTAACACATTTTGGTTGGGAATCCAGAGTTCCCCTTTGAATGTGGATGGTTATTGGATAGAAAGTTTCCATATTATTGTATATACTGTAGGAGTAAAGTCTTTGTCTCTTCAACCTCATCTACTAATGTCCAATGTAGACATGTAAAGCCTGATGTTATTATTATACTATATTTATATAGCACCATCAGATTTTGCAGTGTTGTACAGAGATCAGATGTTCCTATAAGTCCCTGACCCAATGAGCTTACAATCTAAGTCCCCTATCACACACACTATATAGAATGTGAATGTTTCCATACATGTGCCGTACATGTATTGAGTCACGTATGTCCATGCATGATGTGCGGGTTGTTGCATGGCGACGCTGCTGACCAACCATTTTCATTTTAGCCGTAGTTTCCCTTTAAGACAACTAACAACATCAGCCCATTGTACCAGTGAGGATCATTCCATCTCCCCCCTCTGTGCCATTGGTATTAGGTTAACTGCCTCGGTGTATAATTGCCCAATTCAGTTTCATGCCCAACCGGCTCGTGGGAATGAATCCGTCTCGAATGTGTCAGCGGGTTTTACTGGAGCGCTTTGTCTAAATTGTTTTCTTGGTACATAATTTAAGTGACACAAATGTCTCTGCTTCTCGGGCCCTGGTTCCTTGTTGAATTATTAAGCACCCCCAGCCCTGCTCCTTGCTGACTGCCGTCCTATGATCTCTCTGGTTTCACAATGTGTTGAGACTCGGGCAGAAGTGTTAATGGTTACAAGGTCCCAGAAAAGAAGCAACTTGTCGGGCTTCCGAGGGAGCGGGGGGAATACCAACTGCAAGGTAAGAAGAAAAGCTTTAGCTACAGATGGAGCCTGGCACCGAGGCTGGCAAGGTTGTTGTATTCAAGGCATCTATACAAGAGCAACTGAAACACTCGTCATTATAGGGATAATCAGCTGCTTTAAAAAAGGGGATCAGGAGCTGCCCGGTCATTGGTTGCTATGGGTTACTAGACCAGGTGGAACACTTGCAACTTTATTACATTAATAACTTTCCTAGTCATCGTCTTAGGCTGATGCCACACGTGGCGGTTTTACGCTGCGTATTTTCTAATTCTCTAGGCAGCTGAAAAACGCACGATATCATAATCCATAGAAATAACTTGAAAAGACTCGAAGGAAACCACACAAAGCGTAAATACGCTAGAAAACGCCTTAGCACAGATTTTTCAAGCGTTGGCCGAAATACGCCGTTATTTGCACAGCAAGCTATTCCTATGTATACACAAAGCCAGACCTAGCGGAAATACGCTGCGTTTTTTACTATTTCGCACTATTAGCACCATGGAAATGGGATTTGCTACGTCACCAGTACTAGGCTGAAAAACGCCATAGTCAGGGGCTGTGTGGCTTGTGTGGTGTCTTTAGGCTGAGAAAATACGCAGCGTAAAAACGCCGCGTGTGGCATCAGCCTTAGGAGTGGATATGGCTATGCGGAAAAGCTGGGGCTTGAACGTGAAATAGGAAGAACAATATAATACATACTCTCAATATATACTTGCTGTATAGCAATTAATATCAATACATGCTGCATGGCTATACTGATGCCAAATTAATTAGGCTTGCGGCTATAGTTGCCATCTCTTTCTCTTTATATTAGACACCTATATCTTCCACGTGCTAAATGCCTAATAAGCAATGCATGTGTTTGCATGCTGCAGACTGTAAAGAAATCAGTTCAGCCATGCAGCATGTGAATGCAGAATGAGGGTTCCCAGGTTTGAAGGAGTGAGGTGACAAACCTCTGTTTTTGGCTATATGTATTTTGTGATCACAACCTCATTGCACCCCCGCCCAATGGTTTATAATGTAGTGGTTGAGCACAACTTTTCCTTATTCACAAAGCTCTGTTTCATGGCGGTTACAGTTCAGCTGGGAGTGATAGTTCTGCAACTGATTGCTGGGAATGGCAATTCAGTAATGGGTATCCCTGACGTAAGGGCTAAATTTATCTGCTGGTAATTACTCAGCGCAACAACGTGTAATTTCTAAATGTACCAAGGATGGTTTCTGTTCACGGCCCCCCACCGTGTCTGTACCATGTGGGGCTGCTTTCAAATCAATTATCCTCGGCTCAAGAAAAATCTCTTTAAAGGAGATCAGTTTTTCTTGCCAAAGTGCCTTTGTGCAGCTTAGCAGGCCGGCAGCCCCCATGTACATTGCGGTCACGCGGCCCCAGCGCTATTCTAGTTTAGCTGCCCGTGACCAACCTAAGGGTGAAGACACACAGAGCTACTTAGTAGCAGCTACTTGTCACAGCTACTAAACTCCAGAAAATCCCCTGCCATAGACAATACTGAGAATTGCCTCTGCTAAAACACACGTCAGTGCATTCACCCTAAGTGATGTTAGGGCAGTTGTACATGGGGAGATTAGTCACGTCGCGGGCAACTAATGTCCCCGTATTGCCATCCCACTGGCTAGAATGTAAATTGCAGGTGGGATGACATAAGTCGCTGCAATGTCCCGCAGTTGCAGAAGTTTCCCCTGAAGACAACTTCGGGCGACTGCGGGACATTGCAGCGACGCGTATTCCATCCCACCAGCAATTTACATTCTAGCCGGTGGGATGGCATTGCGGGTAGATTAGTCCCCCGCGACAACGGACATTTGCCGCGGCGTACCCCTTCCCTTAAGGTGGCCACACATGGCGATTTTCGATCTTTTGTGCAACCATCGGTCGAACGAAAGATCGTTGCAATCGGCCACTAACGTTCAGGGCTGAAAAGGCAGATAAGGAGGTAGAAACAATAGGATTTCTACCTCCTTCTGCCGATTCAGCCCTGAAGGCAGATTTTGCTCAGACGCCTTCTATGGCGCCCGATCAAAATCTTTAAACCGGCCCAATCGGCGAGTCAACCGATATCAGCAGCCTCCTGCGATATCGACTCGCTGACTTGCCATACACGCACCGAATATCGTACGAAACCTCGTGTATGGCCAGCTTTAGGCTACAAAAGAACAGATCTTTCCCCAGTTTGGCCAAACAGTTGGCCGGCTGAGTCAGGCTTATGATGTTGTTTGCATTCCAAAGCCAACGATCAGATCATAAAATGGGCCTGTGTAGGATCAGTGCATTTAATGGTATATTCAGACCTGGTCAATTCCCAGCCAGATATTAGCAGTGCAGACCTTGGGCCGATAAGCTGTGGGCAAGTCATCAACTGTGTGTGGCCATGGGATTGACAGCTCCAGGTTGCCTCTCCCTTGTAAAACTATGTGTAAAAATCATTAACAATAGGTTCTGCAAGCTACTCCCTGTATAACACAGATCAAACGTATTTGTGTACAATATAGTAATTTGTTTGTTCTGCCTTTGCTTCCTTATCTCAACAACCCAAGCAAAGCTGCAGTCACATGACCATTTTGACATAATGGTCTCTAAGATATAGACTTCAGCTAGAATGTCAGCCAGAAAGCAAGGCAGGACTGCTGCTTCCAATGGTTTTTATGTAACATCTGTGACCACTGTGACACAATGTTCTGTTATAAAGATGGCTAGAATTTCAGCCATAAAACAAGATCAAGGGCAATTCTATCTCCTAAGAAGTCCCAAGGCAGCTCCTGCAATGCCATCACCCAGCGCTTATCTTTCCTGCCCCGGAGGGGGTGCAGGGGGGCCGCATTACTAGTGCAGAGAATTTTTAGTAACCAGATTCAATGGTTTTAATGTATCATCCATGACCACTGTGACAGAATACTATGTTATAAAGATGGCTAGAATTTCAGCCGTAAAGCAAGATAGGCCTGCTGCTTTCAATTGTTTTCATACTGTATCTTTGACCACTGTAACAAATGGACCTGTTATAATGATAGCTAGAATCTTAGCCATAAAGCAGGGCAGGACAGCTGCTTACTGTTGGTTTATTGGGATACGTGACCACTGTGACAGAATGTTTTATTACAAAATTGGCTGGCATTTCAGGAACTGCTTCTTTCAGTGCTTTGTATATACTGTAGAGACGGTGACAGTATAGGGACAGCCAGGGCCGGACCAAGGGAAACTAAAACCTTAAAACTAAGGGGCAGATTTATCATAATGTGAGTTTAGAGCTAAATGCATAAAAAACTCACCTACACTCTGTTCATTCCTATAGGATATTTAGAAGTGTATTTATTAATGGGTCAAATTTAGAACTTCCCATTTAATAAATGCGCTTCTACAAATCCCATAGGAATAAATAGAAACATACAGGATAAACAAAAAAAACCCAAAATTTTGTAGGCAATTATGAATAATATACGGTGCTGGTTTCACTTTAGCCTATAAATGAATACTGTCTGTAAAAATGGCCCCTTTATTGGAGCTCCCTTTAGATCCTGTCAGGTCCCTGTCTGAGTTTCAAATGAGGGGTGGGCGTGTCCTAACCGTCCCTGCCAGAAGCACAGTAGGAGGGGGAGAGCCAATCACAGCCCTGCACTCACACAAGCACAGACAGGCTTCAGTTCCCTATCAGGTCAGCCAAGCTGCCAATTGGTTCCTATCCTACAGTGCAGTGTGCTGAGTGCCGCCGGCCCCCCTGCACAGCCTAGGAAAGGAGGCAGCAGGAAGTGGAAAAGATGGGTGGGACTAGTGGGATTTTGGGAGAAAGTTTAAATAATTCAGCCCAAAACACAGTTTTTTAAAGCCCATTCTTCTATATTTAGATAAGTACAATTTATTGGCACAATATTGTTTTTCACACAATAGGGTTGATTCATCGCATGCTTTTTTGCGAAAATGAACGCACGATTCCCTACATTATTACCGGGTGCGTTAAGTTGCATATTGCGCGCAGAAATGAATACTAACGCATGATTCACAAACACTTAGACGCGCTAAATATCGCATTAGTCTGTGCGAAAATTAACACCTACTTGGGGCAGGCGGTAATTATAGAAAAGTACAGTTCATGAGCTTTTGGCAACACAATATGGACTTTGCAGTGGGATTTATTCAAGTCTGTGTTGGCCCCAGAGTGATGCAGCCGCCAGTTTGCAGGGAAATGGGCATTTTCAGTACAGTCATTTTCCGAAAGTATTGGCGTGTATGGCTAACATGGCGTGCGTTTTTTAGCATGCGGCAACTATTTATATGCGGTGCGTTGATTAGCACTCGTTCTGTCAAATACCACATGAAAATAGTCTTCGCGACTAAAATAACGCAAGCAGTATCGCGCGTAAATTAACGCAAATATCCTTTTAGTGAATCGTGCATTAAGACAGGAAAAATTAGACGCGATAAAAATTTTAACGCATGCTATAAATAACGCACGTTTTAACGCACTTTAGTGAATCAACCCTAATATGTCTCCTTTAAGCTCTAAACTCACATTTAGATAAATCTGCCCCATAGATTCACTTTTATATTGGTCTGAGGCTGTTCACTAACTTTATTCTCTGAGCAGAGCAACATCCCAAGACTTCCCTTCTCTGTAGATAGCCCCCCAGTACTGCCCAAGGGGTGGTCCCAGCAGTGAAGCAATGTTAGGGCTGTGCTGAGACCCACCCCAGGCTGCCACATTAAAGGAACAGTAACACCAAAAAATGAAAGTGTATAAAAATAATTACGATATTATGTACTATTGCCCTGTGCTGGTACACCTGGTGTGTTTGCCTCAGAAAGACTACTATAGTTTATATAAACAAAGCTGCTATGTAGCCACGGGGGCAGCCATTTAAAGGAGAAAAGGCAAAAGCACACAGCAGATAACAGATAAAACACTATTGTATTCTACAGAACTTATCTGTTAGCTGCTATATAACCTGTGCCTTTTCTCCTTTTTTCCAGCTTGAATGGCTGCCCCCGGGGCTACACAGCAGCTTATTTATATAAACTATAGTACCGTTACTTTAGCAAATACACAACTTTACCTGTGCAGGGTAACAGTACATTATAGTTTAAATACTTTTATACACTTTCATTTTTGGTGTTACTGTTCCTTTAATGCAGTTGTTTCTCCCTACGGCCCAGACACCTTCAATGTGAAGCAGTAATAAGTTGTTGTTATACTTGGTGGGTATATTGGGTTTTCGAGTGTCGGCATCCCGTTACGGAGCCAATTTCTTTATTACAAATGGATTCCTGGCCCCCAGTAAGAGGCATTTCGCTCAGCAGGCTGGCACTGGGACTCTGTGCTGAGGAGGAAGGCGGCCAGCGTGGTGCATGTGATAAAACCCCTATATAAATCATAGATAATTGGCTGTTGTACGGATTTTCCATCTCATTTGTCTCGAGCAACTCCAAATTAGGAGCCCTAACAGCTTAAAAGCCCAGAGATATATTATTTACAAGAGGAGTCCATAAAATATACATGACGGATTGCAGATCGTGGAGCCCCACCAAGTCGCAGTAAACAGCTCAGAGGGGGCTGCTCTCCGCAGGGATGAGGTAGACTCCCCTTGCGCTATTGTTTCCCAATTAGAAGCAATTGGGAAAGTAATTTGCTGTAGGTAAATGAATCGGCAGCACCGCACATTTTGGAGAAGGATCATTTTCATTTCAATACAAACCCTCCTGCTGATCACGCAGGGACCCAGGGTTAATTGGGATGTTTTGTTTTATCCAACGTTCCACTCGTCTCTCCTTGAAGTGTATTTACTTTTATTCCCCCGCCCCCCCCACTGTGCTGTTCAACTGAGCCGGACTGCGTTTTATTCCTAAAAACATATTGGGTTGCCTAATGAAAACAAATGTCATTCTAAGCAACTTTTCAATATACATTTATATATAATTTTTAATGGTTTTAATGCTGTGCCTGCTTATATTCTTTGCACTTCTGGTTCTGACTTCTGGTTCTGACTCCTGAAACAGCACAGACCAGAGGTGTGACCTTGAGAGAGGACATTAGACGGCCCTGACATGAAGTGCTTTTCAATTTGCCCCATGGAATTACAAGTAGACATGTTATAATTGTACATTCCCTTGTACTACAGTAGAAATATCCCCAAGTGCCTGTGTGACTGCGAGGGCCCCGGGGTAACTAGGAAACAGTAGTGCCAACTGACGACTGTGGCAGATTTTTATGGGTTTATTTATGTCTGACAAAATGCTGTGAAAATCAGTTTAGTTACAGGGTAAATGGGCACTTTTGCCGCCATTGAACACCCTCTCCTCTTCTAGTCTCTCCATTCTCTTGGTGTTAGTGACACTGCTCTAGCCTGTGGGGTGCAAAGCCGGATTTGTAATCGCAGCACCCCGTGCTACTGAGATGCCAATAAAATCAGTACCGTGAGATGTATCAGATGCTCAGGGTAACAGGCTTGGGAAGTTAGCTCGGAACGTGTTGTTACTGAAGGACATACAAGGGGTCATGTACAGAAACCCCCTGATGCAAGTGCAATACGGAAAAGCGCACCCCTTAGCAGGGCCACTCCAAGGGTTTGCCTTTAGCACCTTCTGCATTGGCCCGGCTCTGCCCCTTAGTGCTCATTATAAAGGCAATGTCATCTTGTCTTGCTGTGCTCTACATCTAACCAGGTTTGGAAATTCAGCACTAGGTACCGCTGTGGCACAGGTACAAGGCAGCCCCATCCTCACCCCAGGGCAGTAAGTACAGGGCTTTGTGCTGGGCTGCTCCTTAATTCGCAGGTCTGCCCTGCGTTTTTCAGCTTTTGAAGGTGCGGGAAAGAGCAAAAAAAAGACAGTTTTTTGCACTTTGCACCCTGCCCTGCACTTAATAAATGACCCCTAATGCCTTGCTCATGTAGGGCAAAGCCTAGATATTGTCCACTATGATGAGTTGCCTGTGACTTTTCTTTGATTTAGATAATAGGTCCCAAAACTTTGGAGCTGTCTCAAATTAGTGAATTGGGGCAGGACTCTGGAATGAGAATAACTGGCCCTGGAGTTTCAAGTAAACAGAGCCCCAAACAGCCCCCCCCCCCCACCTGCCCAATAAATAGTGAGTGTCTGTGGCACCTTACAGCAGCCCCTCTGGCATTTGCCAGAACCCACAGATTGCCAGAACGCGCCTGGATGGTGGCCTATTAAAGCAGGATTTGGGGTGAACGCATGTCATGGATATTCCTAGATCTAAAGTAGAATGTAGGGCAGTGGCTAGGAGGCAACATGTTGCTCCCCAACCCCTTGGATTTTTAAATTCCTGGCTTGAAGGCAAGTTTTTATTATATAAAAACCAAATATAATGCCAAACAGAGCCTTTATGTTGGCTGCCAGTCAGTCCACATAGGGTCTACCAAATAGCCAATTATTGCTCTTATTGGCATCATCAGGAACCATTTTCATGCTTGTGTTGCTCCCCAACATTTTTTCCATTTGTATGTGGCTCACAGTTATAAAAGGTTAGGGGTCCCTGATGTAGGGGGTCAAAATAAAGGTGCCTCCCATGTGCCCCAAGCAGCAGCTGCAGATTGCAGTGGATAGCAGGTATATCAGGGTTACCCAACCTGCAACCCTTCAGTTGTGGTTGAAGAACGACTCTCAGGACCCAAGCATAGCCCAGAGTTCTTATCTATTATATAAAGATGATAAAAAATATCTCAACTGAAGAGCTTTGTAATGGAAAAAAGCCCATACGTTCAGTCAGTGATTTTATATTACAGCTTAATCACTAAGTGGCTGATAGCTACTCCGACCCTCAGGCAACCTGCCCGCTAAGCAGTAGACAGCGCTGCCTGATTGCACAGGGGCCTGGAGCACAAAGAGACAAAATAGCAAGTGAGATCATCTCATGCCGAGCCTGCTTTAATGCACAGGAACACAATGACATTAGTCTTGCCGGAAATTGCTACCAATTATCTCTCCAGTCCCAAGATTTCCCTATGTGATGAGCTGCTCTGTATCAGGCCTCCCGCTCCCTCTCTCTTCATTATGAATCTGAAAGAGACTCTCTACAAAGAAGCAACTAAAAAGTCTTGGTGGCAGCAATATTCCTGCTCTGTAGGAACTGCCCCATGGTTTCCATGAGAAGGAGGAGCCATGTGTGATAATTAAAGCAGAATGAAATGGACAGGATTCTTTCCCTTATTAAAGAGGATTAGAGAGAGCCCTGGGGCGGATGGAAGATTTTTCCACTCATGATGGGAACGTGTGATTGTGCTGTCAGTGAAACCAGGGCAGCGTCTCTGTGCCTCGGGCTGCAGGATCACTCTGATTTCCCTACTAAGATAGCATGGAACCCCCCCCCCCCACTCTCTGGTTCTGGTGCTGTGCCGGCAGCCTCTCCGACGCTTGACGTTCTCAGACTCACATGAATGTGTCATGAATCTGCTGTGGGCCAAGGAAGAATTGGAGTCTTCCTCCTTCTCAAATAACCTTGTGCTTAGAGGAGCCAGCCCTCTTTCTCTGCCCTTATCCTGTTTCTATAATGTAATTAAAGCTTTATTACCCAGAACTACTACATGGCTTTTGATGTTAATAGAAGCAGATTCGCTCGCAGGCCTTGTGCAGACGCTAACGTATAAACAAGGCATATTTCCCATTTGAAATCTATCTAATGAGACATAATGCTGGGGTACCCCAAAAGCAGTAGTCATCCCAACATGATATCTCAGGGTGTAATTAGAGAATTATGGCACAATATTATTGGTATTAATTGTGGGATAAGAGCATGGCTTTCCTTAATAGCCAAGAAATCAGCTATCCAAATGGAACAGAGTAGGGGTCCTATACATAGAACCTTGCAAAAGTATTCAGATCCTTGGACAATTCAGTGAATAACAAATCTTGCATTTAAATTTTGTTTATTGGACTACGCTGTTTGCAGAAGTGTCCAATCCCCTCACTTTAATGTGTGTAGAAAGACCTTTAGCAACAATAACAGCTTTTGGGGGATGTATGTTCTCACCCATCTACTTTACAAGATGTTTGGAAAGAGATTTGGGCCCAATCCTTCAGGCACATTTGCTTGAGGTTATTTCGGTTAGTTGGATGATGCTGGGCTCTTTAAACAGGGCTTCAGATTCTTAACGGGGTTTATATTAGAACTTTATTGGGGCTTTTGTAGGACACTCACTGCTATGTTCTTCAGATGCTCCAATGTTGTGTTTGGGATCCTACAGAAAGAGTAACTTTCATCCAAACCATAGTTTTTAGCAGACAGAAATAGGCTCTCTTTCAGTATTTACTAGTGATGGGCGAAATGTTTCGGCAGGCATGGATTTGCAGTGAATTTCCACGTTGCGGATTTCCACGTGGCGGATTGTTTCGCGAAACGGATGAAAAAATGTGCCGCTGAAAAATTCACCGCACGTCCAAAAATTGTTGCCGGCGTTAAAAAAGAATAGTCGCTGGCGTCAAAAGAATAGCCGCGCGACGAAATAATAGCCGCGGGCGACAAAATAATAGCCATGCAACAAAATAATAGCCGAAGGCGTCAATTTTTTTTGCCGAACAACATTTTTGCCGTTTCGCGGATCTTTTGAAGGATTCACAAATTTTGGCAAAGCGAAATGGAACAGATTCGCTCATCACTAGTATTTACATTAATATTGTATAATCCATTCTTCCATCTCTTATAACAAGATGCCCAATCGCTGATGATCAAAAGCAACCCCATTAAGGAGCCACCACCACATCACTGTAGCTGCTGTATGGTGGAGCGTTATTGCTACTTTCATCATTTCTGGCAACCTGCAGACAAGATTTTACATTTTGTCCTTTCGAGCAATGACTTCTTTTGTGCCACCTTCCTACACAGGCCAGTGTTTTGCCGAGGTCTACATTGTGGAGGCTGGGTAAGGATAGTGGTAGATGGTAGGTGAGGGTAGAGAGGAAACCTATTTTGGTACCCCACTCTGGAAAACATGATTTTATGTATAATAACTGGTGCAACCAACTACTCCTCCCCCCAAACACATATAATTGTTGAGTAACCCTTTCCTACAGAAGATGGGGGATGAGATAGAAGTTCTATTATAACAAATGGAAGGTAAAAATTCTACATATATCATATTGACTTCATTTTTATCCCACCAGGGGCAGATGAACAGGCTTTTTTATGTTTTTTATTTTGTCTACTTTGTTGGCTGTGTCTGTGGATGAGACGGTTTCTCTGCCGTCCTCCATTCTCATAACATAAACATATAAAGCTTCCTTGGCAAACACGTTCCAGACCACAGATGGTCAAAGGGAGATAATTAGAAATAGCTCATACAGTGTACTGTGATATTGGATCCCACTGAAGGAACGCTGTAGTCAACCAGTATAACAAAGACATTTGGCTACTATGGCTCCTAGAACGAAGACATATTGTCTGTTCCATGAGGTGGCATTAATTATGGATAGAGACTTTTGAGAAGTGCGTCGGCGGTGTGTAGGCAAATATAGGGCTTTCAGATTATCTGTACAGTAAAATATCATCTATATTATAATGAAATATGGAGCAATGGTCGTTTGAGAAGCAATCCGTTTACGGAAGGCCTTTGTCAGGCTCTGTAGCAACATAATAGCATACTCGGAAAAAAATGGTTTTCTAAAGCCATAATTGGTCTTTAAGCTTGATCCTGATCAAGGGAATAGCGCTGTAATTTTCTACAGTAGCAATTATCTCTGTAACACGTCTTTATCTATGTCCATCTACTCAGCTGTCTGTTTTTCTACAGTATCTTTCTCCAACAATAACCCCCCGTCTTCAATCATTCAAGGAATACAATGTCCCAAGCAGTTATCCAATGTCCCACGTGATTTCAAGAGAGACCTTATTTGTTGTGTCCTAATATGCACCGATCTGGCCTCTCATAAAGCATGTCTTTCTGCAATACTGATACAGGCCTAGATTGCTGTTTGTATTTACCAAATGAATGAAGGGAATGAGTGCTGTATAGGAAGACTTGGGATTTGTTTATAATGGAATACTTGCTTCTTAATATGGCACACTGTCGAAACAAAGATTTATCCATTCACTTTTTCATTTTACAGGAAATTGTTTGTTGGATTTTTATAACTATAGCAATATCCAGCCACAAGTGTATTCAGCTGAGTTGCACACACGGGTTGTTTAAAGGACACGTAAACCCCCCACAAAAATGTAATCAATGAACATCTGCTTTAAAATCTGTAAATACCGGCCCCCCTGGTTGTTAAAAGGTTAATAGTTAGGCTGCAGCATCCCCTTAATCACTTGGGATTGAAACCCACTCAGCCCCCTCCCTTAGGAATTGACTTTGGTCCTTGGCTACTGGGCATGCTCAGTTCTTCTCAGCTCATATTACCAAACACACCCACTATTAGCCAATGAAGAGATGGCACTGCTGGTTTCCATAGAAACTCTGCACTAGCTGTGCACTCTGCTGGAGAAATGTTTTTCTCCTAACCTCCTCTCCTGAGCTCAGTTTAATTGTTACAGGGCACAATCCAAGCAGGACTTTTAGGTAAGTTCTGCCTGTGTAAGCCTGCATTCACGATTGCATGAACGTTACAGAACGCATGTGCTGTTTGCAGATGTAAATATCACTGATGATGTCAGAAGGAAAATGGCTGCCATGCAAAAGCTATTTGTTTTAGGAGAATGTGATGGTGCTGGCCAATGGAAAGGATAAGTGCAGTACCAATGGTGTGGTTTGGTTAGGGGAGATGTGCCCAACATGGTAGGAAATGGTATGGTATATGGTTGTATGTATGTCCTTTAAAGGGACAGTAAACACCCATTTTCAACATGAGCTGAATGAGTAGGGCTTGTGCTGAACATACGTTTTGCCTTTTTTGCCGTTTTAATTAAGAAATATCTATGCCAGCAGAACCCCCAAAATTACCAGCGGTGGCAAAAAGACGCTTCTGGTAACTTTAAGAGCCAAATTTCCCATTTTTAAAACAGAAATTCACCCCTCTGTTTGACTATAGGAAGAATGAATTATTTTAGAGACATCTTCCCGCTACAGAGAAAACAGGTGACTTTTGGATCAGCGTTCCGGACATGTATCCGCCACTGTAAATCACGGCAGCAGGGGAGACATAATCAGCAAATTATATATCCAGTGGTTATTTTATATGTCGCTGATGTATAGAATGGGCTGCAAGGAGTCGATTCACATCTGGAAGCCTGAAAGCTGCATTGCATTATACAGGAGTTGTACATTGTTAGGGAATCAATATATATTCACCCATGCAATGCAGACACTATTCTGTATCGCTCCCATGTCAGGGCAGAAAAATACAATATGAGCTAAATATATTTCCTTTGATTCCATCCATAACATTCATGGCACACAGGCCGCTTTCTCCATTTGACAAACCGACCAATAGCCATGTCAGCTTTTCTCCATTTGTACAGTATATATATGCAATGCACCATTAGCCTTAAGGTGGCCAATGTAAAGTTTTTGCTTGATGGACCTCCCAGCATCTATTCGTGGCACTCAGCTCCTCTTCAGTCCATAATTCATACAATAATAAAAAAAAAAATCTTTATGGAAGCTGGTAGGGCTGGGGAGAACGCTGGCCGTAGCCAAGCGATAGGCAAAGCAGACTGAATGGTCAGATTCTAGTATAGCCTTACTGATTGGCGCTGCAGGAATATAGAGAAGCCGTGGATCTGCCAGAGCACCATTCACTGGCCAAAATGGTGCACTGGTGAAATCTCTAACCGTCAAACCAATATCCATGGTATATAGATATCAGTTTGGATTGTCCAGGCAACATACACAACAATTTGTAAGATTTTATTGGTATGTGCATAAGCAGCTTTACACCACCCTTTTTTATCTTCAGAGCTATAATAAATCTAAGCTTTACAGACATAATCCACAAAATCCCTCCTTGATCAACTCAGCTGTTGAACTGCTGTTAATTTCATCAAGCAAAGCCTTTATTTAGCCTGCTAAGCGCAGTGTATGAGAAAGCGAATGATAGAGAGGCAATGAATTGGTTAGAATCAAGGCCAGAACTAGGGGTAGGCAGAAAAGTCATGTGCCTACGAGGCAACACGGGGGGGGGGGGGGGTTGCCAGGCAAGTACCTCTTCTGTCTGCATACCCCTTGTTTAGGGTCCTGAAGATGGGCCTTCGCTGATTGCTTATTACTCACTAGAATAAAAAGAATGGAAGATATAGGATGGCCGCAGTTGCAGTAGAATGTAGAGAGAGCCCCTACGAGGGTTGTGTGTCCTGCCACTCCAACCTAGTGCCTCAAAATGATGCACAAGTAGGGTTGCCACCTCTCATGCCTTAGAACTTTGGGCAGGGGGGCGGGACTATGATCGCGATTGGCCAATCGCCAAGTCAATCTTAGAAATTCCTGGCCGGTTTTCCATATTGGGAAAACCAAGCAAGCAGTTTTGACCCAGACAGCCCTACCGAAAACCGGGCTGTCTGGGTGTCAATCATATGTGCAAGATAAGGGCAGGTAGGGGGGGACGCCAACATGCCTTCCTCTGCCCACTATTTACTAATACATTGCTGACTAGCGAAGAGCAAGATGCGTGCAACATTTGATTGATGTGTACAACTTGTTTTTTGTCGCGAGGTGCATTTTTTCCATGGTGAATTTTTGTAGCCTTCTCGCAAAAGAATCTGCCAATTGTGAAACATGGTAATTTGCCGCAAATCCATGCCTGCTGAAAAATTTTGCTCATCACTATTGCTGACTAATGCACTTAGTCAAGTTCTCCAACTTTTACTAAGGGTTTTGTTCCCTTAGACCTTGTGCATCAGTCCACCCAGCAGCATCTACACTGTTCAACAGGTGGAGGCCAAAGAGAAAGAGCCACTATGGGAAAACATAACATACTGTAGTAGGGACTTTCTTAGCCATTATGGGATTTCCCAAGCTTGGACCAATATTCAAAATGCCCTGGCATTTCCAGTACCCAGAGGCCCAAACAGCCCCCCCAGCCCAATAAATAGTGAGTGTCTATGGCACCTTACAGCAGCCCCTCTGGCATTTTGCAGTCCAGGCCTGAAGCTATACCTGTGTATTAAGAGAAGAGCCTTCTTGGCCTGTTTGTTCTTCAATTAATAAGGTATTCCCATTTGAGAACCAGAGGCAGCCAAGAAGTTTTTTCTTTTTTCCAATGAGCGCAAGACGTGATAACGAAGGCGACGCGGCTTTATCTCGGAGGGAAACCCATGTGCGGAGATAAGCAAACTGTCAGAACGATACTGTAGGTTCAGCCACTTTTCGCTAGAAGTGATTCTGCAAATCCCGGACAGCGGTTTCTGACAGCTCTTTCCTGTTCTGTGCGCAGATGGCTGAACATTTTGGCTAAATGGATTTTCTGTTTGTTTCACATTACCATAACGCTTCACTACTACGTCCTTTCTGCTTTGGAGATTGAAATGTGAAATGAAAAGGGAGAGAAGAAAGAGGGTGAATATTTGCTCAAACTGCATTCCTTGTTGTGGTTGTAACATTGTTACTAGGGGGTCTCCTGGTGGGCTGAGGCTTCAGATAGGAAACTAGATAGGGAACATGGGAGATTCAGGCCCTTCTGCTGCCTTGAGGTGGCCAAAGAGATGCCATTCACTAGTGCAGAGACCGCAAAGTTGCTCTTTGCGCTAGTAGATTAAAAAAAAAAACAGTTAAAAAACTGAATTTGGATTTGGATATGTTTTTGCCACTCCTGGTAACCTGCGGGCACTGCTGCCTAAGACAAGTTTCTCAACTTGCTTCATGGGTGGAGCACCCTGGACATGGCTCTAATGCCTAAAGGTCCCCATACACGGGCTGATTCTAGCTGCCGATATTGCTCCCTTAGACCGACTCGGCAGCCTGTGTATGGGCACTAACAATGGGCCTGATCTCGATCGGGCAGGTTTAAAAATGTAGTTGGATCGGGGACCACATTGGCTCGTTGATGCGGTCCCTGAACCGAGGACGCTTATACCGTTGTTCTAATTCGATTTTTTGGCCCCAAGGATCTTAGCTTGTATGGCCACCTTAACCCTAGGCTAGTGGTTTCCAGACTTTTCAAGTTCATGCCCCCATTTGAGTCTGACATCTATTCAGGGCCCCCTTCCCCCATAATAAAGATACAGACACATGATAATACTACTATATCAGTCATTCAGTTCCAATTTCAACAACATGGTAGCCAATATCCTTTCACCTAAAATCTTACCCTAATTAATCCTCAAGCTGGGCTTTCAGGAGTATTTAGGAGAGCAATAAGGCTTTCTACCCCAGTCTCATCCACAGTCACCTACAGGCTGGGCCCCCCAACTACTGCCTGATGCAATCAGCTACTAGTAAATGTATCTGTATATTAGCTATAACACTGTCTGGAATCCCTCTCCTGAGGGGACCACCTAACTGAGAGAGCTCAGTGATTTATATTGTGTGTTCCACGGGTGCCAGTAACAGCGCTGTTCTGCTTTCTAATAGAACATTTATATTTCCTGAAGGGCACTTTATAAGCCATGGACACAAATAAAATAGAAGCTCCGTCACAACTAATACAGAACAACAAGTACATTTGTACTACTACCTGTCCCTCATGAGAGCAGAGCAGGCAGTAACCCTTGCAACACTCTTGTCCCTCCTTATACAGCAAGTACCCAGTTAGTGTTATCAGTTGAGGCAAGCAAACATTTCCTCCTGGAAAAGTCCCAAATTTCCCGTTTTTGCCATTGGTGAAAAGCACTGTGACAAAGTTTTACGATATATTTTGTTTTGCCAGCAAATAAGCAAATAAAATGCTGACATTATTATGTGCCCCTTCCCATCCACATCAACCAATAGGATCAGAGCCTAACCAAGCCCTCCCCTGTCTAAGTAGCTGTCTGGGCACCATGCTTATAAAGAACAACACAGGGACCCAGGCCCAGACTGGCAATCTGTGGCTTCTGGCAAATGCCAGAGGGGCTGCTGTAAGGTGCCATAGACAGTCACTATTTATTGGGCTGGGGGGGCTGTTTGGGCCTCTGTGTATTGGAATGCCAGGGCCTATTTTGAAGCCCACTCCAGACCTGCAGGCCTTGTTTTTTCTATGAAGAAGAGTTGTAGCATAGTGGGAAGGAGCTGCCCTGAGTATATGCTATTGCCGCACTAGAGACACATTAACCAGATTGTAATTCCGACATCTCCAATGCATTTGGCAAAACAATGCCGTTTCACAAATTTTACTGCAGTTTTTACAAATTGTTCACCAAAACGGGCCAGTTTCACTCATCACTGATTACCGCTACTGATATCTGTAGGGAAAATACAGCAGACAGTATATATCTCTGTCTGTCTAGCTATCTTGCTGTCTCTTTCTTTTTCTAAACCTGTCAATTATCTGTCTCTTTCTCCTTCTTGTTGATTCCTCACTCCATCTCTCCACTTTATTACTTGTTGACCACCGCATTTTATGCCAGTTGTGTTCCCCAGCGACCCTTTTCCATTCCCCATATTACCCCTTTATCTTCCTCTCTCCCATTCTCACCCCTCTGTGTTCCCTTTCATTTCACTCCATCTCCCCTGACTAATAGCTCTGGGTATTATGTTGTGTGTTCTGTGCTGAAGATCTATAAGATCTATATGAGTATTACAATGTATGTTGCGGTGCATGTATTACATGGCTTAGGCTGTGTGTAGTTGGAAGAGCTTTAGGGCAGAGATTTTGGCCGCAGGGAAACCCGCTGCAGTAAATACAGGGCTGCGCTCCCTCTCAGGGTCTCTATTCTGCTATATTACTTTGCAATGCCAAGATCTCAAACACCTTTTTCCCCTCTTACTTCATTATTGGTTATTTCTTGGCTGTATCTAAGGGAAGACTTAGGGTCATATTTAGTAAAGGACTGAACTGAGGGTGATCCGGAGGGATTTCCAGCAGTTCCATATGTTTTCCAGGTTATTAACACTTTGTTTAAGCAATCGACACATTTTATTGAAGCAGTCACAGCTTTGATCAATGTGCCAATTCCTCAGAATTGTTACACTACTCTGCAATTCTTATCCATTCAGTATTTTTGGAACAGACTCTAGAAACCCCCCCCCCCCAAAGGTTAGTAAATCCTCCCTTATTGCTTTACTGCTCTTCACACCTTACTGGGCCAGGGACCAGGGATAAAGTCCTTCTCAGGTGATTTCTGAAATCTGGACCGACTCAGACCCCACGACCAATACCTGGCCCTGCATTTTTACCCACTTGGACCCAATCTGCCAGGGTCGGACTGGGGGTTGCAGGGCCCACCGGCGCTCCCACCCCAGGGGCCCTGCAGGTGCCCCCGCCGCGTCCCCTAACCCCCCCCCGCAGGGGCCCCCCTAACCCCCTGCAGGGTCACCCACCTGATGTCCTCCCCGAGCGTGCATAAATTTAACGTGTCGGGGGGAACAGTCAGTAGAGGGATCACCGGCAATTGTCGGATCTGGGCCGCTGGAGCCCACTAGGCCCAGTCTGACCCAGCAATCTGCAAATGTCTTATCTGCAACCTGACCCACTGGCCACCATGAAACAGGAAGCTGCTATTGCTGCAAACCAGAAGTGACATCATCAGAGACACAAGAAAAGCATTAAAAAGGATTAAAAGAGTAAAATTTGCTTATATTGAGACACACTGACCCTGCCGACCAGCAGGCATGCCCACATCCACAAGTCCTGCCCACAGTTACCCCGATTTTTTTATGGGTAACCTCTGGATACCCACGGGTACTCTACCCAATACAGGATTCTAACCAGGGACCTGAGTCTGGTTTTCTTCTCACTCCCCAAATACATATTCCCCCACATATAATAAAACACACTAAGTTTGCCCAGGAGCAGTATCCCGTGACAACCAATAAGATATTTGCTTTTAAACAGGTGACCAGTAAATGCTTCTTGCTGATTGGTTACTATGGGTTACTGCTACTGGGCAAACTTTGTCTCTTTTATTACATAACCCCATTTGTCTCCTGATACTGACCGGTGTGTTGGGTAAATGCAATAGGGACCTGTAAGTTCCACTGGCGATGTACAATCTCTGTAAAGAGCCATGTAGAAGAAGTGGCTATGCCAAGCAAACAGAAAGACCAAAATAATTCAGTCTTCTATAGCTGCTTTCCATGCTTCATCACTTTTCAGTCACATTGTGGCCTAATCATTATAGGAGGGTAAGATACAGTACAGATTGTTCCTATATAAGTGTACACCATCTTGCTCTCCTTGACAGGGGTTAATAAGAATGGGATTGCAGATGCAGCACCTAAGGAAATCAATTTATTGTGCATTCTAATTCCGATGGACCGGGCAAAGGAAAATTGCTTGTGCCAGCAGTTACATGGTTTCCCCTGTCGGAGTTATTTAGGCTGGAAAAGAATAGTGTTCCATCAAGTGAAGTTACAAAAAGTAACTGACTTCACAAAATATCCATCTGGGTGAAGAAAGATTCTTTTTTTTTTGTCAATGCAGCTTTTAGTAGTGCGAAATGTAATATGAATCATGCAGGATAACGTCACCTGACCTCTAGTTTAATGTAAGCCATGGGAAAAATGAGTAACGTAGAGTGGAATCAGTTCCTACTATTTTTAATAAGCTTCCTGCATGAAAAGCAATGGCCGGTCCCATCTGGTCCATGAAGCTACTTGTGGGGATTTAACAGGCTCAGTACGGTTGCTGGTACTGTATGGATCCCCAACCTTTAAGCAACACTCAGATGTAAAAAGTGTTGGTGAGCCACAAAGGCATTAAAAAATATTCTTTGGGGATGCCACATAAGGGCTGTGATTGGCTATTTGGTAGCCCCATGGGGACTGCTGGCCTGCAGGAGGCTCTGCTTGGAGTAAAACTGGGTCTATGTGCTTCCAAAACTTGTCTCCAAGCCAGAAATGTAAAAATGGCACCTACTCTGAGGCCACTGTGAGCAACATCCAAGGGGTTGGTGAGTAACATGTTGCCCCCGAGCCACTGGTTGGGGATCACTGCTTTAGATGTTTAACTGCATGCATGTGTCATACAGTAAGAGGACCTGTGTCTTCGCAAGGAGTAAAAATGGTGGCAACTTTCCTAGGACTTCTGAAACCCTACAGATAGCAGGTTAATCAGACCTACATGGTGACAGTATTGTAGGATTGGGACAGTATCACTTTACTCCAGTAAGCTTCATTCCTTTAGATCAGTGGCCTGTTAAATATCGGTCTAGTTCAACCACTGCAGAAGGACTAAGAATGAAGATCATACTTTATAAAAATAATGCTGCCCCACTCAGTTTTTGTGGACCCCATCACAACTGGCCCTGGTTTACCTTGGAGGCTGATAATATTTTGTATTTATTTGACTGGAAAGAAGGAAAGAGGTGTGGAGCTATATTTTGGACCTAGTGAAGGATTAATTTCAGGCAAGGTTGCAACCATCCTTTACTACCCTACTTTTTAACCCCATCCAAGAAAGCAAAAAGGTGTTTTTTTATGTTTAAGTCAATAATTTCTTTCTATAACACTCTGAAGGCTTGCCTTAATCATATCGGAGCTGTAAACTATTTTTGCAATCTGACAGGTGAGTCCAAGAGTCCCTTGACCATCTCAGACTGCATTCAGTGGTATATTCCATGCTGAAATATCAGCTGGCTGGACATAGGGGGAACTATTCTTTTGCAACAGTTGTAATAAGAGAGCATTTCCCTTAGCTGCCCCACCCTGGTAATCCAGGAACTGGTCTGAAGGACATTTTGAAGTGAGGAAGGAAATGGAGACTCCTCCAGATGTTTTGGGGTTTTTTTTTTCCCTTCTGTATCTGAGTTGTTCGGCATATTGTGGGTCAATAGCTTAAGTGGAGACATGTTTGAGGGCCAAATTTCATTGAAATGGGGATGTTATAACAAAATCTATGGAGGCTGGAAGACTGAAGACCACATATATGCCTTGGACGGCCTCCAGTTGGATATCCTTTCTCTAGATCTATTAAAAGTTAGGGAGAAACTAAGTGAAAAAGTTCATTATCTCAGACACCTAGAGGTTAAGTGATCGGCCTTTGTGGAATTTCAAGCTAGAAACCCTGGTTCAATTCCCCGTGGCAACTCCTTGTGACCCTGGACAAGTAACGTAATCTCCTGGTGTCCCAGTATACTCAGTGCACCTATAATGGCTGCCTTGCTTGCTGTAAAGTGCTTTGAGTCCCACGGGAGAAGAGCAATATATAAATGATACCCTTTTTTTACTCTAATAAGTAACTGTCACATCATTGGCAACATGGTAGCATTTTTGATATCATGATCTCTCTAGTGGGCCAAACCAGTGACACTCTCCCAGCCCATAAAACACAACCATTCATCCATACTGGCCTTTCATCTGCCACTGCTTTGAGAGAAACGGAGACTGATGCTAATTTTTTGGCCACATTTGTCCTTTGGCCAAAGAACTTTCAGTTCATGCCAAATGGGAAGGTTGGCTCTTCACTGGAGGAAAGTACCCGTAGAGAATCAATTCCAATGACACAATTAGTATTCTGTCGGCACATCCGCTCGAATGCTTATCATGTCTCGTAAATCAGCTCAGAACGCAATCCAACTTTTTTTTTTTTGCCGCTGTTCATCATCTGCGAAACATGAAACTAATGGCTTGGACACGACTAATGCAATCAGTGTTTGCTTTGGGTGATCACATCTGACGTTCCATCAACAATATGCAATGCGTGGTCACCTGTATGTAACCCTTTCCAGCAATGCCCAGGCACAGGCTGAGAGCTCAGTCAGTTCCCCACAATACTTCATAGAACAAACATGTTTTGTAAGCAAACACTGCTCTGCCAGAGGAGTAAGCCACACGGATCAGCATATGGGCACAGAAAGGGCCTGAAACAATCTATTACAAGGCATCTCCTTTAGTACAAGTATTAGATGGCTTCCAAGGAAAAGATCCAAATCATTGCTGCCCTTCAAGATGGAGGTTTGTAAGTGGCTAAGGGTTGATCTGATAGGCTTAGTATATAATACACATGTGCTGGGGGAATACAGTACATTTTATTCTGATGAAACTCTATGGAGAAACAAGTGCTTGGCTTATTGGACCTTACTGTTTGTTTATTTTCACTTACAGAAATAGGAAATAGGATTCCCAATGTGGGCGAGCAGAACTTTCCCTTTGCTTTAGGGTCACAGAAGGAAATTTAGTAACCCCAGACATCTCTGCCTGGGTTTGAGTTATAATTTACTCATTAGACAATGAATAAGAGCTCCTCAAAGGCTTATCCTACCTAGTGTTGTAAAGACTTTCTAGCAAGCTTTTAAGGCTCCCTTTACGTTAGTATGTCCCATCAGTATTGCTTGGCAGCCAGGGGATTTGCTCTTAAATGACTTCAGTTTGCAAATAATAAAATAAATCAGTTCACTTCCACCAAGTGCTTCCCCCCTGATTCCCCAGCAGGGAATGTGACCAACTAAAGAAACATTATATAATGACATTGTCACGTACAGTATCACACAGCGTCCCCACAGGTGAGACAGTGGGCATCCCCCCGGTACTCTTACAGACATTAACCAGTGTTGGGCTGGGCTAGTTGGGACCCAACGGAAAACCCTATCCAAGGGCCCACCACCCTGGCTGCCTCTGTTGCACCGCAATTACCCAGGAGAGGGCTGATGAGGCTCTGAGCGCTGGCCTTAGGCCAATTGGACCTATTGGACCCAATAGAGCCCCACACCCATGGGAATAAGCGCATAAAGCTGTCCAGTCTGCCCCAACAATGACTGCCCCAAATTATAGTTATGTGTTCTGGGACAATAAACACAAAGTGGGCACCGCATTCATATAGCTACTCTAGTGTACTCACTGTGTATAGTATGCTTGGTGTGTCAGTGCTTGGGGGCCACATTGTGCCATGAAATGTTGGGGGCCAATAGAGAGAGAGGTGAAAAGAGTTATAGGTGGCAACACCTTGTTTAGGGGGCTCCCCCCAAATTTTGATAAGACCGGCCCTGTGGGTTCCCCCCATGACAGTAGCCTTAGTTGCAATGACATATCCTAATTAAGCCCCAAAACTTTCCTCTAGCAGCATAGGTCCAGAAATCAAAGAACACAGACAGAAAGCAGCCAACCCTGTACCCCATACCCACTCAGGTTCAGAGTAAGGAGCCAGTTCAGGAGCTGAAAAGGAAACTTTCCTGCAAGGTCCATGCAAGAAGGTAGTGCTTATGTCTATGATAAGAGCATTCATTACACAAGGGAGGCTCTAGGTACTGAGAGCCCTGGCAGCTAACAGTATGACTATAACAAGAAGAACGAGAGACAAAGGGAAAACAGTGCAACTCAGAGAGACAGATAAATAATAACCCCTGGCAATGTGACTGGGGGAGCGCTGAGAGTGCAGCCAAGTGAGAAAGTAGAAAGAGACAGGGTCCATAAACACAGCTGGTGTGTGACGTGTCCCCCCCGTACATTGGGTTCCTCCGGAGCAAGTATACATTATATGGGAACAGAACAAGCTGATATTTGCACCAAACCCACTTTCTAAGCCTGGATACACAATTGTACGTTGGCTCGTTCCTACATACTGGGTGTGATGTACATGGTGCTACAGAACCGACCTACCGCTCTCTCTTATCTTTACTCCCAATAGCAACATGTATCATTTTGACTGGTGGAGGAAAATTGCGACACTTGAGGAATACCTGTGTAGCCACGGGGGCAGCCATTCAAGCTGGAAAAAGGAGAAAAGGCACAGGGTACATAGCAGCTAACAGGGGAGCTGTATACTGTAGATTCCCATTATATTCCACAGAGATTATCTGCTATGTAACCTGTGCCTTTTTTCTCCTTTTTTCCAGCTTGAATGGCTGCCTCCATGGCTACACAGTAGCTGATTTATATAACCTATAGAATGGGGTTTCTGAAGACAACACACATTTTTTACCAGGGCAGGGCAACAGTACATTATATTTTTGTTACTTACATTTTCAGTTATTGGTGTTACTTTTCCTTTAAACTGGTACTCCATAGACTGAACTTCTAAATGTTTTACAAGCTAGGGGGCAGTCCTGTGGGCTCCATGTGCAGGCAGCACAGTATTCATTGAAAGGATCATTTCTTTGTGCTCCATGAGTATAACGGGGGTATGCATTTCCACCTGTTATTTGCCATTTGCCCCCGACTTTGTAAATGAAGCTTATAAGTGGGGTTTTTCATTATACATTTTCAGTAGAGCAACATTGCATCATTTATACTTGGATTTTTTGCTCATGAACCCCGTATTCCTTGGGCATGCCTATATATTATTATTATTATTATTATTAACATTTATAAAGCGCCAACATATTCCGCAGCGCTGTACAATAAGTGGGTTTCATACATTGGACATACAGAGTAACATATAAAGCAATCAATACAAGAGGTGAAGAGAGCCCTGCCCAAAAGAGCTTACAATCTACAAGGTATATGGCCCAAATAACCTTGCTCTACATTAGACTCCACCCACTGTCAGATCCAAACTGCCCCTTTGTACTCTGCAGTTGGCACTGTCTCAGGGAAGCTTTTGCCTTGGGAAAGTACTTTCTATATCCCTATCTGCTTAGTATATGTCCAGGTTAGACCAGATGGAGCCAATGTCAGGCTCTGCATAAGTGAAGTCAAGTTACTGTCACTATCCACTACTTTACTATCAGTACCCCTAAAAAGGCCAATAGTGCTCCCTTTTTAGCAAACAATTCTGGTTTTTAAAAATGATTTCCTTTTTCTCTGTAATAATAAAACAGTACCTGTAATTGATCCCAACTAAGATATAATTACCCCTTATTGGGGGCAGAACAGCCTTATTGGGTTTATTTAATGGTTAAATGATTCCCTTTTCTCTGTAATAATAAAACAGTACCTGTACTTGATCCCAACTAAGATATAATGACCCCTTATTGGGGGCAGAACAGCCCTATTGGGTTTATTTCATGGTTAAATGATTCCCTTTTCTCCGTAATAATAAAACAGTACCTGTACTTGATCCCAACTAAGATATAATTACCCCTTATTGGGGGCAGAACAGCCCTATTGGGTTTATTTAATGGTTAAATGATTCCCTTTTCTCTGTAATAATAAAACAGTACCTGTACTTGATCCCAACTAAGATATAATTACCCCTTATTGGGGCAGAACAGCCCTATTGGGTTTATTTAATGGTTAAATGATTCCCTTTTCTCTGTAATAATAAAACAGTACCTGTACTTGATCCCAACTAAGATATAATTACCCCTTATTGGGGCAGAACAGCCCTATTGGGTTTATTTAATGGTTAAATGATTCCCTTTTCTCTGTAATAATAAAACAGTACCTGTACTTGATCCCAACTAAGATATAATTACCCCTTATTGGGGGCAGAACAGCCCTATTGGGTTTATTTAATGGTTAAATGATTCCCTTTTCTCTGTAATAATAAAACAGTACCTGTACTTGATCCCAACTAAGATATAATTACCCCTTATTGGGGGCAGAACAGCCCTATTGGGTTTATTTAAGGTTGAAATGATGTTTAGTAGACCTATGGCTTGGAGATCCAAATTACGGAAAGATCCCTTATCCGGAAAACCCCGGGTCCTGAGCATTCTGGATAACAGATCCCATACCTGTACTATACCCACCCAGTAGTATGTAATGGCAGATAATACAATATAGCATGTGTTGAATTATAACATGCCATAAAATGTATTAACATTAAGATGTCAAAAAGTAGTGTTGGAGTTAAATCTAATTATGATGGAATTTAAAAATGTTATAATATATGATGTCATAAACTAGGTTCAGGTATATTACATTATGATGTCATATAGAGATGCCTGGGATCATATTAACATTACAATGTCATACAAAGGCTGGGGGGGAGGCTGGGCTTTATTGGAGGGCCCCATCTGACCCCTAGTGGGACAGCTCTAATTGATGGTATTGGCACTTTAGTGAAAGCCTCTCAGGCTGCCATTGAACTCTCAGTGCGTTTGGGCTTCAGGACATTGAACAGAATCAATGGCTGTATCTCGGGAAGTTCCAGGGCTGCTGTTGCAGGGAACTGATATTGTCAGCTTTTTACTCTCTGTATCCACAGATACTGCCCCCTGCCCATTCTGCCCCCTGCCCGTGTCTCTGCCCCTGCCCATTCTGCCCCCTGCTCTCCACTATGGGGAAGGGAAAAGTAACAGCTGATTAAGGGATTGACCTCCGGCACCAGAAGCCGCTGGAACCTTATAGTCTCTCCAGAATATGGATTCACGCAGGCATAATCCTAATATACAGGAACTATAACACTATGCCTGGAGTCATAACTACAAATATGGCCATTATTATTATTGGATTCTGGGGTCTGGCTTAATCAAATATGAGCAGCCGGCAGCCCTCCAGCTGTTGTTGTACTACAAGTATCATCCACTGACGCTGTTTGTACCCATCCCTGTGCCTTATATCTCAGCAACACTTCTCTGTTGCTTTTTATTCTTATTTAACCCTTGTTTGCATTTCCTTAATATATTCCTGATTACAGATGTTCAGTTCCAGTTATAACCAGCGCACAAGGTGTGTATTAACCTCTTCACTGCCTTTTGGGCAGTTAATGTCAGCAAAGCAACTACGTCCTGATGAAGAAGCCCCTAGTGATGCCAAACTGTTGACTAATTCATGTCATTATTAAACCAGCAGGTATTGGTACTTCTGAATCACTTGCCCAATGGGCAAGCATTGGGCACAGAGAGTAGCTTGGCTGCCTGGGTTCAATCCCAACCAGGGCACAATCTGTGGAGTTTATACAGTGCCCCTATATTTCTCCCACAAGCCGGAAACATTCAGGCAGGTAGTAAAACTGTCCCAAGTGTCTACAATAGGAAAGTTAGATTGTAAGCTCCACTGTGCAAAGACTGAGTTCTAGTATAATTGCTATTATTGGTCATTATACAATTTATTATTATTACTGGTATCATTATAATGAAGCCAGTGTTATGGCCATGAGCAGATAAATAGGAGTTCAAACCCCTAAAGCACTTACCTTGGGGTGAATCCAGCAGTTACATCCAGGGACTTTTGGTTTCAGTTGGAGAGAGGGAACTTCCAGTTCCAGTAGGGAATACGATGGCTCTTACTGGTGTGAGTTGCTAGTCCCAGCGCAGACCCATTAGTGGTTGCCAATAATCCAGCCAGTCCTTAGCACTGATGCCTGGAAGGTTGAAAGGGATGAGAGATTTGTGCATGTAATGCTTTCTCTTCCGTACATAGCATTTTATCCGTCTCTCTGTCCCTCCTCTCCCACCCCCCTTACTCTTTCTCTCGCTCTCTCATTCCCTCCACTCCCTGCATCTCTCCTTAGCAAGCTCAGAATTACAGGCAAGAGAGAAGGGGGAAGAAAAGAAGAAAAAACTCCCACGACTTTAACTCTTTTTGTCCTTGGTGCCCCCTATACTGAATTACCTCTCATTTTCCAGATTATAATTCAATTTTTCTGGGCAGGATTTCTTATTATAAATGATTCCCCCCCTGATTCCCCTCCAACCTCAGTAGCGCAGCAGGGACAGGAGGCTTCGTCTTATTTCACTGGGTTCCAAAATGAATTGAATTATAATGTGCCCACCCTACTGTGCTTATTTGGCTGTAAATTCAGATTATTGCTGGGATTTTTAGAGCAGCTAATAACTAATATTCATTTGTTTGATTGTGTTGTTAGACTGTATATCCTCATTGCTGGGGATTTAAAACTAGTGGGAATGCTCAATATCTATTAGTAAAATAGTAAAATATATAATTTTGTCCAATAAGGGGTCTGCAGGGAACATTCAGACATCTCTCTTAGATAAGCAGGTGAGTTGGCATGAATGGTGGCGCTGTTCTGTTGCTCTCTATGAAAGGAATTTGCTGCCAGTCATGGTGATAAGTGGTACTGCAAGCTACAAAGTGAACATTTTGAAAAAAAGCCCATCAATTTCAAGTAATTTTTCCCCTTACATGGCTAAGAGAAAACCAGTGTATTGATGAGCTTTTGAGACACAAAGCCTACTTTTCCAGGTGGCATATTTTATTATATCTATATAAACAGGGCAGAGCGAAAGAGGAATAGAAAGTGGAAATGGGTGGCCCTCCTCAGGCACTGGCAGACTTAAAGTGGCCATACACCTTACAATTACGATTTTAATCACTTTCCATTGCAAGAAAATGGTCACAGGAAAGATCGTTCCTTCCCTCCACTGACGTTCAGGGCTGAATTGTCACATATGGAGGCAAAAACAATAGGGATTCTACCTCTCCCTAATGATTTAGCCCTAAACAAAGATTTTGCTTAGATGCATCCAACGGCACCCAATCAAAATCTTTTGTCCTGCCCGATCAATGAGACGACCAGTATCCGAAGCTTTTGCGATACCAGTCGTCTCGCTGATACGCGCACTGAATATCGCACGAAACGAGGTTTCATGCAATAATATGGGTGCGTGTATGGTCAGCTCTATAGTTAGGAGCAGTGTTGTCTCTCCGCAGAGAGGGCTAAAAGTCAGGGCTTTTTCTCTGGTCATGGATATTAATGCAATGGCAAAGGGTAGGTTTTAGAGCTAATACGGTCTGAGATCTCATTGTATATGAACAGAGTGCTCTTAGATATTAGTTCATAGGCAATATGGAACTAAGCATAAGTGACAGCATTAATGAATCACCTAGAATATATACATGATTAACATTGGCACACTGCATGAATGCAAAGGAGAGAATATTACACCCGTACTCCTAACTCCCCTCAAGGTCAATAGAGAATTCCCAGGGGTCCTGTTCCGCCCCAGAGTAGAATAGATGGCAGCAGACATTAGAGGAGAAAGGCTGGACAGGAGAATGAGAGCAGAGATAAAGATGAATTGCTTCCCACGGATGGCTGTCTCTCCAGATATAGCTGATATTAGAAATGGAAGTTTAACAAGCCATGAAATACACTTATATGGGACTTACTGTAACTATTGCTCCGGCCGCGCTCATTATTCTCCGCATGTAGTTATAGACAATTGGGGTGCAGCTGATTGAATCACTGGGACTCATTGGGCAGGAGGGCAGGACCAATGAAAGGAGGGCAGTTTAGGACGGCGGTGCAAGAGCTATAGGGTTAGGGCTGTGCAGTGGTAGGCACTATATATATCCTGCAGAATCAAAAGTTAAAAAAAAGACTTTATAGAAGACCAACGGCACCGTGCTTCTCTTCCAGTGTTGGACTGGCCCACCAGGATACCAGGAAAACTCCCGGTGGGCCCAAGTATAAGTGGGCCCTCCTGCTCCTGACCATTTGGCCTGTTTCATGGTCATTCTCTATTTCTGAATGGGAAGGAAGAGGAGAAATAGATGGAAGAATAGATGCTAGCATGTAAATAAAAGAGACTAGGAGAATAAATAGGTTGGGTGAGGAAAGGGAGGAAAAATAGTTTGGAGGGTGGGCCTATGGTCTAAGGCTTTCTGGTGGGCCCCTGGGGTCCCAGTCCAACACTGTTCTCTTCTACAACTGGGAAATGTAGTAAATGACATGAACCTGTGGAGTTTGTTGTCTCTCCTCCATTTTCACTTTTGGCCCAACCATGAGCAGCAGAGCCTGCATTAGATGTTGATAGATTTGCTTGCAGTTATAGGGCAAGGGTGAAGACACACAGAGCTACTAGTAGCAGCTACTTGTCACAGCTACTAAAATAGACAATGCTGATCATTTACTGATAATTGTCTCTACGTGTGTTTTAGCAGAGGCAATTCTCAGTATTGTCTACGGCAGGGGATTTTCTGGGGTTTAGTAGCCGTGACAAGTAGCTGCTACTAAGTAGCTCCATATGTCTTCACCCTAAGAGCTGTGACAGAGGGGGGAGATTAGTTGCCGCGTGACAAATCACCAGTGTCGTGAGCGACTAATCTCCCTGAAATGCCATCCCACCGGCTAGAATGTAAACGCTGGTGGGATGGCATATGCGGCGCCGCAATTTGCCGAAGTTGCAGAAGTTGCCTTGAGAGAAAACTTCTGCAACTTTGGCAAATCGCGGCGCCGTGTATGCCTTCCCACCGGCGATTTACATTTACATTTGATTTACAGTGACCTCCCCCCTCTCTATGGCCCTGATGCAGTAAATTAGTGTCTTGTCCCACTTTCCCATAGTTATCTTATTTTAAAGGGAATTACAGTAATGTGACACTGAGCACTCACCCCACAGCCCTGATGCCTTCCCAGCCATTATCTATAGGTTGATATAGCTTACTCCTCGCTTCAATGCCCTGCAGGGGTGATACAGCACCTTACACCAGTACCTTGTGACACTTCACCTTTAATATTCTACTCTTATCTCGAAAATATTGTAGTTAAAATAAAAGCAAAACCCTAGGACAGATCTGGTAAGGGGCATTGGCATATGTCCCTTTAAAAAGCACCAGCACACTGACCTACTTAGGGATGGATTTGGAACAACTTCACTAAGGGATTTGTCCACAATCAAGAGAAAGCAAGCTTTGTCCTGGGTTACCCTTTAGCGCTAAGCCCAGTGGCAAGGGGCACCCATGCCCAGTACGACAATAAATAGGGGCTAGGCACAGGGTTGGGCTTTGGGGTGCTCCACCAGTGAGGCTGCATTCAGAAATGATCCCCAAGGCTCTGCTTATTAATCAGTAGAAACAGATGCCAATGGGGGTCCAGGAGCATTTTATAGTCATATCTCGTATTTCTATATAAAGAAACAGATGGTTTTCCTGACAGTATTGGCATTGGGAGCCCTAAAAAGGATTTTTGGTGATTGCTGCATCTTGTTTAAAACTTTACTGGCTACATAAACACTTTATAAAAACCCCGATAACATATTGGCCAGCTGGTGGTGCAAAAAGTGCAGAATCTTGTCCAAATATATTTGCTGAACTAAGCACCCCATACAGTCAGCTCAGCATTAGGCCCCAAGGCACAGTCACACTCCATGTAATCAAACCCACTGGTCTAGGGCCCCTTCCTCACTGTACTTAAAGCTCATACTTTTAATCACAGAAGTTATAATGGCGTCAGA
The DNA here is from genome assembly GCF_000004195.4 of Xenopus tropicalis. Lineage (NCBI taxonomy): Eukaryota > Metazoa > Chordata > Amphibia > Anura > Pipidae > Xenopus > Xenopus tropicalis. The sequence goes on along the minus strand of NC_030680.2, from coordinate 137,788,419 downwards.
CAAAAAAGCAAAAGGCTAACATGATGAGCCAACTTGCACCTTGACCAGCCTAAAGTAATAATATAATCCCATTGCCAAGCCCAGGGGACAAATAACTGCATTGGCAGAATTTGGTATGACCAATTTATGTGACATTCCGTTGGCACTTGGGCTGACCAATCGTATAGCGCCATTTATAACTAAGGGTTTTGCAGGAGTCAAACCAGCTTATCTATCTTAGAGCTTGGTGATTAACCACAAAGCCCCTTTGTCTGCAAGAAATGAGCTATCTCGTCAGCATGGCTGGGCAGGGCAATGTGAATAACACCACTGCAATGCAGTAAGGCTACGTAGGTTTCACTACGCAAAGTAATCAAACACTTGTACCAACTCCCATCCCATCTCCTCTCTGGGGTCTAATCTTCTCTCAATCTGCAACTGACAGGGCAGAAATCCATAGAGCAGGAGGTACGAGAATCTGTAGATAAATCTGCACTCAGAGAGGGTATTAGGGTAGGGGAGAAATCTTCTGCCCTGGGTCCCAACATAAGAGGGGAAGACAATAGATACAATTATAATTGATTTTGTTTTACAGATATTTTCATTGCAGTTCAACAACAACTGGAGCGGTGTCAGTTGGACATCCCTTATGTATAGGATTCCTCCAGATTCCCAGTATTGCCAGCCCCCCCCCCCCCCAATACTTCTTTAACTCCAGTCTTGCCAGAACTACAAAGGGGAAGCAATGGTTATTGCTAACTGCTCCAAACCAATTTACACTGCATTAAGTGTGTCTGTGGCCTGACCAAAGTTTGGTATGTGATCAAGTACCGATTTGATTAGACCAATCAGCAATTCCTAAGCTACAGGGAGTTTTAAGAGAACTTTACAGGGATGTCACAATGGGGCATGAGATTACTGGGTGGTTTAGAAATGGAGAGGGCCCTGTGGGGTCCTGAGTGCTGAGTAATTGTAATACATATTATCTTCCCAAAATATTGGGGGGAACTGATGTAGGACCCAGTCGCATATATCCGGCAGGGCTTAAGGCCTGAGGGTACTATGACCCACTAGGGTCAAAAAAGTTGTACTTACTATTTATTCCCTCCTTCAGTCATCTTTATGCAGTAGAAATGTCATTTATTTGTACTATTTTCCCTTATTTACTTTGACGTCACACATCTGTAAAATGTGTTGCAGTTTGTGCCACACACACATACAGAGAACTGATGGGCAATATTGCCAGTTGATATGGCCAGTCCTAGGAATGAGGCCATAAATACATCTCCTATCACATTTAGCCCTCCTGCTCCCTCTAGTGATTATTTATTATATAGTCCCAACTATGCTCAAATAATTGTGGTTTTCGACAAACTCGTATCTGTTGTACCGAAAATAAAACATGGAATGGTGAGAACAAGTATACAGGACACAAACTAAATGTGTGGGCCAAAGTGAGCAAACCTGCACCACAATCAGTACCTGGGCACTTACACTGCGTCTTTGAAAGGCAGAAAACATGCGAGTGCTCATGTACGTGCACAGTTGCAGTCCCCGCCATTTTCCTGCAGTCAGTTGCACTTAAAAACACTTTCATTAAAGATATTTGTATTAAATTGCGCTCCTTGCACCTCCTTATAGTTGCGATTGGTGCTTCGTTCCGAATTAAGCGTTGCTGCACCTATAGATGCAGGTGGTCATACACCCAACCTTATTATCGTACGAAAGATTGTTTCGTACAATATTCGGTGCATGTATGGCGGATCGACGAGATAGAATATCGCGAGCATTGAGTTTCGATCATCTAGTCGCTCGGGCGGGACAAAGAATTTTGAACCTGAATCATCAGGTGGATGCATAAACCCTCCATATCGGACGATTCAGTCCTGAACGACAATGGAAGGAACAAACAATCTTTATTTGTACGTGTATGACCACCTTTAGAGGAGAGAAGTCTTGGCACCCCTCATGAAGGATCAGACCTACTGGTGTTGGGTCCATGATGTTTCATCCCATTGATTCTAGCACAAACCTAGCTATAGACTAGTAAGTCCCTACCCCAAAAGATCAAAGAGCTGGATACTGCAGTTGAAGATCATAAAACTCACCAACTTCTAATCCTACTCTATGCTAAGCCAATATCTAACAATATCTAAAGGTAGCCATACATTATAAGACCTGCTCGTTCGGTAATCACACCATATGAGCAGATCTTTCACCTAATATGTCCATCTAAGGTAGGTGATATTGGAATAATCCTAGGGCCAAATGATCGGATTACAACAATGGGAATAGCAGCCGTCGGAGCAACGACCACAATAAATCCATGGGGTCCTCAGTTCAATGGGAAAATCATACCTGTCTGATCAACATCTGGAGATTTTTGGCTAGATATTTTGTAAGCTTTGTAAGCCTATTGGGGGCCCATACATGGGTCGATAAGGTGCCAAATCATCCTAAAGGTCCTGAATTGGCAGCTTAAATCTGCCTGGGTATGGCCACCCATACCTGTCACCTTTTCCAGATGGGACCCATATTAAGTCTGGGATCCTGGCGCTGAATGAAATCATTTTATTTAATAAGAAGATTGTGGTTTCACCAGCAGCATGAACCCATTGCCACAATTTCACCATGCATTATGTTTTGCTGGAAAAAAGAAAGCAGGTATCATTATTAACCGCCCCTTGTCTTCCACATCAACCAGTGGGATCGGAAGCCTCTTTAGCCCTTGTCAAAACGAAGGAGCTGTCTGGGCACCGTGTTTGGAAAAATTGGAAACATGGGAGCCTTTGATTCTATGAAGGACACTTGTAGCACAAGGGAGAGGAATGTCAAAATCCTGCTTCTGTTGTCATTTACCCAATAGAATGCAAAGCTGCGCCGAAGGGGTGAAACCTAATGTGTGTTCTGATCACAGTTCTGCTCTGAACACTAAAGCTTTGCAATTGTGATAATAAACAGAACCTTTGACTGTGCCCCGATGAACCCTGTATCCCCTTGTGGCAGATTGGACCTCTAGTGCTCATAAGCACCATGTTACAGTCCCTGGATTTATTTCCCTAATGACCTGCTGCTACATCTTAGCCTGCAGAACAACAGAGAGATGCTCCTCATTATCACTCTATCTGTTAGACATGAAGGGAAACCTTGCCAATTAGAGAGGATTCTAAAAATATGCTGTCAGTTAGGTAAACAACACAAAACTGAAGGTTTCCATAGTATAAATCAGCTCTGAGATACCTACTCAAAGAGGAGATGCCGCTAGACATGGAAATGAGGGTTAAGGTGGCCAAACAGGCAGAATGTATATGATTAGCCATAAGCAAGGTCACCTCTCTATTGTTCCATTGGTTTGAGAGGACCAACCAAATGACCAATAAAGAATTTTCCATCTGATCCTCCATCCACCATGATCACAGAATTATCTGTTGAAGCCCCTTGCTTAGACAGTCAGGCAGTATAGTGCAAAAACTGGGCAAATCGTATGGGATCGTATGGCTAGCTTTAAATAGTTCTGACTTCTGACCCCAATGTTTGCTGTGATGGCCTTCACTCTACACTACTATTTAAGAACATGTGGACCCTTTGCAGGTTGCGTCTACAGTCCTGACTGACTTGTACCAAGTGAATCAGACACTAATGCATTTAGCACCACATGCGATGCCATCTGTGAGGATATGGCCCCTAAAGGTGGCCACACACAGGCCAATTGTAGCTGCCGATCTTAGTCTCTTAGGCCAATTCGGCAGCTTATCGGCCCATGTAGGGACCCGATATCTGGACTGATATTGGGCAGATATCGATGGGGCAGGTTAAAAAATTTAGTCGAATTGGTGACCGCATCAGCTTGTTGATGTGGTCCCCGCACCGACTGCACCTATTACCGGCACTAGGGCCAAACGACTGAATTAGCCTAAATTCACCCGATATCGCCCACCCACCAAGTGAGCGGATCTTAACGTGTATGGCCACCTTCTCTCAATCTGTCCAGGCAGCACGTGTAGCCATGAAAGTAACACAAGGCTTAAAGGTTTTAGCTTTATCATTCCGTCTCAGGCCGAGAGAGGTTTTTTGCAATGTGTAATTGTATCCGTGGCGGGCATGAAAACACGTGGATCCGCTTACGGCACATTTCTGCTGCTCCTGTTAAATCACAGCACTATTGATTTCTCTCTGACCTTTCCGTCGAAACAGTTTTTATAAGCTCAGTGCAAACGGCTGTAAAAATCTGCACAATCCGTCGATAAGTCATAATGGCTATTAATCTGTGAGCTACAATAGCGCCGCTTTATCTTCCTGCCAATGAAATGATCCATCCGCCCATAAACACATCAGACGCGAGAAAGAGAGGCTGGTGGGTGAGGGTTGGACTATACCGATGCGGTTATTCTTGGGATAGAATGGTGCGGAATCTATCCATATTTTACTATAATAAATGATATGGGTATAGGACATTCTACCCTATGTATCTACATATCTGTGTTTATTAATATCAGTGGAAGAAGCCATAACTGCACGAACAAGAAGGCCCAGCTCAAAGGCAAGGTGATGGAGGCAGTTGGCCTAGGCCACAAGTTTCAGAGGGCCTTTGCTAACTAGGCCCTTACCCTGCCAATCTTTCCTTAACATTAATGCCAATACCAGTGGTGCTGATTCTCTACCTGTGGATAAAGGCAGATCCTACAATCCGCAGGCAGAGAATCAGCCCCTACACTGGCATCAGCTGTTCCCTGTGCCTGCTCCTGGAGCCATTGCCCAGGGTTGGACTGGAGTGTGCCGCCCGCCAAACCCACCCCCTCGTGTGGGAGATTGTGTCTGGGCCAGTGGGGCTTACTGGGTTTTTCCCCAGCTCCCTGCCAGCCCAGTCTGACCGTGCACCGGGCCTGAGAGGGTGCAATCCTGGTAGTTCTACCCCATGATTTTGGTGCCGAAACACACAAGTATGTCACAAAAAAAACAAATTGACTGCGAGGGTTCCATTTTTTATAGCTATTTTTAATCTTTCTTTTTGGGCCTTATTATTATTATAACATACCCACAGTAAAAGGGTATATATACAGTACTAGACATACAAGAAAACATACATACACAAACAATAACCAACACAAGAGGTAAAGAGGGCCCTGATTGAACATTCTGGTCCTTTGCGTTGACTTCCAAGGGGACATGGACCCTAGCCCCCAGGTGGCAGTTAACACTCAAAGCTTGAAGAACGAATGAAGGTAAACATTTAAAAAAAAAAAAAATGAAGACTAAATGCAAATTTATTATTTGCTCAGCACTCTCTAAATAAATATGCTTCATTGACATTCATTAGAAATCCAGTGTTGCTAAAATACTAAAAAAACAATTTTCTATAGTAAAATATAGAGCTTCTTATACAGTACTGTTCATTTGTGTAGAATAAAACTGACCTTCATGCCAATGTATCATGGCGTTTACTGCCTGGGCAGCTTGTCCCTATTTGCACAATCCATAAGACATATTAGGAGCCCCCCCACCCACCCTGTTCAGTTAAAGACTAAATAACAGAGTTAAGCAGCTGCATTGGATAGAAATGAGCGCAGCTTCATCTTGTTCCACAATAGAAGATAGCTGAGAGAAGGCACATTTATTTCCACACTCTGCACCCTGGTAAAACAACCCCCTGCCGTGCCCCTAAGCTGCCTGCAAGTGCTGAATGACTCTCTGTGGATTTACCCACAGCCCAAAGCATTAACAGTGCTAAGATATACAGTATAGTCCCTAGTCAGCCATTTTAAAAGAGCACTTTCAGTGTTACATAGTTTTTACCACTGAGTATATAAAAGGCATCTACCAATCCAAGAGTGATAGAATTTTAAGGGTAGGGGTTTAGAGAGCACAATGTGCTCATAAACTGTATAGAGATAGATCAGACCTCTACACTCACATAGACTGCTCTGTTTAGCCAGTTTACCCAGCATGCCAGGGTGCAGAAGACCCAATAACACTGCAGCATTTTGGTGCATGTTGTCAGTAGAGTGCTAGGCTGGTAGAGGATTCAAGAAGCAAAGGCAAAAATGGCAGTTAAATGTGCCTTGATCATAAGCCATGTTTAATCACTTGCCCATAACTTAAAGCGGGCAGCTAAGTGATGTTCCATGAAGGATAAGTAAGCCTTTTATTTCTAAATCCCCTAGAATTACTCTAAACAGTCCCCATAAAAATATACCTTTCTCCCTGCATGTAGATTCATTTTGTTTCTCTATTACAGTCAGCTCTTTTACTGACTTCCTTGTCTAGCATGAAGCTCCGCCCTCCTTTGCATTCTGAGCCCCCCTTCATTCAACTATGATGAACTCAAAGAGATGCCTACTGCACATGCCTAATTGATTGTAATTGGAGCAGAGGCAACGAGCATGCCCAGTAGGCACCCCTTCATAGTTTGGAAGAGGAGGGCTCAGAAACCAAAAGGGGGTAGAGCTTCACACTAGACAAGTAGGGAAGACAGTAAAAGAGCTGCAGTTCAGCTTCTTGTAATAGAGAAATAAAATAAATCTGCATGCAGGGAGAAAGGTGTGTTATTCTGGGGGCTTTACAGAGTCATTTTAGAAATTTCTTTTAAAAAAAAAGTTTACTTATTCTTTAAATGTAACACATAGGCATATGGGAGGATAATGAGAAACCATCCAAGTAAAGGACTTATTTATAAGAAAAGTGGTATAGTGGGAAAATTTTAGTGCAAATGTATTACAGCTCCTTTCAGATCAAAGGTTAAATAAAAAAACACTCAATGCAAAGTAAAGGGGCTCAGTCAGGATTTCAAGGAGCTGTATCCATAGTTCTGGTCCGGGTGGCGGATATTTCCCAGCATGCTTGAGAGTGTGCTAGGCTTGTTTTGGTGTGGCTTCCCCTGTATGACCTGCCATACTGCCTTCTGTATTGGGTGCTGGGTGCAAGTTGCCACTGAATCATTCCACAGGCAGAGCAGCTGCCCTTTTGGTATTTTGCACCCTAAAGCCAACATAGAATGTGTCCAAAACCCTGCAGTTACTTTCTGCTTCATGCAATTGGTACTTATAGGGTTCCCTGCAGGGTGGGAAACTTACTGTTTAGGTGCAGCACCTGTCAGCAAAGTGCTATGGGCCAGCAGCAGTGCCCCAGCTACTAAATAGCCCCCCAAATCTCCTGAGCAACAGGGTTCCAGCTCAGTGAAGCAGATATTGTAACAAAGGTTGTTTAAAAATGGGGGCCCCCTTAAATAGTGGTATCCCTTTAAATATTATACATTCATTTGTACATCTTTAATATAAGATATTACCTGCTGGCCAATAAAATAGTGCTGAACTACACCTCTCAGCTTTCTTCTCATATCTGAAGGTCTGCAGGCCACCCAATCCTACAATGTAAGATATATACATTTTTAAAATTAAAAAGTCCTAAATACAAAAAGACAAAGTGTGCAAGCAGCACTGTAGCTACAGTCTCCCATAAATACTATCACTAGGCTCCCTGAGTAAGTGCAATGGAAAAGGACACAGCAGCATTACTATACATCCCAGCTATGGGGATAACTAATATATTGATTGAAATCAACTTCACTTCTGGGCCTCCTGGAGCGGGAAGTTGGACAGATACCGGTCATAGTTCTCTTCACAAACTCTGATGCAATCAAGAAAGTAATCCTTCTCGGCAATGGCCCGGAGAAGGTCGTTCTGCACCAAACAGATGCCATACAGCTCGGAGGTGGTAACCTTTCTGGGCTGGGGTTTGTGTTGCTGATTCATGAAAACCTGGGACAGATAAGAAAGAAAAAAGGCGAATCAGTTATGATTTGTTTGGTCTTCTGATTTTAAAGTTATCTTTAAGGGAAGAAAGGGTTAATGTTCTGCACACTTAGCAGCATTTGTATTGTAGGAAGATTGTGGCTCATATTCAACTGGGTTAACAGGAGTGGGGGGATAATAGCCACTGGGAAGGGACTATGGCTGTGGGATAGCAGGTATAGTAGGGAGAGATGGTGCCTATAGTAACAGTGGGGGGATAATACCCTCTGGGAAGGGACTGGGGCTGTGGGATAGCAGGTATAGTAGGGAGAGATGGTGCCTATAGTAGCAGTGGGGGGATAATAGCCTCTGGGAAGGGACTGGGGCTGTGGGATAGCAGGTATAGTAGGGAGAGATGGTGCCTATAGTAGCAGTGGGGGGATAATAGCCTCTGGGAAGGGACTGGGGCTGTGGGATAGCAGGTATAGTAGGGAGAGATGGTGCGTATAGTAGCAGTGGGGGGATAATAGCCTCTGGGAAGGGACTGGGGCTGTGGGATAGCAAGTATAGTAGAGAGAGATGGTGCCTATAGTAGCAGTGGGATAATAGCCTCTGGGAAGGGACTGGGGCTGTGGGATAGCAGGTATAGTAGGGAGAGATGGTGCCTATAGTAGCAGTGGGGGATAATAGCCTCTGGGAAGGGACTGGGGCTGTGGGATAGCAGGTATAGTAGGGAGAGATGGTGCCTATAGTAGCAGTGGGGGGATAGCAGGTGTAGTAGGGAGAGATGGTGCCTATAGTAGCAGTGGGGGGATAATAGCCTCTGGGAAGGGACTGGGGCTGTGGGATAGCAAGTATAGTAGAGAGAGATGGTGCCTATAGTAGCAGTGGGATAATAGCCTCTGGGAAGGGACTGGGGCTGTGGGATAGCAGGTATAGTAGGGAGAGATGGTGCCTATATTAGCAGTGGGGGGATAATAGCCTCTGGGAAGGGACTGGGGCTGTGGGATAGCAAGTATAGTAGAGAGAGATGGTGCCTATAGTAGCAGTGGGATAATAGCCTCTGGGAAGGGACTGGGGCTGTGGGATAGCAAGTATAGTAGAGAGAGATGGTGCCTATAGTAGCAGTGGGATAATAGCCTCTGGGAAGGGACTGGGGCTGTGGGATAGCAGGTATAGTAGGGAGAGATGGTGCCTATATTAGCAGTGGGGGGATAATAGCCTCTGGGAAGGGACTGGGGCTGTGGGATAGCAAGTATAGTAGAGAGAGATGGTGCCTATAGTAGCAGTGGGGGGATAATAGCCTCTGGGAAGGGACTGGGGCTGTGGGATAGCAGGTATAGTAGGGAGAGATGGTGCCTATAGTAGCAGTGGGATAATAGCCTCTGGGAAGGGACTGGGGTTGTGGGATAGCAGGTATAGTAGGGAGAGATGGTGCCTATAGTAGCAGTGGGGGGATAGCAGGTGTAGTAGGGAGAGATGGTGCCTATAGTAGCAGTGGGGGGATAATAGCCTCTGGGAAGGGACTGGGGCTGTGGGATAGCAGGTATAGTAGGGAGAGATGGTGCCTATAGTAGCAATGGGGGGATAATAGCCTCTGGGAAGGGACTGGGGCTGTGGGATAGCAAGTATAGTAGAGAGAGATGGTGCCTATAGTAGCAGTGGGATAATAGCCTCTGGGAAGGGACTGTGGCTGTGGGATAGCAGGTATAGTAGGGAGAGATGGTGCCTATAGTAGCAGTGGGATAATAGCCTCTGGGAAGGGACTGGGGCTGTGGGATAGCAGGTATAGTAGGGAGAGATGGTGCCTATAGTAGCAGTGGGGGGATAGCAGGTGTAGTAGGGAGAGATGGTGCCTATAGTAGCAGTGGGGGGATAATAGCCTCTGGGAAGGGACTGGGGCTGTGGGATAGCAGGTATAGTAGGGAGAGATGGTGCCTATAGTAGCAGTGGGGGGATAATAGCCTCTGGGAAGGGACTGTGGCTGTGGGATAGCAGGTATAGTAGGGAGAGATGGTGCCTATAGTAGCAGTGGGGGGATAATAGCCTCTGGGAAGGGACTGGGGCTGTGGGATAGCAGGTATAGTAGGGAGAGATGGTGCCTATAGTAGCAGTGGGGGGATAATAGCCTCTGGGAAGGGACTGGGGCTGTGGGATAGCAGGTATAGTAGGGAGAGATGGTGCCTATAGTAGCTGACGTCACATTTAGAATTTAATTATTTTTGTTCTGTACCTGACAATTGACAATTGTATCCTCTTCGTTTAGCCTTATGTTGTCATCTATGAAAATATGCTGAGTGTCTCGGTCACTTGGGTCAATCCAAAATGGTTTCCCACCATCGCCGGAGAAATGATTTCTTGCCCACCTACAAAACATGAGTTGATATTGCCCCATTAAGCAACTACTGAGCAGGTTATTTGTATTAACCCTTTGAGAGCTGTGTTACAGTGAAGCAGTCATTTTGTCGAGATGGGCTTCCCTGTATCATGCTCCTTACCAGTCAAAGTGATCCTGAATCCCTCCTATTCCAGTCACGGAGTTGAAGTATTTATATATACTCTCCTTGTCTGCCTTGGTAGAGATACGATCCGAACCCCAGCTCATCACCACCTCCCTGGTACTGCAACGGATCTTCCCTGGGGTGAGACCCACATTCAGCTAAAGCAGTGAAATCAGAGAGTAAATTAAATACAATGTAAAATTATTGAGAGTCCTATATACATTTGCAATTCACATTCCTTATTTTTTGTAAGCTTCCAAGATATTAAGGGGAATAATTACAGTTCTAGTGATGAGCGAATCTGTCCCGCAAAACAGCGAAAAATTCGCGAAGCGGCGAAAATGTTGCACGTAAAAAAAAAATTTCCGCCCGGGACTACTCTTTTGACCCGTGACTATTTATTTTGACACGCAACTATTTATTTTGACGCCGCGACTATTCTCTTGACGCCCGCAACTATTTATTTTGACGTGGGATAATTTTTGGACGCATGCCAAATTTTTCCGCGGCTAATTTTTTCATACATTTTGCTAAACAATCCACCAATGCCAAAACACAGAAATTCATCGCGAATCCATGCCTGCCGAAACATTTCGCCCATCACTATACAGTTAAATTGAATGAATTTTGTTACCACAGCGCCACCTGCTGGTCAGTTTCAGACTGTGACTCAGTCGAGGAAGTTGTCAGGAGAAAGAATCAGGGCTGGTCTGATGTTCTTCTGGTTAGGAAAGACGTAGGAAAAGTTATGTGAGGTTTCTAATGTGTTTCCTAACCAGAAGAACATCAGCCCAGCCCTCTTTCTTTCTCCTGACAGCTTCCTCGACTGAGTCACGGTCGGAAACCTATCCTTAAACGTAAATTCTATGATCTATTGCCACATCCTATGTGGTAAAACCGCTAAAACCGCACGTCAGTGACCACATCAGGCCATTTCCGTATTTGTGAAAATGCAATTAAAAAAAAAAAAAAGGGATGCACCGAATCCAGGATTTGTCCTGCCTTTTTCAGCAGGATTCGGATTCACCCAAATCCAAGTGCCTGGCCAAGCCAAATCCGAATCCTTAGAATTACATGACTTTTCGTCAAATGAACACAAAAAGTTGAACATTTTTAACTGTGCGTTTCTTTAACCCTTCCACGGCCCAACTTGCATATGCACATTAGGATTTGGATTTAGCCCGGTATTCAGCCAAATACAGGGTTCAGCCAAATCCCAAAATAGTGGATCCCGTGCATCCCTAGAAAAAACCCACATATAAGTAAAGGCTTGGGTGCAAACAAAATGCTGGGAATTTGAAGACTGAAATTGCCCCAAATATTTTAGTAAATGTTCCCGGCAGCAACTCATTTAACGCAAATTGCTTATTAAGATTTAGCGTCCCTTTAATCACACATATTATATATATATATATTAGCGGTTATCCCGACACAGACTGTTTCTGAATGTGAGGAACTTGCTCTATCATCACATTGCTGACCTATACTATTTTAGGATCCGGCTGAACCCCGAATAGATTGGGCTGAATACCTAACCAAATCTGAGCCCTTTATAATAGCAAATCAGGATAAGTAAGGGTTAAAGACAACCACGCAGAACAAAATTTTCAATTTCCATATTTATGTGACAAAAAGTCATGTGATTTTAAGGATTTGGATTCGGTTCGGCCAGAGACATGGATTTGACGAATCAGAGTCCTGCTGAAAAAAGCCGAATCCTGGCCGAGTCCTGAGTGGGTGCATCCCTAATCCATATCATACAGTGTAATTTTGAGCAGGCCGACAGCCCCAAGCAGCAAGTAAAGGGTCAATCAGAATTTGCAAAACTCCACTATTTTGGCAACAATGGAATATCATGTTACTGTCTGGTTATCCTTAATATTCCTTACTTTTGTGCAAAAAGGCAACGTTTATAGAGCTTAGTAAATACGGTGCACACATGGTTTGACTCTATATCAGGTTTTTTTGCCAAACTTGCCCACCCAATAGCAGCAATGCACACAGTTTAGGGTTTCCACACAGCTGGTATTTGACTGGTCCAGTCTGTAAATCTCCAGCTGGGGCTGGAATTACAGATCTACTGGCAATGTAATTACAGGTAAGTTTGTAATACGCTTTAAATCCCTCCCTTCCCTGACCCTCTCCGCTGCTGGATTCCCCCTTATAAGGGCAGTCCCACCTATACCTCTTCATTTCCTTACCCAGTCTGCCCCATTTCCCCACCAAGCCCGTCCATTTCCCAACCCAGTCCACCCATTTCTCCCGCCCTCATGTGACATCACCTCCAACTCCCCCTACCCTCATGTGACATCACCTCCTCCTCCCTCACCCGGTATTACATCACAAAAAAAGCTGGCAACCCTAACACAGTTAACCCGAACTCTAACCTCAAATAGCAACCATATGACTAACAACTTTGCATTTAAGGTAGAAAGAAAGGTAAAAACTCAGTAAGCTTTATCAGAAAGTTCTATGTAAATACAGCCATAAGCACTCACAGAAAGAGTTCTCTGTCAAAAGATTTGTTGTCTCTGTTTTCCTGTACCAGAGACAGGCAGCTCTCTCCTCTCGCCCCTCCCCTCAAGAACTCCCCCCCCCTTAGGAATGTGGATCTGAGCCAATCAGCAGGAAGCTTCCTCATAGTCTTACTAACTGAGCATGTACACCGGTCTTGGTGCAGGAGGGAGGCATTATGGGAATTTTCTTTACAGAGCTCAGCATTTTTTTTTCCTATGAGGCTTCTGATCATCTGAACAGGAGAAATATGGGGAGACTTAAGGGCACTATTGAGAGAACTGAAGGTATGCCTGCAGCTTGGGATTAACTCTTTATTAGCCTTTCCTTCTCCTTTAAGTTTGTTCACTTACTGGGACTTTCCTCAGCTGAGGGAAATGGGGGTGCTCTCCCAGTAATGCAGAGTGAAGTGCCGGCAGTATGAGAGGAAGGTCGACGCCGAATGTCCGTAATAGCACAGAGAATTCCCGCCCTTGCTGATGCAGATTCTCTAACAGGTGGAAGAAGGAAGGGAGGATCCAGTGATAGACTGTCCCGTCCCCTTCTTTTTGTGTGAACATGTTATTTGCTTGCCCTTGCCACTCCAGCATCCGCATGTGACGGTCGAAGATCTCTTTAAATCTCTTCCCCATTTTGGTGTCGGTGAACTGTGCGTTCCGGCCAAACTGTGTGTAGTAATTGACTGCATTGTTGCATGGAGCTGTCACCGAAACACTGTCGCTCAGCCACATCCATTCACCTGGAACACAAGATCTATCAGTGCTCGGAAGAAGTAACCAGGAAAACACCGAGCAATAAAGAGAGCACAATTCATTAGGGATGCACTGAACCCGTAATTTGGGAATTTGGATAAATACCGAATGATTTTGGGGAAACACTGAACTGAATCAAAAACCCTAATTTTCATTTTCAAATTAAAAAAATGTAAACCCACCAGTATGGCTCCATGTTTGCTCCTTCAGAGGTCTAGACAGGGTGAAGCTGATGTTGGGGGGCAGAGCTGGTGGCGTCGGGGGCAGAGCTGGTAGTGTTGGGGGAGGGACAATATTTAGGAGCAGGCAGCAAGGCTATGATGTGACAGTCAGTGATTGGCTCTATTCCACTTTAGTCCTGTCTGATTTCAGACAAATGGACAGTTTTAAACTGGTCAGACAGGGATCCCCAACCTTTTTTACCACAGTCAAATGTAAAAAGAGTTGGGAGCAAAAAAAGCATAAAAAAGTTCCTGGGGGTGCCATATAAGGGCTATAATTGGCTATTTTGAATTCTTTATATGGACTTGCCTCCAAGCCAAGAATTTCAAAATAAGCACTTGCTTTGAGGCCGCTGGGAGTAACAGCCAAGGGGTTGGGGAGCAACATGTTACTCCTGAGCCACTGGTTGGGGATCACTGGGTCAGATCATGTAAAAACTAGTGATGAGCGACTTTTTTCACCAGGCATGGATTCGCAGCGAATTTCCACATTTCACCGTGGGCAAATTGTTTCGCAAAACTTCCATGAAAATTTGCCGCTGAAAAATTAGTGGCGCGGAATTTTTTTATGTCGCGCATCAAATCAGGTGCGGTCGCCTCAGAAAAGCGTGAGCGCCAAATGCGTTTTGCACATTTTTCTGCGTTCGCGAATTTTCGCGCATTTTATGGCGAAGCGAAATGGGACAGATTCGCTCATCACTAGTAAAAACCAGACTGTCATGGCAAACTGGCTACTTCGGGTGCTTTAAGTATGGTTGCCATCTGCCTAGTTTAAGCAGATTAGCCGTTTAGAATACAATAGGGGTCATTTATGATGAGCACATTTTTTCAGCGAAATTCCTCATTTTCCCATTGGCGAATTTTTCTGTGAAACTGCTGCAAAAATTTGCTGCAACGAAAAATTGCAATCGCAAAACTGGTGGTCAAGCGTTAAGCAATAATGAATAATTACACCATGCATGTAGCCGCCATCTTGTAAACACTGTTATTAAGGCAAGCTTTGCCTCATCCCAAATACTTGTTTATGCACCAGAATGGGGGACACAATTCCAGACCATTAGGGAGGGGCATGTGAGGAGTACAGTGACATCAGGAGCATAGAGGCGGGGCAGCCAATATATGATTGACAGGTTAGCTATCTTTATAAGAGGTATAGATGTTTTGAAAAAGAATTTGGGCTTCATGTTTTATTATATTACACACCTATAGGATGGAAAATATTCTCCCATAAAATAGGACTGTTGCTGCCAAGAAATGTTTTATTTGCAGGTGCTGGACAAACAGATAAAACCTTTAAATAGAAATAAAATATTTACATTGGTGTTACACCCATACACGCAATAAAGGTGCGTTAATCTACTGTATATTCCAGCATTGCGTTAGTCCCTTCTTAGGGCTACATCTTTGTTGGCCGTTACTTTTTTTTGGTATTTTGATTTAGTGCCTATGAGAGCCCCATGATTTTCACATTTTATTATTGCATCTTTTCTATTTTGATGTCATTTGTCAACCATAATTCAAATTCATTATTTTTAGTGCAAAAGACCCTCAAATTGTGGGGGAAAAAATACAAACGTTGAAGAATAACCCCCTAAAAGTCATGTAAAACACATATCCCATAGACTCCATTATAAGCAAATAATTCTAAATTTTAAAAATGATTTCCTTTTTCTCTGTAATAATAAAACAGTACCTGTACTTGATCCCAACTAAGATATAATTACCCCTTATTGGGGGCAGAACAGCCCTATTGGGTTTATTTAATGGTTAAATGATTCCCTTTTCTCTGTAATAATAAAACAATACCTGTACTTGATCCCAACTAAGATATAATTACCCCTTATTGGGGGCAGAACAGCCCTATTGGGTTTATTTAATGGTTAAATGATTCCCTTTTCTCTGTAATAATAAAACAGTACCTGTACTTGATCCCAACTAAGATATAATTACCCCTTATTGGGGCAGAACAGCCCTATTGGGTTTATTTCATGGTTAAATGATTCCCTTTTCTCTTTAATAATAAAACAGTACCTGTACTTGATCCCAACTAAGATATAATTACCCCTTATTGGGGGCAGAACAGCCCTATTGGGTTTATTTAATGGTTAAATTATTCCCTTTTCTCTGTAATAATAAAACAGTACCTGTACTTGATCCCAACTAAGATATAATTACCCCTTATTGGGGGCAGAACAGCCCTATTGGGTTTATTTCATGGTTAAATGATTCCCTTTTCTCTGTAATAATAAAACAGTACCTGTACTTGATCCCAACTAAGATATAATTACCCCTTATTGGGGGCAGAACAGCCCTATTGGGTTTATTTAATGGTTAAATTATTCCCTTTTCTCTGTAATAATAAAACAGTACCTGTACTTGATCCCAACTAAGATATAATTACCCCTTATTGGGGCAGAACAGCCCTATTGGGTTTATTTAATGGTTAAATGATTCCCTTTTCTCTGTAATAATAAAACAGTACCTGTACTTGATCCCAACTAAGATATAATTACCCCTTATTGGGGGCAGAACAATCCTATTGGATTTATTCAATATTTAAATGATTTTTAGTAGACTTAAGTTATGGAGATCCTATTTACAGAAAGATCCCTTATCCGGAAAACCCCAGGTCCCGAGCATTTTGAATAATAGGTCCCCTACCTGTACAGTCTTTTCCTATAATCTTCTTACCTGTTTCACTGATCTGTCCCCAGGTAACGGTGCTCAGGTAGGAGTTCAGGGCAGCTCTGGGCCCTTGGCCGGTAGCGGCGTCAGAGACCAGGATGGTATTATTCAAGTCCAAATGTAGAACTAGTTTCCGCTTCTTTGGCTGCTGCAGGGAAAGGGTCGGTGGTTGCACAGGAAATGCCACAGTCTCATCTTTTTCTCCATTTTCTTCTAATTGACAATCACTCATGTTTTAATAATAAATGGGATTTCTTTAAATTGCAGCAGGAATGTATATATTTCGATAAATGTATGTAATGTCTGAGTTATCTGTGCTTCAGTAGGCTCAGTACAGGCTGTAAAATGGAAAATAAAGGAAATGGGTATAGTCTGAAGAGAAAATAGATATTCATATGCTCTAAATTAGAGAAAAACACATACTTTAAAAATGTTACCAAGGAGAAGAAAAGTCATTTTGGCATTTTACTGCCAATAGATTTGCTATTTATTAGTACCACCTAGAACAATATATTTATTCTGCAGAAAGCATTACCATACCTGAGTAAACAGCTTTAGAAGCTTTCTCCCTTTGCTTAAGACAGCAGCTACCATTTTAAGTCGGTTCCTGCCTACAGCTCTAGCCGTTATAGCTGAGATCACACATTCCTAGGGGGGGGAGGGCGTTCTTAGCATTCTAGTGGGAGGGGGGAGCAGGAGAGGGGAGAGAGCTGTGCAGACTCTGGCCCCGGGAATAAATGATGTTTCTGAGAGAGGAAGTCAGACACTGAAACATCATGTTTACAAAAAAAGAGACAAGAAATCCTGTGTTTCTTTTGATAGAGGACTCAGTGCAGCGTTTCTGTGAGTGCTTATGGCTGTATTTACATAGACCTTTCTGATAAAGCTTACTTAGTTTTTACCTTTCCTTCTCCTTTCTTAAAAAAAAAAAACACATAAATTAGCATTATTAATTTAGCTATTTTTAGGGAAGCACAGAATCCAAGATTCGCTTTAGGATTCCGCTGAATCAGAACACTGTTTGCAGAATTCAGATATGACAGAACCAAATTGAATCTGAACTAGGATTGCCACCTCTCCAGTTTTGGCCCAGGCAGCTCGGTTTTCGGTAGGGCAGTCTCGGTCAAAACTACCTGCCCGGTTTTCCCAATTTGGAAAACTGAGCAGGATTCTCTAAGATTGATGCCCAATCGACACATCGTAGCCCTTCCCCCGTAATGTAACGTCCCACCTCCCTGCCTGGAGCTCCCAAGCAGGAGACCTGGCAACCCTAATCTGAACCCTCAGTCTTGTGACTTTGAAGCTTTGTAAAATGTGACAATTTTTTATTTAGAATTGATGTCATTGTTGTATTCTTCACAAATGTAAATAAGCAAATTGGTGTTTAGAGATTTGGTGCATCCCTAGTTTTTTTTTTAAGACGAGATATTATCTCAGGATATCACCTATTAAACCAGGGGTATCAAACTCAATCACATAAGGGGGCCGAAATCTAAAACACAGGCTATTAATATACTTAGTAAGATACTAAGGGGTATATTTATCACAATGTGTAAAAGTGGAGTAAGACATTACCGGTGATGTTGCTCATAGCAGCCAATAGATGCTTTGCTACTATTGAAATCTGATTACTGTTTGGATGCCTTGGGCAACATTACTGGTAATGCTTCACTTCACTTTTTACACAGCATGATAAATATACCCCTTAGTCTCAGTTACTATGTGAGGAAAATGGAAATTGATCAGGCTGGATGGTCAGACACACTCACCAAGGGCCACATAAAACAGCCAGGTGGGCCGGATTCGGCCCCCGGGCCTTGTGTTTGACATATATGTATTAAACCATTTTACTAGAAAAGATAAGGCACTGATTTTCAAACAGATAAGGGGAACCATTTTGGATTCTGCACAATATAAATCTTTGTAGCATTCTGGAATTCTCAGTTCTTTCCAATTCTTGGGAGCATTTTCCTACATGAGAATAGAAACAGTTTTTGGTTGGACGGCCTCTAGAATTATTGAAGTGGCTTTAACTTGTTGGAATGAATCACAAAATCCTGGTTCAGTAGTTATCATTTTTGATAACAGGGTCAGTTTTCAGCAGGGAGGGCATCTGCCCTGAGCCCCCAGCATCATTGGAGGAAAATGCTGATACAAACACAAAGAAGGTATTATTCTGTTCACTACAGCTCCCAGCATCCTGCCTGTGGCTAAAGCCTACAAAACAATGACATTTCAGAGTAAGCAAGTACTTTTTTGTTTTCTGTTTGGCAAATGACTTGCACTAATTCTACCTGTATAGAAATGACTTGCAGTCATATACATTTCTTTGGTTTCTCTATGGCAAGCCCCATACATTATACCCCTGCCCCATATTAGTTTGACCTATGTGTAGTCAATTTGGGGTCTTATTATTAAAAATACCATAACATAGCATAACATAACATAATAATAGTTTTAGACCGGTGGTAAATGAAAGCTATTCTAGTATCCCAAATATAATGCAGACAGGGATTTATTTCCCTAAAGGGGTGATTCTCCTTTAAGTTAACTTTTAGTATGTTAAAGAATGGCCAATTCTAAGCAACTTTTCAACTATTTCATTATTTTTATTTTTTTTTATAGTTTTTGACTTTTTTTTCTGCTGACTCTTTCCAGCTTTCAAAAGCGGGTCACTGACCCCAGCAGCCAAACCTATTGCTCTGTGAGGCCACAATTCTATTGTTATTGTTACTTTTTATAACTTATTTTTCTATTCAGGCCTCTCCTATTCACATACCTGTTTTCCTTTCAAACCATTCCCTGGTCAATAAGGTAATATGGACCCTAGCAACCAGATAACAGTTATAAGAAAGCTGCTGAACAAAAAGTGAAATAATTAAAAAAAAACTAAAATGAATAAAAAAAGAAGACCAATTGCAAATTGTCTCAGAATATTACTCTCTATATCATAATAAAAGTTAACTCAAAAGTTTGGATGTTGTAAGGCAGGGGTGCCCAGATTTTACTGTTATTTCTAGAGTCATAAAAGTCTACCCCCTCATTTGTATGACTATAATGGAAAATGTTTTTTCACTGAATTAAAAAATGTTGTACTTGAATAACAAACACCCCCCCCCCCCATTTTCATGCTACTGTATGTATAATCGGAATAACAGGAAGGGTGATCTAATGGAGTTGTTTGTGACAATGTTGGGTTGTTGTGATCTAATGGTCGCCAACTCAAGACCTACTGCTAGAGTCTGATGTACCCTTTGGGCACCCCTGTTCTAACAACACCCCAATAAAACAGGGTATGACATAGTATCTGCTTTTTGGGGTGATTTGGGGCATCACATTTTTACACTGGGACAGTGGGCAAAGGTCCTGAGAATCTTATGTGTGCCATTAAAGAGGCTGTACACTCTTGAATGAACTTTTAGCATGATGTAGACAGTGACATTCTGAGACAATTTGCAATTAGTGTTCATTTTGTCATTATTTGTGGTTTTTCAGTTGTATGGCTTTTTTTGGGGGAATTTCAGCAGCTATCTGGTTGCTAGGGTCTTGTTTACCTTAGCAACCTGGCAGTGGTTTGAATGAGAGACTGAGCATGCAAAAATGAACCTTCACCCGCACTGCCTACGCTCTCCAAAATCCACTCACCGCTCGGTGCACAGTGCTTAGAGGGATCGGCACCCTCCCCACAACTTCCAAAAAGATAGACAGCAACGGCACTCAAGAGCTTAATACGGGACTCAGCCCTTCAAAAGTTTTATTGCGGAAAATGCAAACGTTTCGAGGCAAAACAGCCCCTTTGTCAAGCATGCTTGAAGAAATTATAATTCAAAAACTATAAAAAAAAAAATGAAGACCAATGACAAAGTCGCTAAGAATATAGTTACATAGTTACATAGGGTTGAAAAAAGACCATTGTCCATCAAGTTCAACCCATCCGAGTAAACCCAGCACCCAACCTATACTAACCAAACTATATATATACAACCAGTAATACTAACTGTAGATATTAGTATCACAATAGCCTTGGATATTCTGCTTGTTCAAAAACTCATCCAGGCCCCTCTCATAGGCATTAACAGAATCTGCCATTACCCCATCACTAGGAAGGGCATTCCCCAACCTCACTGCCCTCACCGTGAGGAACCCCCTACGCTGCTTCAAATGGAAGCTCTGTTCCTCTAATCTAAAGGGGTGACCTCTGGTGCGTTGATTGTTTTTATGGGAAAAAAGAACATCCCCCAACTGCCTATAATCCCCTCTAATGTACTTGTACAGAGTAATCATGTCCCCTCGCAAGCGCCTCTTTTCCAAAGAAAACAACCTCAACCCTGACAGTCTCACCTCATAGTTTAACCCTTCCATCCCCTTTACCAGTTTAGTTGCAGTCTCTGCACTCTCTCCAGCTCATTAATATCCTTCTTAAGGACTGGAGCCCAAAACTGCCCCCCATACTCAAGGTGAGGCCTTACCAGGGACCTATAAAGGGGCAAAATTATGTTCTCATCCCTTGAGTCAATGCCCTTTTTTATACAAGACAGCACTTTATTTGCTTTAGTAGCCACAGAATGACACTGCCTGGAATTGGACAACTTGTGATCTACAAAAACCCCTAGATCCTTCTCCATTAAGGAAACCCCCAACACACTACCATTCAGTAGATAGTTCACGTTTATATTATTCCTACCAAAATACATAACTTTGCACTTGTCAACATTGAACCTCATTTTCCAGTTTGCTGCCCAGTTATCTAATTTTGTCAAATCGCTCTGCAAAGCGGCAGCATCCTAACATATATTCTATAATATATTAAAAGTTAACTCAAAGGTAAACCACCCCTTTAACCTTAGGCTTATGACCACTGTTGATACCCGGCGGAGAACATAAGTGGATTTGTGGCCCAGAGTGCATTTAGCCTCGCTGTATATCATGTCTATAGTCGTTATATACAAACATTGCTGTACCAATGGCCAGACAGTCACACGTGTCCTTTATCCCAGTGCAGAGCATAAAGGGGGAATAAAGGGATTATTTTCATGCCTGCGGCTGTGAGTATCCAATCCCCTGCCATTCACACACTTACTGAGGCGCTCTCCATCTGCCGGCTTCTCTCTCTCTCTTTCTCTCTCTCTCTCTCTCTCTTCCGTCTCTCTGCTTCCTACAATTCACAAACCAGGCACTGGGGTTTTTTTTTTTGTTTTGTCAACAAACTTTATTGAAAGCAGTTGACACTGCACACAAGAGGGTGAGAGTTAAAGGCACATGAATACTGAAAGACAAGTTGCCTTTATATAAAGGTGACATTTATAACATTGGAAGGGATGAATCATGGGGGTCGCACAGACTGGTTACATAAAGCTAGGGTTGCCACCTTTCCTCGAAAAAATACCGTCCTTCCTATAGTTTTATGTTTTTTTTCTTATTAAGCAACATATTTACCAGCTAGGCCAGGTGGCAACCCTACACAAAGGGGCTGATTTACTAAGACACGATTTCGAATCCGAATTGGAAAAATTCCGATTGGAAACGAACATTTTGCGATTTTTTCGTATTTTTTGCGATTTTTTCTGCGTTTTTACGATTTTTGCGTAAAAACGCGAGTTTTTCGGCGTCTTTACGATTTTTGCGTAAAAACGCGAGTTTTTCGTAGCCATTACGAAAGTTGCGCCAAGTCGCGATTTTTTCGTAGTGTTAACACTTGTGCGCAAAGTCGCGCCTTTTTCGTAGCGTTAAAACTTAAAAGGCGCGACGTTTCACGCAAGTTTTAACGCTACGAAAAAATCGCGACTTTGCGCAACTTTCGTAATGGCTACGAAAAACTCGCATTTTTACGCAAAAATCGTAAAGACGCCGAAAAACTCGCGTTTTTACGCAAAAATCGTAAAGACGCCGAAAAACTCGCGTTTTTACGCAAAAAACGTAAAGACGCCGAAAAAATCGCAAAATTACCGATCATTACGAAAAAAACGCAATCGGACGCATTCGGCCCGTTCGTGGGTTAGTAAATGTGCCCCAAAGTGCAAAGTAAAAATGAATCCCCCATATTGGGTCTAAGTAACAACATGGGCACTTCGCTGCAGGAACTTCATCCCAAATGTGTATTGAAGCATTAAAGTTTAAACATGTACTTATTTTTGCTGAATAACTTGTAATAACTATACCCCTGTTTGTGTTTACACCTTGTAAAGCACTGCGTACATTGGTGATGCTATATATATATAAATGCATACATACACACATACATATACATACGTGCCAGGTTATTTGTGGACGCAAGCGCTAAAATAAACACAATATTGAGTGCAGAGTGATGCTGTTATACATTCATAATTATTATGCTCCTGTGCAACTTGTGGCAACAGCAATTCACTTTTTAGTTGTACGTGAATAGGATGATAAGGAGCCCATAGTAGGGGTAGACAGAAAGAAGAGGTACATGACTAGCACCCCCACTGTTCTGCCCTAGGCACATTCCTCTTCTACCTACCCCTAGTTCCATCCCTGCTTACGGCTGCCCTACGGCTAAATACCTCTGTGGGATTGTAAAATTTATATTACAGACATGTCAACTCACACAGATTCATGAGTCACTGATTTGCCCTGGCAGTTGGCAGGGCCACTTTAAGGTACCAGCAGGCCTAGGGCAAAATATAATTAATGGGCCCCCACTGCCCAGAGAGATTTGTGATAGACAAAATTTAAAATAACCATACTGTAAAGCGTTCTAAATGAGGGGTCTGCCATCTGCAGGATGTGCCTTCCAAAAGTTATCCCAGGTTAAATATCTGGTGGGGGGCCCCCTATCCTGGTGGGCCCTGGGCAAATTCCCCTTATGCTTATTTATTAAAATGCCCCAATGTAGTTGCTGGTAAATATGTATTAACCAGTCATTCCATCCCTGCCCCCAGTCCTTACTTTTATCTTCCCACCCTACCCACCAAATTTCCTTCTGATCCGTGACAGATCTATCCCTTGTACATCACAGCCGTGTGCTTTTATATCATTGCCCCACCCCTTCATGGGGCCATCCCCCCATAGTATATTTATACCAAAATGGTGGCAACCTTACCTGTAAGTAAATGGCCAGTAACCTCCTGTCAATAATTTGCATCAAAATGTAACTTATGCCCCACCACTGAAAAGCACCGAAAAAAAAATTGAAATCTTCAGAAATAAGTAAAGCAAAAAGCAAGGCCTGGGTCATGGCCTGGGTAGGATAGGGGCGTGGCTGGGGTAGGATATGGGCTAGGCCTGGGTGGGATAGGGGCGTGGCTGGGGGCAGGATAGGGCGGGGCTGGGGCGGGGCAGGCATGGCAAAGACGCAAGCAGCACAATTTTCATGAAACAATTAATCAACTTTTAGCCCATTCCCCATACCCTTTTTCTTCCCACTAAGAAAGTGTGACTGCATTGATGTTTCTGACCCAGTCACATTATAGGACCATAATTTAATTTAAATGAAAGGACAATTTAGTCCCACCTCAGATCCACCTGGAACCCTGCCCAATTTTTCCATGATGCACACCCCTTTTGGAGGCAGTGATTTGGAACTTTGCAGCAATACGCGCCATTCAAAAGTGCAGAGGACCCAACAAGGTCCTGACTTTAGCCCATTATTATTATATCTTTGGAAATCAATCATCATCCTCAACATTTTGAGATCCCTAAAATGCTATTATGGGGCCCACCAGTTACACTCCTGTCCCTTACCAACAGGAAACGTGCATCTGTGGTCAGGCTGGAAGATAGGCATAATTTCATTGAACTAAATTATATTAACCCGGCTCCCAATGCCACAACTTTCCAGTTGTTGTTGAACTGCAGTGTAGCTTGGGATATGCTTTTAGCTGCAGTTTTATACACCTTTTATTATTTTCTCAATTGTGCAGGCAGGTGACTCTTTTTGAATGTCCCCAAGCTTTTGTAGGCCTGTTGCTGAGCAATGACATTTGTGAAGGTGACGCCTATGTTTGCACATATCTTTCCCTGCCGTCAGTTAAAAGAGTATTATTTGCATGAAAGTTGCACTATAAATACGATACCAGGAGTGTTTGCCAATATCACAAAGCAAAGTCTCTTCCCAAGTGCCGAGCCGCCCGACTGTAAGTGCAGATAAGTCTCACCCTCTCTCTCGTTTGCTTCCAGATCCTTTATAAAGGGAGTCATTTGATTCCTTGTGATTGTCCTTCCCGGGGGATTTGCATCAACACAAGTCTGATATCCGAACGGGAATGAAAAGAAGAGCAAATGCGTTGGAGAAGGGAGTAGGGGAGATGCAGAATCCCTGAGATATTAAAGGTAATGTACTGCTAATAAGAATTAAGAAAAATACATTAATTTATTTTACCTTAAAAGGCCAAGTCAGGAGAAAAAAGGTTGCCATTTAGGGCTATTGTGCATGCTGCTCTGTTTGCCTTGCTGGCTGCACAAGCTGTTCCACCTACTGAAACGATGGCAACGATACAAACTGAACTTCCCTACTCAAGACAGGTGCAAACAACAAGGGACATCCCTACAGGCAGGGAGATTCAGGGATATTACGTTTGCCACATACTGGTAAGTTACTACAGAGCAGGAACAATAATTCAAATTGTGTAAAACTGCTGACATTTTAGAAATAACTTGAACTGGAACAATGCGTTCCAACATGTAACATTGCTGTCTGAATACTTTTTCCCCAAATGCATTTTTGTAGAATTCAGGAGGGTGATAGGGTGCAGTTGCTGAGCATCTTTGAACTCTATTGCTCCACAGGGCTGAATGGCACCCAACTGCCCAAGGCAGTGGAACATGTACTGATTAACTGACCAGGGTATCAGCTTTGATAAATGGTAAAATAACATTTTTAAATAAATTGTAAAATAGATTGATCTGCTGGAAGGGTGGGGTGCAGGTTGGGTGCGGGTCAGACCAGGGCAGTACATTCTTCCCCTGTTACCAAAGCTTTCCTGTCTTGGAACCTAAGGGGTGCGCATAATAAGCATACAGAGCAGAAAGACATGGGTATGGGTTGGGTGGGGGTCCTACGGTGACAACATTTTGATGGTTAGGGTCGAGTGAGGGTTAAGGTTCTGCGGTTTAGGGTTGGGTGCCGGTTGAGCTTTTCCTGGCCCCAACATCACTGTATGGCCAGCTTAACCCAGTAAGAGGTACGCAAACAATTAAATAGGATCAAAGTCTATAAATGCATGACGTGAAGGAATCCACCCAGAGGTGCTCATTGGAATTAAAATATACTATAAGTTCTATAACCAAATATGTTTGACTCCCTGGGCAAGGATAGAATGTGAATATAATCATCTAATCCAGAACAAATATCACATTGGCAGTTGTGAGAGGCACCCATGCTCTACACATCAGGGACCTACCTAAGTAGGCCTTATTTTGCATATTTAGTTTTATAGCAGTTTCCGTTTCCAGTTATCACTGTGTAGTAACAATGGACGGCATTGTGTATACAAGTAGCGCTATATAAAAATATACCTGGATACAACTAAAACACACCAACTCTATAACCTTCTAGAGCCAACGGGCTTCATATTTGCCTTCCCATTTGATGATAAGGCATCTTGGTTGGGGCACATTAACACTGTATATATCTCCACCAAAGAGCTTGCAATTAAATGTTGGTGCTGGAAGCACAAAAGGATAAACAAACCAATCATGGGGCTATAAATGTGGATGCAACACCATTACTGAACAATGTGGTTCATGAAGGTCCATGGCATATAAAGGCACAAAGCTAATGGCCATACCCCCATATGTAATAAAAGGCATTACATTTGCCCAGTAGCAGTAACCCATAGTAACCAATAAGATGTTTGCTTTTAAACAGGTGACTGGTAAATTCTTTCTGCTGATTCGTTGCTATGGGTTACTGCTCCTGGTCAAACTTAGCGCCTTTTATTACATAACCCCCAAATACTTTAATACAGGTTATGAAACTCCAAAGAGACTCCACATGTTTCAAAGCAATGTTACATTACATTATCTTTGATAATATACACATTGTAGCAGTCATGTGACACGTGACATCATGCTAAGTGCCATTTTTAACTTATGAAATCACTCACTTATAAAGATATAATTTAGAGATTATTCCTGGCCCTTTAGTAATATAATAATAATGATAATAATAATAACTGACAAAGAATGTGCATACAAGCCTCGCTGACTCTTCTGTTTATAAACATGTAATATGTCAAAATATTTACTGTGTTGTTACAGTTACTGAGGAACAATTAGGAACCCTTACTCGCTTAATTAGTCAACAAAACGAAATAAGCATTTTAAATCTAATATTTAATTTAATTTGATCAAATCATCTATTCTTTCTCAAACTAAAACAAAAATCAAATCTATTCCTCCTTACAAATGTTGAGCCCTAGTGATAATCTGAGTGAGATTTCTGCAAACTCCTTGGTGAGTTGGCTTAAAGCCCCGGTGCCATGGCTACAGTGTGTTTGTTCTACCGTATATTCTCTCCCGTACAGATATATTTCCTTTGGAACCTTCCGTTTAGAGACAGACAAAGGTGGAAGCCCAAACTTGCTGTTTAAACTGCTTGGCAGAAATCTAGGTGAGTCCGACTGAGGACTTGGGGGCTGAGCAACGGTTCTTGGATCTTGGATATTTTATCAGCATCTGTAAGCAAATATGAATTGGCTTGTCAAGGTCAGCTCATTAATCTTTAACATTCCAGCAAATGCATGCTTACTAGGGCGGCCTCGTAGAAAGCAAATATGGTGAAAAATGTCCTGCAAACTTCACGCTTTCATGTATGTCCACCATATATATTTTTGTAGAAAATCCAGCTTGAATGTGCGCAGAATTCTCTAGGAACTTTTGAGCTGCTAACCCATAATAACCAGATGCTGGCTTTCAAATAATAGGCCAACAGGTGTTACCTGATAATTGGTTGCCATGGGTAACTTGAAGTGGATCAATAGCTGTGTCTTTACATTATGGGTGGAACCAGTTGTGGCCATAGAATGGAAGGGTAGTATAAAACGTTGCTGGATTTACATTAGCAGATGTAGGTAGATATGCCTGGATAGTAGTGAATAGATACAATAGAAATGTCTAATTAATTGTTGCTTTAGTTATGCACCATTTTATATTTGGGTTTACAAAGGATTTGAATGGATACATCCGTGGAATTCCTTGTGTGTGGATTTTCTTGGAATAAGAATATATTAGGGGTTATTTAAAATGCAGAACTCAGTGGGCAGACTATTGCACACAGCATTCTGCATTGTGTAAATTGCCACTTGTCCCTGACTGTGTGTGCTGTATTGTGTTTTATTTTATAGGAAATACTTGGTGGGATATATGTTCCAATATTGCCAATAAAAGTCTACCCTGTCGCGTTGGGTCGTAGGCAAGTGCCCCATTCACCAGTTTACTAAAGTAGCGCTCCTATTGTCCTTCCATGCTTTCCACTGCCTTCATTTCTGCTCTCTAATCTGCTTATGCTCTGCCTTTCTTTGGCATGCTTAACATCAGTGATCCCCAACCAGTGGCCCGTGAGCAACATGTTGCTCCCCAATCCCTTGGATGTTGCTCCCAGTGGCCTCAAAATGCTTATTTTTGAATTCCTGGCTTGGGGGCAAGTTTTGGTTGCATAAAAACCAGGTGTACTGCCAAACAGAGCCTCATGTAGGCTACCAGTCCATATAGGGGCTGCCAAATTGTCAATCAGAACCCTTATTGTAACCCCAGGAACATTTTCCATGCTTGTGTTGCTCTCCAACTCTTTTTACATTTGAATGTGGCTCACAGGTAGAAAAGGTTGGAGATCCCTGCTTTAGATTATATTTGTTGTTGGTAGAGTATTGTTTAAGAGTTTATTTGTAATAGGGCCATATATCACATGCTGACTTGTGGTGGTGCCATCATAAAAGTGGCCTAAAGCAGCACTAAAGGTACATCCAGGACTCGTGTCCACAATCAACCAGGCCCTATGTCACCAGTCTTGCCAATGCTCTAAATTAGCCTCACAATTTTCGAGTCAGTCTTTTGTATCCCACTCCACCCTGCCTTCTCTTACCTGCCTGTGGCTTATTGTTATAGCTTAATTATTGATGGTGTGTTTCCTTATTTACTCTTGTATGTAATACACTGCTGTACATGGCAGCAAAGTGTTTTATAGGGCTTTATTTAAAGCTGAATCCCATTGCCTGTACAGCAACTGACAGTCTACCTGCCAGGCTGGCAGAAGGTAACAGTTAACACTTTATTGTAGTGATTTATGGGTTCTGTACTTTACTGCAGGGATATATGGAGCACTGCATTGTACTGCTGGGATTTTGGGGTTCTGCATAGCAAAACCGTACATGGCAGATAGACTTGTGATGTTAATGGGGATTATATAATAAAAGGCACTTAAGTTTGCCCAGGTGCAGTAACCCTTAGCAACTAATCAGCAGGTAGCATTTACTGGTCACCTGTTTAAAAGCAAACATCTTATTGGTTGCTATGGGTTACTGCTCCTGGACAAATGTTGCACCTTTTATAACATATGGGGGTAAGTGTCATGCAAAAGACTCTTCTCAATGGATCTTCTACAACTGGTACTGAATGGTAATGTTGCTTTAAATACAAAAGTAAGGATTTTAATCCTTTTTATGGATTTCAAGTCCTCAGCATTTAAGATCATCTGAAATGGGCAAGTAATAATGGCTGTATAGTCTCCTATTAAGCTCTAGTGAGTAAATGAATTGCCATTGCTGCCTTTTACTGTTGTAGGATGAAACTGCAACTCACAACTCACAGTCACATAACTAGAGCTATGCATTTAATACAGGCTTTAAGGTTAGCTGCATACTTTACAATGATGATATAAAATGAAATGAACCAATAAAACTTGAGAGATTAGACCGCAGACTGGTTTTGAACCAGACAGTCCAGTTTTTTTTGTTCCGTAAAGACTGGGCAGATTTCAAAGGTCTTTGAAAATAAAGTTAAACTTGTGATTATGTGACAGTTGCCCAGTACTTTAGCTTGTGTTGGGTGCTGGAAATCATCATGGCTCACCTCTACATAGGACACCACAGGTAAATAATCTATGCTAAAGGCTTCAGCTTTTCATTCTATAATAAGTACTTTGGGGGGGACATATGTTCCAATACTACCAATGGAAGACCATCCCTGCCAAACCCTTGGGCTAGTGCCCCATTCACTATTTTGCAACAAAAGTGCGCCCAGTAGTGTATGGCTGCTGTTCATTATGCATTGGGGGGAACAGTTCTACTGTGTGTGACGCGCACATTGGGGGCAAAGAGGCCAGTGGATCACTAGAAGGAGCCTATATGAATGCATTGACTTTTATTTATTTTTGCCCTGCTCTGATGATTTACTGGCAAGGGGACTCTAGAATTAACAACAGCTCGGACCTGGCATTAATTCCAGGGTTCATGTAGCAGGTTGCATTCATAGCTGCAATTGATTGAACGTCGGTTTTTCATCATTAAGCCTATGATAACTATCCCAGATTCACAAATGAGTTTAAGATATTTGTTCCAGTAAGCAAATTCAATCAATCATTTCAGGTCATGAGGGTTAAATATTTCAGTATTTAGGTAAACAATTCAGGTTCGTTCTAAACACTTTCCCAGTGAGTGGGGAAACTGAACTGTAACATACCATTAGCAAGATGAATAAGGATCTTAATAGATAAATAGTCCCAGTATGGGTGTAAGTGGTTTGCATTTGTATAAATCCTAGGTGCATAAGCTTATATTTACTGACATTAAATCTTGTCACTTAACTGCCCTGTGGGACCTACAAGGAACCCTACTCCACGTAGAGAATTCTCTGCCAACAACCACCGTCTGTACATGATTCTTTAGCCACTTTCTTCTTTTCTATTGTTTGCTCATTAATTCATGCATTCCCTAGTTTTATTGATGACATTAATTAGCCACCTCCGATAGACTTAATTTTAACCAAATAATTTACATTTTCAAAAATGTTTTTTTTCTCTGTAATAATAAAACAGTACCTGTACTTGATCCCAACTAAGATATAATTACCCCTTATTGGGGGCAGAACAGCCCTATTGGGTTTATTTAATGGTTAAATGATTCCCTTTTCTCTGTAATAATAAAACAGTACCTGTACTTGATCCCAACTAAGATATAATTACCCCTTATTGGGGGCAGAACAGCCCTATTGGGTTTATTTCATGGTTAAATGATTCCCTTTTCTCTGTAATAATAAAACAGTACCTGTACTTGATCCCAACTAAGATATAATTACCCCTTATTGGGGGCAGAACAGCCCTATTGGGTTTATTTAATGGTTAAATGATTCCCTTTTCTCTGTAATAATAAAACAGTACCTGTACTTGATCCCAACTAAGATATAATTACCCCTTATTGGGGGCAGAACAGCCCTATTGGGTTTATTTAATGGTTAAAATATTCCCTTTTCTCTGTAATAATAAAACAGTACCTGTACTTGATCCCAACTAAGATATAATTACCCCTTATTGGGGGCAGAACAGCCCTATTGGGTTTATTTCATGGTTAAATGATTCCCTTTTCTCTGTAATAATAAAACAGTACCTGTACTTGATCCCAACTAAGATATAATTGGTCCATATTGGAGGCAAGGCAATCCTATTGGGTTAATTTAATGTTTAAATTATTTTTTAGCGAACTTAAAGTATGGAGATTCCCCAGGTGAGAAACCCCAGGTCCCGAGCATTCTAGATAACAAGTCCCAGTACTATTTTATTTATTGTTTATTATGCTGTTATTGTTGTGCCACAAAAGCATTTTAAAAACAGATTTGTCATGCTATACACAATAATATATTTCCAAACAAACAACACTTTACAAGATCCCCTTTTAAAGCACTGAAAGAATATAATGTCTTCAATAAATACATCTTTAAATATCAGTATCTGTCAGTATCTTGCCAGGGGTTTGTGGAGCGAATACCACTTACTGTATTCCATCCTGTCTATGTCAGGCATGCAAAATAATGCACCTTTGTCATCCTTAATGTTAATGATCTGTGTACTGTAGCTCGGGAGCAAGTATTGTAAATCATAAAACAATGCCGTGGTTGTTGCAAAGTTCCCCCTGAAAAGGGAAGGGCATTTGGTAAAGGTGAGCCAAAGAGAGTAAGAGAATCATTCAATACTGCTCTGTTTGCGGTACCTGTTCCCAGGGTACAGGGAGCTCATCAGTCCTTCCCTTTCTTCATTGTGTGCTGCAGATATGGGACAAAAGCTCCGATTGTTCTTATATTCTACTTTGTGTGAGAGTCCTCTGTTATTCAGCCGCCCCTGGGGGGACAGATAGGTCTGTATCTTTCTATTTCTCTTAGTTTATATCTCAGGAATAACCTGGTCTAAAACCAGAGCCCTGGCCGCAGCTCCTGCTTGTTGAGCCACTGGAGGCCTCATGCTGCAGTCAGTCAATGACTTTTACCACTGTCCTTTT
This sequence comes from Xenopus tropicalis, assembly GCF_000004195.4. Lineage (NCBI taxonomy): Eukaryota > Metazoa > Chordata > Amphibia > Anura > Pipidae > Xenopus > Xenopus tropicalis. The sequence continues at coordinate 137,756,591 of NC_030680.2, read as the reverse complement.
TCCCCAGCTGACGCCTATAATTCAGATGCAGGCAATGGCCCAATTAATGGGCTATTCAAGCCTACCCCCTCCAACAACCTGTGCTGGATCATTACCCTTGCCTTCTATTCCTAGCTCCTATGTTCCTGTATCCTAAAACCTTCCTCCTTTTATGTCTGTTCCTGCCCTTTTACCCGTGTATTCTGATTCCCTGGTATTGATCCTGGCTGTTATTTGGGCCCCCTGCCCTGACCCTTTGCTTGTTTCCAGACTCTGTTTGGCTGCTGCCTTCTCAGACCAATTGCCTGTTCTTAGGAATTGTTTTCTGCCTGTTCCTGTTTTTCAGTTTTTATTTATTTAATCTTTGTTTGAACAAGCAGCTCTTGTAAAGCAGTTTGCTTTACTCGGCACATTGGCTTCTGTCTGGTAATTTAGTGGGTAATTCTAACAGTAAGTAATAGGAGATCCCTGCATCAACGCTTCATTTTCCTTCATGCTCAGTTAAAGAGGGGAAATGTGTATAAGTAATGCTGCAATCAACAGCAATCATGGTTGAACAAAATCGAATTTCAACTCGTAGCTTTTTGATCAATATTAAAAAGTTATATTTGATCCTGAATTATTTAAGTGGTTTGCAAATCTAGAATCAGTTGTCACCATCATTAAAGGCCATTTTGAAACTAAAACATTCCAGGTGAATTGTGCTTACGAAAGGGAATACCTATACTGGCACAGTATCTCCCTGAAGAGAGATTTTGGCAAAATGTGCCTCTGCAGCGACAGTATGGTAGTATTATTCCATTACAGTTTATTTTTGTCAAGGTGTATGTCCAGTAGGGATGCAATAAATCCATGGTTTGATCCACGATTTGGCTACATCCCATCAAGGATTTGGAAAAATCCTTTGTGTTTAACCAAACCAAATCCGAACCCAAAAAATCAGTAGACCAGACAATAAAGCTCTGGTCTACTGATAGCAACAATTTCTGTTGTATTTTATCTGCTCATCCATGATGGATTTGGTGCAATCCCTAGTGATGTGAGACCCGATGTTTGTCACTATTCCATTGTAGCTGTTTGTAAAGGGTGAAATGTGTTTTGTTCATGACATTTGAGCTAGTAATAAAGTTAGTTGAAGGAGGGGATAAAATGAGCAGGAAGTAGGATGGTGGTGGCCTTTGTAGCAGTGAGACAGACAGGGAAAGCAACCTCTGGTAAGGAGAGCTAGGTCTGTATGAGGAACAGGGGGAGCCCAAGTAGGGACATGTGACAGTTTGAGCAACCAGTTGTGTGAATTGAAAACGCTGAATAAAGAGCATAGTTGGTTTCAAGATTGAGTGTTCCAAGTGTATTCTTCAATTTTACATGTTGGCTTTTTAGGACATTTTGTCAGTCCAACCATATCCAACAAAATCTCCCTTGTAGTTCTTCATTATTATTCTAAAGGAGGTATGGGGACAAAAAGGAAGAATGATATGAACATGGCTGATGAGAAGAAAGTGTTAGCTTTATGAGAAACCACTTAACCTACCTATGTTTTTGGACTGTGGGAGGAAATCTGGACAATCACAGGAAGAACATGCAAAGTCACACATTGGGGGTCTTTTTATTATGCCACGTAAAAACATGTAAAAAAAATTACGCCTTTTTTACGAAGCCTGGTGATGAGTGGTGAATTTTGACACTGTTTTTTACACTGCACAATAAATCTACCCTATAGTAACCTATTCAGAAATGTAACCCAACACTCTGGTGTTATGAGCCAACAATGCTAACCACATTCTTACGTAGTCAAGTGATGTTATCAAAAAAAGGAAAGTGGGGTGAACCAAGGAGACAAAAGGCAACAAATGGGGCAGATAAAAAGTGGCCTTGTTGCAGAATGGGCTAAAGGGATAAGAAACTTTGAGTACTGTGTAATGGGGAGCTGAAATGGGGTGGTGGGAACAGGTGAGCAAAAGAGAAAAAATACCTAAATACCTAAAGGGGTGAAGGAAAGAAGAATGGAGCTGAAGGAAGGCAGCTAAGCAGAGGGGTCGTATGGAGCAGAGCAGAGGGGAGAATGGAGCAGGGCAGAGGGAGTATGGAGCAGGACAGAGGGAGTATGGAGCAGAGCAGAGTGGAGCATGAAGCAGGGCAGAGGGGAGTATGGAGCAGAGCAGAGTGGAGCATGAAGCAGGGCAGAGGGGAGTATGGAGCAGAGCAGAGTGGAGCATGAAGCAGGGCAGAGGGGAGTATGGAGAGGGGCAGAGGGGAGAATGGAGCAGAGGGCAGTATGAAGCAGGGCAGAGGGGAGTATAGAGTAGGGCAGAGGGGAGTATGGAGCAGGGCAGAGGCGAATACACAGCAAAGCAAAAGAGGGAAATATGGAGCAGGGCAGAGGGGACTATGGAGCAGGAAAAAGGGTAGTATGGAGCAGAGCAGAGGGGAGTTTGGAGCAGGACAGAGGGGAGTATGGAGTGGGGCAGAGGGGAGTATGGAGAGGGGCAGAGGGGAGTATAGAGTAGGGCAGAGGGGAGTATGGAGCAGGGCAGAGGCGAATACACAGCAAAGCAAAAGAGGGAAATATGGAGCAGGGCAGAGGGGACTATGGAGCAGGAAAAAGGGTAGTATGGAGCAGAGCAGAGGGGAGTTTGGAGCAGGACAGAGGGGAGTATGGAGTGGGGCAGAGGGGAGTATGGAGCAAGGCAGAGGCGAATACACAGCAAAGCAAAAGAGGCACAGAAATGAATGTGAATTCACAGGCTTGTACTGTAATTACATAACTAGTTCTCTTTAGGTCGGGAATCAATACAACTGTTTAAACAGGGCAAGTAGCAGTTTACTGTTAATGCACCTGCTTCTTCCATGAATAAAGGAGGCCAATTGTCTTTGCCTGGGTAGATTCTTGTTAAATAAAGATTGGATCATTGCCCTGATAACTGCTTTGTGCTATTTTTATTGTGACCTCATGTGCGTCACTATACATACTCTTTTGTTTTACATGCAACCCGCAGTGTACCAGGGCTCTTTATTATTATAAATACTGTTAGTATTATGAAACAAAACAGTAGTAAAAGGTAAAACTGAAAGAGCAATTGTCTGGCTGTAATTCGGTCTGTGCAGGAAGAATATACAATGGGTGAAGGGACAATGCGAGTAAGCAGAGATTTGGTGGTGTTGCTGAATGCTTGTTATTCTTTGCAGGGCTCCTTGGAAGTAAATCAGTAGCAGGCAAATCCAGAGCCTACTCATATATAAGGTCTCTGCGCAATCTGCGCTCATTCCCAGACCATTATGGATGGAGAAGTAGAAAAGAACGAAGCTTCGGATGAGAAGAGCAGTCTTGAGGTAGGCATTTCTTTCCTTAACCTCCTGGGCTGGGCTCCTCTTACTAGTTAACATTCACCCCTAACCCCCCATATTCCGCTTGGTTCGGTTTACTCTATCTGTTCTCTGAAAGAAAAGCCAATCGGGGTCAGAAAGGAAACTCTATGACATGTAAAGGGCATCTGGCTACTCAGTTTTTCAGAAACTTTTCTTGCAAAGGAGACCTTATTGGCAATATACATTAGAACATATTAATACATTCATATTTTTTGACTGCTTCTTGTCTTAAAGTCAATGTTTAACCTTCATATCCTGACATGAAGCAGTTTGGTTCCTTTATTCATGTTTTTCTCTTTTTTTCGCAGTTTTCTTTTTTTTTTTTAAGCGGTAGTTCACCTTTAAATTAATTTTTATTATGATGTAGACATTGATATTCTGAGGCAATATAGGATTGGTCTTCATTTTTTATTCTTTATGGTCAAATGATCAATTATTGAGAATTTTGTTCAGCAGCTCTCCAGTTTGGTATTTAAGGTTCAGGCTACAAGAAGGGCACTTGTTTAAATAGGTGGGAAATTACAATGTTGTATTTCAGAACGTTCTCAAATAATGGGCTATTTGCCATCAACCCTCATACTTTATTGTCTGTATAAAGCTGCCCATCCACGCATGAAATCTAGTTTCATACGAATTTCGGGCTGTGTGTGGGCTCAGAGTTCCCTGTAATCTCTATTTAGTCAATCGGTCAGATAATGATAAAATCTACTCATGTATTGTGCATCTGACAATATCCTTGGGGGCCCTACAATGGAAGTCACTTTGGTATGATTGGTGCCTGCCAATTATTTCAGTCACAATTTCAGTCGGAATGTTAGTATTAGATCATTGCATTTAAATGTACAACCGTATGGCCACCTTAAGAAAAGATAAACCCAACATATAAATAGGTTATCTTTCCCTGCTCTGTCACAAGTACTAGGTGATTAAATACACAGATGGGATAAAGGCTCTGCCCCAAAGAGCTTACAATGTATTAGGAAGACAGACAATTCTGGCCATGCACTGGCAGATTTATGCTTGTCTGCCTGCGTTTGGCCCTCCCAATAGAGATGTAGCGAACTGTTCGCCGGCGAACTAATTTGCGCGAACATCGGGTGTTCGCAAGTCCGCAAATTCGCGAACTTTTCGTGATGTTCGCAATTTCGGTTCGCCGGCACCGAAAAAATCGCAAAACTTACGATAACGGTACGAATGCTCCGAAAAAGTCGCAAAACTTACGATAACGGTACGAATGCTCCGAAAAAGTCGCAAAACTTACGATAACGTTACGAAAGCTCCGAAAAAGTCGCAAAACTTACGATAACGTTACGAAAGCTCCGAAAAAGTCGCAAAACTTACGATAACGGTACGAAAGCTCCGAAAAAGTCGCAAAACTTACGATAACGGTACGAAAGCGCCGGAAAATACGAAAAAGTCGCAAAATTACCGATCATTTCGAAAAACGGCGTGTGTCAATTTTTCAGAGGTTTTTGCCCTTGATCCCCCTCCTGCATGCCACTGTCCAGGTCGTGGCACCCTTTAAACAACTTTAAAATCACTTTTCTGGGCAGAAATGGGTTTTCTAGGTTTTAAAGTTCGCCTTCCCATTGAAGTCTATGGGGTTCGCAAAGTTCGCGAATATTCGCAATTTTCGGCGGAAGTTCGCGAACAGGTTCGCGAACTTTTTTTTTGAGGTTCGCTACATCCCTACCTCCCAATGGTCTCCAACAGATGTCCGACTGAAAATTGGTTTATATCTATTCGGCAAGTTTGAAAATCCTGTCATTCAAGGACCACATTGACGCGATGATGCAGCCCTCTCTTGATGGGCCTGAGGCCAATTGTTGGCCCAGGGTCAGCTGATTTAGCCCTGTTTATAGGTGGTTAAATTAGGCTAAGCCCATCCATTAGGTGACCTTGCCAAATGAGCGGATCTTTATGTGTGGGGACAGCTTTACTTATAGTCTGCAGTATGAACTGAAACTGATGGGTTTGCAGATCAGAATGCCTAGAATGAAAGCTCTTTACCTGTCTTTGCCTTGCTAATCCCCAGCAATAACAAACACAGTGACCTGTGCCAACAGATGTTTACCGTGTGGAACTAGGACAGAACCCTGGAGCCGATTGTCTGGTTCCCCTTTCTTTACTTATGATACTAATCCTGTTCCTTTTAAAGTGATACTGTCACCCATATGCACTCTGTTTTTTATCCCCACTGTATTGGTTAGAAAGGCTCGAACAGCATTGAGTAAATTTTTGCCATATTATACTGTATATCTAGTTCCTTACAATTAAATATATTATAAGGACAGAAGAGGTGGCTGGCTCCCCACCACTGTTGTACCCTAGGGATGTGCCTTATCTGCCTAACCCTAGTTCTGGCCTGTTTATAAAAAATAGCTGCTGTGTAGCCATAGGGTCAGCAATTCAAAGGAGAAAAGGCTCAGGTGGTTACATGAAAAGATAGCAGATCAGCTCTATAGAATATAATGGTGCTTTACAGAGCTTATCTGTTATTTGCTATTTAAGGCAATGAAATGTTGCCAGCTATAAATTTTACAAACCATGGGGATAAAATATCCTTTATTTCCTTTCCACTGGCTAAAATGCAAATCGCCAGTAGGACGAGAGTGAACTTTGGGCTATTCTTACAAAGTATCCACATAGGTTTTCCCACAGCTGGTTTGCATTGTAGCCAGTACGAAAGCATTCGAAAAACATTAGTCACCTGCGGTAGAGGCGATTTATCTTGGGCAACTAATCTTCTGCTGACCATTGCCCTTAAGCTGTGCCATTTAGCCCTAACTCAGTTGCCTCCATTTCATACACAAAAGCCTGTTTATATAAACTATAGTAGCAAACAGATCAGTGTTATGGAAACACTGATTAAGAACAATGAGTGGTGCCATTAAGAAGAATAAGCTGTCATTGCATTCACCACTTGTTGTTCTTAATGAAATAAAAGTGTATTTATGTTTTATTTTATCAATGAATCTTGGATCTGGTGGGATTCCCTTTTTTATATAAACTGAACTGCCATAACCAAGAGATTAAGCAGCTTTATGTTCAGCTGCCATGGCATGGCTGTGCCTGGGCACTGACTATTTCCATAATCTCAGTCAGATGATCACCTTTAGCCAATGAGCAGCAAGCACCAGTCATGTGATACACAAGCAGGCATTTCCTAAACAGTGTCTGCATCTCCACACAGAGCGTTTGCTTGGTTTACTGTGGGAAAAACTGAGTTCTATAAAAGAACAGTAAATGTTAAAACAAAATGGGGGTCATTTACAAATGCCCCAAATGCAAGTGCTAGAGCACTAAGGGGTACAATATCAAGTCCCTTATCGCTCATTTACCAAGCACTTGTATCTAGTGTTGCCACTGTACCCCCTTAATTCTGGCCACATATTGAATCCACATACTGCATGGCTAGATAGCAATTAATGCAGATGCATGCTGCATGGCTTCACGTAAATCAGTTTAGTCTGCAGCATGCATCTAAATTAATTGCTAAGGATGTGCATTCAATATCTGGGTGAGGTGGCAACTCTGCTTGTATCTGGGACATTACTGCGCTCTGCACCTCACGCCAGATTAAAAATCCTTATCGAGGTGCAGAGTTAAATACTGGCATGTGAAGTCCTGTACTTATACCCTGCCGTAAGGCATTTTGTTAATCACCCCCTCCAAGTTAGTTGATTAGTTGCCCATCTTAACTAGTGTTAGCGACTAATCTACCTGAAATGCCTTTCCCCCGGCAGTGGGAAGACATATGTGTTGCCTCATTGTCTAAAGTTGAGTAAAGTTTTTTCCTGCAGGAGGATTAAAATTGGCAATTCATTTATTATGGATACATCCTAACTCTATTTTCTTACTGCCCCTCATGTCACATAATGTCCCTGGTGTGTCAGTACCCACTGTGTATAATGTGACTGGTGTGTCAGTACCCACTGTGTATAATGTGACTGGTGTGTCAGTACCCACTGTGTATAATGTGACTGGTGTGTCAGTACCCACTGTGTATAATGTGACTGGTGTGTCAGTACCCTCTGTGTATAATGTGACTGGTGTGTCAGTACCAACTGTGTATAATGTGACTGGTGTGTCAGTACCCACTGTGTATAATGTGACTGGTGTGTCAGTACCAACTGTGTATAATGTGACTGGTGTGTCAGTACCAACTGTGTATAATGTGACTGGTGTGTCAGTACCAACTGTGTATGATGTGACTGGTGTGTCAGTACCCACTGTGTATAATGTGACTGGTGTGTCAGTACCCACTGTGTATGATGTGACTGGTGTGTCAGTACCCACTGTGTATAATGTGACTGGTGTGCCAGTACCCACTGTGTATAATGTAACTGGTGTGCCAGTACCCACTGTGTATAATGTAACTGGTGTGCCAGTACCCACTGTGTATAATGTAACTGGTATGTCAGTACCCACTGTGCATAATGTAATTGCTGTGTCAATACCCAGTGTGTATAACATGGCTGGTGTGCCAATAACCAGTGTGTATAATGTGACTGGTGTGCCAGTACCAACTGTGTATAATGTGATTGGTGTTACAGCAACCAGTGTATATAATGTGGCTAGTGTGCCAATACCCACTGTGTATAATGTGACTGGTGTGTCAGTACCAACTGTGTATAATGTGACTGGTGTGCCAGTAACCAGTGTGTATAATGTGACTGGTGTGCCAATATCCAGTGTGTATAATGTGACTGGTGTGCAAGTACCAACTGTGTATAATGTGACTGGTGTGCCAGTAACCAGTGTGTATAATGTGACTGGTGTGCCAATATCCAGTGTGTATAATGTGACTGGTGTGCCAATATCCAGTGTGTATAATGTGACTGGTGTGTCAGTACCAACTGTGTATAATGTGACTGGTGTGCCAGTAACCAGTGTGTATAATGTGACTGGTGTGCCAATATCCAGTGTGTATAATGTGACTGGTGTGCCAGTACCCACTGTGTATAATGTAACTGGTATGTCAGTACCCACTGTGTATAATGAGAATGGTGTGCCAGTACCCAGTGTGTATAATGTGACTGGTGTGCCAGTACCCAGTGTGTATAATGTGACTGGTGTGCCAGTACCAACTGTGTATAATGTGACTGGTGTGCCAGTACCCACTGTGTATAATGTAACTGGTGTGCCAGTACCAACTGTGTATAATGTGACTGGTGTGCCAGTACCCACTGTGTATAATGTAACTGGTATGTCAGTACCCACTGTGTATAATGTGACTGGTGTGCCAGTACCCAGTGTGTATAATGTGACTGGTGTGCCAGTACCAACTGTGTATAATGTGACTGGTGTGCCAGTACCAACTGTGAATAATGTGACTGGTGTTACAGCAACCAGTGTATATAATGTGACTGGTGTGCCAGTACCCACAACCAGGACAAACCCTTGCAAATTTTATTGCGGAAGTGCAACGTGCCTGGGCTGAAAAACCCCTTTGTCAAGCCTGTTTTTTGCCCTGAAACGTTGCACTTTGAGTGCCATTGCTTTCTATCTCGAGGGACTGTTTGGGAGGGTGCCAATCCCTCCAGCACTGCGCACTGAGCTTCTTGCCTTGGAGGGCCAGGGTGTGCAAGGAAGGTCTCCTGTATGACTAGTGTGCCCCAGTAGCCACTGTGTATAATGTGCTTGGGGTGCAGGAATCCATTCTCTCTTAATGTATATAATGTGTTAGAGTGCTAGTACCCACTGTAAATAATGTGCTTGGGGTGGAAGAAGCACCTACAACAACACTTCAATGGGAGGTGCTAGCGGTAGTTAAGGGTGGTCACTTGTATACAAGCAAAAAATCCACTATATTTGACATTAGCTTTAAGTCAGCCAGTGTATGGTCTTCTTTAGCCTCCCCAAACAGAAAAATCACCCTCTGACTGTAATAGCTTACTGAGTCAGCAGCTCATAGGCCTGTGTATGCGGACAAACTTACTGATTTATATCAGTATATTTTTAGAGTAGGTTTAAAAATGAACCAACAGCCCCTATTCTGATCTGATCATTGTCTAAAGGGCTAAAAAATTGAATCAGCCAAATTTGATGAGGGGTTTATTTCATATATGCCAACTAAAATATGGAAATGTCATGAGTGTCCTAAATATGCCCTCACTGAGAAAATTCATCTCAATGGAATGAAAAATAAGACAGCGTAAGATTTTTGCAGAACTGACAATAAAATCCATGTTTTGTGTCTCAGAGTGAAGATTTCTTCTTATCACTCACTGAGGAGGAAAGAGAATGTCTCCAGTACCTGCTGGAAACCATTGATTCACTGGAGGATGATAACCAAGAAGACTCTGAAGATTCAAATATAAATCAAGGTATGAGAAAATTAAGGGGAAACTATTAGGACTTAGGAAAGCCATTAGTTAAGACACTGATATAAAGTACCAACTGCCATAGATATTACCTTTCTAGGTGTCACTTTGACCTATGCCGCTCCCTACATTACATGCAGATAAATCAAACCATTTAATCTGGGTGGAGAAATGGATGGAGTGGACAGGGTTGTAGGCAGAGGAGAGGTGGGTGTGTAGGGCGATCGGCAGCAGAGAGGGTCAGGGATTTATAGGCCATTACAAATTTACCAGCAAGTACAATGCCGGTAAATGTGTAATATCGGTGCTGGGCCTGGCCAAGTGGCAACCTTAGCTCCATTTTCAGATAAACTGCCAGTTAACCCAGGAGAGGCCAGACAGGCAGATTATACTGGCCATGTACGTCCAGATGTACTTTTCCAAGGATTACACAATCTACAAGGTAGAAGAAAACCTTTCAAACACATTGAGGTCTCTGAGCAGACCCTCTTCCCAACCACATCATCCAGTCTGCTGGTCCCCAGTACCCTGAATTCGGTCCTTTCAGTGTATATTCTCAGCTGTAGAGTCCCTGAAAGGATGAGGGGATCAGGGTCGAACTGCGCAGCCAGGACACTGGGAGAAATCCCGGTGGGCCCCGGCGGCCCAGTCCGACCTTTGTCGGCGCTCCCCCTACTGACTGTTACTCCCCTGACGCAATTTATACGCGCTCGGGGAGGACGTCGGGTGGGGGGCCCTGCGGGGGGGTTATGGGGGCCCCTGGAGGGGGTAGGGGACACGGCTGGCTGGGGCACCTGCAGGGCCCCTGGGGCGGGAGTCCCGGTGGGCCCTGCACCCGCCAGTCCGACCCTGGAGGGGATGGTCAGATATGTCAGCTGCCCACCATACTGTGCGCCTCTGCATTGGCCCTGAGGCGTGGGGTAACTGGGGCCCCTTTAAGAGCTTGGGAGATGTGGCTGGGGAAAAAAGGCTTATGCAGGGGACCCACTGTGTTTAAAAGGTTTTATTTTGAATAATTAATTAGTTATACAAACGACAGAGTCGACAGAATCCTCGGTGCTGCTCTATCTGATGTTCCCTTCTTTGCATTCACTCACTGACCTTACAAAGCCCTTCATTCTGGGAAATCCTGCCAAAATCCATAGTAACCGATGGCTCAAGGAGATAGCTGGGTGTTCCGCAGGAATGGCTTCACTGAGGCATTGCTGCTCGTTGTGACTTAATGTTCTGGATAATGAGATTGTACCATGAAAAAGATTTGTCTCCTTCACAGATGGAGAAACCAAATAAAGTAAAAAGAAAATGTCACTTTGATAGTCAGTGAATATACTGTACAGAGAATGGCTCGGGTTGGTTTCATGGTAACATGAGACAAACCTCCTAGGGCAGCAGATGGCAAAGGTATTACTTGACAATGTGAATGTTCTAGCAGAACTACTTTACGTCTAAGGCAATTTAAAGGGAAAGTTTACCTTTAAATGGACATTTTAGCCTTTACAATGTGAAATGGCTGTCGGGGTCCCTGACCTAAGTAACCAGACTGCATCTTAATTTAAAGAATAGGGGCTAAAAATTGCAATGCAGACCAATGACAGAATTTCTTCAAACTACAAGATACATAAAGCAGACATGTCAGCTCCCCCATATTTGTCTAGAATCTGCATGATTTAAGGCCATCTTCCCCAGTCTTCCAGTGCTCTGGTGAAATGCATAGAATCATTGCTCAAAGCAGTAGAGCACAGAAGGAGCAGAATGTGGAGAGGGCAGGAGTAGAACAGGGGTATGATAGCCAGGACCAAAATGCCCCAGATTACCTTAGATCTGTGTTGGCATCTCTGTTGAAGGGACAGCACAGGAAGAGCAGAAAAAATAATTACCTGTCCACTGAGTAGCCCTCTGCTAATGAGCTGCTCAAATGTTGCTGCTTAGAGAGGAAATGGCTGTTTGTTTGTTTATACAGTATATAGAACAGGAGCTCTGAACTAACTGTCCTGTTTATAAAGGGAGGAAGGGATAAATAAATAATGAAGACCAATTGAAAAGTTGTTTAGAATTGGCCAAGTTAAATCAAAGGTGAACCACCCCTTTAAGAAAGGTGTTTTTAGGTTGTTCTTTAAAGTGCTTTGTGTTTTACATCCATAACTGGTCAGTAGACATGTAAGTGATTTTGCCATTTCTTGTCTCCCAGCTGATGCCATTGATGATTTGGCCAACTCGGCGCAACATGTAGGAAATCTGGACAGAAACCAAAGGGGTCTAAGTGAAAGCTGCAGAGCAGCAGATCAAACAGATCATGAGACGTCTCTGTCTAAAATGAGGATTATAAAGTCCTTCTCAGAGGATTTCCCAGGATGTTCCATCACTGTCACTTCTGACACGGGACACAAGTTGGCCAGCTCACACCCAAGCCATTTAAGAAAGTTTGATACCATCATGCGATCTGGGGTGAACGTGCAAGAACTGAGGGCACGTTTCATTCGCCAGCAAGAGCCTTCACCAGTGGGCGATCATACAAGGGGCACAGGGTCAGCAGGGACAAAAGTGCCACCCATGTCCCGGAACCTTAAATCTCCCAGACAGGAGGCCTTGCAGAAGTTGGGACTGCTCAAAAGGAAACAAAGCAATTCAAGTGCTTGCAGCTCCCCTGAGCCCCATCAGCCCACAGAACCAAGCTCAGCCTCACTGAACGGTGACATAAAGCAAACTGCTTCCAAAGGAGGGAATGGTCCTCTAGAGAAAAGATCTGGGAAGCCGGGAGCCATGGACAGATGCTGGCCTCCTTAACTTCTAAATGAATTGACTTGGACTCTTGCCCGACAGGGCTACAAGTAATTATCGATCTGCCATACATTTATAAAGCAAAGAGGGATCTGTAGCAGAATATAACGGGACACCTGGCTTCCCCATCACTACAGCGCTAGCACATAATGAGGATTTAAATACAGGAAAAGCACAATGATTATACGATTGGCTGATTCCCATAAGAGGAAATGAGATGGAATAGATATTTACTACAGCCAGACTGTTTTTTTTGGAGAGGGGGTGGGTTACTGTACTGTATTTATAATTAACAGGTATGCTTCAGCTATTCTAACTTAATGGGACACTATACCTTTATTTTCCCTATGGATTTGTTTATTTGTTTAATGAGAACATCAGGAGCTGACTATGTGATTTGTTGTTTTACCCTTGCCATTGCTTCTCATGCTTGCTGGTCTCAAACTTTCTCATGACTTTCCATAGCCCTTCTATTGTTTTATACTTTCTTATGATAAGAAGCCAAAAAGTGATAAGGCTTAGTAGTGGCTTGACTACAATACATCAGACCAAGTGGTTGCAGGGGTAGGGGCTGGGATACAGGTTGCCCTGTGTAGCAGCCTCTCCACCACAGCCAGTAGCATAAGGAAGCAGACTTCGTGGTTGCAGGGGGGACCCTGTGAAGGGGGGCCCAGACTGCTTCCTCTACAGCTTTAGCCAACCTCCCTCTTCTACCTGAGAGCTAGCGGGCAGGGATGGGGGATGTGAGGGAGGGGCAGGCAGATGCGGAACGGAAGGGGGGGTAATGCTTGCATTGCTTGCCTGGTCCCTCTGAAGATTTTTTTGCAGGGGGGGGGGCCCAACACAGTGTTAGAACTCTACTTTTCCCAGCACCTCTCTTACCTTAGATTTAGTCGCCCACAGCAAACTAGCAGTGCTAGGTGGGCAGGGGGTGGGTAGTGGTTTCCCTCAGCAGATACTGTGTGCGCCCCCTGAGGATTTTTTTGGCAGGGGGGCCAGTGATTTCAAGCTATGCCACTGTGGCTTATCAGTCCAAGGACCATGACAAAAATTCAGTGTGGCAATTCATTGGAAGCCATATATGGACAGTGGTGTAACTAGGGGATCACGGGCCTGGGGGCAAAATTGGCAACTGCCTCACCCCCCCTCCTCAGTTTGTCACTCTACCAGGAAACTCAATGCACACATGTTCTTACCTTAACTTCCTTATAGTGTGCGTAGTGACTACTGGGGGGCTGGCCTGGGTGCAGTCGCATCCACTGCTCCGTTATGCCACTGTATTTGGAACTGTCTGTAGTAGGTACACAGTCTTCACTAAAAGGCACTTCCTTAAAAAATGATCCATGTTTTAAAATTAATATGTAAGTGTGATATTAAGCAGTGTTTATATATACCCTTCTATTTTCTGGTTCTGACTCTCACTAGTTTCCTTTAGGTCTCTGGCTTTTACTACATAGATTCAGGAGTGAGATCAGCAGTGCAGGAGTATGAACAGCCATTTTTACATTTATATTACAATAGCTATTACAATTAAATTTTTCTGTGTAGGGTAATTGGCTGGGAAGTAGCCTAGCAGCCCAGGGGTGTGGCTTGATGTCATTTGGGCGTGGCTACCTGAGGGGCCACATAATAAAGTCTCTAATTCTAGTAGGGATGCGCAAAATCTGAGGGCCAAGCTGATCCAAATCCAAAACCTATTAGGACTTTAGACTGGAATTCAGTTCAGAATTTGCCCAATTATTATTACTGTACTAACCAGAATTCTGCAGAACAGTCCCCTTAGTTTATTCATAGCCTGTACAGAGATACCATAGCATTATGCCAACATATTTGCACAATTTAGCAGGAACGGCCCACTCAAAACCTGTATAAAGAGACACTATGCCTGCATAGTACAAATTAATATAGTTACCCTCAGAACATGCAATTATAAAGTATCCAAAAGCTATAGGCTGGGCCAGTTTTCTTTACAAGCCTTACTATACAAAATGAAAAGCTGGCAACGCACAGCACAGTGATCAATTCCTGGAAAAGTACCTGCTGTGAAACAGAATTGATAAATGCGACAGTGGAAGGTTATATTTAGCAGGGGTTGATCTATACTGGGAACAGTCGGCCTGTGGCTCTCCAGCTGTTGTGGAAATGCAACTCCCAGCATTTGCAGCCATGGCACTTCTTACTGACACAGAGAGTGAGATTTCAGCTGATAACTGGAGGTGGAAACTGGTAATTATACTTACGGTGATACTGACACATTCCCATAATCTGTAGGAATGTATCAGTATCATTAGAAAGAAAAGATATCTTCTTTTGTTACAAAACTGCCCCTAAGCTGATCCCCAAACCAGAGGTACTTAAAGCTTTTGACCGATAGGCAAGGCTTTGGAGAGTGAACTGCTTCTGTAAGTCAAACTAAGTGGGGGGTTCTGGCAAAATAGTACAACCCTTGGCTGGTGGGATTACACCACCACCAGCCAAGGGTTAGTACAGGGGGATTCAGGGAATTACAACTGGGCTTCCAAATGCTGAAAATGCCTTAAGCTGGCCATAGATAGGCCAATATTGGTCGATGACTTAACTGCTCTTAACCAAGTTAGCACTTTATTGGTCTATTTATGGGCCCAAACAATAGTCAATAAGAAATCAAGGCTGTTTTAGAATAGAAGGGCTGAAAATGTCATATTAGGCAAGGCCTACTGTGGGATATTGATATAGTCCTCTCTAGGGCTCTACATGGGAGCATCATCTGATCCAATCATAGTCATATAGTGCATAAGCCTGATTTACCACTACCACTTTAGCAGCTAGATAGGGCAAAGATATGCTCGTTGGTCACCTCACCAACCAAGAAGTTCTACCTGTGTTTAGGCAGCTTTGGGAGGATCAAACTAAAGATTTACAATTAAATCCTGGTTTCGAGGCGGCGTCAAAACTCTTGGTTCAATGAGGTGAGAAAATCTCCTGCTTAGGACTTATACAGCTTTTAAAAATTGGTCTAAATCAGGAATGTTCAACCTGCAAACTTTTAGATGCTGCTGAACCACAGCCAAAAGGACAGTGAATGCTGAAAACTGGTAATAGGTTCTGGGAACCCCCTTGAAACGTTGTACCAGGGGCCAACTCTCTCTGCTTTCAACTTTGTCCTAAAATTCTTTGCCTCTGTTTGTTTTCATTTCTAGTTTTTTTTGATTTTCGGCTTTTATCCCTTCCTCATTCCTATGCTATGTTGTTACTGGGCAGGCCTGGTGCTGTGTCATTGTCACCTACCACAAGGAAGTGTATGAGAAAATGAAGTAGGAGAACAGGAGACCCAAGTGATGAGGATCTGCTGATGCCCCAGGGCCAGGGTTTGGCTTTCATTGTAGTTCAACAAAGTCTGCAAATTAGAGAGTCTTTTCCTTGGGGCCTCAGATAGTATCAAGTCTACTGGGCTGTTACAGAATCACCATGTACAGTTCTAAATCTATGTCTATATGTGTATTGCTCAATCTAAATCATGTGTATTGATTCGACTACAGAAAAATGAACCCAAAATAAAAGCTGCTGATGGATTACACTGATCCCCAATAGTCAATAAAGGAATGATTTATTTTTGTATTACTTGTCAATTGCATTTTTACTGAATGTAGAGGTGGCATGGCAGCTGATTTTAGAGTAGTGCAGAGAGTGCTACACACTCAATGCAATGGTCTAAAACTAACAATAAGACTGAAATTGTAGGATAAAGCCTTAAAAATACAATCGTACGAAAGTGACTTCCATTGTAGGTCCCCTAAGGATATCGTCTGATACGCAATACACGATAAACAATTTCTAACCTGTCCGATCGCCATGGTATGAAAATTATCGGGATGATAATTCTGAGCCTACACATGGTTCAAAAATCGTACGTGTAGGGCCAGAGCTACTAGTAGCGGCTACTTGTCATGGCCTGTTGGGCCCCACCGGCTCGAGCACACCTGCAGGCTCCTTGTTGGAGCGCTAGGGGGTTAGAATGCATTGCGCAAAACTTATCTGTGCTAGCGCCAGTATTTATGAGGAGTGGTGGGCCCTTAGCTGGGGGGCAGGGTGACGCCGGAGTGCTGAAACTAAATTTGAGTTAAATTTGTGTTAAAAAAATTATAATTTGAGCTCCCTATAGATCCTTTCTGGTCTGTGTAGCTGTTACAAATATGTACTGATTGTATCTTAACAGATTCCTTCCCTAGAAGAACCTTATAATGGGGGTAGCCAATCACAGAGAAATATATAATGCGGTCAGGGTTGGACTGGGCCATTGGGACACCAACCCTGCCCTGGTCCCTTCCCTGTTACTGTTGCACCCCTCCCCCGATCACAGCAAAGAGGGGGCAGCAGAAGCCCCTAAGGGGGTGTGGGGGCCCATGGAGTAGCTGCCCCAGTGTGCCTTGCACAGCCCAGCAGTTCCCTGTCAGCTCCATCTGGCTGCCCACCACCAACCACCGCCAGATGGGGATTGAATGGCATCCTAAACTCCAAACTGAGGGATAGGGGGTACCTCCAATAATGAATATACCAAACTGAGGGATAGGGGTACCTCAAGTACTGAATATATCAAACTGAGGGATAGGGGGTACCTCCACTACTGAATATACCAAACTGGGGGATAGGGGGTAACTCCGGTACTGAATATACCAAACTGAGGGATAGGGGGTACCTCCGGTACTGAATATACCAAACTGAGGGATAGGGGGTACCTCCAGTACTGAATATACCAAACTGAGGGATAGGGGGTACCTCCGGTTATGAATATACCAAACTGAGGGATAGGGGTACCTCCAGTACTGAATATACCAAACTGAGGGATAGGGGGTACCTCCAGTACTGAATATACCAAACTGAGGGATAGGGGGTACCTCCAGTACTAAATATACCAAACTGAGGGATAGGGGGTACCTCCAGTACTGAATATACCAAACTGAGGGATAGGGGGTACCTCCAGTACTGAATATACCAAACTGAGGGATAGGGGGTACCTCCAGTACTGAATATACCAAACTGAGGGATAGGGGGTACCATGTAGTGCAAAATCACAAGAATATAGTACATTGTATGCAGCTTCCCCTTCCTTTATAAGGCCCCTATAAGTATAAACAAAAGCAGAAAACGCAGACAAATGATGTGCAAGCTATTTATTTATATTATTCATCCCTATACAAACAAACTATAATAATCCCTCTTATTTATGGGCTGCTGTGTTCAGTTCCTCTCAGAATGGCAGTGCTATTCCGATAGAGAAATCCAAGTAAATATTCAGGGGCACAGAAAGCGCCTGCTTTAATTGGGCATCTCAAAGGCTTGAAGGGGCTAATTAGGTCCCTCCTGGTAGGGCAGCCTGGCGTGGGCATGCAGCTGTGCCATTAATGTAGGGCACTCACTAATTTGGCTGATTAGTCACAGCTTCACTGGAAACTTATCAAAATGATTAACTCTTTTCTGCCCAGGTAAGCAAGCTACTTATTCCTAAACTGGGCTATAGGGAGGCATAAAAAGAAAGACTTCACGCATTTTTATCTTGCCCAATTCATCCAAGTGTAATAAATACCGGTATGTATTCATGCAGAAATATGTACATTTAATATTTATTTTCCTTAGTGCGTGACTTTCTGTACAGTTTCCCCTAGCATATGGCAGCGACAGATAAGAAAATGGATACTTTTTTTAGGAGATAAAGTAAAGAAACTGTTTGCCATGAATACGGGGCTCTTTGTTTCTACCAACGCTGGGTACACGCCTACAGTATTTGCCGCGGTTACACCCTAAACTGATTATTGGATGCCTGGCGCCATAGCATTTCCATTTCTGCTTTACAACCTAGTAAATCATTGAACAGAAATAGAAGTTAGCAGGAAGCTATCGTTCAGATATGGGAAGTGGAGAATAAAAAGCATATTTTACACACACATTCCAATGTCTCTCTATGCAGCCCCCCCCCCCAAGTAATTTTACCTTTCATTCTCCTTTAAGCTGCAACTCATAGGGTTGCCACCCAGCTGGTATTTCACTGGTCTAGTGGATAAAATACTAGCCAAGGCCATTATTACAAATGTAAATGTACTTGGCAGTAAATTTATTTAATTTAATTTTTCCAGTCCTCTGGCATGGAAAACCAGGAAAAAAATAGGCGGACCTTAGCCCTACTGGGCCCTGCTCACTGTCCAACCAGACCTTGCTGAAAGCCCACCTCCCTAACTTCTGGCCCCCACATGCCCCTGACCTTGCAGGACCTTGTGCCACCACAATGGACCCCAGCTGCCTGCCCACTCATCCGTCTCTCTGCTGAGCCCCGCTGGGCTGACAACCACACTCTCTGCCCTACTAAAACCCTTTTTTGTGCCTGAAGAGTGGGCACATGTGGGGTTAATGTGCTCATAATCCGTTTTCTGCAGTGATTTTACTGGCATGTTTGGGGTCAATATGCACATTGTCAATGTCTGCTATGATCTTACTAACATGTCTGGGGTTAATATGCTCATGATCCATTTCTGCAATGTTTTACTGGTATGTCTGGAGTTAATATGATCATTGTTTATTGCTGCAGTAACCTTACTGGCATGTTTGGGGTTAAAATTGCTCAATCCAATTTCTTCAGTGATGTATCTTACTGGCATGTCTGGGGATAATGTGTTATAAACTATTTTCTTCTTTTTATTTTCTGTTTGTCCACATATTACAATATATTTAGGTTGTCCAACTATGTAAAAGTCATCCCTGGTCCGGCCAGTCCTACACTCACTTTAATCTGATTCTTTAGAAATTCTCCTCCCTCCTATATTTTTCACAGGAACTATATTTTTCCTGCAACTTGCTTTCTTCCCTGTGAAAAATGTATAATAAGGGATTAGACCAGGGATGGCCTTGACATACTTGCCCATGATCACATAGGCTGCACTCTTTGGATGGCAGTTTTGACAGAGCTTCATGTGGGAGGATATCAACAAACCAGGAAGTGACTACAAGGCTCCTCCACAGCCTCTGTGTGTATTTGGCTTAAAGGGAAAGTAAACCTTTAAAACAAGTGAACATAAAATCGATGAGGGTGCTATTCTAAGCACTTTTGCAATTTATATTCATTATTTATTTATTTTCGTAATTCCAAGATATTAAGGGAGAAAGTACTGTTAATATGAACAATTTTTTTCACAGCAGCGCCACCTGCTGGCCATAATGTTGTTGAAGAAGTTGTCAGGAGATGTTCTTTTGCTTAGGAAAAATGTGAGAAAAGTTATTTGACATTTCTAATAAAAAGAAAAACATCAGACCAGGCCTCTTTTTTTCTCCTGATAACTTCTTCGACAACGTCATGGTCGAAAACTGGCCAACAGGTGGCGCTGTTGTGTCAAAATGTATTCAGATTAACAGTTATTTATCCCTTATATATTACATTCACTTATGTTAAAGGTTTACTTATCCTTTAAACTTTAGCCCAAACAATAGCATCTAGAAGTCACCGCAAGTCATCTACAAGTCACCGCAATAAAAAAGAGGTAGAACATGGCTACTCATTGCCAGGGTCAGACTGGAGCATAGGTGCCCACTGGGGCTTCAACCTCAGGGCCCTCTTCCCAATGTCTGCCCCACCTCTATTCACATTGCATCCCTTTTATGTCCTGGGTAGGGGGCACGATCAGGGGAGAGGGGAAGAGAAGGTGGCAGGGGAGTGGGAGAATTGGGGTGGCCCCGGGCAGGGGAACGGGTTTGGGTCGACAAGGCCAGGGCTCATAAGGGCTGGGGCCCACGGGGGGTTTTCCAAGTATCCCACCAGCCCAGTACGACCCTGCTCCTTGCAGATAGTGCCCTAAGTAGAATTATATGTGGGCCCCAGCATTGCAAGGCAGCAGTTATACCCCCATGGAAGTAACTACTGTCTGACATGTTGCCTTAATTAATTAATTTTACATCTGCAGTTCCTTAAACATAATAATAAAACTTCAAGTAAAGATATTTGTCCTTTTAATCTTCTACAATGATTTGCCTGAAGAGAAGGTCTCTAATGAGGCTTGCTATTGTTCCGTATAGGGTTAGCCATTAAAGGGGTCCCTGCAACAACAGCACATGTAGAGACAAGAAAAGGAATGGCAAGCACCCATGACTTTTTACACTCTAGTGACAAATAATTGCTGAAAGTGTCAGAGCAGCATTTTCTGTCAATGTGACGTGCACTGAAACCAGCCCCAGCCCAGCGGGCTCCTTACGCACCATCAAGCACCCATCCAAGCGTCACCCAAAGCAATTACAAAAATTGTTGATGTCTTAATTGATTGCGCTGTGTTAGAACCTTTTCCAACTTACTAAGGGGTCTTCCCACAAGGATATTAATTAATAGTTGCTTCTTTTATTTATTATTATTTATTATTAACATTTTTTTTACAAAGCGCCAACATATTCCACAGCACTGTATGCTGTAACAAGTAATTAGCCTTTACACTTGTCAACAAGCCGATGTGGTCTTAGGCTGATGCCACACGTGCCATTTTTAGGCTGCGTTTTTTCTCAGTCTCAAAACGCCGCACAAGCCACACAGCCCCTGACTATGGCGTTTTTCAGCCTTGTACTGGTGACGTAGCAAATCCCGTTTCCATGGTGCTAATAGTGCGAAATAGTAAAAAACGCTGCATATTTCCGCTAGGTCTGGCAGCTGCCTTTGTGTATACATAGGAATAGCTTGCTGTGCAAATACTGGCGTATTTTGGCCAACGCTTGAAAAATCCATGCTAAGGCGTTTTCTAGCGTATTTCCGCATTGTGTGGTTTGCTTCGAGTCTTTTCAAGTTATTTCTATGGATGATGATATCGTGCGTTTTTCAGCCGCTGAGAAAATTAGAAAATACGCAGTGTAAAAACGCCACGTGTGGCATCAGCCTTAGATCCGACGGAAAAATCAAACCTGCCCGATTGAGAGCTGGCTATTCCTATGCCTCATACTACACACACTGCATTGAAACCAAACATGAGGGGCTTTAACCTTCACTTAAGAAATATAGATGGGGGTGTACTAACTATTACTTTATATCCCTGAGGCTAACTATGCATCTAGAACCACCTGTTTAATAGCACAGATACAGCCCAATAATTCAGAACCATAACTCCAAACTTGCAGACAGCCTGTTACCATCCATATTTAGAATTCACCATCGACATACGGGTGAGAAGGTCCCTTTATAAAGCAATTATTTCAGTACGTTGCACAACCAATATGCCACTTTAATGCGTATCCTCACCATAAAAGGCAACCAATCATTGTTTGCTGGGAAAATCAAGCTTTAAAACGCAGGACATCTGAGGTCTCAGTCAAGAGTTGTTGGATGTCTAAAGTAGGGATGCACCAAATCCAGGATTGGGTTTGGGATTCGGCCAAGATACGGCTAGTTCCATCCAATTTGGATTCTGCCGAATCCACGTGACTTTTTTGTCCCATAAACAATGAAGTTGAACATTTTTTGCTGCTTGCAAAGTGCACAGTTCTCTTTAACCTTCCCATGGCCGTATCTGCAAATTAGGATTCGGATTCAGTTTGCTGTTCGACTGAATCTTTCACGAAGGATTCAGGGTTCGGTCGAATCCCAAAATAGTGTATTCATTGCACCCTTAGTCTAAACAGCTGTTTATTACTTTTTTATCCTGGATAATTCTGTTGACAGAATGTGGCTCCTTCGGCAGTTGCTGAACAGCTGGAAAGCCACAAACTGAGGATTTCCCTGCTCATAAACCCAGTCTCCCTCGCAGCGAGCAAGCTCTGCCAACACCAGTGCGTCATTCCAATACATCTCCATCCAAATTCAACTGATCATTCCTTCAGGGCATTTTCTGTAAAAGATAAACATTGTACTAATTTATAGACTAATGGAGATATTATTTGTAACATTCCTTTTTTATTTCTTTAATGTTGATGTCACTGTGATCCCTTAGTTTAAAGGACACGTCAACCCAAAAAATTTTTTGCCTGATAAAAGAAAACCTAATTCTAAGCAACTTTCCAATATGAACTTATACAATGTAATTGCTATTGAACGCAGCATTTGCTTAACTTCTGGTTGTTACTAGTGATGAGCGAATCTGTTCCGTTTCGCTTCGCTGAAAAATTCGCAAATCTTTCAAAAGATCCGAGAAACGGCGAAAAATTTGCGAAACGGCAAAAATGACGTGCAGCAAAAAAATTTGTCGCCCGCGGCTATTATTTTGTCGCCAGCGGCTATTATTTTGTCACGCGGCTATTATTTTGTCACGCGGCTATTATTTTGTCGCCCGGCTATTATTTAGTCGACAGCAGCTATTATTTCATTGCGCGGCTATTCTTTTGACGCCAGTAACAATTTTTGGACGTGCGGCGAATTTTTTCATTCGTTTCGCGAAACAATCCGCCAATGGCGAAATGCTGAAATTCGCTGCGAATCCATGCCTGGGGAAACATTTCGCCCATCACTAGTTGTTACTATTTAAACAATATGCAAAGGTCAGTCTCCTCCAGCAAGCCAGACAGACAGACACTGCTTTTAATACAATAATACGTACAAATAACTCAATACCCATTATAAATTTGTAATTAATGTATATTGCAAAGTTGCTTAGAATTTCATCTTCTTTTATTAGGCTACAATTATGTTTTAGGTTGACATGCAGTTATTGTGCAACTAACTGACTCATGCAAATATTTATTAATGGATTCTGCATGGCAACAAAATCTTAGGCTAGTGTTTGTATAATCTACACAGCAGCACCCCATGTTTTACAAGTAACTTTATTTAGAACATGAAAACCTGGTGCAATTACTTTGGTAAAGAGAGTGCGACTACACCATGGCCATGCATGGGACCATGAGGCAGAAGCCCCGGTGGGCCCTGCACCATATTAGTATGGTGTATAGTATGGTGTATAGTGGGTTGCAGAGGGGAGCCTGGTTGGCCCAAAGGTGTTTAAAAAAGCTGTTTCTTTGGGCAGGATAATTCTGTGTAGTATGAACCCTGGGGCTGTTGTTGTGATTGGTCACACTCTTTGGTGAGCAGGGGGCGCTGCTGGGACTGTTCTTCACTTTTGCCCATTTGTGGCAATGGAACTTTCTCCTGCTGGCCGGCAGGGAGAATATAAACACGGCTGAGTTTGATCCAAAGTGCAATACAGAAAGGGTTCAACAGAACTGTAGTCAAGGCAGTCAAGGAATCAGGTTAGGCACCAAACAGTCAGGAAAGAGGCACTGAGTCAGGAAAGAGGCACTGACTCAGGAAAAAGGCACTGAGTCAGGAAACAGGCACTGAGTCAGGAAACAGGCATGGAGTCAATAACTAGGAGATCAAAACAGGAACAAGAGCTTAGACAGGAAATATAGTAAACAGATTCAGCTTGAGCATAGTTTGGGGAATAAAAATGCCTTTTTATTTTAACATTTTAGTGGCAAACGTGATGTTGTGACATCAGAAAGCATACGCATGTAATCTCCCAGCAGCGCCAGGTCACATACTGCCATGCACACATGCAAAGATGAAATCAAGTGGTTGGAGCCGAGAGGTAACAAGGTGCACCGGTCTCCTGGGGTGTGTAACATAAAAGTAATACTGTCATAGGAAGACGTGTTTTTTTTCAAAACCCATCAGTTGATAGAGCTTCTCCAGCAGAATCCTGCATTGTAATCTGTTTTTCAAAAACACAAACAGATTTTTTTATATTTAATTGTAAAATGTCACATGGGGCTAGCCATATTGTTCATTTCCCAGGGTGCCACAGCCATGTGACCTGTGCTCTGATAAACTTCAGTCACACTTTACTGCTGCGCTGCAAGTTGGAGTGATACCCCCCCCCAGCAGCCGATTAGCAGAACAATGGGAAGGGAGCAAGATAGCAGCTCCCAGTAGGTATCAGAATAGCAATCAATAGTAAGAAATCCAAGTCCGGCTTGGGACTCCTCCAGTTACATGGGAGTAGGAGAAACAATAGGTTAGCTGAAAGCAGTTCTAATGTGTAGCGCTGGCTGAAAGCTCAGACTCAGGCACAATGCACTGAGATGGCGCCTACACACCAATATTACAGCTAAAAATAGTTCAAGAATGGTTCAAGAATAACATTTTAAATGGCAGAATGAATTATTTGCTATGTAAACAGTGTAATTTAGAAAGTACCCCTTAAAAATCATGACAGTATCCCTTTAAGTAAGCAGAATAAATAACTAAAAAGAGACCAGAGACAGAGGGTTCTAGGTCCCAAAGTGCTCACAATTTGGAAACAGGGTAAATACTTAATTGTCTTAAGTATCCCTGGAGCTTTGGAAATATGGGGGCCCCAAACAAATGTTGGAGCTTGGGCTTGAACCAAAAAGCTAAGAAACCAATAAAATACAACAGTGATGAAGTTAGGGGGGGGTGAGGGTGGGGCAAACAAAATAGTTTATATGAGCTATTCCTTACACCCTTTAATTATAATGAATGTGACATATACAATTAGAATGATAGATAAGTAGGCAGTGCCTTTAACCTCTCCTCTAGTTGGGCTGCTTATAGTATGTGACATATTCAGCAAAGGGGAACTTACAGCTTGAGCTTTTTACTAAGTAAGCATAATTTAAAGCAACTTTGCTATATACATCAAGTAAAAAATTTACAGCCTCTTATGATTTTTATTGTAATAATCTGGTTTGGAACAGTTCCCTAAGCCCCGCCCCCTGTTCCCCTGCTGGTCTGGCTGGCTACTTTGTGACTCAAATAAAATGTAACAGTAGTCGCCTGCCCCCAGCCTGCCTTCAGCCTGCCTCCTCCCAATCCCACAATTCCCTGCACACGTGATGTCAATAAGCAAAGGAACATCCCAGTGCAATGCATTGTGGGTTATGTAGTTCCTGCATGCTGTCTGTAAGCTGTGGAGAAGTTGTTACAATTTGTAAAATCAATGTTTTAGTCCCTCCTCCCCTGCCAGGATTTCAAATGATGCAGAAAGAGAAAAACTGTTTTGCAACTGGATTTCAGCGTATAAAAATGTTTTTTATTTATTGAAGAAACACATTAAATTGATAGGTGTATTAGGGGTTTCTGTTAGGGATGCACTGAATCCACTATTTTGGGATTTGCCCAAACCCTGAATCCTTCCTGAGCGCACAGAGAAAAATGTTCAACTTCCGTGTTTATGTGGCTAAAAGTCACATGGTTTTAAGGATTTGGTTCAGCCAGGGCCATGGATTCGGCCAAACCTGAATCCTGTTGGAAAAGGTTCTATCTTGGCCGAAACCCGATTGGTTTGGAAGCCAGCGTTCTCCTTTAGGAATGAAGGGCTTCTGGGCAGGGGTTGTGAGGTGTTTCTTTTATTATGGGTGTGTTTTGTCTTCTCTTAATTAGTAAATCCATGTGACACATTCCTGTATAAATATAAATATACTCTATAAACTAGTGGAGCTTGTTTATTAAGTGTATATAGTTGGCCAGACAGAATAGAGACAGGAAGAATTAGGGCTTTGATAGACAAACCTTTTAATGAAGTAAAAATCATCCAGATAGAAAACTTTATTAAGGGACAAAGAAAGCAACAGATATAGTGGCGGAGCCAATTAGTTAGGCACCCATGATGGGTACAAAAAGCACAAGGGATACCTGGGGGGAGAGAAAAGAATGCAGGAAAGAACCCTGGTCCAGTTTGTTTTTTAAAGAAGAGACAAGTGATTGCTAACCCCATCACAATATAGCAACCCCCACAAGTGTTTGTATTTGCTTTCCTTTTCCTGTCAGCTGCACTAATATAAACAACACCAATATCCTGTTTCCTGTTGCTTTGGCTTCAGTGATTTCTGACAGGATTGGTCTAATGGAAAGTAACACATTAGTGTGAGTGTAAATGGCCTAATTATCATGGTTCTGAGTTTGACTGTATTAAATTAGCACCACAATGTCACGGATAAGGAGACATACAACATAGTTGCTTCATACAAATGGCCTGTGGTTGCTGTGTAACAGCGGTCTGACCTTGAATTGCATTGAGAGCCCATCTCACCAGGGCCTGCGGCTACATTCATATGAATAATAATTCTTATTAGCCACCTCTTACGTGGGAAACAATTTTCCATTGATAGGTGCCCTTTACATCCAAGCCACATTAGGCTTCCATTATTTAGTGTTTTGTATTTATATGGCGCCAGCAAGTTATGCAGTGCTTGACATCAGAGGGCCCTACTCGCAAGAGAAAAACTCAAGTTTAAATCATTGGGAGGGCAAAAATATTAGGCACTTCCCAGTGATTCGAATTGATTACTTGATACTATATTGTTGCTCCTGTTTGCTAAAAACTGCACCGGCCCAGGGTATTTCTGCAGAAGATCTTTGCTAACATCATCTTTTGATTCTTCAGTCTTCTTTTCTTTCTGGTCTGTCTGGCACATGTGCAGTAGAGTAAGAGCCGAACTTAGAAATTAAAAGCTGGTATTTTTCTCTCTTCTTCTCTCTGTGTCCTGGAGAGAAGAAGAGAGAAGAGGAAGGAAGAACACCGAAGAAGTTCTTCAGATATAACCCAGGCTGGTGCTTCTGTTAGCAGAAAACTACACCAGCCAGGGTATATCTGAAGAACTTCTTCGGCACACCCCCGGGGTAATCAGGTAAGCTATTTCAATAAATTTAAACTTTCCTTCTTCTTTTGTAAAAAGGTGCTGTTGTCCTGTCTGTCTCAAATGAAGATGATAGCTACTCCAGAATGATGAGCTGATATAATTACATATAAGGGCTTTTTTATGATTCACATGTCCAGGGCACACTGGACATATGGTCTGCTTCTCTATACCTTCCTTTTGTAGGCAAGTGAGAAGAAGTGGATCTGCTTCTATATGCACTGACAGGCACATCAATGGCCCAAAAGTCCATGTTTTCCCATTTTTCAGGATAATCTCCACCAAGCAGCGTATAGGAAGGGATCTGCTTCTCTCAACCTGCCTACAAAATACAGGTGGAGAGAAGTGCGTTCTATGCCCAGTATGCCCTAACCCTAAGGGTGAAGACACACTGAGCAACTAGTAGCAGCTACTTTTTCATGGCTACTAAACTCCAGAAAATACCAGTTGCCATAGACAATACTGAAAATTGCCTCTGATAAATGATCAGCAGTGTCTATTTTAGTAGCCACGACAAGTATCTGCTACTAGTAGCTCCGTGTGTCTTCACCCTAAAGCTCCTCTTCATGACCGGGGCACCCTGGCTGCACACTAAGGTGGCATTACTTACAAAGAGAAAACATTGTTTTCTGCTGTTTAAACACACAGTAGAATGTTTTAGTAAGCCAAGAAATAAAGTATATATGGGTGCAAATGAGCACAGTAAAATATGCTCTAGTTTAAATTTAAATGGCTGAAAAAAGAATATGTAAAGACTGCTTATTCTTCATAAATTAGAAGGTTAAATGTACTGCTTTTATACTCCAGTCCTTGACTGGCTCTCAGTTTCCTCCAACATTAAATGCAAAATGATACCAATTAATAACAAAGCCCTTTAGAACTGCCTACGTGTAACCCTCATCTCTAAATGTTCTCTTTTTTGGGCTCCACCTATAATACCCTCCTTGTCTCTAAATCCGTCCTCTTATTTACACATTCCAGACTCCTTCCTTGCTTCATTCCATCTGTGGAATTCTCTACCCAGCTCAGTAAAATCTCTTTTAGGCAGCTTGTTCCCCTTCCCCCAACTACCCCAGGTCAAGTCCAACCTCTCTTCTCTACCTGATATTTTCCTTTTGGCTTTTACCCTAGCCATTCTTTACTGCAAGCTGCCCATTGCAAGACTGACTTTACCATTTGTCAGTGAATTTTCCTTGTTTAAACACAAGATTTCAATCTTGCTTCTCTAATAACAGCGACTAATTGGATTTAATTCTAGATGTGTATCCCCCCAACACCACAGCAAATCTAGATACCTGATACATTCAGCCCCCACTCCATCTCAAACCCATGTCTCTCAGGAAGGCCAAGACCACATTCCTATATAATTCAATTAACTTCTCTTCCTTATCTTTAGTTACTGGGTCTAGAGAAAGATGGAAGACATAATCCCATGGTCAGTATGTTCAAGGACCACCCTGGTGGTGGCCAGGGCCTGTTTGGTAAGCAGTTATAACACAATAGGAGGTCTGAGGGAGGTGATAAGGAAACTGGGCCCAGACACACTTTAACAAAAGTGACTCAACCTCAATAAAAGTGAGTCAGCTATAAAGACTAAAGGTGGCCATACACAAGCAGATCCGCTCGCTTGGCGATGTCGCCAAGCGAGCGGATCTTCCCCCGATATCCCCACCTACGGGTGGGCGATATCGGGGACCATTTAGGTAAAAAAAATAATAATCCGATCGTTTGGCCCTGGGGCCAGACGATCGGATTATGTGGGCGGCAATGGGGCAGTCGGATCGGGGACCGCATCAACGTGCCGATGCGGTCCCCGATCCGACCAGATTTTCTAACCTGGCCGATCGAGATCTGGCCAATTTCAGGCCAGATATCGGTCCGCCAGGCCGATCTGCTCTCCCCATACACGGGCCGATTAGCTGCCGAATCGGTCCAAGGGACCGATATCGGCAGCTATAGTCGGCCCGTGTATGGCCACCTTAAGGCTGATGCCACACAGGGCTGAGTCTTGGCCTGCAGAAGCTGATACTAGCGGAGAAGCTAATTTTATGGCCTTTTTTCACAGGCCAAGAATCAGCCCGTGTGGCATCAACCTGACAATCATTACTTGGTCTATGGTCTCAGGCTGAGCACCGCTGACCTAAACTAATGATACAAAATATTTGCAACTTCATGTAAAAGAAAACTATACCCCAGAACAATATAGGGCTCTTTAAAAATATATTGCATAAGGCAGCTCATTTGTAAAAGCCTGCTGCATCTAAATAAACCGTTTTAAAATATACGT
Organism: Xenopus tropicalis; assembly: GCF_000004195.4. Lineage (NCBI taxonomy): Eukaryota > Metazoa > Chordata > Amphibia > Anura > Pipidae > Xenopus > Xenopus tropicalis. Next base: position 137,727,266 of record NC_030680.2, on the reverse strand, counting down.
TTAGAAGTATGTGCCATTGGGTAATCTTAAATGGAAATGTACAAGTACTAAGGGCCACTGCCAGGGATCCATATGATTTACAGTGTACACAAACAAACCAAGGTACACATACTTGTTAGGTCACATCAGCCAATTAATGGACAAAGTTTTGTCTTTTACGCTAACACGTTAAGATCCGCTCATTTGCCAACCTTGGATATTCTCCCATTATGCCCACCTAAGGTGGACAATATCGGCCTAACTCAAATTACAATTACAACGTAGGGTATAGGAGACATCAGACCAAGGACCGCATCAATGAGGTAATGTGACGGGCAAATCAAACCTGCCCAAACATCACCTGAATTTTGGCCACATATTGATTGGGGAGGCCCATATACGGCAAATAAGCTGCCTAATTGGTTTAAGGGATTCAAATCAGCAGCTTAAATCTGCCTGTGTATGGCCTCTTTTACAGTTAAGGCTGTAAGGGATCTCAAAGGGAGCACACAGACAATAGTTACTAATATAAAGTATATTTAAGTTTGGAAAGATTCTTTAATAGGTGTTAAGTAATCATTTTAGCATTATAGTCTTCCTTTAAGCTCAGTGCAGGGGTGAATTGGCTAGCAATGTTCCCTAAAAAGTCAGAGCTGTCTAATTGAAAAGTCAAATTATTATAAATAAATGTTATACAAAGAATGTAATGGAGTATTTGGGCCTGTGGGACATACACTATGTATTGGCCTGTGCGACATACAAGATCTGCTCGTTTGTTTGGTTGCCAAACAAGCATATCTTTCCACTGATAGGGACAAATGATTGGACAACAAAGGAATGATTACAACAAAGGGAATGCAAGCCTTCAGGGCAAGGACTGCATCAATGAGCTGATGTTGACTTCGATCAGATGGGTAAATCAAACCCGCACAATCAGCGTCTGGCTGATTTTTGGCCAGATAGCGGTTAGCTAGGCCAGTCAGAGCACCCCATACATGGGCAGATTGGCCACCTTAAGCCGTCAGCTGAAGTAGTGACACCAATGTACACAAGCTTAAATATCAGTAGAATGCTCCATGATGTATAATTCTTATATGACTGACCCACCAAACCAACTCAACAAAGTACCAGTAAGTACCAAAAAGAACTTTTGGTGACAGAACATTAATAACTGAGGGCTTTAATTCATGGGTAACCCATGGGAGGGATACCCAAAACTGCCTACACTGATGTACAGGTATGCAGAAAAAAAATGAGAGAAAAGAGAGTTTGTTTGAGATAACAATTCAAGAGAGAGACAATTTATGTTCTGCCGTTAGAGATATCCTAAATGCTTCTAATGGCGTAATTCCAATTTATATAGCGGCGGCTGTATTTAATATAAGCCAGAAAGCAGTCCAACTGGGGGATTAGTATAAGCCACAGATGTTCTTATCCCTGATCATATTGTAATGCCACGGCCAATTTTGGATTTTTTTCTTTTAGGCTGAAATTGAGCAGCAAGACAGTGGGGCTGAATGTACATCATGCTGTATCCCTTTGCCAATTATTGGAGATGTGTGAATAAGGGTCGGCAGGAGGCGGTTGTAAGGCTTTACTCAGTTTTAGTGGGGAACTAAAGTTAGATAAAACTGCAAGCTTGTAAGCCTACTTGAGTTTGCTCACGAGATGTATTTTTCTAACTGTGAAACAGTTTAAACCACTTTAAAAGATGTATATAGATACGACAATTCAATAAATACACGTATGTGATCTTTTATCTGAAAACCCATAATACTATTCCCTGTACCCTAAAGGCAATTCACATAGAATAACAAACAGCCAGGAAACATAAAGTCAAGTTCATGATTACAGACGCCATAGAATTTACAATCTAGGCATGATACTGGTAAAAGGGGTGGTTCACCTTTATGATAACTTTTACTATGTTATAGAATGTCATATTCCCAGCAACTTTTCCATTGGGCTTCATTATTTATTTTTACAGTTTTTAAATTATTTGCCTTCCTCTTCTGCCTCTTTCCATCTTAAAAATGGGGATCACTGACCCAGGCATCCAAAAAACTATTGCTCAGTAAGGCTACAATTCTATTGTTAATTTTCATTATTTATCTTCCTATTTAGACCCTCTCCTAATCATTCCATTCTCTCGTTTAAACCACTGCCTAGTTGCTAGTGCCATTAAGACCTTAGCAACCATATAGCTGCTGAAATACCAAACTGGAGAGCTGCTGAACAAAAAGATAAATAACTGAAAAACCACAAAAAAATAAAAAATTAAGACCAGTTGAAAATTGTCTCAGAATATTAACGTCTACATAAAAATAAAAATAAACTATTCCTTATTTGTGACTGATTTTCTTTTCCCTTGCATTTGGCATTATATTCAATTTTTTAAGCATTTTAATGGGTTTCCATGATGTTTACCATGGGACACCATAATCCACTATAAGGGGCTGATTTACTAACCCACGAATCCGACCCGAATTGGAAAAGTTCCGACTTGAAAACGAACATTTTGCGACTTTTTCGTATGTTTTGCGATTTTTTCGGATTCTGTACGAATTTTTCGTTACCAATACGATTTTTGCGTAAAAACGCGAGTTTTTCGTATCCATTACGAAAGTTGCGTAAAAAGTTGCGCATTTTTCGTAGCGTTAAAACTTACGCGAAAAATGCGCAACTTTTCGCGTAAGTTTTAACGCTACGAAAAATGCGCAACTTTTTACGCAACTTTCGTAATGGATAGGAAAACTCGCGTTTTTACGCAAAAATCGTATTGGTAACGAAAAATTCGTAAAGAATCCGAAAAAATCGCAAAACATACGAAAAAATCGCAAAATACCGATCATTACGAAAAAAACGCAATCGGACTCCATTCGACCCGTTCGTGGGTAAGTAAATCAGCCCCTAAGTGTAATGTTATCTTACAATACATTCATTCATTTTGGAATAGTCATAATTATAAAGGCATAAATCATCTATAGTTTGCATTACTAAGGTACTCATACTAAGGTATTTCATGGGGCAGTACGACTGTTGTACTTTAGGAGATTCTGCCTGCTTTTGCTGTTACTTTCCAATCATCAGTGGATCAGAGGGCTCTAAAGATGGCCATACATATAATATATATATAATATAATCATACAAAGCATAGTCAATAAATTTTCGGACTGCATGTGGGCTCAGTATTATCGTCCCAATAATTTTTGCACAACGTCAATCGATCAGGTCAGAACATTTTGGATAATATCTGTGCATGTATTGTGTATCTAACTATATCCTTGGGGGACCTACAATGTATTTCCGAGACATAACTTTCGTACAATTGTTGTCTGGCAATTTTAATGGTCACTGATTCTCTGATTTGTTATTTTTAGGACTAATTTTTAGAACTAATCCTACAATATCAATCTGAATGTTAGTTTTAGACCGTTGCATTAAAACATATGCTCGATACCTGAATGTTCCTCGTCTAAAATCTAAAAGTGTATGGCCACCTTAAGGAGTATGTATAAAGCAGTCCCTATTCCAAGACAGAGAGTGGTCTGCTGCTTTCTCCCACTTACACTGACATACCCTTGTTCTGGCCTTTGGTAAATTAGCAGATTGCTAATATATCGCCATATATATGGATGGGCAAGTAAGAAGATCTTTAGCCACCGAGTGAGTGGGCCCTCTGCTTATAAAACCCCAACACCAGGCCATGCATGGACAACAACTTGAGATGACTACCAGGTTTGATTTAGTCCCATCTCAGAGACACAAAGAGATGCTGCCTTTTAAGAACAGTAAAATGTATTTTGGCTTTTTATCAACCTTATGCTGTGTCTTAGAAACCATCAGTCCAGCTTTGTGTTCTTGTTGTGTGTTCCTGGGCTTCTACAGCAAAAATTAGACTTCAAAAATGCTTGGCCTGCAACCGGGGCGTGGTTTGCGCTTGGACATAACACTGTACTGCATGGTGTGTTACCATGGAGGCAATTGCAATGAGCCTCTATTGTACTTAGGCAACAAATGGTGCTTTGGCAAACGCGTTTCACATCTGTGTCAAAGCCACAGATCCTCCTGTGTGCAATGAAAGTTACTGTGGTTACAAATATGGTGAGTGATGTCTCCCTGAGAGCTGAGGGGGCTCTATATACACCAGGAAGCGGCCACCAATCAAGAGCACATAGAGAAAGGCAGCTCCAGGCTGTGTGAATACAGCTTAGTGCGTGGGGGAGGAGGAGGGAAACTGCAGTATGCAGTGGGGGAAGGGAATTCAGTGCTATCCTTGCTCTACCGGAAACCCCGTGGCTGTTCCTTTGATACATTCCCTAACTGACAGCACATTAACATTCAGCAATTGTGCCCTTCGCTCTGCCGGAAAGAAGAAGAGGTATGATTGTGCCTTTGAGATATCCCACGGGTATAAATGGGGTAAAGGATGGGAGCATTTGTCACACATAAAGAATTTAACAGACTAAGGGGATGAGCTTTAAAAGCTGGGGGTGGATTTTTTTCTTCTTCTTCTTCTTCTGTATTGATTGATCCACTTTATTTAATAGCTTTGCCATGACAGGGGCAGATAGGGGGAAAAGAATGGGTTGGAGGAAGACACAAGAGAAAAGAGCTGAGCGTGTTCTTCAGAGCAATGGTTTACAGGTGGCTACAGGATAATGAGGCAGGCTCATTGGCCCAGGCAGGCGGCTCATTTCTATAGGTGATGGGTTTTTCATCTGGCAGATGCTGAAGCAACACAATTAAATATCTTTGTAATTAGCTGCCGTGCATGATGGACTGAAGCAAAAGCAGAGCGGCATCTGCAGGTTTTTTTTGCTCTGGTAGCTGAGAGAAGGTTGCCAATAGCACTGCATTTGGCCAGCTTTATTTCCAACATCCATGGCACGGCATTTGGTTAACCCATCAGCAGCCATGTTCTATTCCAAGAAACGCGCAGAGTCGAATTCTTGACATTCCATTTCTAGACCACTTTTGGCGGGGGGTTGTTTATTAATAGAATACGGACGTCATCGTATGACAAGCCAGGTGTTTAGTACAGAGAATTCATGTTTGAAGATGAATAGCAAGGCTTTTTAAAGGACATTTAAAAAAAAAAAAAAAATAGTTAGCACTGCTAAATAAATGTGGGCCTAGTGTTTCTTAAGCCAGCCCGACACTGTATAACTTTGCAGTTTTCAATCAGCTTCTCCACTGAACTAGTAGATATTGCCTATCGGCCTTCTCAGGTGATGGCTCCTATCAGCCCATGCAGTCACATGCAGTCACTCTCATTTCAGGGTCTGCAAAAACCTCATCCATTCCCAGAGAAAGGCTTGGTTTTCAGTTTTGAGACTTTCCATGATCCAATTAGAGTCTGTTCAAACCATCTCTAGTTCTTGTAGCCACCTCTAATGTGCCCATATACTTTCACTAGCTGCAGATACTTTTAACCTAGTGGGCAGCCTGCTCACTTCCGTTCTCCCCACCCAAATCAATATCTGATCGGACCTCTGTCAGCTGTTAACAAGGCATGGTGTAAATTATACAGTTGCAGACTTTGGGCTTTGGGCTGTGGACTTGGTCTATGGCCTACAGGTCTGTTCAGCAAAGCCCCACATCCCCCCAGTCATTGACCTAAGAGCAAGCCCAACCTAACCCATCACTTTTCCTTTTGCAATCTACTCAATTAGTATTTGCCATATATGCCAACTTCTGTCAGTCTCTTAAAGATAACAGCCAGGGGCTTTAAAAGACAAGGAAAATATATAGACACCATATGGCTCAACACTCATACCCCACTGCCATGTTTTTGTTTTCTTTTATAAAGTCTAGGTCTTGGATGCCCATCAAGCATGATGAACAAGACGACAACAGGGTAGGCAACTATCAATATTCTATCTCTAATATTAATATTGACACAAACAGTTGCAGTCAATAATCATAAAGGGAGAAAATGTTTATGGTTTTAAATGTATATGCCTTTATTTTATTATAATTTTTAATAGTGTTAATTTATCTAGCGCCAACATATGCCATAGTGCTTTACATAGATTATACACACTCACATCAGTTCCTGTCCCTATCACATTCACACATACATGAGGGTCAACTTTATCAGGAGCCAAATAACCTGCATGTATGTTTATCCTTAGGTGGCTTACTTACAAGTCACATGGTACCACCATCATTTATTAATATGAAGACAGTCATCTTGGAGATATAATTGTATGGAATTGGTCAGCACACTGGCCGTGCATCTAAAGATGCCATTTGGAAACCAGTCAGGAACATCAACTTTTGCCACTATTATCCTATTATTTATCGTCTAATTGACTTTCCATAAACAGATATTGTTTGTTTCCACCAAAACCACTAAAATATACAAATCTGCCCAATACACGTTACACCCAATGTCTGTTTTACTAGAATGTTTGTTCCAATCGTTCCTTGGCACATTTATCCTAAAAATGGTATAAACCCTTGGGTCTAACAATACATGTATGGTTGGCTTCAGAATGGATAGAAAGAAGACGTCCTCTGCACTCACCCATTATCAATATATATATAAGACATTAAGACATTCTGTGCACTGAGCTACTAAAAATGCCCTTCCCTTTAAAAAAAACCAAGGATTGTTTGTCCTTATATTGCAATATAATCAAGCTGGCCAACTATGACAAAGCCATCCCTGGTCTGGCCAGTTCCTGCACTTGCTTTCATCTGACTTCAGAATGGCCCATTTTCCATTTGTTAATAGGATGGTAGTAATAAGGATGATGTTAACAAAGTACAGTAGAAGCCTTCTTAAAGCAGTAAGCATACACATGCCTCCTTTTATAGAAATTGCTATAGAAATTGTATTGCCCTAGATCAAAAATGATAGAATAACCTTTCACCATTTGCCTAATATACAACATAAACGATAAGCTCTTAGAAACTCTGCATATTTAGTATCTCTATAATTTTCATTGTAGGTTGTAAGGTAGCCACCATACATGAGGAAAGAGAAAAGTTGGGCACTTGGGCTAATTTAACCTTACAGCCCAAATGTACAGCACTTTGAAGGAGGCCTATTTCAGACTGATACCAACCAATTCCCCAATACCAATAGATGTGAAAGTGAGAGAAGCTTTAAAATGCTGATTTAAGTATAGGGGCTGATTCTTGACCTGTGTTTATCCACAGGCCGAGAATCCGCCATGTATGACACTAGCCTAATCAGATAGATAGCCATTTTATTTTTGCTGGGAAGACAAACCATACTTCATTTGAGTTGGGTGGGACAGAAAATAGTAGTAACATGACGAATAGATTTGAATGTCCCTGTACAAATTGTCTGCAATCAAGGAACATTAAAAGGGACAAAAAAAAAGAATTGTACTTGTTTGCATAGTACAATTACCATGAAGAGACATATTTAGCTGAGGAAGAGATACTGGCAGGCAGTAAAGATTACTCTCATTGTGTAGGCAAAGAAGAGATTTCAATATCCAAATGACCAATGACTGAATTCCTGATCAGACAGCAGAGAAGAGAACACATACGCAAATAATCCCATTTCCCAACAGGTATTATCAACTGTGTATATAAATAGAAAGTGCTCATCACAGACTTGCAGCTCTGGCTGGAATAAGGAGTATTTATGGAACAGGGAAATATCTCAGAAGGCAGGTTATTTAGATCTGTGAGTGGGAATCACCTGACGTCTATGAGAAAATATATGGGATCATTTAGAAAAGCAGCCTGCCTACAGCTGCGATGATTTTCCCTATGACAGCAATAACAGCAGGGTGTAATCTGATTTCCAGGCATGCATATAGGAATGCGCCGTGGTTAAAAGCCAAGTTCTAATAGACTAAATCATTTGCTTTATTGCTTGGTATCTCAGCAGCGCAGACTCCTCTGTTCCTCTGAGTAATGAAATGTATTCTAATTGGCTGCGAGATCCCTGGAAAGTAACCTTTGGCCTATACGGATGATAACATTTATATAATTGGCTTTAGATTAGAAAATGTATGAAGATACAAAGGTGCTAATAGTCTGAGGGAGTGCTTGGGGAAGTCGGGAGCAAGTGCACTGAAGTCTTTTATAAGTGTCAGACTGATCTATTTGTTTTCTGTCCATGGGGAAACTACAGCATCTGTGTTGATGTACTGAATCTGTGTTCATATACTCATTTAAACAGGAAGCATCTGTTTTGAAGGCAACTTGGGGGGGCGGGTTGTTTTAACAGATCAAAATTGGTCTAAGCTGAACCTGTTAAGCTGGCCATACACGTGGCGATCTGACGAAACATCGTCAGATCCGCCACACACAGTCAGGGCTGAAACAGCAGATAAGGAGGTAGAAACAATAGGATTTCTACCTCCTTCTGCCGATTCAGCCCTGACGGCAGATTTTGGTCAGGCGCATTCTATGGCGCCCGATCAAAATTTTCTAACCTGGGCGATCGGCGAGTCGTCCGATATCAGCAGCTTCCTGCGATATCGGTCGACTCGCCGACATGCCATACACGCACCGAATATCGTACGATAGTATCGGTGCGTGTATGGCCAGCTTTAAGGTCGCCATACACTATAAGGTGGTCACCAAGCAAGTGGATCTTCTCCCGATATGCCCACCTATGGGTGGGCAATAACTGGATAATTTAATCATTTAGCCCTAGGGCCAAGCTTGGGGGCTGTATCAATGAGCAAATGCAGTCCCCAATCTAATGGAAAAATCAAACCTACCCAAACAAGATCGGGCTGATTTCAGGCCAGATGTCAGGAAAGGCCCGTCGTTAGTGCCCATACATGGGCAGATAAGCTGGCGAATCAGTCTAAAGGACCAATATCGGCAGCTAAAATAGGTCCGCGTATGGTTACCTTTATCTGTCACTGCCCTGTCCTTGGGAGGATGTGGCATCAGATGTCCCATAGGAAACAGTTACACCATAGCCAGCTACAAGTGAGTTTTCTGTGATTTTACAGAATAATCTGTAGTTTTTTAGATATTCTGGGTAGAATCACCTTGAAGACCTCTTGCAATTATGTGTTACAATTCAATACAATGCTTTTTCACCCCCAAAATATTGTGGGCCCAGTGCAACATTGCACTTGTGGATAAAAAAATGCAGCATCAGACTAACCCTGTCCTTACCACCTGCTGTAAAATACGGCCACCATCTTGCCTCCATCTACATCACTGCTTTTCAGGGCTGTAACTAGGGGTAGGCAGAAGAGGCAGGTGCCTAGGAAAAAACAGTAATAGAGGGTAGTGGGTGGAGAGGGTAGGAGCAGTAGATGACGAGCGGGAGCAGGGGGCAGATGACACTAGGGGGTTGATGGTAATGACCAGGAGTGGAAGTGCTTGTCTAGGGTGCCTTTCCCTGTTGGCCTGGCACTACTGCTCTTCCCTGCTCCCTCTGTATTTTGTAAATATGCCTGCTGACCCTTGCATACATCACCATCCCCATAACTTCCACTGGGACATTTATTGCAAAGTCCGAGTGTGTTTTCACGAGAAATTAGCAATAGGCACACATGCCAAGCCCATGTCAGAGAAAATTGGAATCAGAAGTGCCGTGCTTCAACGTTTTAGAAATCAAATCTTCCAGTTACAGCTGCTGCTAAAGTATGAAAGACAGAGGTGCTATGAAAAAGCACCTGTTAGGCTGCATTAATGTTTTTAAATGATTGAAAATGCATGAATGGAAAGTTGCCTAGAATGACATTTTCTTTCATTGGGCATTACATTGGATGGGGATCCCCTTTAAGGTGCCATTGATTATACAAAAAAAAAAAGTTAATATGAGATTACAGATTATAAAAAGTTGGTAAAGCCAAGGATGTTTATTGCTGTGTTGCCAAAGTAGGTTACTGTTAGTGCTTGTTCTAGTATGTGCTCCCCCAAAGCCTATGGCCTAGTCAAGTCAAGTCATTAGTGCGTTTGCACCTAGGGGTAGGGTTGTCACCTCTTTACGCAAAAGATACTGGCCGCAGTGGGGCTGGTTTTGGCATAAATGGGTGGGCCTTGATATCACAGGGCAGAGTCATAACAAGGGGCAGAGTTGCCCATCACACGTTAAATCAGGAATGGATTTGGTGAGTCTTTGGGAGCTAGGAAGAGAAGAATATGTGGGATCGAAGGCAGAATAGGGCACATTACCAGCTAGGCAGGTAAAATACCAGCCAGGTGGCAACCTTACCTGTAGGTAAACTCAATGCAGTGTGCAAAGTGCAATATGCAGATGAAAATAAACATTTTTTTAACCCACAATGCTGCCTTTCCCCAGAATTACAGCATAAATGCAGGCATGCAGAGAGTTGCACCTACCATAGTGGCCCCCATTCAAAATTAATGCCCATGTGGCTTTTTGTAGATTGGATGCAAGTTCTACCTAATATTTTCACAATGGGGATTATTATTATTATAATCAAGTTCCTTTCATGAATGGTTTTCAATAGGCGCAACATTTGCACAATTGCACTCATTTCTGTGTTTGCAAATGGCCCTTAAGTACTTTTTGCTGCAACTAATGAATCGGCAATGCCTGCTGGAAATAACATGAGACAATCTTTGCACTCTTCAATTCTAAGAATGGCCTCTTAGTAAATGGGGCTTCTATGTATTTATGTAATCTATGTAAGGATGTTATTCATTTTAAGGCTGATTGTTAGTCCTTTAGTAGTGCTAGTGGCAACAAATATGGCACACTTAAGGGCTCTGGCACACGGGGGAGATTAGTCGCCCGCGGAGTTTTATCGCGGGCGACTAATCTCACCCGTGTGCCAGAGCCCTAAGACAAAATAAATACTGGTTCTCTCTCACATTAGTATTATCTGGCATAATGAGCAGTAATCAGCATGGCTTTATGAAGGGCAGGGCATGTCAGACAAATTTCATTGCTTTTTATGATGAGGTAAGTAAGAAGCTGGACAGTGGGGATGCAGTAGATACTGTATAATCTATTTGGATTTTGCCAAAGCATTTGATACCGTTCCCCACAAACGACTGCTTTCTAAGCTAAGGTCTATTGGTCTTAGTGAAGTCGTTTGCACATGGATAGGAAACTGGCTGCAGGATCGGGTACAGAGGGTGGTTGTTACTGGTACATTCTCTACTTGGAGTAAGGTTTCTTAATGGGGTATATAACTTGTTCGTCAATGACCTAGGGAAGGGTATTGTAAGTAATGTATTAGTATTTGCAGATGACACAAAACTTTGCAGCCCAATTAATTTTATCCATGATGTAGCATGCTTGATCTGGGCAAACTGGCAATCTGGGCGGCTAAGTGGCAGATTATTCAATATAGCTAAATGTATGCACATGGGGTGTAAAAATATGCAGCCACTGGTACCCTTAGGTAAATCCATAATGGAGAAGGACCTTGGAGTCCTTGTAGATAATGAACTTGGCTGTAGCAAGCAATGCTAGGCAGCAGCTGGGGTCCTGAGTTCAATCCAAGCCAGAGCACTTTCTGCAAGGAGTTTGAATGTTCTCCCCATGTCTGCATGGGTTTCCTCGCATACTCCAAAAACATACAGGCAGGGTAATTAGCTTCTGACTTAATTGCTCATAGTTTGTATGAATGCTATAGGGACCTTAGATTGTAAGCTCCTCTGGGACAGGGACTGATGGGAATGATGAATAATCTCGGTGCTATATAAATAACAGGAAATAAATAAAATAAATAAGCTCCTTCCAGCATACACAAGGACAACCATTCTGGTTACAAAAAAATTAGGTTCTGTCTAAATATTTGGAAAAAAAATTGTTACTGTGAGAGCTGTGAAGTTGTGAAATTCTCTCCCCAAATCAGTTGTACTGCCTGATAACATTAGATAAGTACAAGAAGGGGCTGAATGGCTTTTTAGCAAGTGAGGGAATACAGGGGTAGGGGAGATAGCTCTCAGTACAAGTGAGGGAATACAGGGGTAGGGGAGATAGCTCTCAGTACAAGTGAGGGAATACAGGGGTAGGGGAGATAGCTCTCAGTAAAGTGAGGGAATACAGGGGTATGGGAGATAGCTCTCAGTACAAGTGAGGGAATACAGGGGTAGGGGGGATAGCTCTCAGTACAAGTGACGGAATACAGGGGTAGAGGGGATAGCTCTCAGTACAAGTGAGGGAATACAGGGTTATGTGAGATAGCTCTCAGTACAAGTGAGGGAATACAGGGGTATGGGAGATAGCTCTCAGTACAAGTGAGGGAATACAGGGGTAGGGGAGATAGCTCTCAGTACAAGTGAGGGAATACAGGGGTAGGGGGGATAGCTCTCAGTACAAGTGAGGGAATACAGGGGTAGGGGGATAGCTCTCAGTACAAGTGAGGGAATACAGGGGTAGGGGGGATAGCTCTCAGTACAAGTGAGGGAATACAGGGGTAGGGGAGATAGCTCTCAGTACAAGTGAGGGAATACAGGGGTAGGGGGGATAGCTCTCAGTACAAGTGAGGGAATACAGGGGTAGGGGGGATAGCTCTCAGTACAAGTGAGGGAATACAGGGGTAGGGGGATAGCTCTCAGTACAAGTGAGGGAATACAGGGGTAGGGGAGATAGCTCTCAGTACAAGTGAGGGAATACAGGGGTAGGGGGGATAGCTCTCAGTACAAGTGAGGGAATACAGGGGTAGGGGAGATAGCTCTCAGTACAAGTGAGGGAATACAGGGGTATGGGAGATAGCTCTCAGTACAAGTGAGGGAATACAGGGGTAGGGGGGATAGCTCTCAGTACAAGTGAGGGAATACAGGGGTAGGGGAGATAGCTCTCAGTACAAGTGAGGGAATACAGGGGTAGGGGGGATAGCTCTCAGTACAAGTGAGGGAATACAGGGGTAGGGGAGATAGCTCTCAGTACAAGTGAGGGAATACAGGGGTAGGGGGGATAGCTCTCAGTACAAGTGAGGGAATACAGGGGTAGGGGGGATAGCTCTCAGTACAAGTGAGGGAATACAGGGGTATGGGAGATAGCTCTCAGTACAAGTGAGGGAATACAGGGGTAGGGGGGATAGCTCTCAGTACAAGTGAGGGAATACAGGGGTAGGGGGGATAGCTCTCAGTACAAGTGAGGGAATACAGGGGTATGGGGGATAGCTCTCAGTACAAGTGAGGGAATACAGGGGTATGGGAGATAGCTCTCAGTACAAGTGAGGGAATACAGGGGTAGGGGGATAGCTCTCAGTACAAGTGAGGGAATACAGGGGTAGGGGAGATAGCTCTCAGTACAAGTGAGGGAATACAGGGGTATGGGGGATTGCTCTCAGTACAAGTGAGGGAATACAGGGGTATGGGGGATAGCTCTCAGTACAAGTGAGGGAATACAGGGGTAGGGGGGATAGCTCTCAGTACAAGTGAGGGAATACAGGGGTAGGGGAGATAGCTCTCAGTACAAGTGAGGGAATACAGGGGTAGGGGAGATAGCTCTCAGTACAAGTGAGGGAATACAGGGGTAGGGGAGATAGCTCTCAGTACAAGTGAGGGAATACAGGGGTAGGGGAGATAGCTCTCAGTACAAGTGAGGGAATACAGGGGTATGGGAGATAGCTCTCAGTACAAGTGAGGGAATACAGGGTTATGGGAGATAGCTCTCAGTACAAGTGAGGGAATACTGGGTTATGGGAGATAGCTCTCAGTACAAGTGAGGGAATACAGGGGTATGGGAGATAGCTCTCAGTACAAGTGAGGGAATACAGGGGTAGGGGGGATAACTCTCAGTACAAGTGAGGGAATACAGGGTTATGGGAGATAGCTCTTAGTACAAGTTGATCCAGGGACTGGTCCGATTGCCATCTTGGAGTCAGGAAGGAGTTTTTCCCCCTCTGAGGCAAATTAGAGAGGCATCAGGTGTTTTTTTTTTTTTTTTACCTTTCTCTTGATCAACTAGCAGTAAGGCAGCTTATATATAGGCATAAAAGTTTGAACTTGATAGACGTGTGTCTTTTTTCAACCCTATGTTACTGCAGTCTCACCCCCTGACACCCCTGAAGTTCCTATATTATCAGTGTAACTACAGGAGTGACGGGGTGAGACTGCAGCCGCTGGAGGATGAGGATGGTATGCACTTCATGGGTGGGGAGGTGGCCCTGATGCAAATTTTGCAACAGGGTCCATGGATGTTTAGTTCTGTTTTTGTTCTGTCTGTATGGCTTATAAAATATTATTTGAATACAACTCTCAGCACCTTCAGACAGATATGCATCTTATCGATGTAATTTCAGTCCTTGTGTGTCCAGGCTACCTCTTCTTCTATGCTTGTGCTAAGCTACAGTATATTGCTTCCTCCCTGCCTCTTCTGCTAGATTGTGCACATTTCACCCATTGACTCTGGGAAACACTGGAGCTACCACTTCCATGGTGGTATTTCCAGGGCTCCCCCAGCAGGTTGCCTGAATAGGTGCTGCAGAGGTGCAAAAGCAACACACACATTTTAGCACTATGAGCCAGAAGTGATGCAACCATTTACATTTGTCTGCAGAGTGGAGACTTCCAGTCTACTAATGGACTCCCTTGGCACATAGGGAGGGCAAAGGGCATCCAGGAAGTGAAAGGGCCAGGTCTTCTGCCCACTTCTCTTCAGATCTGCTCATTGGACACACTGGCTAGATGGATGGGTCAGTCGAATGTTGCCTTCCTACTGACTGCACTATGTGAATTTAAGCTCATGGGCTGATGGGTAGGATTTCTCTAAAAAACTAACCTGTCAGTGGTCACTATCGGATAACTTAAATTTTTTTTGTCACCCAGGATATTAGAAGTCACTGAGGGGTCATATAAAGACACAGGGAACTCTGAGTATCACTCATGTATTATAAGGGATAATGTACCCCCTACTGTAAATGATAAGGATATTAGCAATCACTGAGGGGTTCTGTGCCCATATAAAGGCACAAGGCTGCAGGCTGAGTTATACAGGGAACTCTGAGTATCACTCATGTATTATAAGGCATAATGTACCCCCTACTGTAAATGATAAGGATATTAGCAGTCACTGAGGGGTTCTGTGACGATATAAAGGCACAAGGCTGCAGGCTGAGTTATACAGGGAACTCTGAGTATCACTCATGTATTATAAGGGATAATGTACCCCCTACTGTAAATGATAAGGATATTAGCAGTCACTGAGGAGTTCTGTGCCCATATAAAGGCACAAGGCTGCAGGCTGAGTTATACAGGGAACTCTGAGTATCACTCATGTTTTATAAGGGATAATGTACCCCCTACTGTAAATGATAAGGATATTAGAAGTCACTGAGGGGTTCTGTGCCCATATAAGGACACAAGGCTGCAGGCTGAGTTATACAGGGAACTCTGAGTATCACTCATGTATTATAAGGGATAATGTACCCCTTACTGTAAATGATAAGGATATTAGCAGTCACTGAGGGGTTCTGTGCCCATATAAAGGCACAAGGCTGCAGGCTGAGTTATACAGGGAACTCTGAGTATCACTCATGTTTTATAAGGGATAATGTACCCCCTACTGTAAATGATAAGGATATTAGAAGTCACTGAGGGGTTCTGTGCCCATATAAGGACACAAGGCTGCAGGCTGAGTTATACAGGGAACTCTGAGTATCACTCATGTATTATAAGGGATAATGTACCCTTTACTGTAAATGATAAGGATATTAGCAGTCACTGAGGGGTTCTGTGCCCATATAAAGGCACAAGGCTGCAGGCTGAGTTATACAGGGAACTCTGAGTATCACTTGTGTATTATAAAGGATTATATGCCCTTTACTGTAAATTATAAAGATATTAGAAGTAAATAAAGGCTTTTGTGACCATATAAAGGCAAGATGCCAAAGGCTGAGTGCTTAGATTTGTCATGGAACTGTTCATGTATTACAACACAGGGTACATTATTTATTACAATACAAACATTTTAGTGAGCTCTGTGGGAAATCACATCACTAAGCACCGATTATAAGGATATAACTTTATAAGGATGTTTATGGCTCTTGTGTATAATATCCTAATATTTCTCTCTCTCACTCAATTCAAAGAGTGATAATACAAACATATAGCTATACAAGTAACGCCGTTTCTCTCCTGACAATGGCTTCATTATCATCCGCATACAGGCTCCTTATCTATTTATATTTCTGCTGCCCAACACACAACACCACCACTGCTATAGAAGGAGATTCCCCTGTGCTTCTTTGTGCACTAGTGGTCCCAACAGAAGATGATTCTGCTCAGGGGGGCCGGGGGGATACATTTCACTGCAGTGCACACTACTCCAGGCCCAGGCCTATGTAGCCTAGATCCCCTCTTGTTCATTGATACCATGTACACCTCTGACTGGCTGAAGATATGAGGGCACTACTCTACACTAAAGTCAAAAGCATTAGTGATGCAGAAAGAAATTTCCCAACTCTCACCTGAACCTAACCTGCCCCTCACCAGCCCATGCCTGAAGCTTTGATGTGTTTTAAGTGCCACTACCTAAATTACCCCAGTTACCTTTGATTCTGTTAGCAATGGGCTGCAAATGGGAAGTTAGCACAGGTATGGGATCCCTTATCCAGAAACCCGTTATCCAGAAAGCTCCGAATTATGGAAAGCCCGTCTAACATAGACTCCATTTTAATCAAATAATTCAGAATTTTAAAACTGATTTTCTTTTTCTCTGTAGTAATAAAACTGTACCTTGTAATTGATCCCAACTAAGATATAATTAATCCTTATTGGACGCAAAACAATCCTATTGGGTTTAATTAATGTTTTGTTGATCTTTTGGTAGACTTAAGGTATGATGATCCATATTGTGGAAAGATCCCTTGTCCGGAATACCCCTGGTCCTGAGCATTCTGGATAATGGGTCCTACACCTGTACTGTGACCCATGCCTAGAGTATTTTGTTGGCCCAAACCCACCCGACTCATTCACCACAAATATGGATATTTGAAGTCACCTCAAAGTTCTATCACCTGTATAAAAGAACTGCAATACCTTGTGCCCTTTATAATGGATGCATGAATTCCTGGATTCAGTTTGGGATTTGCCTGAATCCTAGGACTTTTTGCAGGATTTGGATTTGGATAAACCCTTAAAATCATGTGACAAAACAAAACAATAGTTGTCTTTTAAATTGTTGCAAATTATTATTAATTTACTCAAATGTTGAAATTAGTGTTTGGATTCACTCAAATCTTTTGTGTAAAATCCTGTGTTTGCTCTCTGGATATAGTTTAACAATGTTGGTTACCTATAAGTAGTTAAGATGGCCATACATTGGTACATTGGGCAATAAAAGTTGATGATTGAACCCCTCAAGATCAGCTTGGCAGCTTATTGGCCCCTGTCAGATAAGAAAGCCTTTCCAATCAAGGACCATATTAGTACATTATATCTGTCCTCTCCCAATGAGATGCCATAGGCTAAGTGTCATACTGTTTGTGTGAAACCCAGAGGTGGCAGCTGGCAGTAGATTTCTCTTCCATAAAACAGAAGAACCACAGCCAGCCAACACTCATCTTCACCAATGACCTTGCCGTGGTACTTGGACCCCACTTGTTTCAGAAAAGCCAGGGAAAGTGTGGTACAGACAAGGATGGGGAAAAACTATAGTTGGGCACTGGCAAGAGGTCAGGACTGGCAGCAGGAGTCGAAAAAACAGAAAATCACACTAGAACAGGCTTGAGCAGGATCGAAGGTCTCAGCGGCTAGTTTGGGCAAAGAAATTTAAAAGGGGAGGGAAAAACAAAAGAGCCAATGAGAAAATATAAACTAAGGATGCATAATATGATGCCAGTGTGCCCACTGCGCTGTGATGCCCCAGTATGTCCAGGGGTTGGATAGGGCACACTGGTAAGCTTATACCCATATTACACCACGACTGTCTGCCCTGCGGCTCAAATACATCCCAGCCGTGCACATTGGTGACCACCACTCCCTGCCACATCCATTTATTATATATATATATATATTGCCTGGCTAAGTGCCACCCCATGTACCCGTATGGCACCAATATCCCCCACAGGCGCCACTCTGCCACCATGGAACCCCTTGTAGCTCTGTGACCTGTACAAATTCATTTGGCCAAGAGACTTGTGCCTTTCTTTGCTCACAAAAATGGATCTATGTGATGGAAAAACTAGATCATAAACTTCTGTCACCAACATCAATGATTCCAGGAGGCTTCCCCCCTCACATATTCCCCTAACATATTCCCCTCACACAGCTTAGAGGTCACACAGAGGGAGGGGGCTGTCGCCTCTAAGTGTTTGGGAGGAGCAAGTGGCAAAGTAGTTGGTTCCCAGCATGGCAGGCTGCTCCCCAACTGCAATACACTGGGAACAATGTAAGTGGCAGACAGATCGCTAGAGGGCGCTCCCGGACCCCTCGGCCTCTGCACCTTATAACTAGCGGGGGCGACGTTACTCGCCATAGACAACCGGGGGCGCTAGATGTTCGGACGGAAGCGAGGCGCCACTTCCGGTGCACAGTGGGGCGGCCATTTTTTTTATTTTTTATTTTTTTTTTAATTTTTTTTTTTGGAGCGTCGGAGGGCGAGCCCGGGAGTGACCTGGGGAGATCGCTGAGCGCAGGGCGGCAGCGTGAGGAGACGCGGTCAGGAGCCGCCGGGCGGAGACTACAGGCAGCGGCCCCCAAGCAGGTAGGAGATCGGCGCGACCTGCCCGCACCTCCCCGGGGGACTCGCCGCCTCCCAGGGCCCCACATGGGCGGGGGGAATGTGCCACAGTGCGGTTACACTGTGCCGAGGCGGGACTGCCCTCCCCTGGGAGCCTGCTGCTGCGGGACTGTAGCGCTCCGACGTGCGTCATGGTGCGACTGGGGACTGTGCGACTATGTCTGCCTGCTGCTGCGCTTTGCCTGTTAGTCAGGTATTTGTTTATACACAGCGGGGAGGGTGGGTCGTAAAGTGCGTGTGTCTTCACGCAAAACCTATTTAGACAAGGCAGCCTCATCCTGACATTAAAGTTTTATGGAATTGATTCATTTATAAAACTTAGTGCCTCTGTCACTTCCACCACTGTGGGCACCCTGACACCCTTCTAATTCCTGGGGTGATAGTGCTGAGGGTCGCCCAGTAACACATTATTCCCTATCACCCACTATAGACCTTACGGATTCCTATCCATTGCGGAAATTTGTTCCAATTTGGAAAATTCCATTGAATCTAAGTATTTTTTGTAAAGGAATTGATTGGTCCTAGTGGAATAGAGAAATGAGGTGCCAATATGCTTGGGAAACCCTCATGTCTACTAAAGTCTATCCCTGTAGCTGCTACAGGCACACAGTGCTCCTACACAAACCAACATGCTAGGTTACTCGCCCAACATATGGACAGACACATCTATTGATCTTTATCATCTTCTTCTTACTTGTACAACAGCGGTTCTCAACCTGTCGACCATTCACAGCGGTCGCCTAAGACCATCGGAATACACATATTTCTGAGGGTCTTAGGAACCGAGACACCGCTCCTCTATGGTTGGGGGGCACCACAACATGAGGCGCTGTATTAAAGTGTTGTGGGATTAGGAAGGTTGAGAACCACTGTTGTAAAACCTTTATTTCCAGGCCAGGTGATGAGAGGGTGATGCACAGGACGGCACAAAATGGCAGCCCAAGGGCAGACAGGTGATGAGAGGGTGATGCACAGGACAGCACAAAATGGCGGCCCAAGGGCAGACAGGTGATGAGAGGGTGATGCACAGGACAGCACAAAATGGCGGCCCAAGGGCAGACAGGTGATGAGAGGGTGATGCACAGGACAGCACAAAATGGCGGCCCAAGGGCAGACAGGTGATGAGAGGGTGATGCACAGGACAGCACAAAATGGCGGCCCAAGGGCAGACAGGTGATGAGAGGGTGATGCACAGGACGGCACAAAATAGCAGCCCAAGGGCAGACAGGTGATGAGAGGGTGATGCACAGGACGGCACAAAATAGCAGCCCAAGGGCAGACAGGTGATGAGAGGGTGATGCACAGGACAGCACAAAATGGCGGCCCAAGGGCAGACAGGTGATGAGAGGGTGATGCACAGGACGGCACAAAATAGCAGCCCAAGGGCAGACAGGTGATGAGAGGGTGATGCACAGGACAGCACAAAATAGCAGCCCAAGGGCAGACATCAGGTGATGAGAGGGTGATGCACAGGACAGCACAAAATGGCAGCCTAAGGGCAGACAGGTGATGAGAGGGTGATGCACAGGACAGCACAAAATGGCGGCCCAAGGGCAGACAGGTGATGAGAGGGTGATGCACAGGACAGCACAAAATGGCGGCCCAAGGGCAGACAGGTGATGAGAGGGTGATGCACAGGACAGCACAAAATAGCAGCCCAAGGGCAGACATCAGGTGATGAGAGGGTGATGCACAGGACAGCACAAAATGGCGGCCCAAGGGCAGACAGGTGATGAGAGGGTGATGCACAGGACAGCACAAAATGGCGGCCCAAGGGCAGACAGGTGATGAGAGGGTGATGCACAGGACAGCACAAAATGGCGGCCCAAGGGCAGACAGGTGATGAGAGGGTGATGCACAGGACAGCACAAAATGGCGGCCCAAGGGCAGACATCAGGTGATGAGAGGGTGATGCACAGGACAGCACAAAATGGCGGCCCAAGGGCAGACATCAGGTGATGAGAGGGTGATGCACAGGACAGCACAAAATGGCGGCCCAAGGGCAGACATCAGGTGATGAGAGGGTGATGCACAGGACAACACAAAATGGCGGCCCAAGGGCAGACAGGTGATGAGAGGGTGATGCACAGGACAGCACAAAATGGCGGCCCAAGGGCAGACAGGTGATGAGAGGGTGATGCACAGGACAGCACAAAATGGCGGCCCAAGGGCAGACAGGTGATGAGAGGGTGATGCACAGGACAGCACAAAGGGCAGACATCAGGTGATGAGAGGGTGATGCACAGGACAGCACAAAATGGCGGCCCAAGGGCAGACATCAGGTGATGAGAGGGTGATGCACAGGACAGCACAAAATGGCGGCCCAAGGGCAGACATCAGGTGATGAGAGGGTGATGCACAGGTCAACACAAAATGGCGGCCCAAGGGCAGACATCAGGTGATGAGAGGGTGATGCACAGGTCAACACAAAATGGCGGCCCAAGGGCAGACATGGAAAGGGACAGTGTTTACTGTACTGTTTAATGTATCCGCTTTTTTCCCTAAGAGTCGTTGATAGATCACTTATTAGTATATACATTATCTGTTGGTTGATTTCAGTGAGAAAATGTAGGTCCCCTAAATTTTTTTTTTCATGTAGACAATGAAATTCTAGGAACATGTGCAATTGGTCTTTAGTGTATGCTGTCTTTTCTGTAACTCGGCCTTTAGGAATTGTTGTGGCATAGTGGGTCCTGTTGTAGTCAATATACAGGCAGGTTAAATGATGAAAGTGACCTTAAGCTGGCCATACATGGGCCAATAAAATGTCCCCACTTGGCTCTTCAGACTGAGTTGGCATCCTGTTAGCCTGTATTTGGTACCTTCTAGTCGGCCTGCCCAACTGATATCTGGCTGGAAATGAGAAAATCCAGTTGATAAAGGTGAACATCTGAGTCTTAATGCAGTCGTTTCTTTCAGGAGATCACCATAGGCCCCCTTATAAACGGATCATTGGACCCACAAGCCAAATGGTTTTATCTGCATTTGGCAAGGTCTGTCAGTGTATGGGCAACTTTGGGCTGAGGAGGTTAGATTTTAAGCTTCACTGGGGCAGACTGTTGTAAATGATGAACTCTGTCAGAACTGTATAAAGAAATTGTAATAATAATGGCTATTGGTTGGTATGGTTCCAGTTACCCTAAGGAAGGACTGGTCGAACCTGAACAGAAAAAATGAAGGTCTAGCTTCCGAATGAACTGACTATACAAATCAACCATTTCTTAGGAGGTAGACTAAAAGCAAAATACAGGTATAGGACCCATTATCCAGAATGCTCGGGACCAAGGGTATTCCGGATAAGGGGTCTTTCCGTAATTTGGATCTCAATACCTTAAGTATAATAAAAAATCAATAAAACATTAATTAAACCCAATAGGATTGTTTTGCATCCAATAAGGATTAATTATATCTTAGTTGGAATCAATTACAAGGTTCTGTTTTATTTCTACATAGAAAAAGGAAATCAGTTTTAAAATTCTGAATTATTTGATTAAAATGGAGTCTATGGGAGACGGGCATTCCGTAATTCGGAGCTTTCTGGATAACGGGTCTCCGGATAAGGGGTCCGTTACCTGTACAGGTATCGGACCCCTCATCCAGAAAGTTCCATATTACAGAAAGGCCATCTCTCATAGACTCCATTTTAATCAATAATTTACATTTTTACAAATTATTTCCTTTTTCTCTGTAATAATAAAACAGTACCTGTACTTGATCCCAACTAAGATATAATTACCCCTTATTGGGGGCAGAACAGCCCTATTGGGTTTATTTCATGGTTAAATGATTCCCTTTTCTCTGTAATAATAAAACAGTACCTGTACTTGATCCCAACTAAGATATAATTACCCCTTATTGGGGGCAGAACAGCCCTAGTGGGTTTAATTGCAGAGATACGAATTACGGAAAGACCCCTTATCTGGAAAACCCCAGGTCCCGAGCATTCTGGATAACGGGTTCCATACCTGTAATTCTAAACTCTTTTAAGTACAAAATAGTCAGCTGGCTGGTTTAAGGGCCACTGGAGTGTTAGGTGCCGCAGCCCTTGGGGATGTGTAAGCCAGTATTCCCCCTCCTACCAGACCTGTGACATACCCTGGGCATTTCCCATTCACATGTCTGTGGCCGTGGGGGATTTGTTTAGCAAGGTTATTTCTGAGAGGGTTGTCTGTTACTGATCAGTGCATCTTACCTTGTATTACGTGTTGAATAATTTAAGCACATAGTTATATAGTACTATTTTTTCCGGCTAAACAAATGTACCTCCCGTGTCTGAGGCAGAGTTTATTTAGAGAGATTGGTCCTAGTTAATTTGCAGTTACACCACCATTTCCAGAGCAATGTTCCTCTAAGCTGCATTCTTATTCACAAAATGTTATGGCCATAGCACACAACAGATTGTGGTGCACACCAAGATTTGTTCCCAAATGACCTAAAGTTGTACTTATTTGGTGCTGACCACTTCTCTATACACACAAATGTTTCCAAGTGTTCATGTGGCCCTAAAGAATACTGACTATGGGCCTCCAAACATTTGTAAAGTTAGCCTGTTCTGCAAAATATATTATATATTGCAAGTTAGTCACCACTGCGCTGTTTACAATAATGCTCCCTGCCATTCCCTGGATCTACATTTCTTTGGGAGGCAGGGTTTGTTTACTGTTGCCATAAGCAGATCCACTTGTATTGCAATGTCGGATTTGGCCACCAGTGTGGTGGGGCAACTCATCTAGCCTAATAATCCTGCTCCCAAGGCACTGCATCAAGGGCCCAATGTAGATTTTACCAGACGGGATTTACAAACCTTTCCAGTAGTGTGCCAGGCCACAACCCATGGGGCCAGTGGGTTTGTGCAAGCCTGTCACTTTTTGAAATGGTTGCAAGCTGAACTCTGTTGATGGCCCTCCCTGCTGGTGACATCAGTGTGTACCTAGTTCTTTTGCACCCAGCTGCCATCACTTATTTATATACTCACGCCTCCAGTGATGTCAGAAATGAGTGCGTTGCTCACAGGTATTTAAGAAATGGCGGCTTGCCAATTAGGAGAGGGCAGGTTGACTTTTTGTCAACCCACACCCAACTTTTTTCAACCCGCACTTCTGAATAGTTCCCTCCCAAATAATGGATGGAAACACTGTTGCTTTAGTGACATAAACAGTCAAATAAGCTGCCATTTCTACATCTAAGGAAGAGGTATGTAGCCTCCAGCCCATCAATAAATGTAGGCAATTCCCTACAGTCCTTCTTGAAGAGAACCATTTTTGGTGAATCTTAATGTATTGGGTTCCACATGTATGTGCTTTTTAAAAAAAAAAAAAAAAAAAAAATGTTATCACAATTAGCAGTCATCTCTGATAGATTTTTTATTTTTTTTTAAATAATTTCTGATAAATGCAACAAGCTTCTTAAGCATGCTGTAAATTCATTTGCAAGCGTTAACTTCAGATGTATGGTTTTACGTTTGTATGAATGTTTAATAACAAAATATTGGTGACTGTATAGCTTTCATTAAGCTAATATTATTGTACATTTCTCAAGCAGTCGCCAGTCTAAAACAAGTCTAGGATTTTCCAGCACTCTGTGGGTGGAGATGGGTGAAGTACCTCATATGGCCTTCCTGATTTAGGGTGGCGCTGTTGGTATCCATGTCTGTGCTGAGTCATCGTCAGGAGATTTTCGTAAACTGCCTTCCAGACGAAAGATTTGTCTTCAACCTCCTCCATTTAAATGTCGTTGTTTGACTATAAGAGTTTGTCGGCTGACTGTTTATATAGAATTTTCATTTAGAATATCATTTAAATCCGTTTTATTTCTCCATATTGAACGTGTATAGGGTCTCACTTTGTGCTTCCTGCTGGCTCTGTTTAATAAGTGCTCCCATCCCCTTACATTTTTCTTTAAGGTTACATTTAACATGAGTTCCTTGTCAGGCACCATCAAAGGTCTCTGATTTGGACACCTATACTTGAATATGAGAACCCATTGTGTAAGGACTGCATCAAATATCTGCTGCAACCTCACCTAGCTGCATTTTTAAACCTTCCTGATAGATATGTCAAATAGTGAGCCAGTTATCTGTCTGTGTATAGGGCACTTGGGATGCCGCCCGACCGATATGTTTCGACTACGTCTGTAAGGGACCAAGTTGCCAGCTTTGTTGGCCTATGTATGGGCAGCTTAAATTTAGTGGCACACTGGATGTATTTTTCTCAGCTGTTTTTCACTATTGTTTGTTTTTGTCTTCCTCTTACCCTCTACAACGATGTATGTGAAAGCCTTTTTTATCTGTGCTCCAAAACACAATCTAAGTCTAGATTTTTTTCTTCCTAATTTCGCTCCATTAAACTGCATTCTGTCTGTATTGCCCTGTTGTATTCACAAACTTACATCCAGATCCTTCCAAATAAGATTGAATTGATTTGAGATCACATCCTTCATTTACTCACAAAGTATGGTCATACAATTATTACAGAAAAAAATGTAATCACTTTGGCTGGCTAGATCACATGAGCTATCTCTTAAGCTAGGAAGCCAGTATCTTGAGAATAGATAGCACATTTTACAAAGGCAGTTGCAGCCCCTTGTGTTGAGTATGATGTGGGACCACATCTGTACTCAGAATTGTTTTACTTTTGTAAAGTTGTGGCATTACCATGGGAGGTAGTCTTAGCTTAGTTCTAATTCAGCATACAGTGATGTAAAAAAGTATTTGTCCCCTTCCTATTTTTGCATAATTGTTACACTGAGTGGTTTCTGATCCTCAAGCAGTGTAATATTAGAAAAGGGAACTTGAGCAAAAAGGACAGTTTTGAAGTTACTACATTTGGGCAGTTACTTTTTTTAATGGGTAGTATGGATGTTAGCCATTGGACCAAATGTAATTGGTAATTAGGTCAGCCAGTTATTTGGTGACTCTAAACCTCACTTCACATTGTACCTTTCCATGAAATTAACATGGTTATCACAGAGATATATATAAAAGTGCTAAGCCAGGCCTCCAGAAGGGTCTGA
Source organism: Xenopus tropicalis (assembly GCF_000004195.4). Lineage (NCBI taxonomy): Eukaryota > Metazoa > Chordata > Amphibia > Anura > Pipidae > Xenopus > Xenopus tropicalis. Next base: position 137,701,651 of record NC_030680.2, on the reverse strand, counting down.
GGAAGGGGTGTGCATCTGAAAAGTAATAAAGTGGATCTTCTTCAGTTGCCTTGGCCTGCTGGTTTAATTTTGTAATTGGTAAGAACACTATGCCACCATCAAAGGTAATTCCAGAGATTGAAAACAAAAAAAAACAAAAAGTTGTTGAAACATATCAGTGATGACTTGGATGATTACTTGGAACAATAATGAATCTTCCTGGAGGTGGTCAGTCTGACCTCCAAAAGAGTTCAATAAAAGAACTGTAAGCCTCTGTAGCCTAGGCTAAAGTCATTGTTCATATCTCCACTGTAAGAAACTGGTCAAATATGGCATTTATGGGAGAGTAGCAACACTGAATCCACTGCTATTCAGTTGTATCATCAGTGTTCAGCTCATTTTTGCAAAAACCACTTGGATGATCCTTAGGCCTTTTAGGGGAAAGTTCTATGGGCAGACAAGTCTTTGGATAGCACAGGTCCTGTTATGTCCGGTGTAATAACCAGTAAGAACATCATGTTAGCAGTCAAATATGGTGTTTGTAAAATGACAGTGTAGGAAAGCTTTGCTTTTTCAGGATCTGGACATTTTTCCGTTATTGAGGGAACCATGACTTCACCTCAAGGACAGGTTTCCAGGCATTCTCCTTGAGAATTTTCAGTTAAGAAGTGATAAGTAGGTTATGCAATAAGTCAGCTAGTCTACCTCTGAATGGCTGAAGAGAAACAAAATGAATCCTTTGGATTGGCCTAGTCAAAGTCCTGACTTTAACCCAATGCAGAACCTATATCGGATGTTAGGGGACAAACTTTTGTTTCTTAAATAAATGCAGTAATTTTAAAATGGTGTGACAAATGCAATAATCAGAAAGGGTTGTTTTTTTTTTTTTTTTTATATGTAATTCTTTAGAATTCCCCCCCTTCCCCACATATTACTGCTTTTCAGCATTTATTAGATGCCTTTTCTTACTTGTAGAAAAAAATTATAACTAGGAATTAACTTTTTAGATACTTAGGTCCTTGGGTGTGAAAATTAGATCTACTTATTTATAAATGTGTCTAGTATAATTGATAATGTACATTTTTGTCATGGATTTGTCCTTCAGACTTTATGTTTGTCACTTATCATTTCTTTGGATTATGCTATAAAATGAAATTACCCCAAAAATCCATGAACCAAGTGTTTTTGTTTTTTTTTATAGTTTTAGCACTTTCTCACAATAAACCACTGTGACAGGTTGAAATGGTGGCAGTTTTACTGCTGTTTTTCTGCTGTGTTGGATCAGTATGGAGGGCTGAATGGGAGCCATTGTTTGCTTAGAACAGCTGTGTGAGCTGGGTTGCTTTCTGTTCTGGGCACACAGTCATCAGGTGGAGTTTCTAGAACCCCAGAGTTTATTGTACTTCTAAACAAAGACAAAATATGTAACCTTTATTCAAATGAACAGGTCTTGTTTAGTACATGTGGAATCTAATACAAGGACAGTGATTGTATACTCCTGTACTATTTTTTTTAATGTTCAGTCATTTTCTCTTGCAGTTTGTAACTGTATTTTCACCTTTCTTTTTGAGGTTTTCAAGAAAGGCTTTTACATTGTGAAACTTGAGAAGTTTCTTGCAACCTAATGCCATGAACCTTGAGGTGGCCCATATGGAGGAAAAGGCAGTCCACTCTTGGTCAAGACTTTCATCTGCTGGAAAAAGGGCTTTTGAAGAAGCCCTGAGGGTTTTCAACCCAATGTCGAAAGACTTGACAGACACTGAGACACAGTTGGTGACCTTCCTTCAAGGTCTTCGAGAGGAAGGCTTTCAGCCAACCATCTTGAGCAGCAAGGATGTCTATGGTTATAATTCCACAACTGCAGATGCTCCTCCTCCTCCAGTCTCCAAATGTCCACCAAAGAATGCCTCTACAGTATCAGCACCATCTAAAGCTCAATCAAAAAGCACAGTAAGCAAAGCATCAAGTACGTCAGTGGCTATCTCTGTACACTCTCATAGAGCCGCAAAAAAAGATTCTTCTGAAAGCTCTACAAATCTTTTGTTGCAGTCTTTAAACCAGGAGAAGACTGATCAATCAGATGTGTCAGCCACAGCCTTTCCATCCAGTATGTATCCTGGTGTTTACCCTGCAATGAGATTGTCGGTTGTCCTTGAAGCATTGGTTCCGTTAAATGAAACTGCATCCTCTTTGGAGTCGAAACTTAATCAACACTCAATAGTTGTTGCCTCAAAGGGAACGGTCTCCAAATGCTCATCAGAACTTGTAGATGCCAAAGCCTATCAGTGTTTGCTAAAAAATGCGACCGATCTGGAGAACCATATTGCTCCTCTAAATGGAAAACTCTTAAAAGGACCCAATGGCAAAATATTAAAAGAGAACAATGCTAGCAAAGCCTCTGGGATACTGAACGGGCAAAACGGAATTAGTTCTTCCAAGAGCTACAATTGCTTGGTTCAGACGAAACACAACTCTAAAGTACAGAAAGAGGTTTTGGGTAAAGCCCAAGCTTTAGTTGGGCAGAACTTGCACAGTACTACCTGCAAAAAGAGAAAGCTAGCCGATGACATTCAGGACCATCACTCCGGTAACAGAAATCACTCTGCTGCTCTGGATAAAAAAGCCACAGTTAGTAAGGAAAAATTGGATTCACTCCGATCTAAAGTCATAAAAGTGGACAGATCATTTTCTGATGATGAGCTCAGGAGAAGAGCCCAAAACATCCTCCGAGTGAACCTCTCCCCTGTTATCCGAATCCAGCCCTTGTCCCTAACAATCGTTTAAAATCTCTCCTTTTTTTCTTCTAACCGTAATGGATTGCATTTTATTCTTTTAAACTGTTTTTTGGAGATCCGCTAACGATACCATAAGGGAGATACTCTGACAAACAATATTTGGGATGTATTTTGTCTGTGGCGGCCCAGCCACTGTTACCCCTAAACCTAAAGACCATACGTCCAGGGAGAAGGTGGTACTGGAGCAGGGAAAGGGGGAAACAATCTGGTAACAAGTCTTTTAAAATAAGTTCTTTAATACATGGCAGTATGTATATTTTGTGCAATAGAAAAGAAACATTTTGTTAAAGTATATGCACTGTGACTTTTTTTTTTTTGCTTCTACTTTTGAATTGCAGAAATGTCTTATACTAGGGATACCCAACGTTCAGCACTTTTGTGGGACTGCAGCTTCCAGTATCTGGTGGGCTTGGGGGATACTTTTAAGTTCTTCCCCTCCAGCTCTGTAGAACTGCTGAGTGCTGAATTTTGCTTGTCCCTGGTTTTATTTTTGGGGAGGAGTGGCTTAACTATTGTCTCCATGACCTAAGAACTGTTAGTGGCACTTTATTTCCTTTGTATATTTATGTTATTAAAACACACACACACAAGTTCATTTAGCTGTGCAGTTTGATTTGTTTCACTGGCTACATGTTGTAAATAGAAATCACTTTATTTTACTTATTTCATCTTGTGTGTAGAATGTTTTGGGTCAACATAAGTGATTGATCTTGGAGTCTGCAGGGGGTATGATATACACAGTGTTCCCCCCACCCTGCAGTGAAGAACTTGACTGCATTGTACACTCTCGGTTTCTAGCACATGTAGGGCTTTGAGTGCACTACTAACACTTGAATGCCCTGTGTGTCACAATGTACAGTCCCCCTTGGTTGGAGTAATCTCATTGGCAAGACGTACAGCACATAGTGTTCATATAGTTATCCAGCACATAGTGCTCTTTAGTTATCAATTCCAGCACATAGATGGCTCTTGGTGTGTCAACAGCACAACTGCCCCACTCTAAGCAAAAAATTAGCATTGCTCATACGCATATGCCAAACCCTTTGTCTCTTCTATTTCTGCAATGGCATTTTGCATTCCTCAAGGTGTTTTAGTGGATTTTAATATGTAATAGAGACTGCCGTCCAGTTACACATTTTACCTGATTTACCTCCCTTCACAGAACTGATGGGTTGTGCCTTTCTTGAACCCATGACTAATTATTCACAAAATCTGAGATAATAACCATTACCACCTTCCCTTGCATCTTTACGAAACCTTGCACCATTGCCACTGCTAGTATCTGCTTAGAGTACTGGTATTTGTATCTCTCATGATGGGCACTGTTTGACTGTCCTCAATTTATAGGAATAAAAATTCCTGCTTGTAGCTGCAATTCTATCCTTGTTTTAAGGAAGCATTTGTCTTTTGTCCCACCCCTTTTCCAATAAGTGGGTGTCTTTTGGGAATGCTAGAACATTCTAGCTATGACAACTGCTTCCTATTCACCATCATGGGAAGTGGCTGCTGGTTTGGATGGGTGGTTGCCTTGGGTCTCCGTTACGCTACAATCAAAAATGCCTACGTGCTGTAATGTGAGAGAAATGAGCCAGTGTATGGGTCCAAAAAACATTTCTCATATTAGCTCTGAAAGAATGAAGAAAAATGGAAGAAAATGCAGATTTTGTGCCTTGGTGAATTCATGATTTGTTCACAAAAATCTCCTCATGAAATTGTTCAAATAAAATGTTTTGTATATAAAAGTGGATGAAATCATTGCCTAATACGGTATGTTGGTTTTAGACATGTTGCTAAACTGTACTTTCATTTTAATTTTGTTGTATTGGGTTCTAAGACTTGATAAGATGGGTCATAACTTTCCTCCCTCCCCTCAACAATGGAATTGCTTAGTTGGCCGATTCCCTTAGGGCTGTGACAGACGGGGAGATTAGTCGCCCGCAACAAATCTCCCCGAAATGCCATGCCAACTTGGGCGTTTTCTGCGCCGCGTCTGCCATCCCACCGGTGATTTGAATTCTCGCCAGTGGGATGGCATTTCGGAGAGATTAGTCGCCCGCAACAAATCTCCCTGTCTGTCACAGCCCTTAGAGCTATGTCAGATAAGGAGATTTAGTTGCCTGCAACAAATCTCTAATCTACTCAAATGCCTTCCCACTTGTGATTAAGTGTAAGCACTCGCGGAGCAACTTACTCGCCTGTGATAGATTGCTCTTATCGCAGGTGAGTAAGGGCTCTGGCACACGGGGAGATTAGTCGCCTGCGACAAATCTCCCTGTTCGCGGGCGACTAATCTCCCCGAGAGCCCTAACTGCTCCAAAAAGGTTTTCCACCAGCAATAATAGAGGATGCCGGTGGAAAGCCCTTCGCATTGCTTCGGTTTCCAAAGTCGTGCAAAGTTTCCTCCTGCAGGCGACTTCTATTGATGCCGGTGGAAACCCTTTTCGGAGCGGTTACTTGCCCATGATAGAAGCGAGGAGGTGGGAAGGCATTTGGAGGAGATTATTCATCCACGATAGGGATGATTTGCTGCGGGCGACTAATCTCGTCGGTCATTGCCCTTATACTGCACCAGCAGGCCATAACCCTAATACAACTGTAAACATTTTCTAAAATGGGGAGATGCCATTGTTATTTCTAAACTTCTTTTGCTGACTCGGTTCTACTGTATGGCAGTTTAGGCAAGGCAGTTCACCGTTCGTCATTGTTAGAACATTTTGACACCGCCACAGTTGTACATTTATTGCATTTCAAAATGTTGTGTTCTCTAAGTTATTAAGCTACAGCCCAAAAAATGTGGAATGTGTTTTTAATCAAAATGTAAACCGAGCAAAGGCTTGTAATGTTTCAAAGTTGTGTTAATATATTTTCTACAGTTGTTAAGTTGCTGTCTGTACTTGAGCTTTGGAAAAACTGTAACGGGCAGTAAATGTATAGTGAACATGTATATAGCAAAATTGTGTGGATGTTTTCTTTACTACAACTAAACCAGATTATTTTTGTAGTCATTACATCTTTTTACTTTAACCTCTTCAGTGTTTGTGTGACACCTTGTATGAGGTTAGGTTAATGGCACACTTGGAGATGTGTAGGGGCCCTGCATTTGTGACCCGTATAAGCCTGCTATTAGACACGGCTAGGGTCCCATTCACTTTGAATGGGGGCAGGGGATTTATAATGTGTTCTCCCTTGCCAAGGCAGCAAAATACTATCCCTACGTTCATTACTAATTTCTAGTTACATTTTTACTTTACTTTGCATGGTAAAATTAAGGGTGACACGCAGTGGGGTCTTACTGGAGACTGCCAAATATGTTGCCACTCTCCCCCCATTGATTATAATCACTTAACTGATACCCTGGGGAAGGGGCACCATATTGCAATATTTTTCGTCTTCTTAGATTTTTTCACTTTGGATTGACTGTGCATGGAGAAGAAGGATACAGAAAAATAAAATGGTGGGGTGGTAGTTCTGGAGAGGGACTCTGGGCTGTTGCCAGAGCAGTGACGAGGGGTATTTTGGCACCCCACAGCCATAATCCTATTCCTTCTTCAAAGTACAACTATGGGATCCCTTATTCGGAACCCATTATCCAGAAAGTTCCAAATTACTCGAAGGCCATCTCCCTTAGACTCCATTGTAGGCAAATAATTCTAATTTTTAAAAATGGTTTCCCTTTTCTCTGTACTAATAAAACAGTACCTGTACTTGATCCCAACTAAGATATAATTACCTCTTATTGGGGCAGAACAGCCCTATTGGGTTTATTTAATGGTTAAATGATTCCCTTTAATAATAAAACAGTACCTGTACTTGATCCCAACTAAGATATAATTACCCCTTATTGGGGCAGAACAGCCCTATTGGGTTTATTTAATGGTTAAATGATTCCCTTTTCTCTGTAATAATAAAACAGTACCTGTACTTGATCCCAACTAAGATATAATTACCCCTTATTGGGGGGCAGAACAGCCCTATTGGGTTTATTTCATGGTTAAATGATTCCCTTTTCTCTGTAATAATAAAACAGTACCTGTACTTGATCCCAACTAAGATATAATTACCCCTTATTGGGGGCAGAACAATCCTATTGGGTTTATTTCATGTTTAAATAATCTTTTTAGTAGACTAGGTATTGAGATCCAAATTACTGAAAGATCCCTTATCAGAAACCCCCCAGGTCCCGAGCATTCTGGATAATGGGTCCCATACCTGTAATACCACAGGCTTCTCTGTTCCGTTATGCCTCTGCCAGCTTTCTCAGGAAAAATCTTGAAGACAAAATACTGAAATCTGTTGCATATTGCATGCCATAATAATTTTTTAATTCCAAGAAATTAAGGCATAAAGTACTTATATAAATGAATTTTGTTACAACAGCACCACCTGCTGGTCGGTTTTCAACAGTGATCTAGTCGAGGAACATGTCAGAAGAACAAAAGAGAGGGCTGGTCTGATGTTCTTCGGATTAGAAGAGGCATGAGAAAAGCTGAGGTTTCTAATGTGTTTCCTAACCAGAAGAACATCAAACCAGCCCTCTTTCTTTCTCTTGACGACCATGTTGACTGGATCACGGATGGAAAATGACCAGCAGGTGGCGCTGTGGTGATAAAATTAATTCATATTAACTGTACATATTTCCCTTAGTAGTCAGGAGCTTATCAAGCCCATGCTTATGGACAATTCCCATTGATTATTATGGGAATGTATTAAGGAAATTTCTTTATTGTTGCCAATACCAATCTTGAAAAAGTATTAATGCGCCTGGAAATTTTTTTTTCTTTATAACCTTTGTCTCATAAATAACTTCTTATTTGTGGAGCTTTTGTAATGACTGTAACAATCTCCTTAGGAGTGCTGTGTTCCCTTCTTTTCTATGGTCTTTCCACAGCCTCTGGGAGGGTCCTCCAAAAATATTTCTGGTTAGAGCAGTTACACAGGCCAGAGTTGTGTTATGAACTGTAAGTCCTGATTCTCTGAGCATTCCTGTATTGTGTTTCCTTAATGGTTATTGAGAACCATTGCTTTGAAAGATGACAGGGACTTTGTCCTTATATTTTTTATATTATTGTATTTACATTTAAGCATAGCCTTAAGTAATTACTGTATTTTTGTGCCATTTTATATACTGTCTTTGCCTTCTAGCATATTTACATTTTGCTTGTGTGGCTCCTTCAGAGCAAGTCGGTGGCTTATCTGCCCGTGTAAGGGCCCAGTCCGACGGCCTATCCAATATCTGGCTGAACATTGCCGTTGAGAGAAGGACCACATAAGCTTGTTGATGTGGCCCTCTACCGATGTCCTGCATTGCCACCTATTATGATCTGTTCATTTGGCCTTTCAATCTTCGTGGTCAATGGCCATGCCAGAAAAAAGTGGCTTGTTCTGTATTTCAGCCCATAGGCCAGTGGTGGGCAAACTTTTTGGCTTTACGTTACGCCGTCTCCACTCGTTAGTCCAAGTCTCGCGTGATGAGACTTGCGGAGTCAGCGGGCCGGATTAAAAAGCAAACGAGCCAAGCGTGGCCCGCAGGCCGTAGTTTGCCCACCCCTGCCATAGGCTTTCAAGTCTGCAAAGGGACATATCAACCATCAATTCTTCCTAAGGAGTGAATGGTTCTCTTGACCAGCTTTGTAAAGTTTTTCATCCCTTACTGCCACGTTTGGTGTTGGCACATTTTGATCTATCCTCACTGTTGCCAGAATACATGTGTGCTGTATAAATGAAAACGTAGAAGGTAAGACACGGCTCAGCACAGTGGTACTTTGTTAGTTACGTTCCTACAGTGACACTTTCACCGTGTGGCAAAAATGACAAATCTGTGGTGGTTGTCAGACTGTTATCTTTACAGTTTCTCTACATACAATACTGCAATAAAGTTGAATTACTCATTAGATTACGTTTATATACACAGTTAATATACAAGGTCATGGTTTATTTTGCTCCTCTGGTTACACTTTAGGGCTGTGACAGACGCGCAACAAATCTCCCTTGTCGCGGGCAACTAATCTCCCCGAAATGCCATCCCACCGGCTAGAATGTAAATCGCTGGTGGGATGGCATACATGTCGCCAAAATCCCCGAAGTTTCCTCTCAAGGCAACTTAGCCGATTTCAGAAAATCGCTGCGCTGCTTATGCCATCCCACTGGCAATTTTACATTCTCGCCAGTGGGATGGCATTTCGGGGAGATTAGTCGCTCGCGACAAGGGAGATTTGTCGTGGGGGACTAATCTCCCCGTCTGTCACAGCCCTAACTGTACACATCTCATTTTCTTTAAATAAAGTGCTCATATAGAGGCTTATAAAAGCCGCTGACGTTGCTACTCTCCATGCCTGCCCAACTGTTATTGCTCTCAAAATTAGACAGATATCAGTGGCCATATTTGAATATCCCATTGGCTGAGCAGTGCCATGTTGTGTTGACAGTGTTTCCCCAGGAGTGAGGTGCCTGGCTTCCCTTGGTGGGGAAAAGAGTTATGTGGTACTCAGCCAAACTGTATCCACAGCCATGCAGTATGGTAACCCCTAGGCCAGCAATCTGATGAACCCAGTTTGTAAGGTGACTATACACAGCCCTAGAGGGATAGGATCAATAAGGAACTACTTACTATATCTCTGTTTCGTTCCATAAGCGCTCAGTGTTCCCTCGTGTTCTGCAGTAGCAGACATCCATCTTTTATTTTTAATTTAAAATTCTATTTGTACTGAAGTAAACCTCTTTATTCTCTCGGCTAACTTAGTTCTAAAGCATGCTTTCCTTTTCATAGTGGTATAAATGCAAACAAGAGCAGTTGCTCTGTTATAAGGATCTGTAATAAAGAGATTTCTAGCAACATGCACAGAAACTAGTTGCACAAATTCTTTGTTTTAAACTAGTTTGTCATTTCAGAAATATTACCAGCGAACATCAGAGATCCAGCACAGACAAAAACTCTTATTACATGTTCCTATTTGCCTTTATAGCATCGTGGGACTTAACTTTAGGCATGCGCCTAAGTATAATGACTGCCTACCCACTCCTCAGCCAAAGACTTTGGCTAAATACTCAGCTGTATGCCAACCTTTGTTTGCCTTTTTAAAGGAACAGTTCAGTGTAAACATAAAACTGGGTAAAATAGATTTCGCAAAATAAAAAATGTTTTCAATATAGTTAGTTAGGCAAAAATGTAATCTATATAGACTGGTGTGGGCAGATGTCTAACATAATGGCCAGAACACTACTTCCTCCTTTACAGCTCTTTAAGCTGTTAGCAGTCAGTAACCGATCAGTGACTTGAGGGGGGCCATATTGGACATAACTGTTCAGTTAGTTTGCATTTGAATCTGACCTGCTTGCTCACAAACTAACTGAACAGTTGTGTCCCATGTGGTTCTCCCTAAAGTCACTGACTAACAGCTTAGAGAGGAAGTAGTGTTCTGGCTATTATGTTAGACATCTGCCCACTCTAGCCTTTATAGTTTACATTTTTAGACAAGCTAATAGTCTGTCTATTTTACCCAGTTACATTTTTACCCTGAACTGTTCCCTTAAGAACTAAAGCTGATCACACACAGACATGTATATTGTATTGTTGGTTACATGGATGGTGGCTCACTGATATCCCCCTACTATTCCGTATTTTTCTGAAATGGAAGGTTAAAAATATAGGCAACACCATATACAGATTTGCTAATTCATTGCTGGAGTGACAGGGCCCTGTTGGGTAAAAATGGCTACCACTACTGACTCTACAAGCTGCCACCCATTTCCCTGATGTTCTGTTATACCACAATGTTCAGTTAATGAAAAAAGTAGCTTTTAACCCCACAGCTAATAGAATTGTGACTAATTGTTTCATGTGTGTTCTAGTGTGGCTTCTATAAACCCACGTTCTAGGTGCAGCACAAAAAGATCCTGTGGTTGAAGACCATTCTGTGCGGTGACCAGGGCAAAACTTGAAACGTTTAAAGGGGACCTGTCACCCCAAGAAATAATCCCAAATCCTTTTGAATCAGGTTAGTAGAGCAAAATAAACTTGACTTACACTATTTCAATGATTGAATTTATTTTCCCTTGATCTTGGAATTAGTAGTCAAAGCCAGCAGGCTGGTGCCATTTTGTGTACACTGTTATTAAGGCGGAGCTTTGTATCACCCCAAAATCTTATACATTTGCCATCTAGGTGGTGTATAGGAAGTGCTGAATGGAAAGTGAAAGTAATTATTATTAAAAATCTGAGCTGTCAATCATATATATGATTGATTGACAGCTCAGATTTTTAAATACATTTATAACAGGTATAGGTGATTTAATTAAACATGAAACACAAATTATTTTTTTAATTAAATCATCTATACCTGTTATAAATGTATTTAAAAATCTGAGATGTCAATCATATATTGCCTGCCCCGCCTCTATGCCTGCGGCATAGAGGCGGGGCAGGCAATATATGATTGACAGCTCAGATTTTTAAAAACAATTACTTTCACTTTCCATTTAGCACTTCCTATTCCTATATTTTTTTAATCTTCAAAGGACTTTTATCACCCCAAAATCTTTTGCCATCTAGGTGATGTATAGGAAGTGCTGAATGGAAAGTAAAAGTAATTGTTATTAAAAATCTGAGCAGTCAATATATGATTGACAGCTCAGATTTTTAAATACATTTATAACAGGTATAGATGATTTAATTAAAAAAAAATAATTTGTGTTTCATGTTTAATCTTCAAAGGACTTTTATTATACAACTTTTTATGTGTGGGTGACAGGTCCCCTTTAATCTTTACATACCAGTGTGTCAACCACCATAGATTCCACCTTTTCAAGTTTGCCACTCTGTGTGTTCACTGGCAGCTTACGGTACCGCCCAATGAGTAGGTATGAGAAGGCAAGGGGTAAGTAGGCTGATCCACGAACATGTACGAAATGCGCCACTACTTTGAAAATGGTTCTGTGTTATTACATAAAGGTGATTGATGGTGTCATACATTTAAATCTGTATTTTTCTAAAATGGAAGACTGTAAATCTAGATACAGATAAGCCACAATATGGGCCGTGCTACATCGACGCTGGGGCACCAGTGTCCCATTGGTGTAAATTCATTATATTCCCTTTTTTTCTGTCTAAAATGGTTTTTGGATGATTTGTGATATTTTTTTTTCCCCTTAAGGCAAAAGACTTGTATAAAACAATCACAAAGCGAACTTTATACTGTATATATTTTTTTGTTGTAAATAACGTTCCAGAATATATATATTGCTATTTAATGTTTGCTCCGAAGCTCGTCTTCTACACTTTCAGTGTCGTCTGTTTTAAAATTTTCATGGTTAAGTGGAAAATAGAAAAAAAAGACAAAAAAAAAAACAATTTTAGAATTCTGTTAACGGCAGATTCAGTGTCTTCAATTTTTTAATATGTGAATTATTTTGTTATTGAAACTTAGCAAATCATCAAGTTTTGCCATTCTTTAATAAAATGGTGCTTCTAAATTCTAAAGTGGTCTGTGTATTTTGTTCATGTTTTGGTTTTTTTTTTTTAAGATAGTCTGAAAAGTCAACATCATTTTGGTTGAATAAGGTTGAAAACGAGAATCTCATCCATCAAATTGAACCTTTTATGTTTGTTAATGGACCAAATGATGTCTCAGGCAGTGTTGGTAGGCAGTATCCAGTCGTATCATTGGACACACCATTAGGCCCCTTAAGGGCTGTGACAGACGGGGAGATTAGTCGCCCGCGACAAATCTCCCTTGTCACGGGCGACTGATCTCCCCGAAATGCCATCCCACCGGCTTGAATGTAAATCGCCGGTGGGATGGCATACGCAGCGCTGAAATGGCCGAAGTTGCCCTGAGCAAATAACTGCGCCGCGTATGCCATCCCACCGGCAATTTACATTCTCGCCGGTGGGATGACATTTCGGGGAGATCAGTCGCCCGTGACAAGGGAGATTTGTTGCGGGCGACTAATCTCCCCGTCTGTCACAGCCCTTAAGGGGCCTAATGGTGTGTCCAATGATAGGGCTGGATACTGTCTATCAACACTGCCTGAATGCTGTTCCTTTAGGGCTGTGACAGATGGGGAGATTAGTCGCCCATGACAAATCTTCCCGAAATGCCATCCCACCGGTGAGAATGTAAATCGCTGGTGGGTTGGCATACCCAGCGCGGTGATTTGCTCAAGGCAACTTAGGTGATTTTGGCGCTGCATATGCTATCCCACCGGTGATTTACATTCAAGCCGGTGGGATGGCATTTCGGGGAGATAAGTCGCCCGCGACAAGGAAGATTTCTCGTGGGCGACTAATCTCCCCGTTTGCCCTAAAGGAAAAGTCAACATCATTTTGGTTGGATAAAGTTGAAAACAAGACTCTCATCCATCAAATTTAACTTTCCTGTAGGTGCCAGCGGCAGCCTTCCTATTCTCTGAGCATGTGTGTAACTTGATCCTGTCTCCTGTTCTGAGCTACACATACCCACTAGCCAATCAGAAGCGGATCTGGCAGAGGGGAGGGGGGGAATGAAACACATGTGCAGTATGAAGCAAGGAGGGAAAGGAAGGGAGAATACCTTTTTAGAGATGGCTGCCTGTTCTAGAAAATGTGAAGTAAGTGTGACTGAGTAAATATTTGATTAGGTGAGCCAAAAGTGTGGCGTTTTTACTAAACAATAGGAGGACCATCGGTCGCACGAAAGATCGTACAATCTGCCACTAACCGTTCAGGGCTGAAACGGCAGATAAGGAGGTAGAAACAATAGGATTTCTACCTCCTTCTGCCGATTCAGCCCTGACGGCAGATTTTGCTCAGGTGCTTTCTATGGCGCCCAATCAAAATCTTTTGACCTGGCTGATCGGCGAGTCGACTCACCGACTTGCCATACACGCACCGAAAATCGTACGAAACGAGGCTTCGTACGATATTATCGTTGCGTGTATGGCCAGCTTTAAGGGCGTTGACAGACGGGGAGATTAGTCACCCGCGACAAGGGAGATTTGTTGCAGGCGACTAATCTCCCCTTGTGTCTTGGCACTTAAGGGGCCGCCTAATGGTGTGTCCAATGATACGACTGGATACTGTCTACCAACACTGCTTGAATGCTGTTCCTTTAGGGCTGTGACAGACGGGGAGATTAATCGTCCGCGACAAATCTCCATTTTTGCGGGCGACTAATCTCCTTGAAATGCCATCCCACCGGCTCGAATGTAAATCGCCAGTGGGATGGCATTCGCGGCACAGTGATTTGCTCAAAGCAACTTTGGCGATTTCGGCGCTGCATATGCCATCCCACCGGCGATTTACATTCTAGCCGGTGGGATGGCATTTCAAGGAGATTAGTCGCCCACGACAAGGGAGATTTGTCCTGGGCGACTAATCTCCCCGTCTGTCACAGCCCTAAAGGAACAGCATGTAGTTAGCTGAGCTTTGGCTACTAGTGATGATCAGATCTGTCCTGTTTCACCGAAGCATTCATGAAAAGGTGACTGTCTTTCATGCACGATTTTTGAAGACCATTGGGTTTCACTAATCACTACTGACTGTCACTATCATATCTGCATAAACAGGAGATACTGATAGTGAGCAATGAACAGCCATAGCACGGGCGGCATCAGCGATAGTTTTATTCACTTTCACTGCTTGCCTAGACATGTGCTTGTTTGTATAGGCTACAGGAAATACTGCTGCAGTTGTAGTGGCTTCCTGGGGCAACCACAGGCTAGCCACACAGTCTGTATTGGTGTGCATGTTTGTATACGCTCAGTTTCCGTAGCAAGTCAACAATGGTGGGGCAGGCAATGATTGTCTCTGAAGCTGAGAGAACAATAGCATGGGTTGGACTTGAAGACAACTCTTTTCACCACCCAGCCTCCATACAGACCAGAGGTCGGAATAGTGGTAAATTGGAACACTCGTCGGAGAGTATATAGTAAAGGTGCTGCAAACCTGTATTAATTAAGGTGGCCATACACATAATATCTGCTTATTTGGCAGCCTCATCCCTGAGGCTAATTTATGTGCTGATACTATACATATAAGAATCTAGTTAATATAGGGCAAGCTCACCAGTTGGAGTAAGGGTCGGGGTGCACATTCCCCAGACCGTCAGCTTGTGGAAGGTAAACTACATATTCTTCAGGGATAGTAGGCTGGCACAAAACCGGACTATCAGGACAAAAATGATGCAGTTCTAGATTAATTATCTTAAAACACAAGCCTAAAGGTGGCCATACACGCACCGATATTATCGTACGAAACCTCGTTTCGTACGATAATCGGTGCGTGTATGGCATGTCAGCGAGCCGACCGATATCGCAGGAAGCTGCTGATATCGGTTGACTCGCCGATCGTCCAGGTTAGAAAATTTTGATCGGGCGCCATAGAAGGCGCCTGACCAAAATTCTCCCTTCAGAGCTGAATCGGCAGAAGGAGGTAGAAATCCTATTGTTTCTACCTCCTTACCTGCCGATTCAGCCCTGAATGGTGTGTGGCGGATCTGACGATGTTTCGTGCGACCGACGGTCGTACGAAACATCGTGAGATCGCCACGTGTATGGCCAGCTTTACACTTTGTGCCTGATGGGGGCACTTAATCATGTGCTGGGTCAAATCGGGCTTGTCGGATTGTTGGGCATTATGCCAATGTTTGGATCATAATGAAGGCCGATGTAGGAGTCTGGAGAGGACCACATCAACAAGGCGACGTGGTCCGTACCCCAACTAAGGGATTGCTTGGTGGTTACCGTAATGACTCTCTTTACCCACAGTTAGAGCCGGACTGCTGCCCACTTGGCTAGGGGAATTCAGTCATGGCTAATTCATGGCTAAACTGATTCATGGCAGAACAGTCTGGAAGCAGTAATGCCCTAGACACAATTTGTAAAGTAATAAATGCTCATTCCGATGACAGCAAGTCCATCAGATACTTTTGTGCTTACAAATGGTCTTGCAAAAATTGCTAATATCTTGAAATCTAGAAAAAACAATGAATGTAAATTGCAGAAGTGAAGATCACAAATGTACATACCTTTGTTCTGGGTTTATTTTTCCTTTTTTAAGGTGGTAATCCCATGGCTAACTGTATTGGCACTGAATATGTTATTGGTGCTATAATTACTAATGATGTGCTGGGTGTCCACAAGATGGCAGCTGAGCCTTGTGTGCAGGGCTGTTGTACCATCAGTACGATGTCAGCAATACAACTTACTGAGGCCAAGATTCCAAATATAAAATCTTGCCTAAAGCTTTCTATGCTAAAAAAAAAAATGACATTTTCTTCAAATTTATATTTAAAACTAAAATGGCTTTTTCATCCTTTGCTACCTTATGTCAGAAATGAAGGCCTGTTCATCAGGATTCGCAACCGCCATGACAATGTATTATTATATATATTTCACCTTTTTTGGCCCGAAGACCACGTTTCTTGAGTAATAACAGGCAGTTTTATGGTAGGAGGCAGGAAGGTTTGTTCCAGTAGCTTCCAATTGTGTTAGAGAAACACTACATGTGCCAAAAGACTGAGGCTAATGTCATGCAAGGAGTTTTCTCTGCCAGCTATGGAAACGGCTTTCCTCCTCCCATCCAAGCCCATTTATTTTACAGCAAACATGTTGGTATTTTATAAATATGTGTTAATAATAAGTACAATAATAAATTGTGCACAACGGCCAATGCATGCATCGCTTATTGGAGCAGATTGCTACCGTGGAATTAACCCAGTGATCCCTAACCAGTGGCTCGGGGACAACATGTTGCTCACCATCCCCTATGACATTGCTCCCAGAGGCCTCAGAGCAAGTCTTCTTTCTTGAATTTCTAACTTGGAGGCATAAAGACCATGGGTACTACCAAACAGAGCCTCATGTAGGCTGCCAATCCACATAGGGGCTACAAAATAACTAATTACAGCCTTTTTTGGTCACCCCCAGGAACTTTTTTCATGCTTGTGTTGCTCCCCAACTTTTTTCATATTTAAATGTTGCTCATGGGTTAAAAAGGTTGGGGACACCTGAATTAAACCAAGGCAGAACAGGACTGCTGATTTCAATAAATTTGTGATAAAACCCAAGGTCACTGTGGTAGCATTATCTGTTATAAAGATAGAGCCTCAGCAAGTCTCGCTAATCACAGGGGAGTCTTGACTGATGTACATGTATTTATATAAAAATATAATGTACCAGACCGTTATGGTGCCTATAGTAGCAGTGGGAAGGGACTGGGGCTGTGGGATAGCAGGTATAGTAGGGAGAGATGGTGCCTATAGTAGCAGTGGGGGGGATAATAGCCTCTGGGAAGGGACTGGGGCTGTGGGATAGCAGGTATAGTATGGAGAGATGGTACCTATAGTAGCAGTGGGGGGATAATAGCCTCTGGGAAGGGACTGTGGCTGTGGGATAGCAGGTATAGTAGGGAGAGATGGTGCCTATAGTAGCAGTGTGATAATAGCCTCTGGGAAGGGACTGGGGCTGTGGGATAGCAGGTATAGTAGGTATAGTAGGGAGAGATGGTGCCTATAGTAGCAATGGGAGGATAATAGCCTCTGGGAAGGGACTGTGGCTGTGGGATAGCAGGTATAGTAGGGAGAGATGGTGCCTATAGTAGCAGTGGGATAATAGCCTCTGGGAAGGGACTGGGGCTCTGGGATAGCAGGTATAGTAGGGAGAGATGGTGCCTATAGTAGCAGTGGGGGGATAATAGCCTCTGGGAAGGGGGGGCTGTGGGATAGCAGGTATAGTAGGGAGAGATGGTGCCTATAGTAGCAGTGGGGGGATAATAGTCTCTGGGAAAGGACTGGGGCTGTGGGATAGCAGGTATAGTAGGGAGAGATGGTGCCTATAGTAGCAGTGGGATAATAGCCTCTGGGAAAGGACTGGGGCTGTGGGATAGCAGGTATAGTAGGGAGAGATGGTGCCTATAGTAGCAGTGGGGGGATAATAGCCTCTGGGAAGGGACTGGGGCTGTGGGATAGCAGGTATAGTAGGGAGAGATGGTGCCTATAGTAGCAGTGGGGGGATAATAGCCTCTGGGAAGGGACTGGGGCTGTAGGATAGCAGGTATAGTAGGGAGAGATGGTGCCTATAGTAGCAGTGGGATAATAGCCTCTGGGAAAGGACTGGGGCTGTGGGATAGCAGGTACAGTAGGGAGAGATGGTGCCTATAGTAGCAGTGGGGGGATAATAGCCTCTGGGAAGGGGGGGCTGTGGGATAGCAGGTATAGTAGGGAGAGATGGTGCCTATAGTAGCAGTGGGATAATAGCCTCTGGGAAGGGACTGGGGCTGTGGGATAGCAGGTATAGTAGGGAGAGATGGTGCCTATAGTAGCAGTGGGGATAATAGCCTCTGGGAAGGGACTGGGGCTGTGGGATAGCAGGTATAGTAGGGAGAGATGGTGCCTATAGTAGCAGTGGGGGGATAATAGCCTCTGGGAAGGGACTGGGGCTGTGGGATAGCAGGTATAGTAGGGAGAGATGGTGCCTATAGTAGCAGTGGGGGGATAATAGCCTCTGGGAAGGGACTGGGGCTGTGGGATAGCAGGTATAGTAGGGAGAGATGGTGCCTATAGTAGCAGTGGGGGGATAATAGCCTCTGGGAAGGGACTGGGGCTGTGGGATAGCAGGTATAGTAGGGAGAGATGGTGCCTATAGTAGCAGTGGGATAATAGCCTCTGGGAAGGGACTGGGGCTGTGGGATAGCAGGTATAGTAGGGAGAGATGGTGCCTATAGTAGCAGTGGGGGGATAATAGCCTCTGGGAAGGGACTGGGGCTGTGGGATAGCAGGTATAGTAGGGAGAGATGGTGCCTATAGTAGCAGTGGGGGGATAATAGCCTCTGGGAAGGGACTGGGGCTGTGGGATAGCAGGTATAGTAGGGAGAGATGGTGCCTATAGTAGCAGTGGGGGGATAATAGCCTCTGGGAAGGGACTGGGGCTGTGGGATAGCAGGTATAGTAGGGAGAGATGGTGCCTATAGTAGCAGTGGGGGGATAATAGCCTCTGGGAAGGGACTGGGGCTGTGGGATAGTAGGACAAGATGGTATTTGTTTGTAACATCAATCCAAACATATTTTGACTGAATAATAAGCCATGTCTGACAAATGTTTATATTTCAAAAGTCAGTACTGAAAGCATTCAGCTGGAACTTCATGATAAATTGGCCACTGGACAGCACTGATTCATAAACGTCTTCAGATAAAGTTTCCATGTCACAGTGATCATGGCAACGCCATCCTATAGATAAACACAGACAGGCAGATAAATATGGTTCCTTAAGCAGAATAATCTTTGCCATCATGCTTTACTGAACAGTTATTGAAAATAAATTGAATGTAAACCCGGCTTATAATTGGCTATAATTTCCCTTTAATGCTCTTTGCCTCATTTCATGCAGAAACATCTCAACAAAGGACTGTAGTGTATGCAGGGAAATAACCAAACAAGCCCCAAGAAAGACTGAGCATGTATAGTCTGGTTCGGGGGGGGGGGGGGGGGGAATGCACTGCTGGAACTGGCGCTTTTCCTCAGACCCCCCGTGGTCAAATGAATGGGAAACATCAGTGGCGGAATCGGGCATATTCTATTCTTTTCTCCCACCAAGGGACCTTTGTGATCATGGAAGTCCAGGGCAATGCATTCTGTGCTTTTACCTAAATCTGTTTGTGGCACAGCTTTCAGAATTGTAAAATTCAAAAAAATAGATAGAAAACCCTTAAGCCATCTTCAGTTAGCCCTACTACCCCACGTGTGAGCTATAATTCAGAATTGTCCTGCCTAAGTTGGGGCAGTTGGGAAGTTTGCCCTGGGTCCCCATTAGTATATGGATATATAAAATTATAGCCGCCATGTTGTATTTTGGTGAATAGCCAAGAATACAAGTGAGTGTTCCATCAGAATTCTTATCTGGATTTTAGAGTTGGACCCCCCTATCCATTGGTTTGGATCACTGCCGGGAGAACCTAACTCACACTTTATTATCCACTGGTCTAGTCCATAGACTTCTTGATATGATTTGTGCTGTCGTCTGAGTTTAAAAAAAAATAGAATGGCTCATTTAGCATTAGAACAGGTGCAAGTGCTCGAGCACAAGTGGTACAAAAGTGTTGCTCTTAGGCAGTGATCCCCAACCAGTGGCTCTGGGTCAACATGTTGCTCCCCAACCCCTTGGATGTTGCTCTCAGTGCCCCCAAACCAGGGAGTTATTTTTGAATTCCTGACTTGGGGGCAAGTTTTGGTTGAATAAAAACAAGATTTCCTACCAAATAAAGCCCCTGTAAGCTGATAGGGTGCATAGAGGCTGCCTAATAGCCAATCTTAGCCCTTATTTGGCACCTCCATGAACTTTTGTGGTTCTTGTGTTGCTTTCCAAGTCTTTTTACATTTGACTGTGGCTCACGAGTAAGAAAGGTTGGGGATCCCTGCTCTTAGGGGACCATTCTTGGAGCCCTTGCGTCTGTTTCATTGGCTGGTGCAAGCACCTCTTTGCCCCTCGTGCCAAATTAGGGCCCTGGTGCAAGGCCCATACGCAATGGAACCCTGTACTTTGGTAAATGAGCCTAAGGAGTGTTGGTTTTCTATCAAAATTTCATGCAGTTTTGGTCTCCAGTGCTCAAATTGGATATTACTGAATTAGATAGGGCCCAAAGAGGGGCAACTAAGCTGGTAAAGGGTATGGAAAGTCTCAGTTTTGAGGAAAGACTGGCCAAGTTGGGTTGTACTGGCTGATACATTATATAGCTTCAAGAAGGGGTTGAATGGCTTTCTAGCAAGTACATGGGTTATGGGAGGGTTATGGGAGATAGCTCTCAGTACAAGTGAGGGAATACAGGGGTAGGGGAGATAGCTCTCAGTACAAGTGAGGGAATACAGGGGTAGGGGAGATAGCTCTTAGTACAAGTGAGGGAATACAGGGGTATGGGAGATAGCTCTCAGTACAAGTGAGGGAATACAGGGGTATGGGAGATAGCTCTCAGTACAAGTGAGGGAATACAGGGGTAGGGGGGATAGCTCTCAGTACAAGTGAGGGAATACAGGGTTATGGGAGATAGCTCTCAGTACAAGTGAGGGAATACAGGGGTATGGGAGATAGCTCTCAGTACAAGTGAGGGAATACAGGGGTATGGGGGATAGCTCTCAGTACAAGTGAGGGAATACAGGGGTAGGGGGGATAGCTCTCAGTACAAGTGAGGGAATACAGGGGTATGGGAGATAGCTCTCAGTACAAGTGAGGGAATACAGGGGTATGGGAGATAGCTCTCAGTACAAGTGAGGGAATACAGGGGTATGGGAGATAGCTCTCAGTACAAGTGAGGGAATACAGGGGTAGGGGAGATAGCTCTCAGTACAAGTGAGGGAATACAGGGGTAGGGGAGATAGCTCTCAGTACAAGTGAGGGAATACAGGGGTAGGGGAGATAGCTCTCAGTACAAGTGAGGGAATACAGGGGTAGGGGAGATAGCTCTCAGTACAAGTGAGGGAATACAGGGGTATGGGAGATAGCTCTCAGTACAAGTGAGGGAATACAGGGGTAGGGGAGATAGCTCTCAGTACAAGTGAGGGAATACAGGGGTAGGGGGGATAGCTCTCAGTACAAGTGAGGGAATACAGGGGTATGGGAGATAGCTCTCAGTACAAGTGAGGGAATACAGGGGTAGGGAGATAGCTCTCAGTACAAGTGAGGGAATACAGGGGTATGGGAGATAGCTCTCAGTACAAGTGAGGGAATACAGGGTTATGGGAGATAGCTCTCAGTACAAGTGAGGGAATACAGGGGTATGGGAGATAGCTCTCAGTACAAGTGAGGGAATACAGGGGTATGGGAGATAGCTCTCAGTACAAGTGAGGGAATACAGGGTTATGGGAGATAGCTCTTAGTACAAGTTGATCCAGGGACCCCAGGTGGGGTTTTTGCCTTCTTCTGGATCAATCAGCAGTTAGTTATAAGATTCCTTAAAGACATAAAAGGTTGAACTTGATGGTCGTGTGTCTTTTTTCAACCTAAGCTATTTTAAAGGGGGTTTTGTAAAAATTGGTGCAAAGTGTGCTACAGCTCTTATCACCTATAGTAACCAATCAGGAGGTAGCATTTATTTCCCACCTGTTTCAAAGCGAAGATCTTACTGGTTACTGTGGGTTACTGCACCTGTGCAAACTTTGTGCCTTTCACTACGTACGTGGGAACATGCTTTCATTTAAATACAAGTCTTACATTTTTTTGTTATCGGAGGTAACAATAAGTGTTTGCTTTCCCTTTAACACTAATAATACATGGGGCGGCTGCCCGCTGTAATGTTACGTGCGTAGTGTCTTCAAGTTGTTTGCTCTTATCTTGACCTACGTGCTCTTTGGTGCAGCCGAGCCGTAGTTGAACACATAAATGTATCGTAGATATGGGAAGGACACTGGGTTTTATGTCATTAATAATTACACAGAGAAGAGGAGGACAAATTCATGACAAAGATGTCGCTATGGCAACAATGTTCTTAACGATAAGTGGAGCAGTGAGCTGTGTAATGGTTTATATTCTATATCGGCACACATACATGGGAAAGTTATCCGTTGGGAAGAGAGGTGGGTGCTGAAGTTTCCAGTGGAACTCTATTCTCCGGGGCACGGGGAGGCTTCTTCATTGTTATGGGACAATGGAACAGATTTGGGTACGTCTATAGCCCCCCCCCCAGTGTTAGTTCTGCTACAGAGACTGCCAGTCCCTGTATTGGACTTTTAATGCCAAAGGAAAAGGCATTTCCTAGAACCCTACTTGGCTTTGTTTGTACAGTATCCATTTCTGGGTGGAGAAAAAAAAAAGAGCTTAATCAAAGGGACGTCTTTATTAAAAATAGATCTGCCAAAGCGGTGCAATTAGTGCTGAGGGAATCATGAAGAAAACACTGGGAGACTCTCATGGTACAGAGACAGTGCCACCCAGCACCAACGCCTTCACTGGAAGGTGCAAATGGTCCCCAGAAGCAAGAATGTGCCCAATGCCTCAGGGAAATGGGAAGGAAGTGGAACCCACCAATCCCGTGCCAGATTACATAGAGCAGCTGCACAGGTGAGTTATTCTGATTAAAGTCGCATTAAAAGGGGACGTAAAGCCGAAAACAAAATGTTCCAAAATGAAAGAAATTGTTATTTTTAGCAAATTCCGAAATCCAATCATTACTAACGTTTAGAGGTTTTAAAGTTATTTGTAAATATGACTGCTGTCGGCAGCACTCTGTTGCTTTATGTTTTCTGCCCTGTTGGTTCTGACCTGTTGGAACAGTGTAGCACAGCAGTTCTCAGCCTGTGGGTCGGGACCCCTTTCACAGGGGTCGCCTAAGACTATCGGAAAACACATATTTCCAATGGTCTTGGGAATAATTTTATGCTTGGGGGTCACCACAATATGAGGAGCTGTATTAAAGGGTCGCGGCATTAGGAAGGTTGAGAAGCACTGGTGTAGCAGAAGCCAGCTGATCAACAGAACTGTAGGGGGCGTTTTGCTACATTTCTTTTATAAGTAACATTAAACTAGGGATGCACCAAACCCACTTTTTTGGCTTCGGGCAAACCCCCGAACCCACCTAGCCAAATCCTGAACCGAATCCAAATTCGGATTCGGTTCGGCCGGGACCGCAGATCCCATCGAAACCGAATCCTTACAGCTGGGAGGCAACACTCGAACCACTGGTTGGGGATCACTAATATAGAGAGTGATATTCTGAGACAATTTGCAGTTGGTCTTCATTGTTTCTAGCACTTTGCCGGCAATAGGCAGTGTGACCAAGCTAAGCTTAACCATAGCTTATATTTCTCTTCCAAGTGTACTAGGTTATGAAAAAGCTGAATATTTTTTACACCCTCCACCGCTGGATTTCCGGATAAGCTCTGCCTTACAGAGAATCTTGGACGAGACACAAGGTAAAGTTTTCAAGAAAGTTAGAGATATGAGACTAAGGATCTAAAATAAGAGTTGTTTGGCTGGGTTCTGTATGCAAGATCCGCTTTATTTGTATTTACCTGTACAGGCTACGAAGCAATTACATTATATGGCCAAAAGTATGTGGTCACCTACCTGCCAAAACCTCATATCAGTATAAAGTTTTTCTCTTTCTGCTAGAACAGCGTTACCCGCTACACTTTTAGGAAGACTTTCCACTAGATGTTGGAACATCATTGATAGTAATAGCTTCCTTCCATATGTTAGGGCTTAGCCACCGGTGCTGAGGCCTGGCTCACAGTCAGTGTTCCAGCTAATCCCACCTCATTCAGTTGGGCTGAGGCCAGGGGTCTGTGCAGGTCAGTCATGTTCTTCCACTTCCATCTCAGCAAACACATTCTGTACAGACCCCACTTTGTGTACAGAGTTATTATCATGCTGAAACAGGAAAGAGCCTTCCCCAAACTGTTCCGATGAAGTAGGAAGCATGATAATGTCAAAAATGGCATTGTATGATGTAGAGCAGTGATCCCCAACCAGTGGTTTTTGAGCAACATGTTGCTCACCAACCCCTTGGATGTTGCTCCCAGTGGCCTCAAAGTAGGTGATTATTTTTGAATTTCTGGTTTGAAAGCAAGTTTTGGTTGCATAAAACCCAATGTAAAGCCAAACAGAGCCTTCTATACGCTGCAGTCCACATAGGTGCTATCAAATAGCCAATTATAGCTCTTATTTGCACCCCCATTAACTTTTTTCAGGCTTGTGTTACTCCCCAACACTTTTTCCATTTGAATGTGGCTCAGGGGTATAAAAGGTTGGGGATCCGTGATGTAGAGGTGCCAGTTTTAGCAAGGATGGGTATGGTCTTAATAACCAATTCCAATAAGTGGAAGGGTTGTACTTTTGACCAGATGGTGTATCTCTCATTGCTGTGGTCATATTTCACAGACAGATACCTTACATATTCCTGGTGGTCTGATAATATGTGTTGGACTTGGAGACCACTTTCCCCTTAAAAAATAATAACCATGGATCAGCCTTTAGGGCCAATGCATCCAGGCAGACAGGCGCCCAACACTGAAATGTCAAGAGGGGAATAGAAGTGCTGTATGTATAGTGTGAATAGACTCAACAACTTGGAATGGGGAGACTTTGGAGTAAAGGGGGTTCAGTAGACCCAGAAAGGACTAAGGTTTCTCGCCACCCTTCCCTATGCCAGTCAGATGGAGAAGCACTTGGGGGGCATTATGGGAATCTCAGGTCAAGTTGTTGAAGAAAGATTATTTTTTTTTTTGCTTCAGATTCACTAGGAGCAGAGGAAATGTGGCAGCTTCTGAGGGAGAGCTCCCAACAGCATTTACATGAAGAATTCCCAGAAGAAACCCCTGAATATTCGGTAAATATATCAATTTTTGATGTTGATGTTCTGATGTTCTTCTGGTTAGGAAAGACATGAGAAAAGTTACCTGAGGCTTCTATTTTTTTCATAGCCAGAAGAACATCAGACAAGCCCTCTTTCTTTCTCCTGACTCCTTCCTTGACTGGATCATGGTCAGGAACTGACCAGCAGGTGGTGCTGTTGTAACAAAATTAATTCATATTTCCATTATTATCTTGGAATCTTAAAAACTTAAATGGCTTAAAAAATAAATAAATAAATTGTAAATATTACTAGAAAATCTATGGCTATGGATACAAATGTATGCTTAGCAATTTATCATGCTTACAGATATTTCTACCATTATCCCATAGCTATATGATAGCCCAAACAAAGCACAATTCATGATATATCAGCATTCTCATAGTGCTTCTGTAACATATAGTTAATATGTGGTTGGCCCAAACAAAGCACAATTCATGATATATCAGCATTCTCATAGTGCTTCTGTAACATTTAGCCAATATGTGGTTCTTTGGCTGCAGCTAAAGCACTGGGTTAATAAGAGCAGGGGCACACCGGGTGATTAGTGGCGTTGCGACTAATAGGCACAGCATAGGCACATCATTGGCATATTATAGGCACAGCATAGGCACATCATTGGCACATTATAGGCACAGCATAGGCACATCATTGGCACATTATAGGCACAGCATAGGCACATCATTGGCATATTATAGGCACAGCATAGGCACATCATTGGCACATTATAGGCACAGCATAGGCACATCATTGGCACATTATAGGCACAGCATAGGCACATCATTGGCACATTATAGGCACAGCATAGGCACATCATTGGCACATTATAGGCACAGCATAGGCACATCATTGGCACATTATAGGCACAGCATAGGCACATCATTGGCACATTATAGGCACAGCATAGGCACATCATTGGCATATTATAGGCACAGCATAGGCACATCATTGGCACATTATAGGCACAGCATAGGCACATCATTGGCACATTATAGGCACAGCATAGACACAGCATAGACATTGTGTGCAAGAAGACCTGTAGAGCCCATGTGCATTACACTCCTTGCACCAAAATTAGCCCAAAACTTTGGAAATGTGCCATTCATTTTACAGAAGGCACCTTTGTTTGAGGCCTGAAGATTGGCTTCCTCAGTGCTTCTGTGTACAAATGAAAAATACATTGCAGTCAAGAACTGAGCCTCTTTCCTGGCCGTAGAAATGGCAGAGGAGGAAATTGGCCCAAAGGAAGGGTGAGGGGTTTGTGTAGAACAACACAAAGATGCTCTGTTGCCTGAGCTGGCAGGGCAATTAGCTTGGACTGCCAATTTGAAGATTAATGTCTAAACAACCATCGCTTTCAGCTCAGATGATCAGCACAATGTATGGGTTTCAAATCTTCATTCTGGGAAGGCCACTCTTTCTTCCTGGTAATAGGAGCACCTGTATTCTGGGTAAATACTACCTACTAGGAATATAGAGCCAGGGCTGCCACCCGAAGGCCATCTGGCACCCACTACAATAAGGAAACTTGGGCATCCCTGTGAAATGTAGGACTCTTAGGAATTAGTAATTGCAACTATAGGGGTAGTAAACTGTATCCCCCATACCTTGAATTTATTATATATCTCTCTTTTATATGTGTATTCTGTTGCTTTAAAGGAGACTGTTCTGAAAAACTTTGCCCAGCGGCCAATAATGCAGAAGGTGTCCAGGAAACGGCATCATCTCTCCTACATAAGGCAGGCATTGGACTTTTACCAGGACATGAGTGGCCTTTTACTGGTCAACAAACTAAGCCCTGATTTCAGCCAAGACCAAGATTTCGGCTCCTCAGGATGCAGCCCTCGGGAATTGGAGTCTGAGACCCATTAGCAAACGTCAGCATATACCCAGGCTAAATAAACCATCTGCCCAAATATTGTATCATCCCTTGATCTATATTATTATTATTATTATTATCAATAACATGTATTTATAAAATGCCAACATATCCACAGGGCTGTACAATAAGCGGGTTTACACAATGGACATACAGAATTACATACAAAGCAACCAGTAATCAATACAGGTATAGGACCCGTTATCCAGAATACTCGGGACCAAGGGTATTCCGGATAAGGGGCTTTTCCGTAATTTGGATCTCCATACCTTAAGTCTACTGAAAAAAATCAATAGACCATTAATTAAACCAATAGGATTGTTTTGCACCCAATAAAGGGTAATTATATCTTAGTTGGGATCAAGTACAGGTACTGTTTTATTATTACAGAGAAAAGGGAATCATTTAACCATTAAATAAACCCAATAGGGCTGTTCTGCCCCCAATAAGGGGTAATTATATCTTAGTTGGGATCAAGTACAGGTACTGTTTTATTATTACAGAGAAAAGGGAATCATTTAACCATTAAATAAACCCAATAGGGCTGTTCTGCCCCCAATAAGGGGTAATTATATCTTAGTTGGGATCAAGTACAGGTACTGTTTTATTATTACAGAGAAAAGGGAATCATTTAACCATTAAATAAACCCAATAGGACTGTTCTGCCCCCAATAAGGGGTAATTATATCTTAGTTGGGATCAAGTACAGGTACTGTTTTATTATTACAGAGAAAAGGGAATCATTTAACCATTAAATAAACCCAATAGGACTGTTCTGCCCCCAATAAGGGGTAATTATATCTTAGTTGGGATCAAGTACAGGTACTGTTTTATTATTACAGAGAAAAGGGAATCATTTAACCATTAAATAAACCCAATAGGGCTGTTCTGCCCCAATAAGGGGTATTTATATCTTAGTTGGGTACAGGTACTGTTTTATTATTATAGAGAAAAGGGAATACATACTAATAAAAAAAG